>NC_137782.1:80405472-81005472 GCF_963455305.1 Plecotus auritus | reverse complement strand
GTTTCATGTGTCCGTCTACACTGCCAACTGTGCCTTCCTTTGCAGCGATGATAGTCATCTCCACTTTCCCATCATATATGAGTGTATTCAAGATGGTTTCAATGTCCTCCATAGACAACTCTACCTGTAAAGGGGATATATTAAAAAGGAAACAAAAAGGACAAAGACACATCCTTTTGAGGGGAGTTAAAAACAAGTCATCGAAAACACAAAGAGGCTGAACAATGATCCAAGTTAGCACAAACCACTCAAATGCTAGGGACAGAAATCTTACCTCAAACTGACTTTCATATCTTTGCTCTTTTACGTAAAACCTAGAAGTCTCGTAAAGTCAAGTTTGGCAAGAATTGGATGGAGATTTTTAAAATGCTTGAGCAGAAAGGTACTTTAGACATAAAACAGTCTTTAGTCAAAATCACTAGTTTTTTTATAAATGAAAAATCTGGGAAATGAAAAATGACTTGTCCAAATGTTCATTTCAATTTCTTCTTTGATCATGAAAAGCATTCAGCAGACCTTATGTAAAGGTCTTCAAAAAATATGCCGATACCACCATATATCTCATAAGAAGGAAAATACCAATAAATGACAGCTGATGTGATGACTGTTTGGCACATATATTGAAATGTGCCTGCCCTAGCTGGTTTGCCTCAGTGGATAGAGCGTCGGCCTGCGGACTGAGGGTCCCAGGTTCGATTCCAGTCAAGGGCACATGTCTGGGTTGTGGGCTTGGTCCCCAGTGTGGGGCACGCAGGAGGCAACCAATCAATGATTCTCTCTCATTGTTGATGTTTCTATCTCTCTCTCCCTCTTCCTCTCTGAAATCAATAAAAATATATTAAAAAAGAAATGTGCCTGAGAAAGTCAGAACAAACTTCTGAAAGTGAAATGTACTACCAGGCTCCGCTCTGCTGCTCTATCTCCCAAGCTCTAATACACACAGTTCCGACAATGCCAATGGCAATGACCAACTTTGCCTAACTGGCTCAGGATAGTACTTTTTCAAAGTGGGTTCTGCAGAATATTCACAGGTTATCACCTGAAAAAAAGGGTCTGGGTCAAATATGTTTGGAATAAACTATGATAAGTAAGTTTTTTAAAATAAGATTAAAATTAGAAACTGAGTTCTGACCTTACTGATCCCCAATTCACAGATATATTTCCACACTTCATGTGATGAAGCAAATGAACTATTTCTTTGTATCATTGGATTCTGTTTGCTTTCTCGGGCTGTTTCTGCCTATAAGGATAGACACATAAATCTCAGCAAGAACACTACTGTTTTATGAATACAATTTATACAGAGTGAAATCAATAGAACATATTTTGTTTAGTAAAAATTACCAATTTAATATGCCTATAAAACAAGATCTACAAAATTAAACATTCTTTATGAAGAAACTTAAAAAGAAATGATTGTTTACTCAATTATGCCTTACCTTGGTTTGTAGGAACTTAAAACACTGTTGGTTAAGCACCTCTACAAATTCAGATTCGAAATCCTGGTCACTGTACCAGGCTCCACCAGTCACAGACCGGTCAGGCTGCAGGTTATAGAGCATATACACCTTTTTTTTTGAGGCCTAGGAAAAAGTATGCACAGAAAACATGCTTATAAGCTAACAATCTCCCAAAACTAAGATGTGAAAAAAGCTCAAAACATTGTATTTTAGAGTTTTAGGTTCACAGAATTATTGTGAAAATAGTATAGTATTCCATTTACCTTGTGATGTTTTCCCTATTATTAGCATCTTACATTAATAGGGTACATTTGTTACAATGATGAACCAATGCTGATATATTATTATGAACTAAAATCTACACTTTGTTCCTATTTCCTTAGTTTTTCCATAATGTCATTTTTTCTGGTCATTTTTCTCCCCAAGATACCACCTTAGATTTAGTTGTCATGTCTCCTGAGGCAAATTTTAGTTGTGACAGTTTTTAAGTGTCATTATTGATGAATTTGCCAGTTTTGAGAATTACTAGTCAGGTATTTTGTAGGATGCCCTTAATTGGGATTTGGTCTGATGTTTTTCTGATGATTAGACTGGAAGAAAGATCATAGAGATCAAAGGACCTTCTTATCACATCACTAGAGGCCCAGTGCACAAAATTTGTGCACTTGGGGGGGAGTCCCTCAGCCTGGCCTGCGCCCTCTCGCAGTCCAGGACCCCTCAGAGGATGTCCGCCTACCAGCTTAGGCCCAATCCCTGAGAAGCCGTGCTTGCTGCTCCTTAGCGCTACCTCGGAGGTGGGAGAGGCTCCCGCCACTGCAGCTGCACTCGCCAGTTGTGAGTCTGGCTTCTGGCTGAGCGGTGCTTCCCCTGTGGGAGCACTGACCACCAGGGGGCAGCTCCTGCGTTGAGCGTCTGCCCCCTGGTGGTCAGTGCACATCATAGCGACCGGTCGTTCTGGTCATTCCACCATTACAGTCACTGGGCTTTTATATATATAAAGGGTATGTGACTGTCACCAAGTGATGATTGTCATCAGTATGACTTATCAGTGTTGACATTAACCTTAATCACCTGGCTAACGGTAGTGATTCACAGTTTTCTTCACAGTAGTTACTTTTCCCCCTGCCCTGTCCTTGGAAGAAAGTTACCATGTACTGCCCACAATTAAGGATTAGGAATTATGCTCTACTTTCTTTAGGGTGGAGTGTCTACATAAATTTGGAATTCTTCTGTACGGACTTGTCTAATCAGTCCCATTTATTTATTCAAACATCTACTGGTATGGACTTATGAATATTTATACTACTTGGTTTGTAACCTTGAAAATATCATGCTAAGTGAAAGAAGCCAGACCCCCCCCAAAAAAATACATATGATTCCATTTATAGGAAATGTCCAAAATAGGCAAATCTATAGATATAGAACGTACATTAGTGGTTGTCAGGGCCTTGGGACAAGGAGGCTGGGGAGTGACTGCTTCGGGGGGTCACATGTTGGGATGAGGAAAATGTTTTAAAATTAGAAGAGTGCGAAGGCTGCACAATCCTGTGAGTACACTAAAACCCAATGAATCATACCCTTTAAGAGGATTAATTTTGTAATATGTAAATATCCCAATAAAGCTATTAAAAATAAAGATGTAGGAGGATTATAGAAATGAAGCTAGGAGATGGGTATATGGGTATTCATTATATTATTTTCTTTACTTCTGTACATATTGGAACTTACCCATTAAAAATGTGAAACAGAAACAATATTCTAACTTAGGGAGTAGTATGACATAAAAATCATTGATAAATAAAATCAAATGAATATCAGATCTTTTTTTTTTGGCAATTCACCTATGTTTTTTATTTAATTTAATTTAATATTTCAATTACAGTTGACATTCAATATTATTTTATATTTGTTTCAGGTGTACAGCCTTGTGGTTAGATAATCATATACCCTACAAGTGATCCCCTGATATTTCAAGTACCCACTTGGCACCACCATACATAGTTATTACATTATTGACTATATTCCCTATGCTATACTTTACATTCCTGTGATTATTTTGTAACTATCAATCTGTACTTCTTAATCCCTTTGTCTTTTTACCCAGTCCTCCAAACCCCTTCCCCTCTAGCAACCATCAATTTGTTCTCTGTATCTATGAGTTCGTTTCAGTTTTATTTATTCATGTGTTTTTTTTCTTTACATTCCACATGTAAGTACAATCATATATTTGTCTTTCTCTGACTTCTTTCACTTAGCATAATACTCTCTAGGTCTGTCCATGCTGTCATAAATGGTAAGATTCTATTCTTTCTTATGGTTAATATTCCATTATATATATTACCATTTTTTTTAAAATATATTTTATTGATTTTTTACAGAGAGGAAGGGAGAGGGATAGAGAGCTAGAAACATCGATGGGAGAGAAACATCGATCAGCTGCCTCCTGCACACCCCCCACTGGGGATGTGCTCGCAACCAAGGTACGTGCCCTTGACCGGAATCGAACCTGGGACCCTTCAGTCCGCAGGCCGACGCTCTATCCACTGAGCCAAACCGGTTTCGGCACCATTTTTTTTTTTTTTTTTTTATTCACTCATCTACCTAGGTTGCTTCCATATCTTTGCTATTGTAAATAATGCAATGAGCATAGGGGTGCATATATTCTTTTGAATTAGTGTTTTGGATTTCTTTGGATATATACCTAGAAGTAGAATTGCTGGGTCATAAGGCAGTTCCATTTTTTAATTTTCTGAGGAACCTCCATAGTGTTTTCCATAGTGGCTGCATCAATTTGCATGAATATTAAATTCTTATATGCTGAAATTTGTGTTCAAGCTAACTTTAATCTAAGGGAATTTTGTCTCCTCTGATACTAAAATCAGTGAGGTCAGCAGCAGATGTCCATGATGGACACAGCTCTGGAGCATGGATCCCCTGAAGGATGTGATGGGTAGGGTGGGGTGAGGAGGAGAAACTATGTGCTGGAAGAGATGATCCACCAAGGCAGGGATCTTTCTCTGACTTATTCATTAATGTATTGCAAGCACACAGTAGATACTTGTTCAATGAATAATCTAATATACCAGGATGAAGTAAATTATCTTACACATCACAAAATCCAGGAAAAATGTTCATGATTCCAAAAATTCTTTCCTGAATAGAGTAAATTAGCTTTAGATTTTTGAGTGGTTAAGAAGTGACATATCTAAGCAGCATCTCCAAACCAATTATGAGCTAAATTTAAAAAAAATTTTTTGTATCAGTTGTTTTAAATCACAGCACAGCTTAAAGAATAATAAAAACCTGAAATATAGTTGGAGTAATATATATAGTAAACATTTGGAAGAAAAGAGAAAACTACTCACTGCTACAGACTTAACAGCTTTGATAAGCTTTTTACTTTCCAAATTCTTTAAAATTTTGTTAATTTCTGTTAATGGCAAATTACTTTTATACCGGATGTCTCTGCTCCATATTCCTATAAGAAAGTAAAGTAAAATAAGTTTAATACTATAGGATTTGTGTTTATAATCCCATTGCTTATATCTCATTCCAAAACCAGCAATATATACCTATATATTGCTAGGGCATAGCTATAGGAAAAATTAAGTGACATAGAGGTAAGAATCTCACATAAAGTAACAAAAATATGCAAAACAATATATGTTATATGTTCTATTTTCTATAGAAATTTCTTAGAATCCTAGTGTGGAACCTTTTTAAGAACAAATGAAAAGGATATTTTTGTAATGGGAAAAAAAATCTTGAATGGTATTAAATTTATGCAGTCATGTGCCTCATACTGACATCTCAGTGATGGACCGCATGTATCCTGGTGGGTCCAAAAGATTATAATAGAGGTGAAAATTTCTATCATCTGGTGTCCTAATGTTGTAGCCCAACTCATTACTCATGTGTTTGTGATAGTGCTGGTATAAACAAACTTACCAGTCGTATCAGCACATACAAGTATGTACAGTACATAACTTGATAAGTGACTATTTTACTGGTTTATGTATTTACTATACTATACTTTTAATCATGAATTTAGAGTGTACTCTTTCTACTTATAAAAAAAAAAGTTTGCTGTAAAACTATGCTGCAGTAGCCTCACCTATCCCTAGTCTCATACATCTCGGGTTTACTGTGTCTCTTGATTGTATCCTTTTCTTTTGTGCTTGATTTAATCTTGTGTTGTTTTATACAGTAACATGCTGTATAGGCTTGTAGCTTAGGAGCAATAAGCCATACCATATAGCCTAGGTATGTAATAGGTTCATATCATCTATGTTTGTGTAAGTAAACTCTATGATATTTGCACAAGGACAATAAAATCACTTAACTATGCATTTTTCAGAACTTATCCTGTTGTTAAGTGGTGCTTTACTGTCTCTTCCACTCCCTCCTGCATCCCAACCTCTGTTTTCTATAAATTTCACATCAGATTATATATGTAAAACACAAACTTAAGTTTGGGCTACAGTCAGCTGCAATCTTCAAGAGAGAGCAAAAAAACCCTTTATGTGAGCACCTATGTCCATTATTTATACAACACTACATTCAGGAGATGGAAAATAGGAAGATTATAGTTCTTACAGCCACTAAACAGCCTGAACAGGAAGGTATAATTTTTCTTTCAAAGAAAGAAACAGTGTTATATGTGAAAAGGGAATATTATGTAAAAATATTTTGCCATATTTTCTTCCCAGTGCGGAGGCATAATGAGATAACTTTTTTCAACACAGAATGGCTTTTTCATACGTCTATTTTTTTTTTAAGTTTTTTTTTAATATATTTTATTGATTTTTTACAGAGAGGAAGGGAGAGGGATAGAGAGTTAGAAACTTCGATGAGAGAGAAACATCAATCAGCTGCCTCCTGCACACCCCCCACTGGGGACATGCCCGCAACCAAGGTACATGCCCTTGACCGGAATCGAACCTGGGACCCCTCAGTCCACAGGCTGACGCTCTATCCACTGAGCCAAACCGGTTTTGGCTCATACGTCTATTTTTAGTGGTTTCAGATTACATTCTAAATGTCAAAGCTAACAGATCAAATAGACCCTAAATTGTAATAAACAGCAATTTATTTATTTTTCTTTTATTCTTTATAACCAGCAATTTAGATATAGTTCTTCAATGAAGTTAGAGAAACTAAATAGCTGTTGAGGGACCTAGTCAGACACTGCCACACTGCCCTACACATCTCTCCGCTTGTTTTTTGAAAAACCAGAGATTTTATTAGCCACAATTTACAGATAAGATGAAGAAACTAAGGCTTCCTAAGTATAAAAAGGATTAAGAAAAGGACCTTAAGTTTTAATTTATTTTGGATAATACATTCACATGGTTCAATATTTGGAAGTTTCTTTCCATTGCTGCTCACAGTTATCTAATCCCTGCCTCCTTTGAGGCAACAATGACATCACTCCACCTGTCTTTCAAGCATATGTATAGTACAGGGTGGGGCAAAAGTAGATTTACAGTTGTTCATATGGAAAATAATACAGTAATTAAAAAACAATACAATATACCGTTTCACATACTCATAATTGTAAACCCACTTCCTTTCCCTCTTCCCTCCCCCACTCCTGTACAGAATTATGTTATTTTCCTCTCCTTTTTATATAAGTGGCAGCACAGATGCTGATCCATTCCCTAGGAAGACAGAATCTCAGTCCCTATATCTGCTCCAAAAGCCAATGTTTTTTTCTGCTTCTTCCTTCACATGCTTACCTTTATTTCCTGCATCCTCTATGATCTGATATACTAGTTTTTCTTGGTTATCTGATCCCTTCATTTTACTGCAGGGGGATAAAGTAGAATTAAAAAGGCAAAGAGGTACAGGATAATCTAATAATCTACATGACTACTCCAATGAATCAGCAGACAAGGTCATCACATTGACTTATTTACCAAAATAAGAACTTACCTTAAAAAGAATGAGACAGGGCTGTATGTATCAGAATGAAAAGATGTCCAAGACAGAGTAAGTGAAAAAAACAAGTTGCAAGACAGTATGAATAGAATGATCCCATTTTTTGTTAAAAAAAGAAAAAAAGAGAGATTATATATAAATATATAATCATCTATATGTATTTATATATCTAGAAGAAAAAATATATACCAAATTATTATAAGCAGTTATTCCGGGAAATGGAACTCACGATAGGAGGCAGGGATGATATGCAAGAGGTTTACATTATGCAATTTTGTATCGGCTTTTTTCCAAAAACATATATTACTCTGGTAATAATCAAAGTTTTCTTAAAATGGTATGATTATGTGCTTACCCAGCATTCTGAGAATCCTTTATTCTATACAGAAGACCTGTATTGCTCCTTAAGAGATCCAACTGACCCTAAAATTTTTAAAGATAGAAAATAGCAGTGAATTACTTTGGAGATACATCAAGTCTATTGACAAATGTTAATGCATTCTTTAATATTTTACACAGACTAAATATCCTACCTCCCATAGTTATTTGTCAGTTCTTGAGATTTAAGTTTCCCCCTATCACATACAGTACATTTTTTAAAATTTATCTCTTTATCTCATCATTTTCTAAAATATTAATATTTAACAATTACTTATATGCTCCATCCTGGCTTGGTTATATAATCAATGTATAAAGAATTATAAACAAGCATCTTTAGAACATTTTAACAGAAAGTTCACTTGTCCTCAATAAATTGTGATTCAAATTAAAACAAATTCAATAAATATAAATAAGTATAATACAAATAAAATAAAATTTACATAATATAAAGTTCAAATAATAACTAACATGTAAAAACATTTTTTAACACGATGATTAAACTTTACAAAATTAATAGTGACATTTACTGATATGTGTGATTTCTATTTGTGTTACATGGAAAATTAGGCAGAAGAGTCAACCAATGAATTAATGACCTGCAGTTTTGTTTTTCTGTAACAAGTCAAAGGTAAAATAAAGCATGTCTTAGCATACTTCTAAATTTCCTTGGGTCTGAACCACTGGGCTTCTGGCAGTTTGGGGAAGAGGCCCCATTTCCATGTTAAGACTGGGCAGACGCATGATTTGGAAATGGGTTTACATATTGCTGAACAGTAATGCTCTCCCTCCCCAGACCCCATTAAGTAGCAAAACTGATCCACAAAGTTCAATTTAGAGGTTCCATTCAGTCATTTAACTCAACCTATGAACATTTAATGAACCAGTACTATGATTGCTGTTTGTGGGTACGAACGTGAATTCTAAAAGCGAATCATACACCTAACTTCAATACCATCTGGTTGGCGTTAAGATAGAGGTAAGTAATGGGTGGGATGGGCTCTCAGAGAAGAAACTATGGCCCAATCTGGGATTCAGGGAGGCTTCCTGGAGACAACAGCAGAGCTGAGTCTTAGAGGATAATGAGGAGTTAGTCTATTATGATAAGCTTTTTACTTTAAAAAGGGAAGAAGGGCCTTCTAAGCAGGGAAGACAGCATGAGCAAAGGACCTGAGACATGCAACAGCATGATGTGGTCCCTCTGAAACCTAACTTATGAGACACAATGATGGCAAAAGAGGAGATAGGTAAGGAAGGTAGAGGCTCAATGTGGTCAACCCATGAATTTTGACTTGAATCTCTAGCACTGAAAGAAGTATTTCTGGTGGGGAAGTGACTTGGTCAGATCTGTATTTAAGACACATCAGACTGCTCTGAGGCAGATGAAGCCAGGAGAGCCAGTTGGGATGCACTGTAATAGTCCACGTAAAAGCCAAGAGCCAGAACACATGCAGGGGTCGTAGGAATGGAAATGGGGAGACAAATTTGAGATTTATTTAAGAGGCAAAATCAGTAATAACTTGTGATTTATTGATAATTACTCTTGCTTAAAACTCTTCAATAGCTCTACAACTGACTACAGACTACAGCCAACAGGACTGGCAGTACGTGGGGTCAGTCATAGAGATAGTAAAAGAGAGCGAGATACTGAGTATGATTTTCAGACAAAAAGAAAAGGGTTGAAAGAGTGGTCAAAGGACAAAAACACTTTCTATTGCCACAATCTCCCAGCATCCCTTCCTCTATCTTTCCTGGAGCTGAAGACCTTCATCATAATGAAATGACTAGAAATCATCAAGAGTTCTTTTTTCCCTGGTGCTAAAACAAGGTCAGCAATCTGGCTCACTGCTTGTTTTTATAAATAAAGTTTTATTGGGACACAGCCACACCCGTTTGTTTATGTGTGGACCATAGCTACTTTCTTTCTTTCTTTTTTTTTTTTTTTAAATATATTTTATTGATTTTTTACAGAGAGGAAGGAAGAGTGATAGATAGTCAGAAACATCGATGAGAGAGAATCATCGATCAGCTGCCTCTTGCACACCTCCTACTGGGGATGTGCCCGCAACCAAGTTACATGCCCTTGACCGGAATCGAACCTAGGACCTTTCAGTCCGCAGGCTGACGCTCTATCCACTGAGCCAAACCGGTTTTGGCAATAGCTACTTTCTTGAAGAGTTATCTCTCTTTTTTTTTTTTTTAAATATATTTTATTGATATTTTACAGAGAGGAGGGGAGAGGGAGAGAGAGTTAGAAACATCGATGAGAGAGAAACATCTATCAGCTGCCTCCTGCACACTCCCCACCGGGGATGTGCCCACAACCAAGGTACATGCCCTTGACTGGAATCGAACCCAGGACCCTGAGTCCGCAGGCCGACGCTCTATCCACTGAGCCAAACCGGTCAGGGCAAGAGTTATCTCTTATAACAGAAACCAAATGGCCTGCAAAGCCTAAAACTTATACTATCTGGCACTTTATATAAAAAGTTTGCCAATCCCTGAACTAGTAGGTTGAAGGGAACATTTTTTTTTTAAAATATATTTTATTGATTTTTTTACAGAGAGGAAGGGAGAGGAATAGAGAGTCAGAAACATCGATGAGAGAGAAACATCGATCAGCTGCCTCCTGCACACCCCCCACTGGGGACATGCCCGCAACCAAGGTACATGCCCTTGACCGGAATCGAACCTGGGACCCTTCAGTCCTCAGGCCGACGCTCTATCCACTGAGCCAAACCGGTTTCGGCTGAAGGGAACATTTTTTTTTTTTTTATTTAAAAATATATTTTATTGATTTTTTACAGAGAGGAAGGGAGAGGGATAGAGAGTTAGAAACATCGATGAGAGGAACATCAATCAGCTGCCTCCTGCACACTCCCCACTGGGGATGTGCCCGCAACCAAGATACATGCCCTTGACCGGAATCGAACCTGGGACCCTTCAGTCCGCAGGCCAACGCTCTATCCGCTGAGCCAAACCAGTTAGGGCTGAAGGGAACATTTTAACAGGAAATTCACTTGTCCTCAAACCTCCATATCCAGAGCCCTTAGAAATCCAACAAAGCTGGTAAAAAAGCAAATCAGCCTTAGCCCTGGCCAGGTAGTTCAGTTATTTAGTGTTGTCCTGATAAACCAAGGCTGCAGGTTGGGACACATACAAGAAACCAATGAATGCATCAATAAGCGGAACAACACATTGTTATTTCTCTCTCTCTTTCTCTCTCTTTTTCTCCCTCCCTCCCTCTAAAAAAACATCAATAATAATAATTTTAAAAAAACAAACCAGCCTTCAGATGATTCCTTATTATAGAAATATTTTACCTAATTGCTATTAAGACCAACTGAAATGTTCTTAGGACATGGGAATTTTGATGACAGGGGAAAGGAAGGAGAAACAGGTAGATTTAGAACATGGGGTACCACTAGGACAGGAGAGGAGAATGACATTAGGGCTCCAGGAAAACAGAAAAGGTAAGAATAGGTAGAAGAGCTTCACTAAAAAAAAAAAAAACAAAAAAACCCACTGCTATCACTGGGGGCTGAGCCTGCACTTCCTCCCAGGGGCCCAGCACTGTTGACATTTAACTGGACTCATTCCTGCTTCTTGAAATGCTCAGGGTGAGATTGTGGAGAGTGATACCTTAATGAGGTGGCTCTGTGATGATTCACAGAAAAATCAGGGGGATGTGTTTCATAGGGAATGGCCAACACCAGGTATAGGAAGCAAACAGAAGGTTAGAAGAAACTATGTCTATGTGCCTTTATGTATCTTAATGACAATTAGGTTAACAAATAAAGCAGTCTGAGCTGTTTCCTGGTTTAGAATCTTATCAGTCACAACCTAACATACCTTTCAATGTTTCTTTTTTTAATAACAGTGTTTTGTTTTATTTTTTAAATTTATTGATTTCGGAGAGGAAGGGAGAGAAAGAGAGATAGAAACATCAATGATGGGAGGGACTCATCCATTGGCTGCCTCCTGCATGTCCCACACTGGAGATTGAGCCCACAACCCAGACATGTGCCCTGACTGGGAAACGAACCGTGAACTCCTGGTTCCTAGGTTGATGCTCAACTACTAAGCCATGCCCGCCAGGCTCTTCCAATGTTTTTATGACTAATAATAGGAAGTAATGACAATGGTAATTTAAAAATGTAATTACATTAACTAGTTGGATTCACCTTACCATAGACAACAGTCTATTGATTGCCACTGCCCGCTGCTGAGCTTCTATATGAGGCATTTCATTTTGAATTACTTGGTCTGTGATTCCATGAGGGAACTGGTGGCATAATTCTATAATCCTAGGAACAAAGGCATTAATGATATCATTCTTATTTTAAGTAGGGTTCTGGGGGAAACTAGCAGAACAATTTGAAATTGTGTCTTCACATTTAGCAGACAGTCTGGGTTTCTATGATGGTTCTGAACAAAGCTTTCAAAATACATGTTTACATTATTATTAAAGGAAAACATTTTTCTCACTAATATGAATTCTAAATTAGAACAAAAGTCAAATGAAAACACAGAAAAAAATATTAACGCTGCAGCTTCAATTTTCTCAGATGCAAGTACACAAAGTTAGGATTCAGTGTATTGGGCAGCCATAAGTCTGCAAGCAGGAGCCAAATCAGATATTTCTGGTGGGAAGCCAAAATTTATGACAATTCACGATTGGGGCATGTTTTTGGAATTATCTCTACCAAACAGAAATAAGCCCAAATATTCACACTGTCATGGGATCCTCATATGCTATTCACAATAGTTTGAGAAAATTTTTTTTTTAAACTGTGTGCTAATCTAACAATAGTAGTGCACTGCTAGAAAATTACAAAATTGAGAGGCTTTAGGTGCCCTACAATCTTGACTTAAATTCCGCACCGAAACCATTTGTGACTTAAAGTTGCTTTGTAATCACAAACTGCACCCTGATTTCAACCACACGTCCTGTCGTGGGAGTTCCCATAGCGTCAAGGGCCACTTGGGATCAGAACGTGTATCCTCAAGTCCTTAGGTAAAAACGCCATCTCCTGAGCGTCGATAACCTTCACACAGGAAGGTAGCGCATCATCACAACTTCCCCAACAGCATCGGGACAGCTACACAAAATTGCAAACTGTCAAACTCCTTTTGAATTTCTTAAGAGTTTGTTCTTCGGGGGTGGGAAGGGGATCCAAACCCGGCAACCCCCTCCCTGCGTGCTCAAAGAACTTGTCCGGTATCTCCCGACGGTCCCCGGATAAAGGGTCCGGCTGCCCCAAATGACCAGCCGGGAACCGAGCCTCACCCACTGACTTACCTGTTTTCTATTTCTACTGGATCCGCGTCGGGCGGCTGCAGCTTCACCTTCACCTCAGCCATGAGGACGCGGTTCCTAAATCAGCGGGGTGAAAAGCGCGTAGCGGCCTGACAACCAGCGGTGCTCGAGCGATGGGCCTTCTTCCTCGTGTCGCAGCCGGTCCTTCCTTGCCTGTCGGCTTGAGGTGACCACGCCGCGCCTGCTCCGCCTCACTCACGGACGCCGCTACATCCTCTGATTTTTTTTTTTTTAACATGTTTCCCCCTACATCCTCTTATTCTTGCTTCCAGAATGTCAATGCCTGTCGGGCGAACGAGCTTCCTTTCCTCATTCTGAGTTGAGACGCCACTTTTTAGCATTTTCCAACCTCTGAGAAGGCGTTTTCTCGGACCCCTACGGTTCTGCGGGTACCACTCTCCCAGTCAAACGTCACGGGTGGAGCTGGTTGCTAGGAAGCCAATTTTCTGCCAATCAACCTGCTCAGTTCTCAGTAGGCGGGGCGAGGCTCTTAGCGTCAGTGGTAACCGAGACCTTGACCAAGGAGAAGGCAGGAGGCAGTGAGAGGTGGGCTAGCTTGCTGCAGACGGCGGAGGTACCCCCGCAGTGAGAGGTGGAGCACCTGGCTGGGGACGGCGGAGGTACCTCGGAGGGGCTTAATTCTGTCTTGGTGGCCGCTTGATAGAGGAAGAGGTGGAGGAGAGGAGGAGGAAAAGGAGGTGGGGGAGGACCTCCCTCAATCCTGCGGAGAAGAGGAGGACCTCACCTCAAATCCTGCGGAGAGGAGGAGGAGGACCTCCCTCAATCCTGCGGTAAGGAAGAGAGAGTCTCTGAGTGCCCCCGATGGGCGGGGGGCCGGGGACCAGACGGGGTTCCTGATCTGAGCGGCCGAGTGTGGGTGGATGGAGTTGGGGGGTTAGGGTGCTGTTTTCCCCACAATGCCATTTGGGCCTGTTGGATTGGTCTACTTCTTGATCCCTTTCTTGGGGCCCACACTCGCCGCCCCGGCCTTCCAAGGGGCAGCTCCTAGTTACTGCGCGCGAATTACTCCCTCCACAACTATTTTTATTTTGAAGTAATTTTTCAAGTATTTTTTATTTTATATTATTTCTTTATATGTTTTTATTGATTTTAGAGAGAGAGGAAGGGAGAGAGATAGAAAGAAATATGGATGACGACAGAGAAACATCGATCAGCTGCCTCCTGCACGCCCCCTACTGGGGATAGAGCGCGCAACCAGGGCATATGCCCTAACCAGGAATCCATCAGGTGACGATCAACCACTGAGCCACACCAGCAGGGCTCAACTATTTTTATTTTAACTGCCTCTCACATAAATGGAAATGTGAGTTTGAGCAAGTGTCCCAATTCCAGCCATCCTTTCCTAGGGGCTAGTGATCTGTCAGTATTTGCAGTTCAAATTCTTGACCTCTACCCCTGGAACTATGGTAACCAGGCATTAAGTTCATTTCTCCATTTGTTTATCTCATTTTTGGGAATACTGTCTGTGACAAAACTAAAACCCCAAGATATTCAGAGCAGCATTATTTAGAATTGCAACCACCAAAACTAGTAATATCCTTAAAACCCAACCACAAATTGATAAATAAGATTATATAAGCATGTGGGAAATTGTAAATAAATAGTGATGGTGGTGCAATAAGTAAACTATAAAAATGGAATGAATATGTTGAGTGAAATCTATCCATAATCATTGGAATTTGAATAGGGTAAAGAGTGATGGGAAATGGTCACTATATTAAGGGGGGGGGTGTTTTTCCTCCTGAATCCTTCACATATTAAAAATTATGACACTGCCCAGGGAAGATGTCAGTAAGGCCTCCACACTCATACTTATTTATAAATATAGTAGACGGAGTGGGAGACTTTTGTATTTGTTGCTTACTTTTTATATTGGTGCCATCTTTCTTTCAGCTGAGGCTTGATACTCTGTCATCCTTCTAAAGTTACTTTGCAGCTTTCAAATGCAAGAATTACTTGTTGACAACTGCAGGGCCTGGAACCTGGAGCTTTCCCAAAAGAGCTGGTTCTAAATTAACATTTTGTGCTGCATACAAAGTTACTTCTGTTTCTCTGGCATGATGACTTGCCCTGAAGCCAAGAAAGGTAGCACAGGAATAAAAGGCAGGAAAGGCTGTAATGATCCAGAGGAAGCTCAGACCAGATTATTAGTGATGGTCTCTGTTCTGATGCGTTCATTTAATTTGTCCATCTATATATATAAAAGCCTAAGCGACCAGCCGACTAGCTGGTAGCTATGACGTGCACTGATCACCAGGGGGCAGATGCTCAATGCAGGAGCTGCCGAGCGACAGCAACTTTGCAAAGTGCCTTCTCACACTCTGGGACCCCTTGGGGGATGTCAGACTGCCAGTTTCGGTCCCATCCCTGCAGGCCAGGCTGAGTGACCCCACCGGTGCACGGATACATGCATCGGGCCTCTAGTTTAAAATAATTCCCTTTGCCCAGCCAGTGTGGCTCAGTGGTTGCTCATCGACTTATGAACCAGGAAGTCACAATTCGATTCCTGGTCAGGGCACATGCCCGGGTTGCAGGCTCATTCCCCAGTGTGGAGTGTGCCAATCAATGATTCTCTCTCATCATTGAGGTTTCTATTTCTCTCCCTCTCCATTCCTCTCTGAAATCAATTAAAAATATATTTTAAAAAATAATTCCTTTCCCCCATCTCATTCATTCATGCTCTTTTCCCAGGAGTAAGGTAATCATTTAGATAATCAAAACTCCACAGAAGACCTCAATAGCAAAAATACAGATGAAGCAATAATTATTTTAAATAAAAATTGAATAATATTTTTAGGTGATATAGTAATAGTATTCTCTTTAGTTTTTACTAGCTTTACTGTATTTAAATGAGGTACTTCTCTTCAGCATGTGTGTTCAAATATATGTGGCCATTGGAATTTATTTTCATCTACTTTTTTAAAAATGTAAGCAGGGAAAATGACTGCTGGTTCAGTGTGTGTTCCTCAGATCATACCACTGCGAGTGCCTCAGCCTGGAAAAGCCAACCATGAAATTGATAACAATACACTTGTGGAAATGAAATCAGGTAAAAATAAAACATATTTGAAATGCTTTAAAATAACATGGTCCATACTCTTTATGTTCATCTGGTTGTTGATTTTCTTCTTTGTATGTTTTCTATAACCAGGACCTTGAGAAGTTTATAAAACTTCCAAAATTTGCAACACTTATACTTGATGGTTTATAGAATGGTATATACTAGTATTTAGATTGAGATGGTTAGCTTTGACTACCCTTTCATTTGTATAGGTACTTGACTCACTTAGGCCAAGGTAAGATGTCCCAGTGCTTCCCCAAATGTTCCCAGGATGTTCATTATTTTGCTGGGATAATAAATTTGATATACTAACACAGGCTCTCCACTCACGTTGGAGATTGAATCCTGGCTTTGACAACCTCTAGAAATTTTTGGTATATTAATTAGCCTTTCTGAGTCTCAGTTTCCTCATTATAAGATAGTGATAATAATATCTATTATTTAGAGCCTTTGTGAGGATTAAATGAGTTGATATGAGGTATGCAGGGTCTGGCATGTAATAATGCCAAAATAAATCTTAGCTGTTATTACAAAAATAAAGCCACCTATTATTACAAAGCAATATTTTGTAATTATTATTACAAAAAACAAATCTTAGCTATTATAACAAAAAACATTTCCTACTAATGCCAGAAGTGGGTATATATATATATATATATATATATACACATATATATTTACATATACATATGTATACTATAAGGAAGAAGGAAAGTTTTATAGATAAAGCGTATGAACAAATACTTGTTTAAAACAGACTGAGGCCCTGACCGGTTTGGCTCAGTGGATAGAGCAAGGGCCTGCGGACTGAAGGGTCCCGGGTTCGATTCCAGTCAAGGGCATGTACCTTGGTTGCAGGCACATCCCCAGTAGGGGGTGTGCAGGAGGCAGCTGATCAATGTTTCTCTCTCATCGATGTTTCTGACTCTCTATCCCTCTCCCTTCCTCTCTGTAAAAAATCAATAAAAAATATTTTTAAAAAACCAGACTGAGATTCCAATGTACTTTATTAAGTGATATGTGTAAAAATTATTTCTGTTTTTATTTATTTATTTTTAAAAATATATTTTATTGATATTTCACAGAGAGGAAGGGAGAGGGATAGAGAGTTAGAAACATCGATGAGAGAGAAACACCGATCAGCCGCCTCCTGCACACCTCCCACTGGGGATGTGCCCGCAACCAAGGTACATGCCCTTGACCAGAATCGAACCCGGGACCCTTCAGTCCGCAGGCCGACGCTCTATCCACTGAGCCAAACCGGTTTCGGCAAATTATTTCTGTTTTTATGTTATGACCCCTGTGCTTCCTAGACCAAGAGTTCCAACTAAAAATATATTATTTTATACTGTCTCCCTTTATCTTAAAAGCTAATATATATTTTTTTTAATTTTCAAAGCAAAATACAAATTTTAGTATATGTGCCCATGACTCATAGAAATTGAATGTTTATTGACAAATGATGATATGAATAATAGGGTATCCAAATTCTCTAATATTAAAAATGTCTCATAAATAAGAGGTTCTATAATTCAGTAACAAAAAGAATAATAATAACCCAATAAAAAATGAACAAAGGATGTGAAAGGACATTCTATAGGAAAGGAAATATAAGTGTCTCTTAAACATGTGAGAATATGCTTCTGCCTACCCCTTCACCTGCTTGCTGAGCAGACCTTATCCTCTGCTTTATTACTCCATTGCATTTAATTACCATTGAACAGATTGTATATCATTATTGTTTTTTTACTGTCTGTGTGTCCTTCCTAAAATGGAAGCTCCATGAGAGCAGGGACTTTAGTCACTGGGGTATCCCCAGTGCCTAGAACAGTGTCTGCTACATAATAGGTACTTGGTAAGTATTTGTTGAAGGAATGAATGAATCTTACTCAAAATGTAAGAAATGTGAGTTAAGCCAAAACTGGTTTGGCTCAGTGGATAGAGCGTCAGCCTGCGGACTGAAAGGTCCCAGGTTCGATTCCGGTCAAGGGCATGTACCTTGGTTGCGGGCACATCCCCAGTGGGAGGTGTGCAGGAGGCAGCTGGTCGATGTTTCTCTCTCATCGATGTTTCTGACTATCACTCTTCCTTCCTCTCTGTAAAAAATCAATAAAATATATTTAAAAGAAAAAAAAGAAATGTGAGTTAAAATAACAAGGTACTTTTTATTTTTACCTAACAGATTGGTAAAAATAAAATAATTGATAGCACACGATATGGGTGTGTGGGTAAACAGGCACTTTCATGAATTGTTGGTAGCAGTGCAAGTTGTTTCAGCTTCCATGGAGGGAAGTTTGGCAATATTAACCAAAATTACAAATGTACATACCTTTTGACTCAACAGTGCTAGTTCTACATATTTTACAAATATACTTATAAAAAGAAGTTTTTTCAAGGTTATTCTTTACAGTGTTTGTAATGGCAAAAGAAAGAAAAAGAAAACATTCAGATGTCCATCTGTAGGTTCATCTCTATAAAGAGAGAATACAATACAGCCATAACAAAGAATGAGGTCACTCTTTATGTACCAGTATAGAACAATATACAAGATATATTGTTAAATGAAAAAAAGAAATGTGTGGAACAGGGTATGATATACCACCTTTGTATAAAAAGAGTAAGTGAAATAAGAACACGTACATTTATGCTTGTATTGATACACAATATTTTTGAAAGGATAGTCAAGATTCCATTGATTGCCTTAGGGCAGCTGATGTTGGGAATGGGAAGGAGGGCTTTAATTGTCTATCATTTTTTGACATTTTGAATCTAGATTTATATTAATTTATTACCTTTACAAATATTCCAAGATTATAGGAATGAATCATTTACCAAGTCCAAGTATAAATAATTTCTTAAGCAATACTAAAAAAAAAAAAAAAAAAAAAGAAAAAATAGCTCCTGCTTTCTAAATGGCTGTTCTAGTTTTAAAATAGACCCCTACTCTATTTGAATCAATGCCCTATTGGAAATGCAGAATAGCATAGTGGTTCAAGAGCGTGGGCTATGGATCCAGCTTACCAGGAGTCAAATCACAACTTTGCTGTTATTTGACAGATTTCTTAACCTCTCTGGGACTCAAGTTTTCTCAACTGTAAAGTGGGTATAAAATAGGGCCTATCTAATGGGATTGTACAGATTAAATGAGCTTATTCATGTAAGGCACAGTGCTTAGCATAGAGAAGGAACTCAATTATTGTTATTGGTATTCATTTCTACAATATATTTTAAAATCTCATTAAATAATGGACCCATCGGCATTATTCAGGGACTTGGTACTTTAATGCTAATTGCAGTTATCCTATTTTGGGTTTTTCAGATACTCCAGATGTCAGCATATATTATACCTTGGATGGCAGCAAGCCTGAATTTCTAAAGAGAATTGGTTATGGTGAAAATACTACATTTAAGTATACAAAGCCTATTACTCTGCCTGATGGAAAAATACAAGTTAAAGCTATTGCAGTCTCTAAGTAAGTTAAGAGCATGATGATTAAAATGACTTTATAATATAATGATGTTTTAATTTTCTTTCTTTCAGTAGGAATTAGTGCTGGACTAGAGGGCATAAAAGAAAAATTATTTTAATTTCAGCATACATCTGTAACTTTTGGTTTTTGTCTTCTGCTGAGGTATACTGTAAAGTGCAGAAATCATAAGAGTACAACTTAATGAAGTGCTACGTATATTAATAATATTCTGTTTTTATTTTGAATTCTATATTGGAATTTCAGGAACCTTTTCACGGTTTTGGACCTCTGAAGAGATTCATCAGGTTCTAGAGAAAATACTATTTTTAGTGGATATTTCTTTTATTCCCCAGGACATAGCCTACAACCACCATGACCATTCTGTTTTATGTTGTATTGATTTAATTGGCCTTGAATGCTACTGTCACTTCCATTTGTGATATTAGCTACTTTATTCCTTTCCTTCCTATTCAATGACTTTTATCACTTTACCAATATGGAAACACATCTTAATTTGGAAACCTTGTGTTGTAGAGAAAAACTCAATTGCTTTGCAAGTCTGTGATAGGGGAATTATTTTGTGCAGCAAGACAGGTTTGGCCACATCTTTGGAATACTATTAGGCCCCAAATCATTAACTGGCTGGCCCAGGTACTGCTTTAAAAAAGATTATCAGGGCTCCCTCTGGTGGCTGAACTACTGCATGGCTTTCTGAGGAGAGTTACAAATTCTACACCAAAGATTGTTTTGGAATTCGATAATTTTTAAAAAGAATAAAATAAAAATTAAATCAAACAACCCCCTAACACACATTATTCTTCTTTATTAAATATTGACATTTTTAGCTTTTTTCTACTTGTCAACCCACTTCTATCAAAACAAGCCTTCTTAATTATCATTAACTATTAATAAGCTAGCCCTGGCCGGTTTGGCTCAGTGGATAGAGCATCGGCCTGAGGACTGAAGGGTCCCGGGTTTGATACCAGTCAAGGGCACATGCCCGGGTTGCGGGCTCGATCCCCAGTAGGGGGCTTGCAGGAGGTAGCCAATCAATAATTCTCTCTCATCATGATGTTCTCTCTCTCCCTCTGCCTTCCTCTCTGAAATCAATAAAAACATATTTTTTAAAAAGTAGTGTTAGGTGACCTGCTGGTGCTCAGAATAAATCACCGTCAGTTTTTAGTTATGGGCACCTCTACATGGCTTTCTTATGGAACTTCTTTTGCATCAAAGAGGAACAAGATTAATTGTAAAATATTATGAATAAATTGAAAACATGGTAGCATTTGAGGAATAGCAGTTTAAATTTACCACAGCAACATATATTATGCTACCTACAGGAAAATTCCCTTGAGTCACATGGAATGATATACAGATAACCTCATTTTTTGTTTTAGAATAGTTTGAGACTTAAAGTATAAAATCTTTATGGTCAGTATGGTAGATAGTCTCCAAAAATGAACCATGCCTCCCAGTGTAGCCCCTCCACTGGAATGTGGGTTGGTCTTATGACTTACTTTTGACCAATAGAATGTTTCAGAAATAGTGCTAAGGCTTCTGCTCTGGTCTCTTGGAACATAAACACTGGGTGAAGCCAGCCACCATGTAGGAAGTCTGACTTCCATACTGTAAGGAAGGCCAAGCTAACCACCGAGGGAGGGAGGGAAGTAGAGAGGGAGAGAGGACGGGAGGGAGAGAGAGAAAGAATGAGAATTGAAATCCTAGCCTAGGCTGTGAGTGAGGGAAGAGACCATTTTGGACATCCAGCCAAGTTGACCTTTCAGTTGACTCCAGCCCAGCCAATATCTGACTGCAATCACATGAGAGATTGCAGATTTGTTTTAAAACAGTATGTTTTGGAGCAGTTTGTTACAAGGCAATAAATCACCTAAATGAGAATAATGTAAAGAAAGACTATAGAAGTTATACTTTGATTTCTTCAATTTAAAATATACTAAATTTAGTAGCTACACTAACGGACTTTAATAGAGTTATCTTAATTGCTATCCGGCTTTTTTGGAATATTTGTGTAATACACAGACTTTTTCTTTTTAAAATAATTTTCAGAGACTGCAGACAGAGTGGCATTGTAACAAAGGTGTTTCAGGTGGAATATGAACCGCCAAATGCAGCCTCTTCAGAAGACAGTGTTGAAAACATTCTCGAAGATTCTTCAAAGCAGGCAAGTAATGAAACTATAATACATTCAGATAGCCACCACATTCTTGGTTCCTCCTTTCTCAATGGTCACATCTTCCCTTTCATTTCATCACCACAGTCATTCTACCCACAACCCTGGTCATTATCAACCATTGCAAAATATCTTTGCTGATTTCCCCCCTTTGGTCCGCCTGTAGATTTTCCTACCTATCATAACTGCTCATGTTCTGGTGTCCTCAGTCATTCCCCCTTACCTATTGAAGTAACAAACCTTTAGGCTGGCATCCCAAAGGGTCACTTTCTGTCCTAAGTCATCCTTTCTTGCTTTGTGACTGCCTTGTATATACTCCAGCCAAACTAAACTGTGTTTTCTATATTCTATCACTGCTCCCCTAGCACCCAGGCCTTCTCCTTTTATAAAATGCTGTGAATATGTGATTACTTTGTTCCTTGTCTATCATCCCCTTGCACTGCAAACTCCAAGGTGGCAGAGAGTTCGTCTGCTGTACTCAATTCCTTGCACAGGGCCAGGTAGGAGAGGGCGGTGAGTGTATATTAGTTGAATAGATGCACCAGACTAGTAGAGAAGCCCTCAGTGGGTATAGCCTTCTGTTACGTTGAAATCTTCATTCCCAAGCAGCTGCAAAGCACCACTTTGGGGAGTGAACGAGACCTATCTAAAAATGACTTTTGAAACTTCAGACCCTGTGTTGTGGGCCTCAGTGAGACAGATCCAAGGATCAGAAGATGGGCCAACCCACGGGAAAGCAAGCAACTAAAGAGTCTGTCACAGAGGTTGTGTTCGGGGTGACAAAGTTTTCTGGGGAGTCCCTTCAGCCCAACAGTGGTCCAGAGGCCAGCGGGGAGGCTGTGGAACCAAAGCAGTGGGTGTAGGTAGAACATGGGGCTCAAGTATGATCAGGGAAGGGATCTACACAGGGCAGGGCCAGCTAGCAGAGGCTGAGCCTACATGTGTCAGCAGGTGCACAGGCTTGATCAAGCATAAGAGGCTGAGTCCATGGAGAAGAAAGCCGAGAGAGGAGTGTTAGGACTGTATGTGGGCAGGTACTGTACCTAAGTCCTATCTTGGTCTGACCCCACCCTGTCTTTGCTCCCTGGATTTGGTAGTTCCTCTGTTATTACTCAGACTCCCATGATGGTAATATCCTGCCTACGTGTGCTGCTACCTGCCTCTCATCTTGACCACTTGATCTGGTGGGGCTCATGCTGCCAGCCAAGCAGCTCAGATACAAAGCTGTGTATTTCCAGAGTAAGGTGAGGCAGAAGTCACTTTGTAAATCCTTTCAAGTAAGAAGTATACGCTATGACACTGCCTCTACCATGTAACTCAATGTTCACATTTTAAAGTGGGCCTAATGAAGAGACTAACATGCAATTTTTTCATTCCTAGGAACTGAAAAATGGATTTGTTGCACCAAAACCAAGGAAGAAATCTAAGAATGTTGAACATAAACCTGGTTGGAATGTTAACCATAGACATCTAGGTATGACATGAGAGGATGAGGTTAACATTTAGTTTTCTAAATCCCAAACAGGTTCATAACTTACTTTGTCTGCAGAAGGGTTGGAATAAGAAATACTGGAACAGTAAAATAAGCCATAATTTGAATTTTAATGCTATCTAAGCTAATGGCTTATTCAGGAGGGCTAACCCAGCTGTTTGTTAACAAAGTCAGGTTTATGACTCCTTGCAACACACAAGAGGATCCATGCGGTATATCACCAAACAAAGGAAAAGATAGTAGAGGGTTTGGGGGGAGAGTGGAGTTTGTGTGAAATGTAAATGAAAGCAGAGTGTTTGAAAGGTTCAAAGCATAACAGGGCTAAATGTGAAGTGATCACTATCTGGTATGGGCTGCCTAACAGAACCAGTGTTCTCTTATCTTGGGAACAACAAAAATAAATGTGACAATTGCGCTCAGAAACCCTTCTCTGAAGCTCTGCACCAGAGTTGGATATTAGGGCTGCTTGGATGTCAAAGTAACTTGGGTCCTCAGGCAAGAGTCAGATGTTTCATTCTTACTGAGATGCTTTGAAACACCAGTTTCTGAAAACCTGATTTTTAGAGAAGGTTTCTTGGCAGGTAAGAAACAATGTCACTCAAAGGGAGTGCTCTTAGGACATTTTACTGCTGCACTGTGTTCTGGGGAGAAATATTTCCTTATAAACTTGCAGTTGGATTTATCTATTTTTCTAGCCTGATGTGAGATATTTTGGAATGTAGCAGGGCAGATTTTAATTTTCTTAGTCTGGGCTAATTTTTCTCTTTCTCAGTGCTTATTCAATTGAGTGGGAGCATCTTTATGTAGTTGCTACTTTAAACAAAGACTGTGATGACAGTGGTCCCTTATAAAAAGTTTTGCAACTATGAAGACATTTGCATGATTATATATATAATTATAGTTGTTCACAGAATGATGTTTTTGATGTACTAGTATTTGTATACCTCGAGGTAGGTGAAAGAACTAAGTCTAAAACATTGAAAGATCTTTGCTTTTCAGACAGCCCCCTGGAAAGGCCCCCTTACCGTGAAGAATCGGTTTCTAGACCACCAAGAAATCCACCCCAGGTAACTTCTAAGGAAAATCTTCAGGGTACTCAATACCTACTGCCTTTTTAATGTTCTCCATGAAATACTTTAAGGTAGTGTTTCTCAGCCTTTCACCACATGCTAAGAACTGTTTCAGAGCTGGGACACTGTGTTTGATAAGAAAGCCTCCTGTACTCATAGAACTTATATTTTATTGGGGGTGGGGATAGGCAGATAATAAATATGTAAATAAACAAATAATTGTAAGTTGTGATAAATATAATGAACAAGATAACACTGGGTAATGGAATAGAGCAGTGATTCTCAAAGTGTGGACCTCACAGACCAGTAGCATCAATATCACGTGGGAGCAAATTTTCAGCCCTGGCTGGTTTGGCTCAATGGATAGAGCATTGCCTGTGCACTGAAGGGTCCCGGGTTCAATTCTGGTCAGGGGCACATGCCTGGGTTGTGGGCTCGGTCCCCAGTTGGGGGGCGTGCGGGAGGTGACTGATCAATGATTCTCTCTCATCATGATTTTCTATCTCTCTCTTCTGTTTCCTTCCTCCCTTTCTGAAATCAATAAAAAAAATATTAAAAAAAAAGGAAATGCAAATTTTCAGGCCCCTCCCCAGGTCTACTGAATTAGGGACTTGGGAGGTGGACCCACTAATCTGTTTTAATTAGCCCCTTTTCTGATACACACTCAAGTAGAGAATGACCATGAAGGAAGGACAGTATTCTAATTTAGGGTAATAAAAGAGGGCTTCCTTGAAAATATGACATTTGAATTGAGCCTTCAAGATGAACAGAAGCCAACCCTGTAAAGATCTTGGCAGCAGTAATAGCAAGTACAGAAAAGGGGGGATTGCAAGGAGGCTGGTGTGGAGAGCAAGGTAAGAGATGAGGTGCGAGAAGTAGACTGGGACCAGAGCATGGAGAACTGTGGTTCTCAAACACCACTGCACATGAGAATCACCTGAGGTGTTTCAAACCAATCCCAGGAAGCCAACTTCAGGAATTCTGATTTAATTGGTCTGATATGGGGTTTGGGCTTGGTTTTATTTTATGTTATTTTTAAAATTCACCCACAAGTGATTCTAATGGTCAGGCATGATTGGGAATAGCAGATGCTATAGGTGAGTCCCATTGTAAGGAGTTTGATTTTTTAATTGTAAAGGGAATTCATTTGGATGCTAAGACATAATCTTATTTACATTTAAAAGAAGAGAAGGGGGCTCTGGCTAGTGTGGCTCAGTTGGTTGAACTTTGTCTCATACACTGAGCAGTCGCCAGTTTGATTCCTGGTCAGGGCAGAAGACCGGGTTGCAGGCTCAATCCCCAGCAGAAGGCAGCCCATCAATATTTCTATCTCTCTCTCTCCCTCTCCCTTCCTCTCTCTCTCAAATCAGTTATGAATAAAATTTTTTAAAAAAAGAAGAGGGGAATAAAAGTTTTCTCTTTGGCCACAGTATGGAAATTGGGCTGTAAAGGAATAAGAGGAGACTATCATTTGGGAGAGATGAGAGAGATGAAGGTGGTTTCTACTAAGGTTGTGCAAATGGTGATCATAGGAGGCAGTGGCAATCCAGATGTGTTTTGCAGATAGAGCTGCCAGGTTTGGCTGAGGGATTAGATAGATAAGATGAGGGGAAAGGAAGAGTCAAGAGTGACTCTCAAGGTTCTGCCCTGAGCATCTGGAGGTGATGGTATCATTAATTGAGATGAGGAAGATGAGGGAGGAGCAGGTGTTCAAAGACTCATTAGAAATTCAAGTGGAGGCCCTGGCCAGGTAGCTCAGTCAGTTAGAGCATCATCTTGATATGCCAAGGTTGTGGGTTCGATTTCCCATTAGGGAAAACCAAGAAGCAACAATGAAAGTATAAATAAGTGGAACAATAAATATCTCTATCTCCCTCTCTCTTAATCAATAAATTAAAAAAATTCAAGTGGAGGTGTTAAATACACCGTTGGCCATGCAAGTTCAAACCCAGGGTAGAGTCCTAGGCTGGAAATACATATATGTGGGAATATTTAATATACCAGAGTGGGCAAAAGTAGGTAGGTTTACAGTTGTTCATATGGAAAATACAATATTTAATAAATAAGGGTGTCCAGAAAAAGAAGATAGCACAAGACAAAATCCTTGACTTTAGAGGATGAGTAGAAGAGGAAGAGCCTGAGAAGTAGGAAGAAAGCAAAACAAACTTAGAAAGCCAAGAGAAGAAAGGGTTTCAGAAGAAGACAGTGGTCATCTATGTCAAATGTTTCTGGGATTCAAATTAGACAAGGACAGGGACTTGCCCATTGGATTTAAACAAGATGGAGGTGACTTATAATAGAAATAAAAGCTACATCAATACATTTTTTACCATATAATACAAGAAAGATGCCCTTATACTGGTGGCCAACTACTACTACTACTGTTATAGCAATTTGATTTTTCAATGTTTATAAAATTCAATTTAGAATTTTGGCATCTAAATGCAACCCAAGAGCTCTTGCTCTCTCTTCCTCCAATCTGAGCCCCAGGTAGAGCATATATGGAGTCACATTTTTTATACAGCCACAACTGCTTCTTATGTACTCATGATTCCAAGTCTGGTCACACTTATAATCTATAATAATAAAAGCGTAATATACTAATTAGACCAGACAGCATAACGACCTTCTGGACGTAATTCTGGACATCCTTCTGGACGAAGCTGCTGTGGTGGGGGCTGAGGCAGAGGTGGTTAGGAGCGATCAGGCAGGCAGGCGAGCAGTTAGGGGAGATCGGGCAGGCAGGCAAGCGGTTAGGGGCGATCAGGCAGGCAGGCGAGTGTTTAGGGGCAATCAGGCAGGCAGGCGAATGGGCAGGGGTGATCAGGCAGGCAGGCAGAGTGGTTAGGGGCGATCAGGCAGGCAGGCAAGTAGTTAGGGGCGATCAGGCAGCCAGGTGAATGGTTAGGGGCGATCAGGCAGGCAGGTGAGCGGTTAGGGTTGATCATGCAG
This sequence comes from Plecotus auritus, assembly GCF_963455305.1. Lineage (NCBI taxonomy): Eukaryota > Metazoa > Chordata > Mammalia > Chiroptera > Vespertilionidae > Plecotus > Plecotus auritus. The sequence goes on along the minus strand of NC_137782.1, from coordinate 80,978,117 downwards.
GCAGGCAGGTGAGCAGTTAGGGGCGATCAGGCAGCCAGGTGAATGGTTAGGGGCGATCAGGCAGGCAGGCGAATGGTTAGGGGTGATCAGGCAGGCAGGCAGGCAAGCGGTTAGGAGCCAGCGGTCCCAGATTGTGAGAGGGATGTCCGACTGCTGGTTTAGGCTCAATCCCGCAGCGGCATGGAGCCTAAACTGGCAGTCAGACATCCCCTGAGGGGTCCCGGGTTGCGAGAGGGTGCAGGCCGGGCTGAGGGACCACGCCCCTGACCCCCATGCACAAATTTTGTGCACCAGGCCTCTAGTCCTATATAATAAAAGCCTAATATGCTAAGAGTTTGGTTGTCTGGTTGTTCATTCAACCAATCAAAGCATAATATGCTAATGATATGCTAAGGCCACTCAACCACTCGCTGTGGTGTGCACTGACCACCAGGGGGCAGACGTTCCGACTGGTAGGTTAGCTTGCTGCTGGGGTCCAGCTGATGGGGACTGAGCGAGATGGGCCAGACATGCCCTGGAGCCCTCCTGTGGTCCCTCCCTTGCTGGCCACCCTCCCACGTCCCTCCCTGGCCTCGATCATGCACTGGTGGGGTCCCTTGGCCTGGCCTGCACCCTCTCACTATCCAGGACTTCTCAGGGGATGTCAGAGAGCCGGTTTTGGCCCGATCCCGCAGGCCAGGCTGAGGGACGCCACTGGTGCATGAATTCATGCACCAGGCCTCTAGTCAAGCATAAAATTAAAAAGCATGTTTTCTGCCCAGCCAGAGTGGCTCAGTGTTTGAGCGTCGACCTATGAACCAGGAGGTCACGGTTAGATATCCAGTCAGGGCATATGCTCGGGTTGCAGACTCGATCCCCAGTGTGGGGCATGCAGGAGACAACTGGTCAATAATTCTTTCTCATCATTGATGCTTCTATCTCTCTCCCTCTCCCTTTCTCTCTGAAATCAATAAAGATACATATATATGTTTTCCAAACCTGGTTGAACATCAGGATCATCGGGGGGGAACTATATATATTTATATATACAGACTGGAGGCCTGGTACACAAAAATTTGTGCACTGTGGGGGTCTCTCAGCCCAGCCTGCCCCCTCTCACAGTCCGGGAGCCCTCAGGGGATGTCCTACTAACTGCTTAGGCCCACTTCCTGCAGGGGAGCGGGCCTAAGCTGCAGTCTGGCCTCCCTCTATGGGAGGTGATTGGGCCTATCAGGGGAAGGCTACACCCCCATCATGCCTCTGCTACAGCCACTGCCGGCCACCGTGGCTGCCTGAGCCTCGGCCCTCGCAGCCACCATGGCTTGCCTGAGCCTCAGGCAGCCGCTGCGGCTTTGTCCTTCCGGAAGACATTCACCATAATTAGCATATTACCCTTTTATTAGTATAGATTCTCAGCTATTGCTCCTGAAATCCTTCTAGATAATCTGATTTCTTTTTTCTTTTCTTTTTTTTAAATATATTTTTATTGATATTTTACAGAGAGGAAGGGAGAGGGATAGAGAGCTAGAAACATCGATGAGAGAGAAACATCGACCAGCTGCCTCCTGCACACCCCCTACTGGGGATATGCCCGCAACCAAGGTACGTGCCCTTGACCGGAATCGAACCCGGGACCCTTCAGTCCGCAGGCCGACGCTCTATCCACTGAGCCAAACCGGTTTCGGCAATAATCTGATTTCTTAAGCCTGGATGGAGTCCATGGAGGACGTTGATGATCAGTCCAGTTGGAGAATAACTGGCCTAGAAGACTAACTGTCCTTATCTCAAGGTCAAGCCCTTTCCTTCTCTTCCAATCTCTAGTGCCGTAGTGTAACTCAGCCTGAACCCCTGGGTTCTTTCTTCTGCCCACCCACTCTGTTTTCTGGGGATCAAGCTCACAACCCGGGCATGTGCCCTTGACCAGAATTGAACCTGGGACCCTTCAGTCTGCAGGTCGCTCTATCCACTGAGCCAAACCAGCTAGGGCAGCCGTGGGCAAACTACGGCCCGTGGGCCGGATCCGGCCCGTTCGGCTGTTCTATCCAGCCCGCGGAGCTGAAGGAGCGGAGGGTTCTCTTGCTCTCCCCTCTGCTCCTTTACTTTGAATTTATATTAGTTCACACAAACACTCCATCCATGCTTTTGTTCCGGCCCTCCGGTCCAGTTTAAGAACCCATTGTGGCCCTCGAGTCAAAAAGTTTGCCCACCCTTGAGCTAGGGCCTCAGTCTGTCTTTATCCATCATGATGTGGGCTTGGTCCCCAGTAGGGGGCGTGCAGGAGGCAGCTAATCAATGATTCTCTCATCATTGATGTTTCTATCTCCCTCTCCCTTCTTCTCTGAAATCAATAAAAATATATTAAAAAAAAGACAAACTGAGAAACTATTCCAAATTAAAGGAGACAAAAGAGACATGACAACTAAATGAAAGAAGAAGGGAGAAAAAGCGGATGGATGGATGGAGAGAGAGAGAGTCGGGGGGGAGAGAGAGAGAAACATCAATGTGAGAGAGATACATGGATTGGTTGCCTCCCACATGGGTCCCAACCAGAGCTGGGGATGAACCTGCAAGCCAGGTACATGCCCTTGACCAAGAATTGAATCCCCGACCCTTCAGTGTGTGGGGCCCACACTCTAACCACTCTGAGTCTAAACTTACGTTTTTAATGTAATATACATATATGATTATGACTAGCAATAAATTTTTTAATGGTGAGTACTGGGATAATCATTACCTATGACTTCCCCAATCATGATTTTTAAAGGGTGGATGGTTGCTGGATATAAGACAAAATATTACAATTTGCAGTGAAATTTTACTGTACCACCGCTTTTACCAAGATTCTGTTATATTCTTAATTTTAGTTCCCTAGTTTTGCTCATATAACTGGTCATCCGAGTTTGACAGCCACAGAGATCATGAGAATTCAAAGGGAGACAGACTTTCTCAAGTAAGTAATCTTATTCTCTTTACTGTTTCTTAAATCCTTCTACGACACATTATGGTAAAAAAGAATTTAAGGATGGAACATAAAGGTGTTTGCCTACCCCTAACTGTGTTTTATTAAATTTTTACAGATTTTAAAGGCATAATTGGCATACAATAAACTGCATTTATTTAATGAATACAATTGACATATGAATATAACTCTGAAACTATCACCACAGTAAGAAAATGAACAAATCTATTACCTCCAAAAGTGTGTACCCTTTTGAAATTTCTCCCTTGTGCCTTTCCTTATCCCCAGGCAACTGTTGATCTGCTTCTTGTCACGGTAGCTTAGTTTGCATTTCATTCCATATGTAACTAGAATGTTTCTGTATGTACTTCTCTTTTTTGACAGCTTCTTTAACTCATGTAATTATTTTGAGATTTGTCCATGTTTTGCATGTATTAAACATTTTTTTTTTTATGGTTGACATGGTTACAGATGTCTCCATTTCCTCCCCACCACCACCACCTTTTTGCCTTCCTGGCCATCACCCCACTGTTGTGTAGTTTATGGGTTATGCATATATATTCTTTAGCTAATCCCTTCACCTTCTTTCATCCAGTACCCCCTTTCTCCTTACCCCTGATAGCTATCAGTCTATTCCATGTATCCATGCCTCTGTTTCTATTTTGTTCATTAGATTCTATATATAAGTGAGATCATATGGTATTTGTCTTTCTATGACTGGCGTATTTCACTCAGCATAATAATCTCCATGTCCATCTATGTTGTCACAAAGGGTAAGAGTTCCTTCTTTTTTACAGCCACGTACTACTCCATTGTGTAAATGTACCACAACTTTTTTATCCACTCATCTACCAATGGGCATTTGTGCTGTTTCCAGATCTTGGCTATTGTAAATAAGGCTGCTGTGAACATAGGAGTGCATATATTCTTTTGAATTGGTGTTTCAGAATTCTTAGGATATATTCTCAGAAGTGGGATTCTGGGTCAAAAGGCAGTTCTATTTTTAATTTTTTGAGAAAACTCGATGCTGTTTCCCACAGTGGCTGCACCAGTCTGCATTCCCACCAACCAGGGTTCCCTATTCTCTACATCCTCACCAGCACTTGTTGTTGACTTACTGATGGTAGCCATTCTGACAGGTGTGAGGTGATATCTCATTGTAGTTTTAATTTGCATCTCTCAGATGATTAGTGACATTGAGCATTTTTTCAGATGTCTATTGGCCATCTGTGTGTCCTCTTTGGAGAAGTGTCTAGTTAGATCCTTTGCCCTTTTTTTTAATTGGATTGTTTGTCTTCCTGGTGTTAAGTTGTATAAGTTCTTTATATATTTTGGAAATTAACCTCTTATCAGATATATCATTGGCTGATATCTTCTCCCTTATCGTGGGTTCCCTTTTCATTTTATTGATGGCTTCTTTTGCTGTGCAGAAGCTTTTTAGTTTGATGTAAGTCCCATTTGTTTATTTTTTTTCCTGTATTTCCCTTGCCCTAGGAAACATATCAGCAAAAACATTACTATGAAAGATGTCTGAGATTTTACTGCCTATGTTTTGTTCTAGGATTTTTATGGTTTTGTGACTTACATTTAAGTCTTTTATCCACTTGGAGTTTATTCTTGTGTATAGTGTAAGTTGGTGGTCTACTTTTATTTGTATGTATGTATCTGTCCAATTTTTCCAACACCATTTATTAAAGAGACTCTTTATCCCATTGTATCTTCTTGCTTCTTTTGTCAATTTTTTTTTAAAAATATATTTTATTGATTTTTTACAGAGAGGAAGGAAGAGGGACAGAGAGTCAGAAACATCGATGAGAGAGAAACATCGATCAGCTGCCTCTTGCACACCTCCCACTGGGGATGTGCCCGCAACCAAGTTACGTGCCCTTGACCGGAATCGAACCTGGGACCCCTCAGTCCGCAGGCTGACGCTCCATCCACTGAGCCAAACCGGCTTTGGCTTGTCAAATATTTTTAAAATATATTTTTATTGATTTCAGAGAGGAAGGGAGAGGGAGAGAGAGAGAGAAACATCAATGATGAGAGAGAATCATTGATTGGCTGCCTCTTGCACGCCCCCTATTGGGGATTGAGCCCGCAACCCGGGTATGTGCCCTTGACTGCAATCGAACCCGGGACCCTTTAGTCCGCAGGCTGATGCTCTATCCACTGAACCAAACTGGCTAGGTCTCTTTTGTCAAATATTAATTGACCATAAAGGCATGATTTATTTCTGTGTATGCTTGTTCTTGTGCCACTCCTTTTTTTCTCAAGATGTTTGCATGATATTTCTTTCATTCTTTTGCTTTTAACCTTTTTGTCTCTCTATATAAAGTTGGTGTTTTAGGTCTTGCTTTGTTAAAAATTGTATCTGCAATCCCTGCATTTTAATTGAGATGTTGAGAGCTTATTTATTTTACTTATTGATATGTTTGAATTTATATCAGCCATCATGCTATTTGTTTTCTGTTTACCTTATTTTTTATTTGTTGCCTTTTTTTTTCTGCCTTCTTTTGGATTAATTGGTATGTTTTATGATTCCATTTTATCTTCTGTGTTGGCTTATTAGCAATATCTTTTTTTAGTGGTTGCTCTAGAGTTTATAGTATGTGTACTTTTTAAACTTATCATAGTTTATCTTCAAGTAATATTATAATACTTAATATATAGCATAAGAACCTTACGACAGTATATTTTTAATAACTGAATATCAATAGCTTTTGTACTATTGTCATACATTTTATTTTTACAAATATTATGAACCCATAATACATTATTACTTTTATTTTATACTAGAGGCCCGGTGCACGAAATTCATGCGGGGGGGGGGGGGTGGTGTCCCTCAGCCCAGCCTGCACCCTCTCCAGTCTGGAATCCCTGTCACAATCCAGGATTGCTGGCTCCCAACCGCTCGCCTGCCTCTACCTGATTGCCCCTAACCACTTCTGCCTGCCAACCTGATCAACGCCTAACTGCTCCCCGGCCGGCCCGATTGCCCCTAACTGCCCTCCCCTGCTGGCCTGGTTACCCCTAACTGCCCTCCCCTGCCAGTCTGGTCGCTCCTAACTGTCCTCCCCTGCAGGCCTGGTTGCCCCCAACTGCCCTCCCTGCTGGCCTGATCACCCACAGCTGCCCTCCCCTGCAGGCCTGGTCCCCCGCAACTGCCCTCCCCTGCAGGCCTGGGTCTCCCCCAACCATCCTCCACTGCAGGCCTGCCCCCCCCAACTGTCCTCCCCTGCTGACCTGGTCTCCCCCAACTTCCCTCCTCTGCTGGCCCGGTCACCCCTAACTGCCTTCCCTGCTGGCCTGATCGCCAACAACTGCCCTCCCCTGCTGGCCTGATCGCCCACAACTGCCCTCCCCTGCAGGCCTGGGTCCCCCCCGCAACTGCCCTCCCCTGCAGGCCTGGTCACCCCTAACTGCTCTCCCTGCTGGCCTGATTGCCTCCAACTGCCCTCCCCTGCAGGCCATTCCCCCCCAACTGCCCTCCTCTGCAGGCCTGGTCCCCTCAACTGCCCTCCCCTGCAGTCCTGGTCTCCCCAAACTTCCCTCCTCTGCCGGCCCGGATACCCCTAACTCTCCTTCCTGCTGGCCTGATCACCCACAACTGCCCTCCCCTGCAGGCCTGCCCCCCCCAACTGTCCTCCCCTGCAGTCCTGGTTCCTCCCCAACTGCCCTCCCCTGCTGGCCTGGTCACCCTTAACTGCCTTCCCTGCTTGCCTGATTGCCCACAACTGCCTTCCTCTGCAGGCCTGGGTCCCCCCCAACTGCCCTCCTCTGCTGGCCTGGTCACCCCTACCTGCCCACAACTGCCTTCCCCTGCAGGCCATCTTGTGGCGGCCATCTTGTGTCCACATGGGGGCAGCCATCTTGTGTCTTGGAGTGACAGTCAATTTGCATATTACTCTTTTATTATATAGGACTAGAAGCCCGGTGCATGAAAGTCATGCACTGGGGAGGGGAGGGTCCCTCAGCCCAGCCTGCACCCTCTCACAGTCTGGGACCTCTCGGGGGATGTCATTCCTTATCGCCCGCCTGCTCGCTCCTCCTTACTGCTTGGCTTGCTGCTCCTTAGCATTGCTGCGGAGGTGGGAGAGGCTGCGCTCGCCAGCCATGAGCCTGGCTTCTGGCTGTGCGGCGCTCCCCCTGTGGGAGCACATTGACCACCAGAGGGCAGCTCCTGCATTGAGAGTCTACCCCCTGATGGTCAATGTGCATCATAGCAACTAGTCGTTCAGCCGTAATGGTTGCTTAGGCTTTTATTATATAGATAATTAATGATTTTTGCGGTCCTTTATACTTTTTATTGTGCTTAAATATACATAAATAAAATTTAGCATTTTAAGTGTAAAATTTCATGAATGATATTAAGTACATTTACAATGTTGTGCAACTATCTTCACTATCAATTTCCAGAACTATTTTGTCATTCTAAACAGAACCTCATTCCCATTAAACAATAATAACTCCTCATTACTGCCAAAACCGGTTTGGCTCAGTGGATAGAGCGTCAGTCTGCGGACTGAAGGGTCCCAGGTTCGATTCCGGTCAAGGGCATGTAACTTGGTTGCGGGCACATCCCCAGTGGGAGGTGTGCAAGAGGCAGCTGATCGATGTTTCTCTCTCATTGATGTTTCTAACTCTCTATCCCTCTTCCTTCCTCTCTGTAAAAAATCAATAAAATATATTTAAAAAAAAAAAAAATAACTCCTCATTACTCTCTTCCTCCAGTCTCTGGTAACCTCTGTTCTACTTTCTGATTTTATGACTTTGTCTATTCTAGTTACCTCATGTAGGTGGAATCAGACAACATTTGTTCTTTTCTGTCTTATTTCACTTAGCATAATGTTTTCGAGGTTCATCCATGTTATCATGGATGTATCAGAATTTCATTTCTTATCCTATATAATAAAGAGCTAGTATGCTAAATAGACCAGACAGCGGAATGACCCTCCAGAACGACCTTTCTGAACAACCAGTGGGCGGGGCAGCCGACAAGGCAGCCAGGGCTGCGAGGGCCGAGCCCCTTGCATGAATTTTGTGCATTGGGCCTCTAGTTAAAGATAAATTAATATTTCATTGTGTGTATATACCACATTTTGTTTATCCATTTATCTGTTAATAGATAGAATCATTTCCACCTTTTGTCTATTTGAATAATGCTGTTATGAACATTGATGCACAAGTATCTGTTTTGAATTCCTGCTCTCAATTCCTTTGGGTATTTGACTAAGTGGAATTTCTGGATTATATAGCAATTCTGTGTTTAATTTTTTGAGGAAATGCCAAACGGTTTTCTACAACAGCTGCATCATTTCACATTTTCATCAGAAATGCACAAGGGTTTCAATTTTTCAGACTCTCACCAGTACTCATTTTTTATTTTTCTGATAATAGTCATTCTAATGAGTATTAAGTGGTATCTCATTGTGGTTTTGATTTACATTTCCAGATTGGCAAGTAATATTGAGCTTTTTTTCATGTGTTTCTTGGATATTTGTATATCTTCTTGGGAGAAACGTCTATTCAAGTCTTTTGCCCATTTTTTAATAGGTTGTTTGTTTTTTAAGTTTAGGAGTTCTTTATATACTCTGGACATTAATCCTTTATCAGGTATATTATTTGGAAATATTTTCTCCCATTTGTTGGTTGTCTTTTCACTCCCTTGTTAGTGTCCTTTGATACACAAAAGGTTTTTTTAAGTTAAATTTAAAATTTTAAAAATATTTTTATTGATTTCAGAGAGAAAGTGAGAAGGAGAGAGAGATAGCAATATCAATGATGAGAGAGAATCATTGATTGGCTGACTCCTGCACGCCTTACACTGGGGATTGAGCCTGAAATCCGGGCCTGTGCCCTGACTAGGAATCGAACCATGACCTCCTGGTTCACTGGTTGACGCTCAACCACTGAGCCACGCCAGCCGAGCATCTATTTCTTCTTTTGCTGCATATGCTTTGGTGGCATATCTAAGAAATCATTGCCAAATCTAGTGTCATGAAGTTTGTCCTTTATGGCTTCTTCTAACAGGTTTATAGATTTACCTCTGACATTCAGATCTTTGATCCACTTTGGGTTAGTTTTTGTATATGTTGTAAGTAGGGGTCCAATTTCATTATTTTGAATGTGGATATCCAGTTTTCCTAGCACCATTGTCAGAAAGACTGTCCTTTCCCCATTGAATGGTGTTCAGACCCTCAGCAAATACCGTTTGACCAATCATGCAAAGGTATATTTCTGGGCTCTCTATTCTATTCCATTGGTCCATATGTTCGTTCTTATGTTAAAACAATACTTCATGTATTAGTTAGCTTTGTAGTAAATTTTGAAATCAGGAAGTGTGAGTCATCCAACTTTGTTATTCTTTTTAAAGACTATATTGACTATTTGAGGTTCCTTGAAATTCCGTATGAATTTAGGATGAGTTTTCTTTCTGCAAAAAAAAGTCATTGAGAATTTGATAGGGATTGCATTGAATCTGTAGATTGCTTTAGTTAGTATTTTCATCTTAATATTAAGTCTTCTGATTCATGAATACAGGATGTCTTTCCTTTTATTTATGTCTTTTTAAAATTTCTTTCTGAGAAGTTTTATAGCTTTTATTGTACAAGTCTTTTTTTTAATAAATCTTTATTGTTCAGATTATTACAGGTGTTCCTCTTTTTTTTCCCCCATAGCTCCCCTCCACCTGATTCCCCACCAAACCCCATCCCTTACCCCCCGTCACTGTCTTCATCCATAGGTGTAAGATTTTTGTCCAATCTCTTCCCGCACCCCTCACACCCCCTTTCCCCTGAGAATTGTCAGTCCACTCCCTTTCTATGTCCCTGATTCTATTATATTCACCAGTCCATTCTGTTCTTCAGATTTTTTATATTCACTTGATTTTTAGATTCACTTGTTGGTAGGTATGTATTTGATGTCATTATGTTGTTCATAATTTTTATCTTTACCTTTTTCTTCTTCTTCCTCTTCTTAAAGAATATCCTTCAGCATTTCATGTAATCCTGGTTTGGTGGTGATGAACTCCTTTAGCTTTTTCTTGTCTGTGAAGCTCTTTATCTGACCTTCAATTCTGAATGATAGCTTTGCTGGGTAGAGTAATCTTGGTTGTAGGTTCTTGCTATACATCACTTTGAATATTTCTTGCCACTCCCTTCTGGCCTGCTTACTTTCTGTTGAGAAATCAGCTGACAGTCGTATGGGTACTCCCTTGTAGGTAACTAACCGTTTTTCTCTTGCTGCTTTCAAGATTCTCTCTTTGTCTTTTGCCCTTGGCATTTTAATTATGATGTGTCTTGGTGTGGTCCTCTTTGGATTCCTCTTGTATGGGGTTCTGTGCGCTTCCTGAACTTGTAAGTCTATTTCTTTCACCAAGTAGGGAAAGTTTTCTGTCATTATTTCTTCTAATAGGTCTTTAATATTTTGCTCTCTCTCTTCTTCTGGCACCCCAAAAATTCGGATGTTGGTATGCTTAAAGTTGTCCCAGAGGCTCCTTACACTATCTTCATATTTTTGGATTCTTTTTTCTTTTTGTTTTTCTAGTTGGGTGTTTTTTGTTTCCTCATATTTCAGATCTTTGGTTTGATTCTTGGGGTACGTTGATCTGCAGTTGAGTTTCTGTATATTCTTTATTTTAGGCAGTGTATGCTTAATGTCTGACTGGTCCTTTTCCATTTTTTTGGCATTCTCATTAAGATCCTTAAAGGTCTCACTAAGTTCCTCAGCGGTTTTTAGAAGATTCTTGAGTAACATTATAAATGTGGTTCTGAACTTTATGTCGTTCAGTAGTTTGCTTTCCTCCATTTCTTTCATTCGTGACATGTTTCTTTGTCTCTGCATTTTGCTGCTTCCCTGTGTTGATGGAGTGGCTTTGTGTGGTAGGTGACCTATAGGGGCCAGTAGCTCAGCCTCCCCAATCACCTGAGGTGGACGCTCTTGGTACACCCCTTTGTGGGCTGAGTGCAAAGTCTTGGTGTAGTTAAGCCTTGATTGCTGTTGGTACACTGGGAGGAATTGACCTCCAGGCCAACTGGCTGTGAGGACCTGCTGTGTCTATAATGGAAGAACTGCTGTGCTGGAGACACGCTTATGGTGCAGGACTTGTTTCAGTGGGGCTTTGGTGCTCACTGAGTCTGCCTCTTGAAAGTGTCACTTATGGATGTGAGGAGTTGAAATCTGGTGTCTCACACTGACCACTAGGTACACTGGCTTTTGGATCTCCAATGGGGTGCAGGTCAGCTACTGTCTGAGGCCACCCAGCAGGCACTACAGCGAGAACTACAGTTGTTTCCACTTTGCTTGGGGTTTGGAGGTTTTGGAGCTGTCTGACCCGGGCTGCAAGTTTGCTAGGTTAAGCTGCGATAGGGCAGGCCATTCATATGCTAAAGCCGCTGCTTGGAGCTTGGGTGGGTTTGTAGGTTGTGTGGGGCAGGGTCTCAGGTCCTCACTAGGCTAGGGCGTGGCAAACAGTGATGGCTGCCAGTAAGCCGGCTCTGCATCCCCGCGCCCCGCGCCCCAGCACAGTAAACAATTATTCCTGTGCATAGCCCTGCAAGCAAGCCACCCTCACTTTCCGACCCGATGGCAGACAGTCCAGCTTCTCCCCATAGGAGTTTGGGTCCCCTGCGTCTCCCCAGAAACTGGAGTTCGGAGTAATCGGGAGCTTGTCTCCCTTCAGATTGAAAAAAGCAGCGCTCCCAGTCGCCCGCTGCCAGCCCGATTCGCGCGCCTCCGTACCTCAGCTTTTCAGTGCTTGTGCACGTCACAATGCTCTTTTCTCTTTCCTTCTAGTTGTAGAACTTCCACTCAGCCAGCTTTCCCATGGTTCTGGGTAATAGACGTTTTGTCTTTTAGTTGTAGTTTTGAAATTGTTGTGCAAGGCAGCAGTTTAGGTGTTTACCTATGCCGCCATCTTGGATCCTCCTCTCATTGTACAAGTCTTTTACCTCCTTGGTTAAATTGATTCCTAAATATTTTATTCTTTCTGATACTATTATAAATGGAATTGTTTTCTTAATTTCCTTTTCAAATTGTTCATAGGAATACAACAGATATTTGTGTGCTGATTTTTTTTATCCTACCACTTTTCTAAATTTTCTTATTAGCTGTGTGTGTGTGTACTCTCTAGGGTTTTCTACATATGAGATCCTATCATCCATGAACAGAGATAATTTTACTTCTTTCTTTCTAGTTTGAATGCCTTTTTTTCCTTGCCTAATTGCTCTGTATAGAACTTCCAATACTAGGGTGAATAGAAATAGTGAACGTGGGTATCCTTGTCTTACCATTGATCTTAGGGGGAAAGCTTTCAGTCATCCACCACTGAGTATGATGTTAGCTCTGGGGTTTTTGTATTTGATCTTTAGCATGTTGAGGATGTTTTCTTTTGTTTCTAGTTTATTCAATGCTTTTAATCATAAAAGAATGCTGAATTTTGTCTATTCTCTCACTTTGGCTGATATTCAGAACCCCGGTAGGTTGGTGAGGGCTAAATGATGGGATACATCTGCCTAGGAAACTGGGACAGATGTTGCTGGGGCAGGGCCTTGGAACTCTAACCAGGTGAGTGGAAACAAAGGCAGTGACCCTCCAGAGCATGGGTCCTCAAACTACGGCCCGCGGGTCACATGCGACCCACCGAGGACATTTATCCGGCCCGCCGGGTGCCGCTGCCTGTCCTGCTTAGCAGCCGATTCGTCCCGGGCCCGCAGTGTGCATAGGAATTTGTTCATAGTTTTTTTTTTTTAAACTATAGTCCGGCCCTCCCACGGTCTGAGGGACAGTGAACTGGCCCCCTGTTTAAAAAGTTTGAGGACCCCTGCTCCAGAGAGTCACACAGACTGGGCTCAATGCTCAGGTAGAAAGTTAGAAAAGTGCAATGTAGACATTACTAGAATTCCCTTGGCTTATCCTCACAAATCCAGTGCCAAATCCAATGTGATAGGACAAGTCAGAACCCCACAAGAAGTGGGATCTAGGCTTCTATTAACTTCAGCTGCATTCAGGAAGTGAGTTGGCCTGTAGGTAAAGGGTACCAGTGGTTCCAGCTTGAGTCCACTTTGTAATAAAATGACTAGAGAACTTGTTCCATAGCCTCTGAGAGTATTTTACTTTTTTTCATTTTTAAAGATTCTTGAACACTTGTAGATTTTCACCTGACTTCTTACATGACCAGTCAGGAACCTTTCCTGTTGTAGGTGTGCCCAGTGCCTCGCCCTTCGCCCATCTGATCCCTTGGTTCGCTTCTGTCAAGATTGTGGCTTTCCTGTTCCACCTGTATTTGGCTGTCGTCTCTCACCCTCAGAAGGAGCTCAGGTGAGCAGCAGAGTCCTTAAAAGTTTCCTTCATTGGGTTATCTGATCTTTATTTGCAGCAGAAGAATAGTACCTGGCATGCACAAACCACAAACATAAATACTTGTTGAAAATATTACTGGCAGGTTAATCTCTTACTGTCTAACTCCTTACTTAGGAATGAAAAAACTTGCTTGCAATGCTACTTAAAAAAAATTTTTTTTTTGGTGTGTGGCCTTGTAGAAGCACAGGCTCAAAAAGAGTGAAACCTTATTGTTTCAACAATGCATAAATGGATAAATATTAATTTCCTACTTATGTGATATTTCTGTTCATAATCTGGTTATAATAAGGAAATATATTCTAGAAATTAATCATATATATTAATTACAAGTCTATATATAGTCATAAGATACATCATTCTGTCCAAAGAAGCTGTTTATATAGGCTAATGATAGATTAGTATATCTAAATTTAAAAGTTTTAGCCAAGTATAGATAATAATTTATATTATCTTACTACTAATACTAAGTTTGCAGTTAGTTAGGAAACATAATTGGCTTACTAAAAATTAATAAGGCCCTGGCTGGTTTGGCTCAGTGGATAGAGCATCGGTCTGTGGACTGAAAGGTCCCAGGTTCAATTCTGGTCAAGGGCATGTACCTTGGTTGCGGGCACATCCCCAGTAGGAGGTGTGCAGGAGGCAGCTGATCGATGTTTCTCTCTCATCGATGTTTCTACCTCTCTATCCCTCTCCTTTCCTCTCTGTAAAAAATCAATAAAATATAGAAAAAAAAAATAAAAAAAAATAAAAATTAATACCTTCACCAAAACACATTCATCCTTTATTTCCTTGATTTTTTTGTTTTTTGGGGGGAATAAGAGGATCTGTGAAATGACAATGAATGTGAAAAATGACCATTTAAAAAAGGTAGGCACTGAGAATAAAAGATGGTCATACATAGATACATCAGTAGAGAGTGGAAGCCTTACTGGATCGAGGTATCTGAGCACAGTTTCTGGCCATGCACACAGCCTCCGGTCAACTACAGGTATGTGGTAGAGCATTCCACCTTCAGGCTGTTTTCAAATCTGCCCCAGCTTTTACTTTATGCTGAGCTCTATTGTATCTCCCTGTACAGACAGGGATGAGTGGGTGGCATGGACCCACTCTGGTTTATGATGCACATGCACACAGCCTCCGGTCAGCTAAAGGTATGTGGAGAACTGACTGGAGTGATACGTCCACAGGCCAACGGAAGCTTGAGGCTACCAGAAGTTAGGAGAGAGGCATGGAAAGGTGCCTTCCCTAGAGCTTCAGAGAGAGCGTGGCCTTACCAATACTTTGACTTGTCCCCTATAGCTGACTTACTTCGTCAAACTACCTGTTAAATTCCTGGCTACTTGCTGGTTCATTGATTGCCCTAACAGAACCACAATCTCAAAATAGTGGAGCCACTGACCCACCCTCTTTGCAGCCACTGAGATTGTAACCTTAGAAGTGCTCCAAATCAAGTGAGCCCTGTTCACCAGTAGTTACAAAGCCTGTTGTTTTCACAGCCTGCCCTGCCCTGCTGGAGCTACCCTGCCGATAAAGCTAGTGGGGGATAGGAGTGGCCCCATGCAATAACCATGCAGACTTGTAGTGTTCCTATTTGAAGTTTAAGTACTTTTCAGTCTGTTTTCTGTCTTTGGTTGATGTTCTGAGTCTGAAATGGTTGTTTTTGACAATTTTACCAACTTTATAATTGCTTTTTTGAAGAGAGTATTTATCAACTTCCTCCCTGTATTGTGCTGGAAGTTGTTTTTTCTTTTCTTTTTACATCTCTGTTTTCTAAAATAAATATGGTTTTAATCTTAATATGAAAAATAAGAATAGAGGTAATTACTTTAAAAATGTTTTTACAAAAGCAAATTAAACCTTACATTCTATGATCTACTTAT
The DNA here is from genome assembly GCF_963455305.1 of Plecotus auritus. Taxonomy (NCBI): domain Eukaryota; kingdom Metazoa; phylum Chordata; class Mammalia; order Chiroptera; family Vespertilionidae; genus Plecotus; species Plecotus auritus. The sequence goes on along the minus strand of NC_137782.1, from coordinate 80,962,940 downwards.
ACATCCCATGACAAACTTGACCTCTTTCTTTGCCCAGTTGGGCTTGTGTGCAGAATGTGGAAGCATGGTGCCCATGAACACTTCCTTCTGTGTGGTGTGTGAGGCTCCTCTTGCTCTACAAATGCAGCCACCGGCCGGCTTCCACTTGAAGGTAATGAAATGCGATTTTGTAAAAACATGAATGAAATACAGTATATAGAAAGTAATGTTTGAACAATTAGTTGTCTTTCTTCAGTTGATAGAATTGGCTAACAAGTGATAAGCCAATATCTGTGAACAAAATCCACTCGAATTTTTGGAAAGGCATGTTGTTCAAAAGTTTAACTTATCAAAGGGATCTATAATGTTAAGAAGAATACATATCTAGCAACCATTAATGATAAAAACTCAGCAAGTCCTAGCCGGTTTGGCTCAGTGGATAGAGCATCAGCCTGCAGACCAAAGGGTCCTGGGTTCGATTCCAGTCAAGGGCACATACTTTGGTTGCAGGCTCCTCCCTGCCTCGGGTCCTGGTTGGGACTTGTGCAAAAGGCAACCAATCGATGTGTTTCTCTACATCGATGTTTCTGTCTTTTCCTCTTCTACTCTCCCTAAAAATCAATGGAAAAATATCCTCGGGTGAGGATTAACAAAAAAACAAACAAAAAACTCTCAGCAAAGTGGGAATAGAGGCATCATACCTCCATATAATAAAGGCCATATATGACAAACCCACAGCCAACATCATTCTCAATAGGCAAAAACTAAAAGCATTTTCCTTAAGAACAGGAATAAGACTAGAATGTCTGCTTTCACCACTCTTATCACCAAGCCTCTCATGGTAAACAGAAAGCAATGATTCTAAATGAGGAGAGAACTTTGTATATTTACCAATACAGTACTAGCCACAGCATTTGGACAAGAAGAAATAAAAGGCCACCCCCCTCCCCCGCGAAAAAAAAAAAAAAAAAAAGAAGAAGAAATAAAAGGCCCTAACCGACGTGGCTCACTGGATAGAGCATCAGCCTGCAGACTCAAGGGTCCCAGGTTTGATTCTGGTCAAGGGCATGTACCTTGGTTGCAGGCACATCCCCAGTAGGGGGTGTGCAGGAGGCAGCTGATTGAGGTTTCTCTCTCATCGATGTTTCTAACTCTCTCTCCCTCTCCCTTCCTCTCTGTAAAAAATCAATAAAGTATATTTTTTTTTAAAAAAAGAAGAAATAAAGGCACCCAAATTGGAAAGGAAAAAGTAAAACTGTCATTATTTGCAGATGACATGATACAGTACATAGAGAACCCTAAAGATTCCACCAAAAAAATTCTAGAATGGATAAATGAATTCAGGAGAGTAGCAGAATACAAAATAAATATCTAGAAATCAGTTGGCTTTTTATATACCAATAATGAAGTATCAGAAAGGAAAACTAAGAAAAAAATTCCATTCACAATTGTTTCAAAAAGAATAAAATACCTAGGAATAAATTTAATTAAGGATGCAAAAGACCTGTACTTGGAAAATTATAAGACACTGAAGAAAATACAAAAAAGTGGAAGCATATATCGTGTTCATGGATAGGAAGAATTAACATTATTAAAATGTGGAATCTTTTTTTTTTAATTTAATAAATTTTTATTCAGATTATTACAATTGTTCCTCTTTTTCCCCCCCATAGCTCCACTCCACCCGGTTCCCACCCCACCCTCTGCCCTTACCCCACCCCCGCACTGTCCTCATCCATACGTGTACGATTTTTGTCCAGTCTCTTCCCGCACAACCCACACCCATTTCCCCTGAGGATTGTCAGTCCACTCCCTTTCTATGCCCCTGATTCTATTATATTCACCAGTTTATTCTGTTCATCAGATTTTTTATTCACTTGATTTTTAGATTCACTTGTTGATAGATATGTATTTGTTGTTCATAATTTTTATCTTTACCTTTTTCTTTTTCTTCCTCTTCTTAAAGAATACCTTTCAGCATTTCATATAATACTGGTTTGGTGGTGATGAACTCCTTTAGCTTTTTCTTATCTGTGAAGCTCTTTATCTGCCCTTCAATTCTGAATGATAGCTTTGCTGGGTAGAGTAATGTTGGTTGTAGGTTCTTGCTATTCATCACTTTGAATATTTCTTGCCACTCCCGTCTGGCCTGCATAGTTTCTGTTAAGAAATCAGCTGACAATCATATGGGTGCTCCCTTGTAGGTAATTAACTGTTTTTCTCTTGCTGCTTTTAATATTCTCTCTTTGTCTTTTGCTTTTGGCATTTTAATTATGATGTGTTTTGGTGTGGTCCTCTTTGGATTCCTTTTGTTTGGGGTTCTCTGCGCTTCCTGGACTTGTAAGTCTATTTCTTTCACCAGGTGGGGGAAGTTTTCGGTCATTATTTCTTCAAATAGGTTTTCAGTATCTTGCTCTCTCCCTTCTTCTGGCACCCCCATAATTTGGATGTTGGTACGCTTGAAGTTGTCCCAGAGGCTCCTTACACTATCTTCAAATTTTTGGCTTCTTTTTTCTTTTTTCTTTTCCGGTTGAGTGTTTTTGGCTTCTTTGTATTTCAAATCTTTGACTTGATTATTGCGGTCCTCTGGTCTGATGTTAGGTCTCTGTATAATATTTTTTATTTCAGTCAGTGTATGTTTAATTTCTAGTTGGTCTTTTTTTATATCCTCGAGGGTCTCACTAAATTTATTGACCTTTTCTAGGAAATTCTTGAAAAAACCTTATAACCATGGTTTTGAACCCTATATCCAGTCATTTGTTTTCCTCCATTTCTTTCATTTGTGATCTGTTTCTTTGTCTCCACATTTTCGCTACTTCCCTGAGTTGGTAGAGTAGCTTTGTGTGGTAGGTGTCCTATAGGGCCCAGTGGCTCAGCCTCCCCAGTTACCTGAGGTGGACACTCTTGATGCACCCCTTTGTGGACTGTGTGCACAGCCTTGTTGTAGTTAAGTCTTGACTGTTGTTGGTATCACTGGGAGGAACTGACCTCCAGGCCAGCTGGCTGTGAAGATCAGCTGTGTCTACACTGGGAGAACTTCTGTGCTGGAGACAGCCTTATGAGACAAGACTTGCCAAATTGCAAAAGCCTCTGTGCTCAGCTTGGATGGGGCGGAGTCTCAGGGCTGAGCAGACAGCCTTGGCTTCCCATCAGCCCTGCCCTATGAGGCCTCTGGGTTTCAGTGTCCCTCGGTAATCACTGCAAGCACCTCTGAGAGACAGCCGCCCTCGAGTTTCGCCCGCTGCCAGACAGTCTAGTTTCTCCCAGAATAAGTCTGGGTTCCCAGAGTCTCACCCGGAACTGGAGTTCAGCGCAGTTGGGAGCTTCCGTCTCCCTCCTGCTTGAGAAAGCCAGCTGCGCACTCAGCAGTCAGTCCTCTCTGTGCGCGCCTTCGGACCTTTGCCTTTCGCAGCTCCCCTGAGTCTCAGTGTGCTTTTCTCTTTTCCTGACAGTCCTGATTCCCCCCGTATGAGTCTGGGTCCCCAGGGTCTCGCCCTAAACTGGAGTTCAGCACAGTCGGGAGCTTCCATCTCCCTCCCGCTTGAGAAAGCCAGCCACACACTCAGTCGCGCGTCTCCGTTCCTCACCCTTTTGCAGCTCCTCTGAGTCTCCGAGTGCTTTTCTCTTTCCTCCTAGTTGTAGAATTTCCACTCAGCCAGCTTTTCTGTGGTTCTGGATAATGTCCGTTTTGTCTTTTAGTTGTAGTTTTGAAATTGTTGTGCAAGGCAACAGTTCAGGTGTTTACCTATGCCGCCATCTTGGTTTCTCTCAATGTGGAATCTAATGACCAAAATGAACTAACAAGCAAAATAGTGACACTCATAGAGAGCTATCAGTGGTGGTGGAGGGACTAAGAAAAAGAAAAAAGAGAGAGAGAGAAACAAAAAAAAAAGTGAGAAAAGAATACATAGAAATGTGTTGTTCCCTGGACATGGATTTAGAGGACAAATTGCACTGCAACTTTTGTTAGACAAATTTTTGCTTCATATATTTAAACTTTAACATTGCAATTAATGTTGACTTTTAATCTTGTTCTTAAAGTGGCTTCATGCCTTTGTTTGCTTTATTTGCACAGTTCTTTGCTCAGTGGAACATGAATTTCTTGTTCTTTGTTTTCAAGGAGAAAGTAATCTGTCGCACCTGTGGCACAGGGAATCATCCTTACCTGAAATACTGCCTCACCTGTGAGAGCACCCTGCCTTCATCAAAGGAGGTAGGTTGATTGCATGTGCCTGTCCTATATTTAGTGGCTGCTAAGATTCAGTGTTAATGATAATGAATAAATATAATCTGCAGAGCAGGAGCAATGTCTTTAAATGTGGAGAGAACTTTATATATTTACCAATACAGAATTGTTTTCAAAGTCTTCATGGGGATTCAATAAAATCTACAATTTCTTACAATTTTATTTACCAAGTTTGCATGGAAGGCTGGCAGCAGCCATTGGTTAATGTACCCATTCACTTTCATTTACAGTCAGGTATGTCTTTATTTAACTGTACCATACTATTTTTTGAAATTGAGAACACTGCCGGCACCCACTTCTGGGTTTCCTACCAGCTTATTTCGAGTGTTTAAGATGAAGGAATAGGAGTATATGCAACTTAAGTAGAGCGAATGGGTTCAGTTTAGATGACCTGTTTTATGTTTTTTTTAAAAATATATATATTTTTATTGATTTGTTACAGAGAGGAAGGGAGAGGGATAGAGAGTTAGAAACATTGATGAGAGAGAAACATCTATCAGCTGCCTCCTGCACACCTCCTACTGGGGATGTGCCCGAAACCAAGGTACATGCCCTTGACTGGAATTGAACCTGGGACCTTTCAGTCCGCAGGCTGACGCTCTATCCACTGAGCCAAACCAGTTAGGGCTGTTTTAGTTTATAAAATATTTCTGATGAAGATGAGGTTTTAAAAATTACTTCCAGGTGACTCTTGCCCTGGCCTAACAATACCAAAAAGAAGTCGCTATTTCCTAGCCAACTTAGAAGGAAAAAACGACACTTTGGGGGATTTGTTTTCATGTCAGAGAGATTCCTTGGGAAACTGGACCAATGGGTGATGATTACTGTGGTCAATATGGTTAGTATCAAATGAGGGTGGGTTGGTTTTTCTGGGGTTGCTAAAACAAAGCACCACAAACTGAGTGGCTTAAAACAACAGAAATTTATCATCTCACATTTCTGGAGGACAGAAGTCCAAAATCAAGGTGTTGGCAACACCACACTTCCTCTGAAGCTCTAGGGAAGGTAGTGTTCATGCCTCTCTCCTAGCATCAAGCTTCCCTTCGCCGGTACACAAATCACTTCAGCCATATGGCCACCTTCTTGCTGTGTGTCTTCACATTTTCTTCCCTCTGTGTGTCTGTCTCTGTGTCCAGACTTCTCTTTTGGACCACCATAATGACCTCATATTAACTTGATTACCTCTATAAAGTTCCTATTTTCAAATAAGTGCATATTCTGAAGTACTGGGGGTTAGGACTCCAACATATCTCTTTGGAGGGGACACTGTTAACTCCATAACAGGGGAGTTGAACAAGATGTCTTTTAAGGTTGTGTCTAATTACTGACAATATAAGATTAGCTGATTTGAAGGAACTCTTTTTGTTACAATCTTTATTGAGGCATAATTTATATTAAATAAAACTCACTTTATACAGGTTTATAAATGTCAGTAATTATACATAATCATTTAAACTACCACCACAATGAAGATATACAACAATTTCATTACCCTAAAAAGTTTTCTCATGCCTCTTTGCATTTGAGCTCCTCCTCTGATCACTACCCCCAGAAAATTCTGATCTCTTTTGACACGGTGGTTTTACCCTTTATAGAAGTATGTAGGGTTTTTTTTTGTATTTTATTTCCTTCACTTAGCACAATGTTTTTGAGGTTCATTCATGTTGTTGTATGTATTAAAAACTTTGATCATTGAGTACTGTTCCACAGAATGGATATAAATATAACTATTAACCAAATAATTGGTACTTGTGTTCATTTCTGGTGTCAGGCTATTATAAATAATGCTGCTGTGAACATTTACATACAAAACTTTGTGTGGATATAGTTTTCATTTCTCTTGGGTAAATGCTGAGGAGTAAGATTTCTGGATACTACCTAAGTTCATGTTTAATTTTATAAGATATTGCCACACTTTTTTCCAAAATTGCCACCATCAATATACAGAGATTCCAGTTTCTCTATGTCCTCACCAAAACTTAGTATTATCAGGCATCTATATATATATAAAAGCCTAATAAGCAAATTGTCCCCTTGAGAGTTCGACCGGGAGACCGGGAGTTTGATCGCTCACTATGATGTGCGCTGACCACCAGGGGGTGGCACGGAATGAAGGAAGGCCCCAGCCAGCAGCCGGGGAAGGGAGGCCCCGGCCAGCAGCTGGAAGGCCCCGATCAGACCTTATCGTTGGCCAGGCCTAGGGACCCTACCTGTGCACAAATTTTGTGCACCGGTCCTCTAGTTTTATTCATGAATTCTTTTTAGGATTTTAATGTCTATGGGATCTGTAGTGCTATCCCTACTCTTTTATTCCTGATATTTGTAGTTTGTGTTCTCTTTCTACCTTACTCTCTTTTCTCTCAATTTCTCTCTCCAGCTAGAAATTTATAAATTTTATTTGATTAGCTTCTAGTTCATTGATTTTCTTTATTTTTTTGGGGGGGGAGTTCCTTTTTTGAGTCTTGCTCTTTATTATTTCTTTTCTCCTCTTTGCTTTGGGTTTAATTTAAAAGGCTTTTTCTAATTTCTTAAGATGAGAACTCAGATTATAAATTAAAAAATTTTTTTCCTAAAAAATAAAAATTGTTTTCCCTAAAAGAAAATAAAAATTATCTCTAAGAATTTCTTTAGCAACATCCCAGAAATTTTAACAATTGTATTTTTATTATAATTCAGTTCAGTGTTGTTATATATTTTTTTCTTTTTTTATTTCTTTTTTTTATTAAGGTATTATATGTGTACATATCTTACCATTGCCCCCCCCCACCCCACTCCCATACATGCCCTCACCCCCCAATGTTTTGCATCCGTTGGTTACTCTTTTTTTTTTTTTTAATATATTTTTATTGATTTTTTACAGAGAGGGAGAGGGATAGAGAGTTAGAAACATCGATGAGAGAGAGACATCGATCAGCTGCCTCCTGCACACCCCCTACTGGGGATGTGCCCGCAACCAAGGTACATGCCCTTGACCGGAATCGAACCTGGGACCCTTCAGTCTGCAGGCCGACGCTCTATCCACTGAGCCAAACCGGTTTCGGCATGTTGGTTACTCTTATATGCATGCATATAAGTCCTTCGGTTGATCTCTTATTTCCCCCACCTCTCCCTAACCTTCCTGCTGTAATTTGACAGTCTGATGCTTTACTGCCTCTGTATCTATCTTTTTGTTCATCAGTTTATAATGTTTTTTATTATCCACAAATGAGTGAGATCATGTGGTATTTTTCTTTCATTGACTGGCTTATTTCACTTAGCATAATGTTCTCCAATTCCATCCAGGTTCCTACAAATGGTAAGAATTCCTTCTTTTTTATGGCAGCATAGTATTCCATTATGTAGATGTACCATAGTTTTCTGATCCAGTCATCTGCTGACGGGCACCTAGGCTGTTTCCAAATCTTAGCTATTGTAAATTGTGCTGCTATGAACATAGGGGTGCATATATCCTTTCTGATTGGTGTTTCTAGTTTCTTAGGATATATTCCTAGGAGAGGGATTACTGGGTCAAATGGGAGTTCCATTTTCAGTTTTTTGAGGAAACTCCATACTGTTCTCCACAGTGGTTGCACCAGTCTGCATTCCCACCAACAGTGCACTAGGGTTCCTTTTTCTCCGCATCCTTGCCAACACTTGTCGTTTGTTGATTTGTTGATGATAGCCATTCTGACAGGTGTGAGATGGTATCGCATTGTCGTTTTGATTTGCATCTCTCGGATAATTAGTTACTTTGAACATGTTTTCATGTGTCTCTTGGCCTTCCTTCTGTCTTCTTTCGAAAAGATTCTATTTAGGTCTGTTGCCCATTTTTTTATTGGATCATTTATCTTCCTTTTATTAAGTTGTATAAGCTGCCTGTAGATGTTGGAGATTAAACCTTTATCAGTGATAACATTTGCAAATATGTTCTCCCATACAATGGGGTTTCTTGTTGTTTTGTTGATGGTTTCTTTTGCTGTGCAAAAGCTTTTTATTTTGATGTAGTCCCATTTGTTTATTTTCTCTTTGGCTTCCATTGCCCTAGGGGCAGTATCAGTGAAGAAGTTCTTTGGGCATATGTCTGAGATTTTGCTGCCTGTGGATTCCTCTAGTATTTTTATGGTTTCCTGTCTTTTTTTTTTTTTAAATATATTTTATTGATATTTCACAGAGAGGAAGGGAGAGGGATAGAGAGCTAGAAACATCGATGAGAGAGAAACATCGATCAGCTGCCTCCTGCACACCTCCCACTGAGGATGTGCCCGCAACCAAGGTACATGCCCTTGACCGGAATCGAATCCGGGACCTTTCAGTCCGCAGGCCGATGCTCTATCCACTGAGCCAAACTGGTTTCGGCTATGGTTTCCTGTCTTATATTTAAGTCCTGTATCCATTTTGAGTTTATTTTTGTGTATGGTGTAAGTTGGTGATCTAGTTTCATTTTTTTGCATGTATCTGTCCAATTTTCCCAACACCATTTATTGAAGAGAGTGTCTTGACTCCATTGTATGTTCATGCCTCCTTTGTCAAATATTAATTGCGCATAGTGGTTTGGGTTGATATCTGGATTCTCTATTCTATTCCATTGATCTATATGTCTGTTCTTGTGCCAGTACCAGGCTGTTTTGAGGACAGTGGCTTTGTAATACAGCTTGAAATCTGGTATTGAGATCCCTCCTACTTTATTCTTCTTTCTCAGGATTGCTGTGGCTATTCGGGGTCTTTTTTTATTCCAGATGAATTTTTGGAGAGTTCTTTCTAGGTCTGTGAAATATGCCGTTGGTATTTTAATGGGGAGGGCATTGAATCTATAGATTGCTTTAGGTAGTATGGACATTTTAATTATGTTGATTCTACCAATACATGAACATGGTATGTTCTTCCATCTGTTTACATCTTCCTCTATCTCTTTTTTCAGTGTCCTGTAGTTTTCCGCGTATAGGTCTTTTACCTCCTTGGTTAAGTTTATTCCTAAGTATCTTAATTTTTTTGGTGTGATGGTAAATGGGCAGTGTTATTGTATTTTTATTATAATTTATTTTCTAATTAACCTGTGACTTCTTCGACCTATGATTTATCAGTTGGTTGTTTAATTTCCAAATATGTGATGTTTCCCTTGTTTTTCTTATTGTTACTAATTTATAATTTAATTACATTGTAGTCAGAGAACATACTCTATATGATTTGAGTTATTTTAAATTAATGAGAATTTTTTCATGACCAGTCTAACCCAGAGCACACACTAGTTACACTTGAAAAGAATATTTATTCTGTCATTGTGGGTATTGTATTCTATAAACATTAATTAAGTCAATGTGTAATGTTATACAGATTTTATATGTCTTTGCTGATCATTGTCTAATTGTTCTAGCAAATGCTGAGAAAGGGGTATTAAAACATTAAACTGTGATTCTGGAATTATTTACTTCTCTCTTTAATTCTGTCACTTTTTACATCATGTATTTTGTTAGGCACATAAACATATCTATTGTTATATGTTCAAGAATACTTTAACTTTTATTGTATCTTTTCTATATTATACAAATATTTATTAAAATATAACATCCAGACCATTACTATACCTAGCAAAATTAATAAAAATTGGTTAATAGCCCATCTGTAGTCAGATTTCCCCTATTGTCTCAGAGGTGTCTTTTTTTTTTCTCTATCAATTGATATTTTTTTAAAAAAATTATTGTTGACAGTATTACAGATATCCCCCATTAATCCCCTTTACTTCTCTCCATCCAGCCCCGACCCTTTCCAGGCCTTCCCCACACTATTGTCTGTGGCCATGGGCTATGCATATATTAATATATGTTCTTTGGTAAATCTTTTCCCTTCCACTCTACCCCTTCCCATCTGATTTCTGTCAGTCTGTTCCATGCCCCATGCCTCTGGACATATTGGGCTCATCAGTTTATTTTGTTCATTACATTCCACATAGAAGTGAGATTATGTGATATTTGTCTTTTCCTGTCTGGCTTTTTTCACATAGCACAATAATCTCCAGATCTGTCCTAGCTATCACAAAGATTAAGAAATCCTCCTTTTTACAGCCATGTAGTATTCCATTGTGTAATTGTACCACAGCTTTTTTATTTATTTATATATATATATATTTTTTTTTAAATAAATCTTTATTCAGATTATTACAATTGTTTCTCCTTTTTCCCCCCATAGCTCCCCTCCACCCAGTTCCCACCCCACCTTCTGTCTTTACCTCCCCCCGACTGTCCTCATCCATAGGTGTATGATTTTTGTCCAGTCTCTTCCTGAATCCCTCCATACCCCTTTCCCCCTGAGAATTATCAGTCCACTCCCTTTCTATGCCCCTGATTCTATTATATTCACCAGATTATTCTGTTCCTCAGGTTTTTAATTCACTTGATTTTTTGGTTCACTTGTTGATAGATATGTATTTGTTGTTCATAATTTTTATCTTTACTTTTTTCTTCTTCCTCTTCTTTAAGAATACCTTTCAGCATTTCATATAATACTGGTTTTGTGGTGATGAACTCCTTTAGCTTTTTCTTATCTGTGAAGCTCTTTATCTGCCCTTCAATTCTGAATGATAGCTTTGCTGGGTAGAGTAATCTTGGTTGTAGGTTCTTGCTATTCATCACATTGAAAATTTCTTGCCACTCCCGTCTGGCCTGCATAGTTTCTGTTGAGAAATCAGCTGACAGTCGTATGGGTGCTCCCTTGTAGGTAATTAACTGTTTTTCTCTTGCTGCTTTTAATATTCTTTCTTTGTCTTTTGCTCTTGGCATTTTAATTATGATGTGTCTTGGTGTGGTCCTCTTTGGATTCCTTTTGTTTGGGGTTCTGTGCGCTTCCTGGACTTGTAAGTCTATTTCTTTCACCAGGTGGGGGAAGTTTTCGGTCATTATTTCTTCAAATAGGTTTTCAGTATCTTGCTCTCTCTCTTCTTCTGGCACCCCCATAATTCTGATGTTGGTACGCTTGAAGTTGTTCCAGAGTCTTCTTACACTATCTTCAACTTTTTGGATTTTTTTTTTTTGCTTTTTGCTTTTCCGGTTGAGTGTTTTTTGCTTCTTTGTATTTCAATTCTTTGACTTGATTCTTGTGTTCCTCTAGTCTGTTTTTGGGTCTCTGTATAATATTTTTTATTTCAGTCAGTGTATGTTTAATTTCTAGTTGGTCCTTTTTTATATCTTCGAGGGTCTCGTTATATTTATCGGCCTTTTCTAGGATATTCTTGAAAAGCCTTATAACCGTGGTTTTGAATTCTATATCCAGTCATTTGTTTTCCTCCATTTCTTTCATTTGTGATCTGTTTCTTTGACGCCGCATTTTCACTGCTTCCCTGAGTTGGTAGGGTAGATTTGTGTGCTAGGTTTTCTATATGGCACAGTGGGTCTGCCTCCCCAGTTAACCTGAGGTGGACACTCTTGGTGCACCCCTTTGTGGACTGTGTGTACAGCCTTGTTGTAGTTAAGTCTTGATTGTTATTGGTATCACTGGGAGGAATTGACCTCCAGGCCAGTTGGCTGTGAGGATCAGCTGTGTCTATGCTGGGAGAAGTTCGGTGCTGGAGACAGCCTTATAGGATTAGACTTGCCAAATTGGAAAAGCCTCTGTGCTCAGCTTGGATGGGGTGGAGTCTCAGGGCGGAGCAGACAGCCTTGGCTTCCCGTCAGCCTTGCTGGTGCGCGCGCCACCAGACCTCTGCCTTCCCCGGCTCCCGAGTCTCCACCTGAGAGTCCCGATTCCCCCCCGCAAGAGCGTGGGTCCCCAGGAGCTCGCCTGGAACTGGGGTTCAGTGCATTCAGAACTGGGGCTCAGTGCAATCAGGAGCTCCCAACTCCCTTCTGCTAGGGAAAGCCTGTGGCAACCTCCGCAGCTTTTGTGCACACTGGCGTGTGCACCTCCAGACCCCTGCCCGCCAGGGCTCACCCAGGTCTCCCCCAGGTCTCCCAGTCTCCGGGTGCCTTTCTCTCTAGCTGACAGTCCAGACTCCCCCTGTATGAGCCTGGGTCCACGGGGTTTCGCCCGGAACTGGGGTTCAGTGCAGTCGGAACTGGGGTTCAGTGCCGTTGGGGGCTTCCTTCCCCCTTCCGCCAGAGAAAGTCAGCCAGGCTCTCAGCCGCCCTTCCTCTCTGCACGCACAAAGACCCTTTGCCGTACCTCTAATTCTCTGTGAGCTTCTCTCTTTCCTTCTAGTTGTAGAATTTCCACTCAGCCAGCTTTCCTGTGGTTCTGGATGGTGTCCGTTCTGTCTTTTAGTTGTAGTTTTGAGATTGTTGTGCAAGGCAGCAGTTTAGGTGCTTACCTATGCCGCCATCTTGGTTTCTCCTCTGTACCACAGCTTTTTTAATCCATTCATTTACTGATGGGCACTTGGGCTGTTTCCAGATCTTGGCTATTATAAATAACTAGAGGCCTGGTGCATGAAAATTCATGCACTGGAGGGGGGGTTCCTCAGCCCGGCCTGCCCCCTCACAGTCCGGGAGCCCTCAGGAGCGAGACGCAACCCGGTGATCAGGGGAAGGCGATGCCCCCATCACACCTCTGCTGCTGCCACTGCTGGCAATGCAAGCCTTGGCTGGCCCTGGTTGCCTGAGCCTGATATCCCAGGCTTGCCTGCGCCTCGGGCGTCTACTGGGCAGCTGACATCTGAAGCTTGCCTGCACCTCGGGCTGGCCCTAGGTGGCTGGGCAGCTGCCATCTGAGGGTTGCCTGTGCCTCGGGCCGGCCCTGGGTGGCTGGGATCTGAGGGAACTGGAGGACTTCGGAGGCAGGCGTGCTGAGCGGCCCGGCCATGCCACATGCCTGCCACCCCGGCGGGGCTGAGGGGACTGGGCGCCACCATATTGTGGCTGTGGATGCCACCATCTTTGAGGGCATGGCAGTCAATTAGCATATTCCTTCCTTATTGGCTGTGGGTGCTGCCATCTTTTGTGAGGGCATGATGATCAATTAGCATATTCCCTCTTTATTAGATAGGACGCTGCTATGAACATAGGGGTGCATATATTATTTCTGATTGATGTTTTGTTATTCTTAGAATATATTGCCAGAAGTTGGATCACTGGGTCAAAGGCAAGTTCTATTTTTAATTTTTTGAGGAAACTCCATACTGTTTTCTACACTGGCTGCACCAGTTTGCATTCCCACCAACAGTGAATGAGGGTTCCCTTTTCTCCACATCTTCGCCAGCATTTGTTGTTTGTTGATTTATTGAGGCTAGCCATTCTGGAAAGTGTTAGGTCATATTTCATTGTGTTTCTTTTTTTTGGTTTTTTAAATATATTTTTATTGATTTCAGAGTGGAAGGGAGAGGTGGAAAGAGATAGAAACATTAATGATGAGAGAGAATCATTGATCAGCTGCCTCCTGCATGCCCCACACTGGGGATGGAGCCCACAACCCGGGCATGTGCCCTGACAAGGTATTGAACCGTGACTTCCTGGGTCATAGGTCAATGCTCAACAATTGAATTATGCTGACTGGACTCTCGCTGTGGTTTTAATTCGCATCTCTCTGATGATTAGTGATGTTGAGCATCTTTTCACATGTCTATGGGCCATCTATATGTCCTTGTTGGAGAAGTGTCTATTCAGGTCCTTTGCCTCTTTTTAAATTGGATTCTTTGTCTTCCTGGTGTTGAGTGATTTTTTACATTTTGTCTTCTAATTTACTGATTTGATCCTCTACTTTGTCCAGCCTACTTGCTATTCCTTCCAGTGTATTCTGTATTTCAGATATGGCATTCTTCGTTTCCGACTGATTATTTTTCATGGTTTCTATGCCCTTATCATGCATGCTGTTGCTGCTCTCACTAAGTTCCTTAAGCATCCTTATAACCATTACTTTGAACTCTATATCTGGTAAATTGCTTGCCTCCATTTTATTTACCTGTTTTCCTGAAGATTCCTCCTGTTCTTTCATTTGGGGCTGTTTCTTTGTCTCCCCATTTTCACTTCTCTTTGTGTTTGTTTCAATGGATTACATAAAACTGCTATGACTCCTGAAGTGGCCTTCTGTAATATTTCTCCTTTGGGACTGAGGGGTGCAACCTCCTGAGCTGAGTGCTCTAGGAATGTCCCTTGTGTTGGTTGTTTGGATGCTGTTGTAATTGGGTCTTGATTGCTGTTGGCCTATTTGTGGGTGGGATTGACCCTCAGGCTGGCTGACTATGAAGCTCAACCCCAACCCTGCTGTGCAGTTGGTCTCAAGGTGTGCCCTTTGTTCACTGTTTATGTCCGCATTTACTAGACCTGTATATGTGTGGGAGGGACCAATCTGTGTAAATGGGTCAGCTTCTTTCAGCTTAGAGCTGGGGGCAGGCAGATCTGTGGTTGGACAGAGGCTCCCTGAGGTCTGCTTCCCCCTCCCCCCTGAGTCTTCCTCCAGAACCTTCCAGAGTAGCCTGGCTCAGGCTAGTGGGCCCTCTCCTTGAAGCTTACACAGTCAGGTACTCAATGAGGGGGAAATTAGTTTCTGCTTTAAATCAAACTCCTTAGTCTATATCAGAGACTCCAACTCTAGTTTCCCCTAAGGGGGCTTAGCTTCAGGTTGGGTACAGCCTGCAGGCTCCGCTTCAGGAGCAGGTTCAGCCACCCCAGGCTCAGGGGCTTGATCAAAAGATTCTCCATTTGAGGATGTTGCCGGCCCAGGCCACAGGAGGGGGCTAAGCATTTCCTCCCAGTCCCAGACAATAGCCTCTGAGGATCTCACACTTTGAATGTCCCATTCTGAGCTGCTCTCCCACCCCGGACAGACCTGAGCCGAGCGAGCAGACCAGTAGGGTTATCTAGGACTTCACAGGGCTAACAAACAGTCTCCTGTTGCGGGTAGTGTTTACAGCTTTCAGGAGCGGGAGTGGACTCTACCTGTCCTTCCTGGCACTGTCTGGTGAAGCTCACAGGGAGCTCAGATCAGCCTCCCCACAATGCAGTCACAGAGCCCAGCACTCACCCATCTGTCTCCCCAATAGGAGCCTGTCTGTGGATTCTATCTCTGCACATCACTGGTGCCCTCACGCCTCAAGCCCAAGCAGGAGGGGTCCCTCTTAACTTATTTATTAACCATGTAATTGTTTAAAGCAGAAATCACAAAATTTTCGTATTGTTTATGTACATATAAACATACATAGAAATGTCACATAAAGGATAAGGGGTAGAAAGATATGAATCTATATGGTGACAAGATTTTTGTATTTTAACTGATGGGATACAGTAATAACTAATTAGAATGAAAAAGTAAAGATGTTTATTTTAATCACTAGGGCTCTTACTAAAAAATAATGCCAAAAATACCACAAAAAAGATAATAGAAACATTAAAATGTAATTCTGAAAAGTATCTGAATAACCCAAAAAGGCAGGAGTATAGAAACAAAGGAGACAAAACAGAAGGCAGAAGTAGAAATCAAATAATAAAATGTCGATCAAAACCCAACCATATTGCCCTGGCTGGAGTTTCTCAGTGGTTAGAGCATCTATATACTCACTGTAGGGTTGCAGGCTTGATGCCTGGTCAAGTGCATGTATCTGGGTTGCAGGTTCTATCCCAGCCCTGGTTGGGGCGCATGTAGGGTGGGCAAGAGAGGCAACCAATCTATGTGTCTCTCTCTGTGGCTTACACCATACACAAGGATAAATTCAAAATGGGTAAAAGACTTAAATATAAGTCACAAAACCATAAACATCCTTAGAAGAAAACATTAGCAGTAAAGTCTCAGACATTTCTTGCAGCAATGTTTTTGCTGACATGTGTCCTAGGGCAGTGTTGGCAAACTGCAGCTTGTGAGCCACATGCAGCTCTTTGGCCCCTTGAATGTGGCTCTTCCACAAAATACCACGGCCTGGGCGAGTCTATTTTGAAGAAGTGGCATTAGAAGAAGTTTAAGTTTAAAAAATTTGGCTCTCAAAAGAAATTTTAATCGTTGTACTGTTGATATTTGGCTCTGTTGACTAATGAGTTTGCCGACCACTATCCTAGGGCAAGGGAATCTCAGGAAAAGATAAACAGATGGCACTACATTAAGCTAAAAAGCTTTTGCACAGCATAAGAAACCATCAACCAAATGAAAAGAGAACCCACTGTATGGGAAAACATATTCACCAATGATATATGCTATAAGGGGTTAATTTTCAAAATATATGAAGAACTTATACAACTCAACATCAAGAAGACAAACAATACAATACAATTAAAGAATGGGCCAAGGTCCTGAATAGATACCTCTCCAAAGAGGACATACAGATGGCTAATAGATATATGAAAAAATGCTCAAGGTCTCCAATCATCAGAGAGGTGCAAATTTAAACTACAATGAGGTGTCACTTCACACCTGTCAGAATGGCTACTACCAATAAATCAACAACAAGTGCTGGCGAAGATGTGGAGAAAAGGGAACCCCAGTGCATTGTTGGTTGAAATGCAGAATAATGCAGCCACTGTGGAAAACAATATAAAGTTTCCTCAAAAAATTAGAAATGGAACTGCCTTTTAACCCAGTGATCCCACTTCTGGGAATATATCCTAAGAATTCTGAAACACCATTCAGAAATAATATATGCACCACTGTGATCATAGCAGTGTTGTTTACAATAGCCAAGACCTGGAAACAGCCCAAGATGAGTGGATAAAAAAAAAAACACCTGTTGTACATTTACACAATGGAATACTACACAGCTATAAAAAAGAAGGAACTCTTACCCTTTGCAACAGCATGGATGGACCTAACTTAGCTAAATAAGCCAGTCTTGGTAGACAAATACCATATGATCTCACTCTGTGGAATCTAATGAACTAAATAAACTGATGAACAAAATGGGACCAGAAGCATGGATACATGGAACAGACTGGCTGGTGCATGAGGAGAGGAGTATAGGGGAGACTGGATAAAAAAGTGAAGCAATTAGCTAAAGAACATATATGCATACCCCATGGATATGGACAATAGTGTAATGACTGCCAAGGAAGGGGGAGGTGGAGGTTGGCAAAGGGGTGGCATAGGGGGACACATGTAGTAGTGTCAACATTAAAAATGTTTAACAAAAAAATAAAATAAAAAGAATAAAAACAGTTTGACACCCCCCCCCACACACACACACAAAAAGAAATTAAGAGGGGGAAAAACCAAAAAGATAAAAACTATTTTTATGTATATTAACACAGATATTTACCATTATCTGATGTTCTTTACCCTTATCTGAAGATCTGAATTTCTCTCTAGTATCATTTCCCTTCAAACAGAACTCTATGATATAGTTCAGGTCTCCTGCCAATGAACTGTCTTAGTTTTCTTTTATCCAGAATGTTTTTATTTTGCCTTCTTTCTTAAAGGGTATTTTTGATGGATATATAATTCTGAGTTGACAGTTACTTTATTTCAGAACTTAAAGGATGGATGTTCTACTTTCTCCATGGTTTCTGACCAAAAGTTGGATGTTAATCAGATTGTCATTACCATGTATATGGTGTGTAATTTTTCTCTTGCTGCTTTTAAAATTTGCTTTTTATCCTTGGTTTTCAAAGATTTGCCTATGATGTACCGCAGTATGAACTTCTCTGTGATTATTCCAGTGCTCATTGAGCATCTTGTAACTGAACATTTCTATCTTTAAATTTGGGAATTCTTCAGCTATGATTTATTTAATGATTTTTTACTTAACTACTCTCCTTCTTGATCCCATATATACATCTGTCAAATTGTTTGATATAATAGATCTTTTGGGTTCTGTTCATTAAAATTTCTTTCCCTCTCTTTTATATGGTATAATTTCTATTGATCTAGTTTCAAGTTTATTTACTCTTTCCTTTATCATCTCTTTTTATCTATTAACTACATCCAATAAATATTTTATTTTAAATATTGTATTTTTCTATTCTGGAATTTTCATTTGTTTCTCTTTTTATTGTTTCTGTTTCTCTCCCAAGATCTATCTTTATATGCATAGTGGTAAGAATGTATGCTTTAAAATTCTGGTTACTAGTTTCAGCATCTGATTCATCTCAGGGTTGGACTTAATTGATTTTGAGAGGCATTAAGTTCTAGTTCATTCTAGGCAGTGTATTCCCCAAACCAGTCATGTATATTATTGTCTGCTAAATAAAAACAAAACAAAACAAAAAAACAAGAACTGCTGAGCTGCATTGAGTGTTCTGTGCATGTGTGTTCATAGGTCAGTAAGAGATGTAAGTACACAGAATTCGGGGATCTCTTCTCTGTCTTCTTTCTGAGAGCCCCCTACCTTTTCAGTAGCCAAATATTACCCTGCTTCATTCTTTTGGTTCTCCTACCCAGAAATACATTTCCTACCTTTTTACATGCACTATGTGGACTAACCTTAGCACCAGGCTAAAAGGAAACTAACTTTGTATAACCCCCTTCTTCCTGTAGGTACTTGCTGCAAGAGTCTATCTGCTTCTGTTCATTCTCCAGTGCCTATATTTGCATTATGAGCAGATTTTAGTGTTCTTTTCTGTGTGGAGTCATACTTGGTATGGTCTTACTCCATCATTACCAGAAGGAAAATCTGTAGTTTTTTTCAAAGATGACTTTATAATATGTGTGTGTGTGTTTTCAGAACTGAGACTAAAAACATGCTAAAGAGCTGACATGTTTAATAAGAAAACCCACCTATTCCCAAATCAAATCAGATGCAATTTTAGGGTAGGATTTTGTTAACTGCTATTTGTTTATCTCTCTAAATTAACTTGTCTTCAGACTGTATGTCACTCTCCCATCATGAAATTGCACTTGATAATTTCCCAAGGCACCAGAGAGAAAAATAGTGAGATTGGAAAAGCATAAACAAAGAAAACTGGTTCTTTGGAATTCTTGGGGTGATCTTGCAGATAGATTGAAGTAAATTGCCAAACAAAACATTTATTTTCTCAGGCATCTTAGAAGTCTTAGTAATAGGGAAGAAACCAAGATGGCGGCATAGGTAAACACCTAAACAGCTGCCTCACGCAACAATTTCAAAACTACAACTAAAAGACAGAACGGACACCATCCAGAACCGCAGGAAAGCTGACTGAGTGAAAATTCTACAACTAGAAGGATAGAGAAAAGCTCACAGAGAATTGGAGGTACGGCAAAGGGTCTTTGTGCGTGCAGAGAGGAAGGGCGGCTGAGAGCCTGGCTGACTTTCTCTGGCGGAAGGGGGAAGGGAGCCCCCGACCGCACTGAACCCCAGTTCTGACTGCACTGAACCCCTGTTCCGGGCGAGCCCCTGGGGACCCACGCTCTTGTGGGGGGAGTCTGGACTCTCAGGCGGAGACTAGGGAGCCGGGGAAGGCGGAGGACTGAAAGTCCGCTCGCGCCAGTGCGCACAAAGGCTGCGGAGGTTGCCACAGGCTTTCCCTAGCGGAAGGGAGTCAGAGGCTCCTGACGGCACTGAACCCCAGCTCTGACTGAAGTGAGCCCCAGTTCTGACTGCAGTGAACCCCAGGTCCAGGCGAGCCCCTGGGGACCCACGCTCTTGTGGGGGGAGTCTGGACTCTCGGGCGGAGACTCAGGAGCCGGGGAAGGCGGAGGATTGAAAGTCCGCGTGCGCCAGTGCGCACAAAGGCTGCGGAGGTTGCCACAGGCTTTCCCTAGTGGAAGGGAGTGAGAGGCTCCTGACGGCACTGAGCCCCAGTTCTGACTGCACTGAACCCCTGTTCCGGGCGAGCCCCTGGGGACCCACGCTCTTGTGGGGGGAGTCTGGACTCTCAGGCGGAGACTAGGGAGCCGGGGAAGGCGGAGGACTGAAAGTCCGCACGCGCCAGTGTGCACAAAGGCCGCGGAGGTTGCCACAGGCTTTCCCTAGTGGAAGGGAGTCAGAGGCTCTTGACGGCACTGAGCCCCAGTTCTGACTGAAGTGAGCCCCAGTTCTGACTGCAGTGAACCCCAGTTCCAGGCGAGCCCCTGGGGACCCACGCTCTTGTGGGGGGAGTCTGGACTCTCGGGCAGAGACTCGGGAGCCGGGGAAGTCGGAGGACTGAAAGTGCGCGCGTGCCAGTGCGCACAAAGGCTGCGGAGGTTGTCACAGGCTTTCCCTAGTGGAAGGGAGTCAGAGGCTCCTGACGGCACTGAGCCCCAGTTCTGATTGCAGTGAACCCCAGTTCCAGGCGAGTTCCTGGGGAACCACGCTCTTGTGGGGGGAGTCTGGACTCTCGGGCGGAGAATCGGGAGCCGGGAAGGCAGAGGACTGAAGGCACACACGTGCGCGCAAGGGCAAGGCTGACGGGAAGCCAAGACTGAGACTCCACCCCATCCAAGCTGAGCTCAGAGGCTATTGCAATTTGGCAAGTCTAATCCTATAAGGCTGTCTCCAGCACCGGACTTCTCCCAGCATAGACACAGCTGATCCTTACAGCCAACTGGCCTGGAGGTCAATTCTTCCCAGTGATACCAACAACAATCAAGACTTAATTACAACAAGGCTGTACACACAGTCCACAAAGGGGTGCACCAAGAGTGTCCACCTCAGGTTAACTGGGGAGGCAGACCCACTGGGCCAAATTGGAAACCTAGCACACAAATCTACCAACTCAGGGAAGCAGTGAAAATGCGGCGTCTAAGAATCAAATCACAAACGAAAGAAATGGAGGAAAACAAACGACTGGATATAGAATTCAAAACCACGGTTATAAGGCTTTTTAAGAATATCCTAGAAAAGGCCGATAAATATAACGAGACCCTCGAAGAGATGAAAAAGGACCAACTAGAAATTAAACATACACTGACTGAAATAAAAAATATTATACAGAGACCCAAAAACAGACAAGAGGAACACAAAAATCAAGTCAAAGAATTGAAATACAAAGAAGCAAAAAACACTCAACCGAAAAAGCAAAAAGCAAAAAAAAAATCCAAAAAGTTGAAGATAATGTAAGAAGACTCTGGGACAACTTCAAGCGTACCAACATCAGAATTATGGGGGTGCCAGAAGAAGAGAGAGAGCAAGATACTGAAAACCTATTTGAAGAAATAATGACCGAAAACTTCCCCCACCTGGTGAAAGAAATAGACTTACAAGTCCAGGAAGCGCACAGAACCCCAAACAAAAGGAATCCAAAGAGGACTACACCAAGACACATCATAATTAAAATGCCAAGAGCAAAAGATAAAGAGAGAATATTAAAAGCAGCAAGAGAAAAACAGTTAGTTACCTACAAGGGAGCACGCATACGACTGTCAGCTGACTTTTCAACAGGAACTATGCAGGCCAGACGGGAGTGGCAAGAAATTTTCAATGTGATGAATAGCAAGAACCTACAACCAAGATTACTCTACCCAGCAAAGCTATCATTCAGAATTGAAGGGCAGATAAAGAGTTTCACAGACAAGAAAAAGCTAAAGGAGTTCATCAACACCAAACCAGTACTATATGAAATGCTGAAAGGTATTCTTAAAGAAAAGGAAGAAGAAAAAAGGAAAGATAAAAATTATGAACAACAAATACATATCTATCAACAAGTGAACCAAAAAATCAAGTGAATTAAAAACCTGAGGAACAGAATAATCTGGTGAATATAATAGAATCAGGGGCATAGAAAGGGAGTGGACTGATAATTCTCAGGGGGAAAGGGGTATGGGGGGTTCATGAAGAGACTGGACAAAAATCATACACCTATGGATGAGGACAGTGGGGGGTAGGTACGGGCAGAAGGTGGAGTGGGAAATGGGTGGAGGGGAGCTATGGGGGAAAAAGGGAGAAATAATTGTAATAATCTGAATAAAGAGTTATTTAAAAAAAAAGAAGTCTTAGTAATAGTAAAATAAATTGATTTGTCAGTGATGTAGTTGTTTCTGGGTCTCACTTATCAACAAAACTATTCCATGAACAATTACAAAATTGAGTTTGTTTTCAAACTTGTATTTCTATTTGAATAGTATATCAGAGTTTAGATGTCACAATGAGAGTATTTATCATTTAAATGCCATTAAAGTAACAGTGCATGTTCAATCTGATAGCTGTATGCCTTTTCTTTGTTTAGCACCATTAATTTGAATGTGGTAAGATTACTTTTATTTTTTTAAAGCAGTGTTATATTTTTAAAAATTCACTTGTCCTGGCTGGTGTGGCTGGGTTGGTTGATTGTGGTCCCATTTACCAAAAGGGTCACCGGTTCGATTGGGCTTGATCCCCAGTGCGGGGTGTGCAGGAGGCAGCCGATCGATATTTTTCTCTCATATTGATATTTTCTCTCTCTTTTCCCTTCCTCCCTCCCTCTTTAAAATCAATTAAAACATATACTTTTAAATTGACTTAAATAGTAGATGTATTTAAGCAAAAGATCTGAAGGCTTTATATTTAGAAACCCAGGTCAGCAAGTTTTATCAAAACCCTCATTTAACAGGATAAATTGAAATTTAAGTCTGAAGCAAAAGTGTGCAAAGGGTTTCTATTTCGATTTATCCCAAAGCATCTCCCTCAACTTCACAGAAATGGACTGAGGGTTGGTGTACACAAAGCAGATCTTCCTGCTCAGTCTCTGGATGTTGGGGGCTGCTATAGCCTCTGTCTGTTTTAAGATAACAGAACAGTCCCCGAAGTAAAACAGGATAGAGCTGGGCAAATAAAGTTAACTGAAATAATGATGTTTGAGGAAAAATTGCCCATAAAAGCATTTTGCCTAGTGTACACATTCTTAGTAGTAGTATACGTGGAAGGTATGACCATACCATATTTAGTTATTGATTGAATCAATTACTCATTGATTTATTCCTTCATTCAGTAACTACTTAAATGACTCCCATGTGCTAAAGTACCAGGCACTTATGCTGGTAGGGAAAAAATGTGAAATGGTAGTCCTTTTCCTTAAAGAGATCAGGATCTAGTGGAAAGAAAGATGAGAAGGGAAGGAAGCTGACCTATGGAGCTTGACCCTGTGCTAAGTGTTCTTACATATTTAATCTTCATTAATCATCGGGGATCCTCCTGTAGACCTGTGAGAAAGCTGTTGTATTGAAAAGGATTTGTGGAGTCATGGGTAAAAGTCAGGGCCTGGGTTCAAATCTTAGGTCTTACCCTATCTGTGCTTCAGTTTCCCTTTCCGTAAAACAGAGATGATTATGGCATCCACCTCACAGGTCTGTTATGCGAATTGATATGAGGGTATAGGGGCAGTGCGCAGAACAGTGCCTGCACATAGTAGGTAACTATATAGCAATGATGAATAATATCATCCTTAGTTGTTTGATGAGAACATCTTTTTTTTAAATATATCTTACTGATTTTTTACAGAGAGGAAGGGAGAGGG
Organism: Plecotus auritus; assembly: GCF_963455305.1. Classification (NCBI taxonomy): domain Eukaryota; kingdom Metazoa; phylum Chordata; class Mammalia; order Chiroptera; family Vespertilionidae; genus Plecotus; species Plecotus auritus. The sequence continues at coordinate 80,939,504 of NC_137782.1, read as the reverse complement.
ATAGAGAGTTAGAAACATTGATGGGAGAGAAACATCGATCAGCTGCCTCCTGAACATCCCGTACTGGGGATGTGCCTGCAACCAAGGTACATGCCCTTAACTGGAATCGAACCTGGGACCCTTCAGTCCACAGGCCGATGCTCTATCCGCTGAGCCAAACCGGTCAGGGCGAGAAAATCTTTTACTAGGCAATATAAATACGTAATAGGAGCAAAGATTCTAATATAGGTCTACCTATCAAAGTCTCAGAAATTCTTATGAAACAATTCTATCTCCCTTCCCAAAGTAATTCTTTACATGTGTCAGGAGTGGAAAATAAATTCATATTTCCAGATGGAAACCTGAACCCCTAATGATAGAAGATAAACTTCAATGGTGACACCTTAGGTAGCTCAGCTGTCCTTAACACTCTTTCTTCGTTAATGTTGGTATAGTAAATCAACAATAGGCTTGCTACCTCTGGTATTAAATATACTAAAGAATATTCAGTTGTGTAAGGCAGCAGTTTCGTCAACTTTCTGTGAAGGAATGCATGTTCTTTGTACAAATTTATTAATTGGTGACGCTTATGATAGTTTTCCTTTTTTGGGTGGAAATACCTTATTTCCAGGTCTTGTGTTGATTTGGGGCTTTTTTCTTTTCTGTGGGCGGGGGATTGGAGAATATAGTATTAATCTGCCGGTCAATGCCGTTGTGTTCACTAGTCCATGTGCAGTGGAGATAAAGCTGGTCCTGGGCCCACTCTGAAAGGGGAGACCATTTCCTGCTCCAAATGCGGTCGCCAGAACCGCCCAGGTGCTTTCTTCTGTGACTGGTGTGGAGCCACGGTAGGTATTTTAACACTGAGCTTCTTGGTGCAGAGCCTCTCACCCCAACCCTAGGAAGAGCCAGGCTCCCCGTCTTCCACAACCTTACTGAAATAACATCTTGGGATTTGGATCCTAACACCTAAGAATCTGGAGACAAGGATAATTAATTCTCTTAAATTGAAAATGGTCTCTCATTGCTTTTTTAATTTGTATTTCTTTGAGGTTTAACTTTTTCACTCATTTGTTGACTGTTGATATTTTTTCTTTTATGAATTGTCTGCTTACCTTTTTAATAAAACACTCAAAGTTATTTATCTGAGTGTTTCATGTAAATAATACAAAAGATTTAGTGAAGGGTTAGTCTTTCTTCTCATCCCAGTCCCACAGCTCCTCTCCCTAGAAGCAATCATTGTTACATAGTTTGTGAGCTGTTCTTTCAGCCATTCAATGCATTAATAAGTAAACTAGTGGTAGTTTAGATATATTGCACCTAGCAATATATCTAGTTAGTAACCTCCTCATTCTTTTCAGCAGTTTTATAATATTTCACTATCTGTTATGTACCATGATATAGTTAGGCCATACTCTCTTGCTGGACATTTAGATTGTTTCCAGTTGTTTTCTCTAAAATCACAATCCCTCAGGGAATGGTCTTGAATACACTTCTTTGTGTACTTGTCCATCCATGGGATAAAATACACATTTATTCTGAAAGGTAGAATTGCAGGGATGGAGGGTATGGGCATGTATTATTGTGATACTGGTGTGGAAATAATTTATATGGGAAAAGTATGACGCTAATATATATGAAATTATAAAAATATTTTCTGTCCTCTAGCCTGTTGTTGCTACCTGCTTCTCTGTTTGCCTCAAATGTGGGGCCAACAATCACCCATCTGCCCGATTCTGTGGCTCCTGTGGTATTTACCTGAAGTCCTTGGCAAAACTTAGCGTGGACAACAGCCGGGCTCTAGCTGCTGGAGAACCAGGCCCTTTTGCTGAGGTGAGGCCTCCACTGTAAGAACTGGTGCCTGGGAAGAGGTTGTAAGTGAATTTGTGTACTCTACTTTATGAATCAACCCAGGGAAAGAGAGCCAAAACACTTAGACCTTTCACATGGATTTTTCAACTAGGTGTGGCAATAAAATTCATTAATTTGGGTTTTAAACACTCGAGTGATTTCTTCAGAAATCAAATATATATCATTTATTTACCATAGATTGAAGTCTAATTGCATTTGCAAGGCAATAGATACAATATCTTTTAGGAGAAGTGGATTTAAAATACGTATATGAGATAGAAAGTACTTCTCTTGAATGTCTTATGTAGCACATCAAGAACTTTCCCCAAGGCTCTTTAATATTTTAGAAACTTAGATCAGACATATAAAATTGCTTTTTTCATTTATAAAAACTGGACATGGTTTGAGGAAAATTTCACAAGGTTATTTTCAGAAGGACTTAAACACTCACCAGCTTTGTGTTAGCCTTTCATGAATTTCTCTATCAGCTATATGAGTACTTCAGGTTTCTTCGTATCTCTTCATTAGAAGAATTGATAATTATTAGAGCAAGTGCACATACACTTAGTAACTTTGTGTTCATTTTTAGGAAATTCATAGCCTTCTTAATCCAACTTGGGTTATACATTCTGGGACTGCCAATAGTCTATCTACATGGCACCTTTGTGCAAATGTGTTCTTTCCTGAAGACACTTGAGTGCCATCTGTTGGAAATTGATTATAATATACTAATTTTGTTAGACATTTTCTATCCACCAGAAAAATTATCCTAATAAATATGCAAATATATCATGTCCACTATGTGAATAGTACCCCTTTAGATGCAGTGCACAACCTAGATAACCTTACATGTTGGTTCTCTTATGTCCTCAGGTCCCAGACGCAGGGGACTATTTCACAGGAAATATTGGTGCCCAGAGGTTGGGTGTGGATGGATAGTAAAGTCTGTGCTTCAATGAAGTGTAGGGCTGGGAAGATAGATATCTTCCAGACCTCAGGCAGGACAGGGAACATCAGTTAATTTGCTGAATTTGAGACAGTAAGTGGCTAAGGGGATGGGGCTAGGAGTTGTTGGGAAAACAGAAGAAAGGAAGATGAGGCAAGGGTTGAAAACTCTCTTTTAGGTTAAAATACTGTTGTTGTTGTTTTTTGAGATACTTTTACTTCTGATTACAATTGTTTTCCGTGGGTAATATGAAGGATTAATTAAATTATATTATAATATTTTATGTTTCTGCCTCACTTGTAGTCCCGATCTGCCTGGCAGTCCCTAAATGTTCCTTTACCCAAACCTGATGGGACTAAGAAGAATGTGGGTACACAGACCACTGGCCTCTTCTACCCATCTGGCAACCTACTAGCAAAAAAGGAACTGGAAATGGCTTCTCATCAGCAGAGGCAGGAGAAAATGAGTGACCATAAGCCTCTCCTTACAGCCGTCAGCCCAGGAAGAGGTGAGGATAAAAATATGCTTTCTTGTCAGGAGGGAACTCACTCTTTCTTTGAAAGAAAATCTCAATTTTTCTTCCTTTAGATTTATTTTTATATATAAGAAATAAGTTCCTTTATTTTACTTTTTTAAAGTAATTTTCATTTGAATTAAACTGCTCTTCCTTTAACATTTAGTATTGTGATGTCTTGACTCACAGTCCCCTCATCTAGTCCATAAATTAAATAGCACACATGGACTTCTATTATGGCAGAAATGTTAACCTGTGTCGTTATTGCTGTTTGCTATTATCTCTTTATGTTATTGTGGTAACATTGACATAACAATTCACCCTTTTAACCATTTTAAAGTGTACAATTCAGCAAGCTTTAGTACATTAGCAATATTATACAACCTTCACCACTCTACGTCCAGAACTGTTTATCACGCCAAAGTAAACCCTATTCTCTTTAAGCAGTCACTTCCCACATCTCCTCTCCCAAGTGCTTGGCAACTATGAATCTACTTTCTATGCTTATGGATTTACCTGTTCTGGACATTTTATATAAATGGAAGCATATATGGTCTTTTGTGACTGGCTTCTTTCACCTAGTATAATGTTTTCAAGGTTCATCCATATTTTGGCATGTTTTAGCTTTTCATTCTTTTTTATAGCTGAATAATAATCTATTATAAGGATTTATGACATTTTGTAGATTCATTTATCAGTTGGTGGACATTTGAGTTTTGTTCACCTTTTGGTTATTATGAATAATACTGCTGTGAACATTTATGTATAAGTTTTTCTGTGGACATGTTTTCATTTCTCTTGGGTATATATACATAGGAGTGCAATTGCTGGGCCAAGTGATAACATTATGTTTAACATTTCCATACTACTTTCCAAAGTGGCTGCACTATTTTACATTCTGCCCAGCACTGTATGAGGGTTCTGATTTCTCACATTTTTGCCAACACTTACTATATTTTCATTGTCGCTATCCTCGTAGGTGTGATGTGGTCCCTCATTGTGCTTTTAATTAATATTTCCCTGATGACTAATGATATTGTCTTTTCATGTGCTTCTTGGCCATTATATTTTTTCTCTGGAGAAATGTCTATTCAGATCCTTTTTCCATTTTTAAATTTGGTTGCTTGACTTTTGTAATTGAGATGTTCAAGAGTTCTACATATTGATGGGGATATATACATTTGCCAAAGCTCAAATTGTAAATTTATATACAGGTTATGTAAACATATATGTTAATACTTATATGTTAATACTCATCCAGGATATGTTTTTAGAGAAAGAAAAAGGGAGGGAGAGAGAGAGAGAAACATTGATCGCTTGTCCCCTGTACGAACCCCAAGTGGGGATTAAACCCGCAACCTAGATATGTGCCCTCACTAGAAATCAAACCCGCAACCCTTTGGTGTATAGAATGAAGCTCCAACCAACTGAGCCACCTGGCCAGGGCTCATATTGTACATTTTAAATAGGTGCATTTTACTAATATTATATCTCAATATGGTTACTTTAAACATAATTTTAGAAGAATAAATAAAAAGGACCCAATGCGCACAAATCAAAATATGTTCTTTTGAGATTCTAGAATATTCTATAATTAATCGTGTGTAAAAAGAATCTGGGAACAAAAATGGAGCTTATAGTACATAGCTGAGGTTCAAGTAAGTAAAAACCATCACAAAGTTTGGCAAAGGAAAACAACCTTTCTGAGAATACATGATCCACATCAGCATTTTCTTTCTTAGCCTCAGAAGAATTAACCATGTGGATGGGTTTCTCTTTTCTTTAGGATACTGGAGAAAACAGTTGGATCACATCTCTGCTCACCTCAGGGCTTATACTCAGAACAACTCTGAATTCCGGGCCTTGATTGCCGAACCCAGGATGGGAAAGGTGAGTGGACTTTGAATGGAACCTCCACTTCATAGTGTCCCATGGGATCAGGCTTAAGTACCCTCCGCCAACTTCACCTGAAATTGTACTTTACTTGGCTCCTTTCCCTTTCCTGTCCTGCTTTCTACATTTCCTTACTATCCTCCCCTGCAGGCACTGCCTTTATAAATCACCTGCACATGAGTCTTGTTCTAGGGTCTGCTCCTGGGCATCTGACCTAAGACAGTAAATTGTGAGCATCCACATGCTGTGGAAATCCTGATGGTCGGAGCTAAATGACCCAGAATAGTTTAATCCAGCCAAATTGTCTTCTTAAACTCTACACTATATTATCAATAGTAATTATGAGATTTCACTATATAACAATATATGTATCATGTTTATCATCTCTAGTCCTCAAAACAAACCTGCAAGGTAGGATTATTAGCACTGTGGCAGTTTTTTAAAACATGACCACAGATTCTTCTACAGTCTTCCCTTTAGAAGATGGAATCTATATCTCCTCACCTTGAGTCTGGTGGGCTTGTGACTGTTGGGCAAGAGTCTGTAAGAAATGATGCTATGGGAGTCCCAAGTTGTGGTCATGTAGGCACGTGGCTTCCTCTGGCTTGGCATGCTCATCTCAAAACTCCTTGGAGCCCAGCCCTCCTGCTGTGAGAAACCCAAGCCCAAGGCGTGGCCACATTAGGTGCACCCGTCTGCAGCTCCAGATGAATTCAATCCTAGAGTCATCCCAGCTCAGGACCCAGGCAATGAATGATGAGACTTTAGGTCAGTGGTTCTCAACCTTTCTAATGCCGCGACCCTTTAATACAGTTCCTCGTGTTGTGGTGACCCCAACCATAAAATTATTTTCGTTGCTACTTCATAACTGTAATTTTGCTACTGTTAATGAATCGTAATGTAAATATCTGTGTTTTCCGATGGTCTTGAGAACCGCTAGCAGGGTCGCCTAAGACCATCGGAAAACACAGATATTTACATTACGATTCATTAACAGTAGCAAAATTACAGTTATGAAGTAGCAACGAAAATAATTTTATGGTTGGGGTCACCACAACACGAGGAACTGTATTAAAGGGTCGCGGCATTAGAAAGGTTGAGAACCACTGCTTTAGGTCATTCCAATTCCCAAACATGAAGCCACCTCTAGCCATGTGAGTCTTTGCAGCTGAGACCTCAGATTTATGGAACAAAAACAAGCCATTGCTGCTGGGCCCCATTGGAATCCATGAACATATAAAAATGGGAGTTGTTTTATGTGACTGAGTCTGGGATTTTTTACACTGCAGTAGATAATCAGAACAAACCTTACCTGACACCCAGGAACACTGGCTCAGAGAGGTTTGGTGACTTCTCTAGAACCACACTGCTAAGTCTCGGGGGGATTCAGGCTTTGAAGCAGGTCTGTCAGACCCCAAACAGCATGGCCTTTATCTGCTGTTGTAAAGAGACACCTTGTAAGAAGACCTGTTCCTCTGTCATGAGACTACAGGAACCTTTGAAAATCAGCCTGTCTGCTTCTCTGCCACTAAAAGGCCAACATTGAAACTATTTCATGGTCAAGTATTGCTCAATTTCCTTTGATCATCTATTTTGATGGTTTATTAGTTTTTTTGGCCTAATCCAGGGGTATGCAAACTATGGCCTGTGGGACAATTCTAGCCTGCCATCCAATTTTATAAATAAAGTTTTATCAGATTGCAGCTATACTCATTCATTTACTTTTTTTCTGTAGCTGCTTTTTTGTTACATTGGCAATGCTGAGTATTCATGACAGAAACTCTATGGCCCACAAAACCTAAAACATTTACTATATGATCCTTAAAGCATTTGCTGATCTCTGGTTTGATCTAAATCCCCCCCACTGCTTACAGAGAAAGCTGCTCAACTATAATACACTAGAGGCCCGGTGCATTGGGGAGGGGAGGGGTCCCTCAGCCTGGCCTGTGCCCTCTCGCAGTCCGGGACTCGTCAGAGAATGTCCCCAGGGGGATCAGGCCTAAGCCAGCAGGCGGACATCCCTCTTACAGTCAGGGCTCTCACAGTCCAGGACCACTTGCTCCTTACCGCCTGCCTGCCGTGAGCCCGGCTTCTGGCTGAGTGGCGCTCCCCCTGTGGGAGCGCACTGACCACTGGGGGGCAGCTCCTTCGTTGAGCGTCTGCCCCTAGTGGTCAGCGTGTGTCATAGCGACTGGTCATTCCGCCATTTGGTTGATTTGCATATTATGCTTTTAGTATATAGGATTACCTTTGATTGCCAAGACCTGGCCACCAGGACACCTTTTCCAAGGTGGTGGCACCCAGCCATAGGGCTTGATTAAACTTAAAGCATGTCTCTTGTATAAATTTGGATTTTGCTTTCTTATCCATTCTGGTAGTCTCTGCTCTTTTTTTAAATGTATTTTTATTGATTTCAGAGAAGAAGGGAGAGGGAGAGAGAGATAGAAACATCAATGATGAGAGAGAATCACCGATCGGCTGCCTCCCACACACCCCTCGTGAGGACCAAGCCTGCAACCCGGGCATGTGCCCTTGACTAGAATCGAACCCAGGACCCTTCATTCCACAGGCTGACACTCTATCCACTGAGCCAAACCAGCCAGGGCAGTCTCTGCTCTTTAATTGGAGTATTTATTTAGTTCATTTATAATTAATGAAATTATAAATATGGCTAGATTTGTTTCTGCCATTTTGCTGTTCTGTTTTTGTTCTGTTTATCTTTTTTTGCCTTATTTTGTGTTAATTAAATATTTGATTAAATTTACAGTTTAACATCTCAGAATTTCTTCGCTGTAGCTCAGGGCACTGATTTCCATACCCACAGTTGTGACTCCTCTCTCATACTTTTTTAAAAGCTTCTTTCTGCTACTGTCCACGAAGATGGCTATGAAGTTAGCATCAGGCTGAATTATGTTCAAGTCTCAAACAAGGTGAGTGAAACCTTCAGAAGTTTTTATTGGGGAATTGACTGAACTAGTAAATTGTGGCTTATGATTTATTGAAATGTTTCTGTGTAATTCATAGAAAGGAAAAGTTTCAAATATTATGGAACTTGAATCTAGGCCAACACTTTCATGGAATTAGGTAAATAACTGAGCTAAGCCTGAGAGAAGCATTCGGGCACATAGTGATACAGTGAGAACAGGAATTGTCACCCACCTGATTGGGCCTGTGATTTTCAGGCTTATTTCTATTCACTGACATCTGATGGCAGGTCTGTGATACAACTGCTTTGGGAAAAGACTGACAAAACTGTTTGCTGATATGTACTATGACCTGTTTGCCTGTAAAAAAGAAACCAACTGCTGTGGCCATGTCTCCTTTGATCTGCCCTTTATATGGTGACTGGGGCATTGCCGTGGAGCCTGTAAGTGTGTAACAAATATTGATTGATATTGGCAGCTTTAGTGTCATTGGACAAAAAGTCAAAATATACAAAAGAAGAATCAGTGGATTGAGAAGATGGATAAATAAGGCAAGGAAAAGGAGAGGAACTACTATTTATTAGGTCCTGGCCATCCTCAGCAGGGTATTAACAATGTCATTAAAATTAAGATAGATTCATGGGCCCTGCCTACCTCAAAGGGAGGCTGGGCATATCCAAGGGGATAATGCATATGAAAGCGCTTTGAAAGCAAGTAAAGCACTAAATGCCATGTTTCTGGTGTGGCCAGAGCAGAGCTTAGGTCAGGGAGGTATTTCAGGAGGAGGGGAGTGAAGGACTTGGGACAAGGCAGGGGAAGGAGCTAAATTAGCAAGTGGTCGCAAGTAATGTCTGGCTTTACCTGGATCCATGAGGAGCTCTGGATTGTGAATGACACCACACAGTTGTCCCCAATTGAGGCAGGGAGGCGAGGGGCATAATTTCTACGGTAAGGCAGCACCCAACTACTGATGGCAGTTGGCCGGAGAAGGGAGTCAGCTGTGAGCTGTTAGTAACCAACACAGCAGCTGACCAGTTAGGGGGAACTGGGTGGGCACCAATAGCATCTACAACATGCTATCTATCAAGAAGGGGAGTAAATATACCCAGGTTCACTGTCTTTTTCTTAGCCTGCACTTTGTGTTCAGAAAGTAGCCGGTGGTTTCCTATAGCAGGAACCGGCAGCCACGTGAGGGTAGGGTGGATACAGGATTTCAAGTCTGGCCTATGCATTATCTATCCTCATTTTATAAACACCTGTTTCACATCATTTTACTTTCACAACATCTCTTTGAGGTAGGTCATAATATTTCCACTTTGTGGGTGAGGGAACTGAAAGGCTCAGAGAAGTTAAGCAACTTGCTTCTTCCAAGATTCCTAATCTAGTAAGTGACAGAAACAGGATTTAAATTCTACAGCCTAAGCCTCCCCATCATGCCACCTAATTCCAAGACACAGAAGCGTTTTAAGCACATGGAAGGTGGGCTGGCAGGAAGGGCAGCCACATGGAAGGTGGGCTGGCAGGAATTTGTTGGGAGGCTGTTGTGATAATCCCGGTGTGAGGCTGTAATGACCGAGAGGAGGGGCCAGAATGAGGACCTGTTTAAGAGGCTGAATGAACAGAACATCCTGGGTGTGAGGGAGTTGTAGGAAGGATGTCCAAGTGTGGACAGAGTTGTCATTAACAGAAAAAGGAGCAGGTTGGCAGGGAGGTGTTAGGACATAGCAGCCTCATCATCATGGTGCTTGCATGTTTTTATTGGCCAGAACTTTTACCTGAGTAAGGCGATGAATTTCAGCGACCACTTTCTGAGCACTGTCACCGAGGGTGGTCATGGGATATTTGGCAGCAGATATAGCTTGGGTAAGTTGTGCCCTTCCATTGATTTTATTTTATTATTTTTTTTGTAAGTACATTACTATTAACATTAGTATGATAGATACTATTTATTTATTTATTTATTTATTTGTAAATATATTTGATTTCAGAGAGGAAGGGAGAGGGAGAGAGATAGAAACATCAATGATGAGAGAGGATCATTAATTGCCTGCCTCCTGCACGCCCCCTACTGGTGATTGAGCCCACAACCCAGGCATGTGCCCTTGACCAGAATCAAACCAGGGCCCCTTCAGTCTGCAGGCCAACACTCTATCCACTGAGCCAAACCAGCTAGGCTCCTTCCATTGATTTTAAAGCCATTGACTAGGAACACAGACTTGGCAAGAGTGGCAGAATTGCTTAAAATTTGCCAGTACAACCATATGTCTTACTTTCATGTGCCAGCCATTTTATTTATCTGGCTTCCCTGAAGGCAGGGGTGAGACTTTTGAAGTCTTTCACAGGCTTGGGGAGATATACAGGGGTGGAGTGCTCTTTGGGGCCTAAAAACTGTAGTCATTTCTATTCCCCTCCTCCCCCCATCCTCTCTGGTCCTGGACTGAGATGAATGGCTACCAGAATCCTTCCTACCAGATTTATTCAAACAGAAATTTTAACAAAATTTATTTTATCCTCTTGAGGGGCATGGCACTAGACTCTAGTTCTGTACCTGTGGGGAGAGGCCGGGGGCATCATTTTGGTCTGCAACTCTTTGTCGTTCCAGTGAGTGACTACTGCCACAGCACCTCAGATACCACTGAAAAAATCAAGAGGACAAAGACTTTCAAGACCAGAACATTTCAAGAAAGGAAGGAGCAGCTTACAGTATGTGTATCCCTTGGTCCTTAACAGATGTCTTCTTTGGCCTGTCTACTTAATGTTTTATTTTGAGATTTTTTTGTTCAATGGAAGAATTTTTTTTTTCATTTTTTGTTCCTTTTTTTCATGACAGTTTGTATTGATTTTTTGGAATCCTTTAAAATATCTCAAGATTATTAATTAGAATTATTTAAAAATTCTCATCAGTGTCCTGAATCACCTCTTCTTCCTCTGGTGTCAGTTCTGTGTGCCCATCTTTCTCGTTCTTGTTTTTGGTTTGTCGCAAATGTGATGATCCTTGGTTGCCTGGTCACATTAACAAATGAAGAGCTAGTTTGATTCTCACAAGCACCTGGCATGGGTGCCCAGCATGGGTGGGTCTGGAGTCTCTGTGTGGGTGGATGGGTATGCGTGGGGCAGGCTTCCCTGGAGGGTTGTGGGCAGGGGCAGGAGAAAGTACAAGACGGCCTTTCCTCTGGTGGTGAGGGTGGTGCTGCAAAGTACTCCGATGTGAGCTGTCTTCCAGACCCTTCCTTATGTCTGTCATAGAGGTTGGGGTTCTGCCCTTCTTGGGCCCCAGTGCTCCCAGGAGGTGCCTGTGAGGCAAATCATGAACTCTCTGGCAAGTAGTTATCAGGGTTTAAGCAGAGAACAAAAACCCCTGTCCTTGCATTGAAGAGGAGGACACCAGCCATCTCAGCTATTTACAATAAAGCCCTCTAATGACACACACATGATGCGGCCAAGCACCCAGCTTCTACCCTCCTTGTTGATTAACTTTGAGCATCCGCAGGGCTCCCTGAAGAAAGCACACTCACCCTGGTTTTCACCCGGGTTTTTTCTTTGGTTAGATTTCCTTGTCAGTCAGATCCCATCAGCTTTCAATCTCTGGATTCCTCACCATTTCTGATCCACTGATGGCATCCTTTCAGAGTTTCCACAGCTGGTAGAGTTTAAATAATTTTAGCGGGAGCTTTGCAGAAAGAGACAGTGGGTGTCCTTGCTCTGTCCACCACCTCACCTTGTAGTCAGTCCTCTGGCTACAGCAGAGAACAGAGGTACTTGGCAACAAGCCCAGAGCCTGGGTCTCCAGCTGGCAATAGGGATGGACGCAGTGTCAGTCCGGCCCTCCAGCTTTCAGTTAAGCCAGGCCCTCAGGGTCCTCAGGATGCACATACCCGCCGCCTAGCTTGCATTGTGATTTCTCTGTAAGCAGGGACTCTGCTCTTCATCTTGTGTCAAACACTAATAAATGTGGGAAGAATACCTGAGAATTGTTGTAAACTTAATTGCTTATGATTCCTTGTACTCTACCTTCTCCCAGTTTGAAATATTGTCAGTAAGTATAAGAGAAGTATAGAATTCCATAAACTTCATAACAATTTTACCATTTTGGAAATTCTACCCACTTATTCTGTATGTGATCTGAATCCCCTAGTGTTATGTGCCTTTATCTTCTCATTCTCTTTTAGGGGACAAGTGACAGAAGCTATACCATCTGTTCTTTCATTCAGTGATTACTTTTGAGCACATCTATTCTAGGTGCAGTTCTAGGTGTTGAAAATAAACAAAAGCCTTAAAAGTCTCAGACCTCATGAAGTTGACATTCTAGTACATTTTCCCCATACGGAATGGAATTCAGTATAAACAACTGCCCCCCGCACCTCGGTGGATTAGAGCACCTTGTTCTGAGCTGCTCATTGGGAGGACACAGGGTGAACCTTGCATCTTCTTCCAAAAGGCTCAGAGGCCTTGGCCAGTGTCCTCATCCCTGTGGCTTCCAGGGAGCCAGGGAGGTGTGGTATTACTTCAACTTTATAAACAGGTAAATGGTGGTCCCGGAACTACCCCATAGTCAACCCTGGGTGGGATCCAGTGGCAGAAACCTACTAGAGGTAATGTTTCCTGCTTTCTAGACTGCTTCCTTTAGTCTTCCAGTAACCAGCATTTGCAATCCTTTCTCTATAAGGAAAGATGATATAAAGATAAGTTTCATTGCATTTTGAAAATAAAACCTTCAGTTTTCTGATGATATGTAGATGGGAGGTTATTTCCCCCCCCCAGCAAGAGATCGACTTTATTGGTTCACTCACATCTCAGGTGAGCATGTATTGTGAGCTGTCTTACTTAGGCTGACTTTGAGCACTTTATAACAGCATGCAAAGTAAATTTTAGGATTCACCCGGTTGCTTTTCCTAGAAATAGTCATAATAAAACTAGTGTGGTGTTTCTTGGTTTTGTTGAGATTTCCCCTTGCATTCCTGTCCTTAATAATATAAAACAATGTGAGTGTGGTATCCTTCATCAAGGCAGTGTTTCAAAGACCAGGAAAATGTACATTAGGTGTGTTTATCAGTGCTGCTGACAGTTGGAGACCCCCCCCCCCCCCACACACACACACACGATCATGCTCATGCTCCCCTGTCCCTGGGGCTCAGAACTTAACCCTGGAGAGGAGACATTTACCTCGAGGGTTGAGCCTGGGTAAGAGGGACTTGACAGTAAAAATATTTTGCGGCGGTGGAAATGACCACATTCTGTAATGCTGCAGCCCGAAAACAGGCTCCTGCTGAAGGAAGTCGGACCGACAGGGGAAGGAAGAGTCTCTGTGATTGAACAGTTGCTTGATGAAGTAAGTGCAACCGAAGAGCAAGTCTCCCTGGGGGTTCCAGCCTATGTTTCATCTCTGTCTCTTTCAGATGGAAGTTCTGTTCAATGTTGTGATTATCACAGGGCCAGTTAATTTTTTTAATGCTGGGAATGGATTAAATGGCGAGTCCAAAGCTTTACATGAATTGTTGTTACCTGTTGCTAGTTTTCATTACAAAGGAAATAGGCAGAAAAGTGCATATGAGCCCAAATAACGTGCATGAAGGTGGCAGAATCCCTGGTCTGTGAATCCCATGTGACCATCATGTTTCCTAAAGAAGCAAGGTTGTCTGGGTGCCTACTCCTCCCGATGTGGAAACAGAAGTTTTACCACCTGAGTGACAGGGTAGCTCTATCTGTTCTTTGCTGGGTTTCGGGGTTCCTGATTTCCTTCTCTGTGGATTTAAAGCCGTTTTGTTCCATCAAGGATGTTTGTTAGTGACTAAGAAGGTGATTAGATGCTCCTGAGTGCAGGGTTTTGTGGCAGGCTTGTCCTTTTCCATGTGCTGCAGGGAGCAGATCCCAACTGCAGTGACAATGAAGACCGACCCGTTATTACCGTGGCTGTGATCAATAGGCACCATGAAGCAATCCCAGTCCTCGTGCAGAGAGGAGCAGACCTCGAGCGGCCGTGGGGACCGTAAGTGAGACACAATGGAGGAGAGTTCTGGCGCCATGCGGCAGCCAGCCGGTACCTTGAGCTCTGCTGCAGCAGGATCAGCTACATGCATGCCCTGTGCAATTTCACCTACTTAGGCACCATCCGCACCCATTGTGGTCTTAGTAAGAGACTCAATCGCTCATATTTTCTAAATCTGGATAGAATGAAATCTTCAAAATGGACCTTTGGATTGCCTAAATTTTAGTAGCTTTTATAAAGGATGGTACATTTTGTTAATTCATGAATTTATACTATCATGGGGCTGGCAGGTTCTTAGTGCTTAGGGTGTTAAGCAATGCTTTCGTCATGATCTGAATTGTAAGAGAAGAGAGCAACATAGGAATATACCCATGAAGTTAATGCACAAAGAAAATGATATACAGTTGTCTCACATGTTAACATCATTGGGGAGGAGATGGGTCCATCTGAGTTCACCACATAATCTCCTGGTGCCTTGGTTTCCCCAGCTGTGAAGCAGGACAGAGTGATACCACATCATGTGTGATGACTTTGTTACCTACTATCCTAGTCTTGGTGCTGTCCTGCCTCTTGACCTCTCCCAGCCTGTGTTCCTGTTGCTCTCTTGCAAATAGTAGGAAACCTGGGGTGGAAAATTCCTTGAGTATGGGTCCTTCCTGTTAACTGCCTATCCTGCTGACCAAGCTGTTGAACTAGACGTCTCGAGGGGCATCCCAGGTGTCTAACATTACTGCTTCCTGAATTATTATTAAGACAGGGTCGAAGCCCAGGTCAGTGAATCATAATGCTGAGTATCTCAAGCCAGCATAGGGGACAAAAGTTCAGTAGTTTTGCTTCTGCTTTTCTCTGTTTCAAAATTTCTTCTAGTGTTTTTATTCAAAATATATCCCTCTTAATTTTTAGATGTGCATTTTTATCAGTCTTTGCCAAAAAAGACAGCTATACTATACCAGTAGGCATGACCCCCTTTTTAGTTTTATTTTATAGCAGCAAGATTTTGGCACACTGATGTAAACATTTGATGGCTGGAGTTTACTTTCTTAAGTTTTCTTAGGGTTCACATTCATCATATTCTGTCAACTTCTTTATCCCACACTTGTATCATCATTAACAATAAAAATTCTACTACCTTGTTTTGTGTTAAGGTATAGTTTATATTTGTATAATTCAGATAATCTTTTCTTATAGCATGTAAGTATGTTATGGGTAATACAAAAATATATTGAGCACATTTTGAGCTGATGCTTAAGTCTGATGAGTCCTAGCTTTATGAAAAGCCCAGCTAAGAGGATGAAACTATTCTGGACGGGCAACAGATTCACTGGTTTTCTTTGGTGTTCTTCAGTTTTTATTTTTGCTTTATCACCATTCGAACCCACCATGTCATTTATCCATGTGATCTCATTGCATTTCTACTAAGTTTATGGTTATGCCATCTGTCTTGAGGGTGTATAATAGCCCTTTGTCATTCTTATTGCATGCTCCTGGATACTATTAGCAGAATTTAGCTCACATGGGGAGGAGGGCGAAAAGCTAGACTGAATGCCTTCCCCTTAAATAGAGCTCAGAGATCTCTTCTTCCATTTCAGTTTATACCAGTAGAGGAAAGCAGATTTTTCCACTGGAAGCCAACTTATGCAAGTCTGGTTTATATTTGTTGGTTTGAAGTATTTAGGCCTAGGTCAGCCTGCCCTCTGCCCCACAGCTGGACCTCTGTGGATCCAGGAACACGACCTCAAGTTTCCATTCATCCTACTGCTCTTCAGGTATAAACCAGCCGGAGACCTGGCTATCCTGGAGAAGAGGCCCAGTGAACTGTCCTCAGCACACCCGGATTGAAATGCGTTTTCCCTCCCAGGCACGTTTGGCTAGTGGAGAGAAGCAGCCCCGTTGGCTTCCACATGAGGTTACTTCCATTAAGGAGGTTGGCAGGTAGCAGAGGCCTCCCTAGTGTTTCTGTTTACCATGTTTGTATCATTTCTATCAGAATAAACTCAGATTCAACAGGAAGGAAAAGGCTAGGTACACATCCTCCACCGAAGCTGATACCTCTTCACAGACTTCAAAAACAGACTCAAGGTCTCACTGGGAGAAGGACACAGAAGAGTATTGTCTGTTTTGGACAGTAGTTGCCCTTCTTCACGGGAGTTTCAGACAATTAATCTCTCAGATCTGCTCCAGGTGAAGAAAATGCAACCCGCAGTTTACTTCTTAAAGGTTCAGCTGTGGAGATTTGTTCTGTTAGGTCAGTGGTTGACAAACTTCATTAGTCAACAGAGCCAAATATCAACAGTACAATGATTGAAATTTCTTTTGAGAGCCGAAAACCGACTTCTGCGCATGGGCCACGAAGTTTCAATCGCACTGTACGTGCGCACCCGCACGTGGTATTTTGTGGAAGAGCCACACTCAAGGGGCCAAAGAGCCGCATGTGGCTCGCGAGCCACAGTTTGCCAACCACTGTTTAGGTAATGCAAGATTTACAAAGAGAATGTACCTTAATCCACTATGATACTTAGATTTGAATAAACAGTTTGAGTTGTTTGTTCGTTAAGAGTAAAATTTCTTTAAAATACAAATTCCAGGAACACCCAGGTATAACTACTGTACAAAACATGTTCTAGAAGGTCTGATGAGAGAACACCGCTATTCAGAGGAACAAACTCACAAACTGCTCTGAAGCATGGGGTTCTGACAAGGATGTATATTCCATCTAGCACACCTTCCATATATTTATTTTATTTTTTCCATCACCATTTATCCCCTCTATGCCCTCTTCCACCTCCTCCCTCCCCCCTCCCACTTTCCATATTTGAGTTAAGTTGTTGGATGAGCAGTATACAAAATTAGAATTGGCAGAGTCACAATTCATCATTTTCCAAAACTAAACTGTAAATCGAATACACACTCTGCTCTCAGATTGGGGAGAGTTGTGAAGAAAGACGATCATATGTCTACTTAGGAAATGTGGCGACTCCATCAGCATATCTAAGTTCAAATGGTAAGTATCTTATAAAGACCCAAGGAACTTGAGGGGTGAAGTGGCAAACAGTTAAGCCATATGCTACTAGGGAGAAGGAAAGCTGAAAGATACAGAGGAGATTGGTGTCACTGGTGTGACTGAGACATCCTGGGTCAGTGCTCCCATCACATGCTGTGTACCCCTTTGCCTGCATCTACAACTGGTATCCTGAGCTCCCGGAGAGAGGACCCTGGTCCTGGCACAAATGGGGACATCAGGCTGGCATTCAAATGTGTGCTGAGTAGAGGAACAAATGATCGGAATGACTGATAGCCAGGCAGAAGTAATCCAACAGACCTCATGAAAAGTGTAAACTTAGAAGGTGAGCACTGGAAATTCTGCTCTTGGAGAGAGAGCACATAGACTCCTCTATGGTGACAGAGGACAGGATAGAGCAGAAGAGAGCAAAATGTAGAGAAAATGAGCATATTCTTCTTGCTAGGCCTTTTTATCCATAAAATAGAGATAATAATACTTATTGTTATAGAATTGGTTGGAGGAGAAAATGAGACCATGTATTTGTAGTTTCTAGGAAGAGCCTAATAATTGGACATTAATAAATGGTAGCAGGCTTTGAATGGAAAATATGGACCGCACGATGAAACCCAGGGTGAAAGGTGTTAGAACTGGTTAATACAATTTAAGTTAAAAGTTCTGTATTCTATTACTCTTAATAGATATCACCAAGTCTTCCTAGGCCTGAGTTTTCATAATTAAGAAAGGGCATGTTATACTAGTCTTTTAATATATCAAATTCTAAGAAGTTGGACTTGATAAGAGCTTCTCATAATTTACTGCACATACGAATCACCCAAAGATCTTGTTAAAATGCATATACAATTGATCCAGGAGGATGCCACTGATCCAGGTACCATAGTTCGAGTAGTGAGGATATAGAGACTGTTCTTAACACATTGCGGACCAGTAGTTTTATTGCTAGCTTTACCCAGTGGCCAGATAAGTTTCTATTGAACTAGTACAAAAAATGTTTTACATAAATGTTAAAGGCACGCTTTAAAATTAAATACCCATTGCATTTTTAAAAAATATATTTTACTGATTTTTTACAGAGAGGAAGGGAGAGGGATAGAGAGGTAGAAACATTGATGAGAGAGAAACATCGATCAGCTGCCTCCTGCACACACCTCCTACTGGGGATGTGCCCGCAACCAAGGTACATGCCCTTGACCCAAATCAAACCTGGGACCTTTCAGTCCGCAGGCCGACGCTCTATCCACTGAGCTAAACCGGTTAGGGCCCCATTGCATTTTGAAGTTATTTATTACATGTTCTTACAAGCTAATATCTTTTTAAGGCCACAAGCCTTAGAACGGAAAACACGAGAATTTTCGTTATCTGTCCGCAATGTGTTAATATGAATTGAGCTTTTAAGAGACAGCCCACCACGGCATTTGGTAAGGAAATGGCCTCATAATGCTATTGGACACTGGGGATTTCCCCCTGTACCTGAGAGGTCAGTTACGTTGACCTGATTTTAAAAAATGATGATGATGATGATGATGATGTCATCAACACCACCAACAATATGAAGGCTGATCCCCAAAACTTAGTTGCTTGAAGAAACTATATAGAACCAATGGGCAGACCTTTGGAAATTCTGGCATAAGGCACATTGCTTTGACACTTCCATCTATTGCCTCTGGGAAAATAGGAGGAAAAACACCATTCAGATTTGCTTGACACCAGGAGCCTTGGCCAAATAAGTTGTTTAAGTAACAAATCATGTGCATGATAAGATTTAAAACTAGATAAGATCCAGAACCATTAGGGTGTTTGATGCTTTTAGATTGCTGTTGCAGTGAAAATCAGTGAAGGTACTCAGTTTTTCATTTACTTTGGAAAATGGAGAGCCATCTATTTAAGTAGACATTTCAGATTCTGGTGCCCAAATCAGAGGATTACCCTTCCACATCTATATGGGGAGGGTCATAGTTATATTTACCTGAAATTCTTGCAACTCATATAGGCTTTAATCTTGGAGGCAATACTTCTTCCTCTAATTTGTCTGTTCATTCTTTTCATGGATGTATTCGTTTCACTAGTGGTTACTGAGCACCTACTATGTGCCAGTCATCATCTAGGTCAGTGGTCGGCAAACTCATTAGTCAACAGAGCCAAATATCAACAGTACAACGATTGAAATTTCTTTTGAGAGCCAAATTTTTTAAACTTAAACTTCTTCTAATGCCACTTCTTCAAAATAGACTTGCCCAGGCCGTGGTATTTTGTGGAAGAGCCACACTCAAGGGGCCAAAGAGCCACATGTGGCTTGCGAGCTGTGGTTTGCCAACCACTGGTCTAGGTAATGGATATACAGCAGTGATGAAGACAAAATTCCTTCCCTTGTGGAGTTTACAATTTAGTGGAGGAGACAGACAATAAACATGCAAATGAATAAGTAATTTCAGAGAATAAGTGCTGCAAAGATAATAAAGCCAGGTAGAAGAATAGAGGGTGTGGTCAGGAAAGGACCCAAACCTACCCCCTTGGACCAGAGACACAGGCATAGTCTGGAACAGACTTGCTTTAGGTGCAGAGGACTATTGGAGAGGTTGTTCCAAAGTGAGATTTCATTATTTATGATTAGTCTGGCAGAAAGATTTTTAAAAATATGTTTTTATTGATTTCAGAGAGAGGAAGGGAAAGGGAGAAAGAGAGAGAAACATCAATGATGAGAGAGAATCATCGATTGGCTACCTCCTGCATACTCCCCACTGGGGATCAAGTATGCAACCTGGGTATGTGCCCTGACCTGGAATTGAACCGTGACCTCCTAGTTTATGGGTCCATGCTCAAACACTAAGCCACACCATCTGGGCTGGCAGAAAGATTTAAAAAATTTGTATTTGTTTATTGAAAACAATTCTTACATGCCAAATAATTTTTTAATTTTATCAAAGTAAGACATGCACATGATAGAGAAGTCAAATCCTATAGAAGGGATTAGCAGTCCTCCTCTGCCCTCACTTCTTTTTTGTTGTTGTTTTTGCTGAATTTATTTTTTTATCTTTTTTGTTGAGAGTATTACAGATGTCCTCCCTTTTATCCCCATTGTGCCCTCCACCCAGTTCCCACCCTGCCCTAGGCCTTCACCACCCTATTTTCTGTGTTCATGGGCAATGCAGCTATGCATATAAGTTGTTTGGTTAATCTCCTCCTGACCCCTGCCCTCTTCCCTCTGAGTTTGTTCCATGTTTCCATGCCTCAGGTTCTATTTTGTTTATCAATTAATTTTGTTCATTAGATTCCACATATGAGTGAGATCATGTGATATTTGTCTTTTGCTAGCTGGAAAGCTGTGGTATATTTACACAAGGGAATACTATGCAGCTGTAAAAAAAGAATAATCTATTACTCTTTGAGATGGCATGGAGGGACCTGGAGATTATTATGTAAATGAAATATCATGTCCTCACTTCTTAATCCCCATTTCTTGTCCCTAGGGACAACTACATTGAAATATTTTGTTGTTATTGTTTAGATATATATTTCTTTTATTTCAGAGAGTAAGGGAGAGGGTGAGAGAGATAGAAACATCAATGATGAGAGAAAATCATTGATCAGCTGCCTCCTGCATCCCCCTATTGGGGATTGAGCCTGCAATCTGGGCATGTGCCCTTGATAGGAATTGAACCCGGGACTTCAAGTCCACAGGCCGATGCTCTATCCACCGAGCCAAACTGGCTAGAGCTACATTGAAATATTTTTTAATTCTCCTGGGAATCAGCTACATCTGTCACTAAATAATATGCTTAAACTGATAATTCCTGATTTATCATGCTTAGGTATTATGTATTGATTCTTGCCATGCCAGATGATGATTTGTTTCACTGACCCTACCTGATTATTTCTATCCTCATATTCAATGTTTTAATCATTGTATTACTATTTTTGGTTCTTTTATTAATTCCTGCTATAAATAATGTTTCTAAACTCATATTTTGATTGCTATCTTTTTTAGATTTATTTTAGAGACAGGGTAAGAGGGAGAGAGAGAGAGAGTGAGAGAGAGAAAAAGAGCGAGAGATTTGTTGTCCCACTCATGTATGCATTCATTGGTTGATTCTTGTATGTGCCCTGACCAGGGATCAAACCCACAACCTTGGCATATCAGGGTGATATTCTAACCAACTGAGCTACCCAGCCAGGGCCTTGACCATTATCTTGCAATGGTATCTCTTGACTGCCTTGTATATAAATGCATATAACTGTATATTACTGCTTCCTATCTTTACCTCTACCTCTTCTTCCCCTTCCATCTCACAATTTCTATTACTCTTTTATTTCTATTAGTATTTTTACAAGGCTGATCAGTTATATTTTCTCGTGTTAACATAATGAAGACTTCAATTTCTTGTGATTAGATGTCTTAATTATAATTTATTCCAGTCATTGATTTCAATAGTTCAGAAGTGTAAAGAGCAATTGCATTGTAATAGCTATATAAATATTGTTCGTTGAAGAATTAAGAGGTATGTTGTGATTACATTTCCTTCTTTGTGGATTCGAGATAATGACCCCTAGGCCACTCAAAGTAAAATTTTCTAACCAGAAATGCCAAATTGATTCTCTTTACACACCATGAATTATTCAAAATCCTGTTGCATTTCATCTTCTTCCATAAACTATGAACAACATAGAGCTTTTGTATCTGATTTTCCTTGAATTTATGATTGCCTTTGTTTTTTATTCAGGTTTGAAAAAGAACATGGCTTTACCAAACTCATAATCCTGTCTCACTTTTTACTTTTTCAGTGTTGTTCTTCTTAGAGACATTCTTCTTGGAGTACATTTCCTATTTGGATTTTGCCTGATAGCTTTCCAGTCTGCTGTACAATGGTCATTATGGGATTTTTATTTTATTGGAATTCACCTGTAGTTATTGTTCACATTTTCCTCTTTCTTGCTTTTGACCTTTGTCAGGATAAAGTGTGGCCTCAGGTAACTTCTTCAGAAAGGGTGTGTAGTAATAACTTTCTGAGTCCTTGAATGGCCTAAAAATGGCTTTTTTTTGGTCTTCACTCTTGATTAATACTTTGACTACTATTAATTTGTGTCCAAAATAAAATTTCCTCAAGTCTTAGAAAGCTTTGCTCTCTTACTTTCTAGCATCCCACATAGCCATGAAAATTTTACAGCAAATTTTTGTTTATTTATGACCTATTTGTTCTTTCTAGAAGCATTTATCCTTGATGTTCAGAAATTTCACAAGGGTGGTTTTTTTTTTCATGTGCCATTTTTCATTCACTCAGTTGGCCCTTTTAGTCTAAAAAGTCATGTTTTTCTTCAGCTCAAGGGAGATTTATCTCTCCATTTTTTCTGTTCTCTCCTAGAACTCCTGTTAGTTTGATGGTGGACCTCTTGAATTAATCTCCTATATATATACTTTCCCCCATATTTTCATCTCCCTTTTTCTCTTTTTTTAAGAGATTTTCTTAACCCTCCTGTTTAATACTTTTGATTTCAACAATCATATGTTTACTTTCTAAGAGCTACTTTTTCTAAGAGTTCTTATTGTTCTTCCTTTTTTTTTTTTTGGCTGAAAAAAACAGATTTATTCCTTTAAAGTTCCAGAGACCAGAAGTCTGAAATCAAGGTGTCAGAAGGTCATATTTTCTCTGAAGCCTTCAGGGAAGAAGTATCCTTGCCTTCTCCTAGCTTCTCGTAGTTCCCAGCAACCCTTGGCATTCCTTGGCTTGTAGCTGCATCACTCCAATCTCTTCCTTTGTCACCACATGGTTGTTTTCTTTCTGTCTCCCTGTGTTTATTGTTTCTTCTTCATGGCCTCATGTTTTGTTTTGTTTTCATATTTTTGTCTGATATTGTCTTCAGTCATTCTGAGGATACCAATTAGATTTGTCTTTTAAAAATTTATGTTGCGTGTTTTGGTTTTTCTCAGATGTCTGTGATCCTTTGTTGTCTATCCATATTAAAATGGGGAATATGCTAAATGAGTGGGATTCTGTGTACTTGAGAGGAGTTTGTCAACTGGGGAGTTTTGGGGGTAGATGAAGCTGCTCTCAGATGGAGACAAGTGGAAGACTTCCCTCTCGGCATGGCAGTTGCTTACCTGATTTTTTTCTGGAGGCACCATTTATCTTTTTCAGAGAAGAGGCCACCATATTTTTCTTTCTTTTGGGATAAATTGATGGCTGCAGGTATATTTGCAGGTGCAGGGGATAGAGTGGTGGTATCAGGGGAAAGAGCAGGTCTGGGAGAATGCAGAACTTCCATTGTTCATCCCCTTTCTAGTCCAATAGTGACTCCCATGTGCCATCACTCCTGCCATCTCTGATCAGGATCTTTCCATGAGTTCTAGAATGCATGTATCACCCCATCCTCCATTTCAGGCATCCACTGCTCTCTCTCTGGGCCAAACCTGGCCAGGCAAGGTGGAGAGACAGTCTGACGTGCAGCAAAATATGCTTTGTCTCACCTCTAGAGCTTGCTCTGTGGGTTCTAAGATTGGTGTTTATTTTCATAGTCTACAACCCAACTCACTGAAACCAAAGTCATTTTCCTACGCAAGAATAGGAGCTTCCGCCCAGCCTGTGTGGCTCAGTGGTTGAGTCTACCTTTGAACCAGAGGTCATGGTTCGATTCCTGGTCAGGGCACATGCCTGGGTTGCAGCTTGATCCCCAGTAGGGGGCGTGCAGGAGGCAGCTGATCAGTGATTCTCTCATCATTGATGTTTCTATCTCTCTCCCCCTCTCCTTTCCTCTCTGAAATCAATTAATATATATATATATATATATACATATATATATATATATATATATATATATATATATATATATATAAAAAAGGAATCGTAGCCTCAGCCCTGAAAGGTTATTATCATATAGACCAGTGGTCGCCAACCTTTTCAGACCTCACGGACCACCAGTGGTCCACGGACCACTGGTTGGCTACCGCTGATATAGACAATGCCCAAGAGGTGAGACTATGTCTAATATGTTCCATAAACTCTGGTAGGAAATTTACTAAAATAGTATTTATTAGCATTTGTTAAATCACCTACAAACCAG
Source organism: Plecotus auritus (assembly GCF_963455305.1). Lineage (NCBI taxonomy): Eukaryota > Metazoa > Chordata > Mammalia > Chiroptera > Vespertilionidae > Plecotus > Plecotus auritus. The sequence goes on along the minus strand of NC_137782.1, from coordinate 80,915,339 downwards.
ATCTTTGTGGGGTTTCTCACTTTAAAATATGAATGTGTCAGATAAATTTTAAAAAATACATAATAAAAAATGAATGTGTCCATAGACGTTTCACTTTCTATCTAACATCACAGCTTAGCCACTATCCCAGTATTTCTCCAAGGGAAGCGGCAGTGAGGGGAGACTCAAGAGATTATCTCAGTTTGTTAAATAGGTCAGTGGGTGAAACCAAGGCCCCTTTGGTCATGTGTTTCCTCTCCAGTCTTTTTTAGCCAGGGTGATTTTTTTTCTCCAAACAGGTACCAAAATACAGCTCTTCATGAAGCAACTCTGCTTGGCATGGCAGGAAGGGAGTGTATTGCTGCTTTACTGGGGTAAGTTCCCTGGCCGCTTGGGAAGACTTCTGAGGGCCACAGTGCTCCCCCTGCTGACCTGGGGTGATTTCAGAGGGCCCTTGTGCCTGAATATATAGTTAGTCCAGTGAATAAGGGCAACCACTCACCATGGCTTCTGGGACTAGGAGCTTTTTTAAAAATATATTTTATTGATTTCAGAGAGAAAGGGAGAGGGAGAGATAGAAACATCAATGCTGGGAGAGAATCATTGATCGGCTGCCTCCTGCATGCCCCTTACTGGGGATCACGCCTGCAACCCAGGCATGTGCCCTTGACTGGAATCAAACCCGGGACCCTTCAGTCCGCAGGCTGATACTCTATCCACTTAGCCAAACCAGCTAGGGCCCCTACGAGCTTTTAAACACACAATTAAAATGTTGCCCACCTCTTAAACACCTTTAGTTGTAGGACTTTGATGCAATGGCCAGGATTGGCAATTGAACGTCTGAAATCTGAAATCAGAAAGTCCCTTAAAAGTCCCTTTTAAGAGCCACCCTTGAGTCTGAGGGTCATGGTGGCCTCTTGGGGACAGAATTGGGAAGGTGGGGCCAGGAGGCTCCCAGACTGGCCTCCATGTGAGGGAAGAGCCAGGCACTCAGGTCCAAGTGCCTACGTCCTTCAGTTCACCCCATTCCTTTCCCAGATGCAATGCAAGCATCCGAAAGAAGAATATTAGGGGCCACACACCCCGTGACCTGGCTCTGACAATTGGGGATGACCTCATCACCTCGCTCTTTGCTGCTAAGCTCGGCCTTGATGACTATTAGACGCTAGGGCCTCCACGGAGCTTCACTTAAAGAAACCATCCAGCTCTGGCTGTTCTTTGCTCGTTTCCTTCTGAAATGTGTATTTGAGGTTTGGTAATTGTGGTTAAGATGAACTCATATGTTTTTATCTTTTAATTATATGACAGTGTAAACATGGATATTTCCTAATGTGATGGTGATGAACTTGATGCATGTCTTATTGCTGCTTGTTTTAGAATTTCTTTTTCAATAGATAATAATTGCACAAAGTTCAAAGCTAAAAAGTATAAAGTATTGTGTAGTGAAAAATCTGCTTCCCACCCCTGTCCCTCAGCCACCCACTTCCCCTCCTCAGAGGTAGCCAGTGGTAGTGTCAACTGTGTTTTTCCAGAAATAGTATAGGATTGTATAAGCCGTATGTGTAGTGTATGCATGTGCAGGTATATAGAGTAGGCATGAATACAAATATAGATAACACACACATATATTATCTCCCCTCTTGTGAGACAAGTAGTAGTGAACTATACACTGTCCTATCTTGTTCTTTTGCTTAATGTGTCTTGTAGGTGGTTCCAAATTAGTATATAAAGACTGAGTTTATTTTAAAATGTTTTTCTTTTTTTAATATATCTTTTATTGTTGATAGTATTACAGATACTCCCATTCCCCCCCTCCTTTACCTCCCTTCTTCCAGACCCTACTTAACCCCATGTCTTCACTACCCTATTGCCTGTGTCCATGGGCTATGCATATAAGTATAAGTTCTTCGGTTTATCTTTTCTCGTCCCCCCTAACCCCACATTGAGGTATGTCAGTCTGTTCCATGTCTCTATGCTTTGGGTCTTATTTTGTTGGTCAATTCATTTTGTTCACTAGATTCCACAAATAAGTGAGATCATGTGATATTTGTCTTTCTCGGATTGGCTTATTAAAAATGTTTTTCTTGTGTTGAACTCGTGGATATTCCTATTGCTATGGCTTGTAATTTGGTGACAAATAAGGTTTAAATAAAGTACTTGCATGAATGCCTAATTTTGACTTAGTCCTTTTTTCAGAATGTTATTTCAATCTTTGGTGATTGAATCGTGGAGTCCCTAAATCGTTTCTTTTAATGTATATAACAAGAATATTCATTAATATAAAATAACTAACTTAGCACAATAAATAACAGACTTTGTTAAGCGGTTGCTATCACTACCTGCACTTTATTTCCCGGGATTGGGGGCTGTCTATTGGGAGGACAGGCCTAGTCCTTGGAATCCAAGCTCCCAGTGGAGTCGGGTGATGCCAGCACTGTCTTCCCCTGGCACACCCTTGGCAAGCTTTGTTAGGATGCTGCAAGGATAACCAATGTCTGCAGAGACCCATGGAGTGTGATCCTCTGGTTTGGTGTCTGGGGATGGACTTTGCTTAGCCGGGACCACCTCTCCCAGAGTTCTCTTTCATTATGGGTCAGTCAGGGTTGGCTGCAAGGTAAACTGCACAGGGTTCTAGATTTAGAAGGTGGCAGTGAAACAATGGCCATCATGCTTGGAAGCTGGGTTAGGGCACCAGTACTGCTGCAGCTCAGACCTCACAGGCTCTGGAATCGACCGACAGGGACCATGGTATGGAGTTCAAGACCATTTTCTCCAGACCTCAGGGAGTAGGGAGGGCCCTAGGACCCATGGGTTCCAGAAACGGTCATCTCATAGCTCTTGGGGGTAACTTTCATCCCTTGAGTGCAGGGACCACGTTTTTACTTTCCGGGTTTTCCACGCTTCCTGATGGAGGGTCCCGGTCTCATCCCCTAGCAGTGAAGCACACACCTGACACCTCACACTAGGTCTCTTTCCTTTCGCTAAAACCCACAGCCAGCACAAACCACCCTCGAATTTCACTCCTTCAGAATCAAACCTCATTTAAAATAGGAAGAGGTTGCTTAATATTTAAGAGGCAAGAACACAGGTTCAAATCCAGGAACATTTTGATAAAAATCCAACAGGGTTACAAAAAACATTATATAAACCTTGAATTACATGTTTTCAGGCAGGGCCTTTCCAGTTCCCAATTTCATGTTATTTCTTGTCCTTTACGAAGCTTTATTTTTCTTTCCCTAATGACACTGTATCTGGGGGCAGAACCACTATGTGATACTGTGCAAGGAGCTCGTTAAAGGAATTGGACTGTACACAGTTGTGGGAGTGAGGCTGGTTGTGGCCTGGGGCCACTGTAGCTCAGCAAGGCCCCAATGGGGAAGAAAAGGTGGGCATGAAGTGGGATAAGTGAGGACAAACACACCCACAGGAGACGCTCGTGCCCTTCACCATGGAGCTTGTCCCGGGCTGGGCTTTCTGAAAATAGATGCTGAGACTGTTTGGATGGAAGAGAATGTGTGTTTATTTGGGATCAACACTTGTGAAAGGAAAAAGGGAGATTTGTGCAAAGGAAGAGGCCCATGATGCATCTCAGCCCTTAGCTACTCCTGGGGTGGGGCGCTTTAGAAGAGGACTGCCCACATGTGCCCCCTGTGCCTTGGCAGCTATAGCACAGCCACCAGGTAAGAGCCCCCCCCTCCCCCCAAGAAGGGTGTGACCTCGGGGAAGGCAGACTCCGAAGGTGCTAATGGCCAGGTGGTCTGCTCCTGACAGCCAGGCAGCCAGCCTGCCTCGAAGGGGCATCAAACGGGTGTGGAGGTGGTGCACTCTGTGCGTGCCCTGGAGCTGCACTGGTTCCTGACAGCCAGTGCCCGGAGGCCAGGAGGGAAGCAGGGCACTGCCCTTTGAGCCCCCGCCCTGTAGTCTCCACTTGGGCCCTGTGGTTGGTGCTCAGGGTTCCAGGTGGGATGGCCTGGCCCCCGTGGCTGCATGTCCAGTGGTTGGTGGCTCAGTGTCCTCCCTGCATCTGAACCCACTGCCATCTCCTCCCGAGGCCTGGTTGCTGCTTCATGCCTTCGTCCCACGTCCCCACAGGGCTCCAGTGACCTGGAATTTGCCATTCCTTCCTTGCCATCAAGGTGAGTGAGTTCCCACATGTTTATTGGCCAACAGAGTTCCTTATCTTTTTTTTGTTGTTGTTGATTTGGAGACGTTCTTTACATGCTATAGAAGCAGAGTATCTTCTAGAACCCAGGGCAGCACTATGTAATAGAAATGTAATACAAGCCACATACATGAGTGTAAATTTCCCAGTAGCCAAATTTAGTTTCCACTTACTCCTAAGTTACTAAAATATCAGGAATTAAAACTGTGTTAAGGATTTTTCAGCACCCATTGAAATAAATTTATTTTTTCTCATTAGATAATTACATTGATAGTATATGTTTTTGAGTCATACCTCCTCCATTGCTGGGATAAATACAACATATTCTTACTGAATTCCATTCCTGAGTTTCATTTCAATCTGTTTAGAGTTATTATATCTTTTAAATAAATGAAGTTGAGCTATGTTTATTATTGCTTGGAACCAGTGTAATGGTAGGCTCACAATATGAGTCTCCCTCCCACTCTCTAAAAAATCAGTGGAAAAAATATCTTTGGATGGACAAATGAACCCATAGGAGACGCTGGTGCCCTTCACCATGGAGCTTGTCCCAGGCTGGGCTCTCCGAAAACAGATGCTGAGACTGTTTAAATGGAAGAGAATGTGTGTTTAATCGGGATCAAATTCCCTGCTCACCAGGGAATTTCTTCTCCAGAGAAGTCTCCATTCTGCATTTAAAGCCTTTCAACTGGTTGACTCAGGCCCACCTAGGCCGCCTAGAATGATTATGAACTATTATTTTTTGTTGTTAATCCTCATCCCAGGATATTTTTTCCACTGATTTTTAGAGAGAATGGAAGGGAGGCAGGGATGGGAAAGAGAGAGAGAGAAACATCGATGTGAAAGAGACACATCGATTGGTTGCCTCCTGAATGTTCCCCAAACAGGGCCAGGGATCCATCTGCAACTCAGGTGGATGCCCTTGACCGGAAATTAACCCAAGACCCTTCAGTCCACGGCTGATGCTCTATCCACTGAGCCAAACCGGCTAGGGCTGTTAACCACTCTTTTGCCCACTACTCTGTTGATATGTTTGATAATGGAGCCTGCTGGTGGTAAGCACGGGCCTCACCCTCTGCCAATGCTAAAATAATGAGGGTGGTAAGAACTTGATTGTTCTCTCAGGCAAAGCTGAATTCCTTCTTTTTTTTAAAAAAATATATTTTATTAATTTTTTACAGAGAGGAAGGGAGAGGGATAGAGAGTTAGAAACATCCATCAGCTGCCTCCTGCACACTCCCCACTGGGGATGTGCCCGCAACCAAGGTACATGCTCTTGACCGGAATTGAACCTGGGACCCTTCAGTCCGCAGGCTGACGCTCTATCTATCCACTGAGCCAAACCGGTTAGGGCTGAATTCCTTCTTCCTCCTGCTCCCGCTCCGCCGCTAATTTTAAAGCTCCATGTCTAGTAACATTATGCAGATCTCTCTGTGATTTGGACTACAGTATTTCTCTCCAGTTTGTATTTTATTTTGGCTGAAGTTGTGGGCTGCCTTGCAGAATTCATTTTTCTGTAGCCAACCTTGACCTAGTTTCATGATGGTTTCAAGGTTTTGAGTTAGTTAGAAAAGTCAGTCCTAGCGCTAGCAGGTAGGGCCTAACTGGTTTGGCTCAGTGGATAGAGCGTCCGCCTGCAGACTGAAGGGTCTCAGGTTCGATTCCGGTCAAGGGCACATGCCTGAGTTTCCGACTAGATCCCCAGTAGGGGGTGTGCAGGAGGCTGCTGATCAATGATTCTTCCTCATCATTGATGTTTCTATCTTTCCCTCTCCCTTCCTTTCTGAAATCAATTAAAAAAATATGTATATATAAAAGAAAAGTCAGTCCTGTTATAAAGGTGTTTCATTTAGCTATTGCTGTATAACACACAACACTAAAATTTAGGGCTTAAGACAACAGTTTTTTAAATGTTTGCATTGATTTTAGAGAGTCTGTTAGGGAGTAAGTGGAAACTAAATTTGGCTACTGGGAAATTTACACTCATGTATGTGGCTTGTATTACACACAGAAACATCGATGAGAGAGAGACATGGATCTGAGAGCAAGACATGGATCGGCTGCCTCCTCCACACCCCCTACTGGTGATCGAGCCCGCAACCCAGGCATGCGCTCTGACTGGGAATTGAACTGGGGACCTCTTGGTAAATGGGTCGACGCTCAACCACTGAGCCACACCAGCTGGGCAACAACAATTTTATTATTATTATCCCTCACGGTTCTGTAGATTGACTGAGCTCAGCAGAGTGGTTCTCACTTGGGGTCTGAAGTCTTGACAGAATGGGACCTTCACGACGGCTTAATAACATAGTTGGAGTTGATGTTCACTGTTAGCTCAATCAGCTGGGGCTGTTGACGAAAATGCCTCCATGAGGCCTCTCTCTGTGGCTTGAACTTTTCAGAGTATAGTAGTGGGTTTCAAAGAGAAGCTATAAGACTTCTTATGAATTAGCAGCAGAAGTCCCATAATATCACTTATCCTACATTCTGCTGATCAAGCAAGTCACCACGGCCAGCCCAGATTCTTGAGGAGAGTAACAAGTCTCCATGTCATCAAATACATCTGAGATTATAACAAGGAGTTAATGATGTCAATTCAGGGGACTATCTCCACGGTCCATCCCATGTGAACTATATACTTATCCCTAAGACCCCCCACCCCACCCCGAGTCTTAATCCGTTATGGCATTGGCTCAAAGTTCAGGGTCTTTTTATCTAAATTAGGTCAGGGTATATGATGCTTTATCTGAAGACTTGCAACTAAAGAATCATATCTAACATTCAGCATTGATTCTGGGATAGGATAACTACAATAAATACTTCCATCCAAAAAACGGAGAAGTGATCCGGAACCAAGATGGCGGCATAGGTAAACACCTAAACTGCTGCCTCGCACAACAATTTCAAAACTACAACTAAAAGACAGAACGGACACCATCCAGAACCGCAGGAAAGCTGACTGAGTGAAAATTCTACAACTAGAAGGATAGAGAAAAGCTCACAGAGAATTGGAGGTACGGCAAAGGGTCTTTGTGCGCGCAGAGAGGAAGGGCGGCTGAGAGCCTGGCTGACTTTCTCTGGCGGAAGGGGGAAGGGAGCCCCCGACCGAACTGAACCCCGGTTCTGACTGCACTGAAACCCTGTTCCGGGCGAGCCCCTGGGGACCCACGCTCTTGTGGGGGGAGTCTGGACTCTCGGGCGGAGACTCAGGAGCCGGGGAAGGCGGAGGACTGAAGGCACACACGTGCGCGCAAGGGCAAGGCTGACGGGAAGCCAAGACTGAGACTCCACCCCATCCAAGCCTAGCACAGAGGCTATTGCAATTTGGCAAGTCTAATCCTATAAGGCTGTCTCCAGCACCGGACTTCTCCCAGCATAGACACAGCTGATCCTTACAGCCAACTGGCCTGGAGGTCAATTCTTCCCAGTTACACCAACAACAATCAAGACTTAATTACAACTAGGCTGTACACACAGTCCACAAAGGGGTGCACCAAGAGTGTCCACCTCAGGTTAACTGGGGAGGCAGACCCACTAGGCCAAATTGGAAACCTAGCACACAAATCTACCAACCCAGGGAAGCAGTGAAAATGCGGCGTCTAAGAATCAGATCACAAACAAAAGAAATGGAGGAAAACAAACGACTGGACATAGAATTCAAAACCACAGTTATAAGGCTTTTTAAGAATATCCTAGAAAAGGCCGATAAATATAACGAGACCCTCGAAGAGATGAAAAAGGACCAACTAGAAATTAAACATACACTGACTGAAATAAAAAATATTATACAGAGACCCAAAAACAGACAAGAGGAACACAAAAATCAAGTCAAAGAATTGAAATACAAAGAAGCAAAAAACACTCAACCGAAAAAGCAAAAAGCAAAAAAAAAAATCCAAAAAGTTGAAGATAATCTAAGAAGACTCTGGGACAACTTCAAGCGTACCAACATCAGAATTATGGGGGTGCCAGAAGAAGAGAGAGAGCAAGATACTGAAAACCTATTTGAAGAAATAATGACCGAAAACTTCCCCCACCTGGTGAAAGAAATAGACTTACAAGTCCAGGAAGCCCACAGAACCCCAAACAAAAGGAATCCAAAGAGGACTACACCAAGACACATCATAATTAAAATGCCAAGAGCAAAAGACAAAGAGAGAATATTAAAAGCAGCAAGAGAAAAACAGTTAATTACCTACAAGGGAGCACCCATACGACTGTCAGCTGACTTTTCAACAGAAACTATGCAGGCCAGACGGGAGTGGCAAGAAATTTTCAATGTGATGAATAGCAAGAACCTACAACCAAGATTACTCTACCCAGCAAAGCTATCATTCAGAATTGAAGGGCAGATAAAGAGTTTCACAGACAAGAAAAAGCTAAAGGAGTTCATCACCACCAAACCAGTATTATATGAAATGCTGAAAGGTATTCTTAAAGAAGAGGAAGAAGAAAAAAGGAAAGATAAAAATTATGAACAACAAATACATATCTATCAACAAGTGAACCTAAAAATCAAGTAAATTAAAAACCTGAGGAACAGAATAATCTGGTGAATATAATAGAATCAGGGGCATAGAAAGGGAGTGGACTGATAATTCTCAGGGGAAAGGGGTATGGGGGGGTTCATAAAGAGACTGGACAAAAATCATACACCTATGGATGAGGACAGTGGGGGGTAGGTAAGGGCAGAAGGTGGGGTGGGAAATGGGTGGAGGGGAGCTATGGGGGAAAAAAGGAGAAATAATTGTAATAATCTGAATAAAGATTTATTTAATTAAAATAAATAAATAAATAAATAAACAAAAAACGGAGAAGTGGCATACACACAGCACGTACTGGTTCACAGAACTTCTGAAATTCAGCTGGGCACATGCCACCAGCTCTTTGATTAGTGTCCAGTGTGGCCCCGGGAGTGACTCTCCACGGCTTTTGTGTCATCATTGTAAGCTATTCTTCCTTTTCTATAAGAAATGACCCGTTTGCAACTTAGTCCATTTCTTAGCTTGCCTCCCTATCCAAAGGGGATATTTCTTTGTCCTTTTCAGATTAAGCTAGTGTTTCTATTACAAATGTCATAGGTTGCCCAGCCAGCATGGCTCAGCGGTTGAGTATCTACCTATGAACCAGGAGGTTACAGTTCAATTCCTGGTCAAGGTACGTACCCGGCCCCGGGCTGGGGGCTCGATCCCCAGTGCGGAGTGTGCAGGAGGCAGCCAATCAATGATTCTCTCTCATCATTGATGTTTCTATCTCTCTCTCTTCTCCCTCTCTGAAATCAATAAATTTTTTAAAACCCACAAATGTCATAGGTTGCCTGTGGCTCTTACTAAAGTTTATTTCATTAGATGAAACCACATCTGCAAAGCTCTTTAAGTCAAGCCCGTCTGATTTGGGTTGAGTGTCAGGGTGCTTGGTATAGGATGATATCCTTCAAATTCATAGAAACCATTTTGTGTAGTTGAGAGGGTCTAGGAAATGTACACGTAAATCTTCTGAAGTCTTAACAAAGGGTATTACTCCCACATCCTTGAAATGATCGTTACCTTAAAGACCACTTGTTTTGGGCAAAACCATTGGACTGAAACACAATGGAGGAGGTGTGATTAACAATCTTTAAACATGGTTGAACATCTTTAGCTGCATAATTGAGAGTGTATGGCTTAAGGGACCTTAGACAAGTCTAAAATGGAGTGCTGAGGAGCACGACTGTAAGTTCTAAACCCTTGTATTACACAACTAGCTTGGGAGTGTGGCTTTAAGAGTCTTATCTGTTATTGGAGAGCCGAGCACAGAACATGGCTAAAGACCATTATATCGTTAGAGTGCCAATAGGAGGTATAGTTAAGGGTGGTCTGAGATAGGTGTGATTGGAGACCCCAGGCTCTGACACTAAGGAATTGTTTGGTCAAAGAGGAAAGACCCCCTGGGATTGGAGTGCTGGGGTCAGTGTATTATTAAGGAGGCTCCATAATGGGAGAAGTAGGGACAAAAGCCTGACAAAAAGCAAGAAAGGTGGCCAGGAGATGGTTTGGCAAAGACAACAATAGACATTGAGAGCTAAGAGGAGAGATGCCAGAAGGGGAGCTGTCACAGCAGCCACGGGAAGAGGCAGCTCCAGATGCAGGTGGACTCCAGAGGAAGCCATATGCTCTGAAAGACACCTGGAAGGTTTCCTCCCCTCACCTGAAATCTCTGAATACAGTTCCTAAATCTTCTCCCTATGTAAGGGACTAGACTTTCTAATAAATATGCTAATGACTCAGTTCTTATGTCTTCCAAGGAATTGAATTCTTTTTTAAGAAAAATTTTATTGATTTTTTTACAGAGAGGAAGTGTTTTTATAGAGTTAGAAACATCAATAAGAGAGAAACATCTATCAGCTGCCTCCTGCACACCCCCTACTGGGGATGTGCCTGCAACAAGGTACATGCCCTTGACCGGAATTGAACCCGGGACCCTTCAGTCCGCAGGCCGATACTCTATCCACCGAGCCAAACAGGCCAGGGCAGGAATTGAATTCTTGTAGAATAGTGGACTTAGGAATTCAAGATTATCTGTACCACTCCTGATTCCCTATTTTTTATAGATGAGTAAATGAGATACACAGCTAGGATTAGAGAGTTGTAAAGAAGCAAAGTTTATTAGAATAAAAGGCCATAAAACATGAAGACTTTGTGTGAAGAAAGTAAATGAAGCCAAATGTCCTTTGACCACTTATGGAATGCATTTTTCTACCCCATTTCATCAAAGTGTAAAAATTTTGATTTAGTCCTCACCAGCATTTTCACTTTTAAAGAGAGTGTAACATGTCAGAAGATTGCTAATAGTTAATACATCCCAGACATTTTGATTGCTCAATAGGTCTGTCAGTCTGGAGTGGCAGTTTGTGATGGAGAGATTTCATTCTCCTGTGTCTACTGAGGTGAGCCTCGCCCACGTCTTGCACACCTAAGGCTTCTCCTCCTGGTGTGTCATCTGATGTAAGATGAGGTATGACTTTTGGATAAAGCCTTGGCCACACACTCTGCATACACAGGGCTTCTCTTTTGAATGTACCCATTTATGGGTGATTAAAGCTGACTTACTGCTAAAGCCTAGTCCACACTGCTTGCACATGTAAGGCTTCTCCCTCGAGTGTTTCCTCTTGTGCCTGATGAGACCTGCCTGGTGACTAAAGCCTCGCCCACAATCTCTGCACACATATGGCTTTTCCCCTGAGTGTGTCCTCTGGTGTGCAATGAGGTTTGACTTCTGGCTGAAGCCTCGCCCGCACTCCTCACACACCATAGGCTTTTCCCCTGAGTGTGTCCTCTGGTGTCTGATGAGATTTGATTGCTGGCTGAAGCCTCGCCCACAATCCTTGCACACAATGGGCTTATCTCCTGAGTGTATGTTCTGGTGTCTATTGAGGTGTGACTTCAGGCTAAAGCCTCGCCCACAAACCCCACACACATAAGGCTTCTCCCCAGTGTGCGTGCGCCTATGTGAGATGAGGGTTGAATTCTGGCTAAAGCTGTGCCCACACACTCCACACACATAAGGCTTTTCCTTTGAGTGTGTCCTCTGGTGGTTGACAAGGGTTGTCCTCTGCCTAAAGCATCGCCCACATTCCTTGCAGGCATAAGGCTTCTCCCCTGAGTGCGTCCTCTGGTGTGAGATGAGGTTTGACCTATCACTGAAGCCTAGTCCGCAATCACTGCACACGATGGTCTTCTCCTCTAAGTGTGTCCTCTGGTGTCTAACGACAGCTGACTTCTGGCTAAAGCCTTTCCCACACTCCCGGCACACATAGGGCTTCTCCCCCGAGTGTGTCCTCTGGTGTATGATGAGGTTTGACTTCTGACTAAAGCCTCGCCCACATTCACTGCACATATAAGGCTTTTCACCTGAGTGTGTCCTCTCGTGTATGATGAGTGTTGACTTCCGGTTAAATCCTCGTCCACACTCTCTGCACACAATAGGTTTCTCCCCCGAGTGTGCCTTCTGGTGCCTGGCAAGGCTTTTCTTTAGACTAAAGCCCTTCTCACACACCCCACACACATATGGCTTCTCCCCTGAGTGTATCCTCTGGTGACTGAGCAGGTTTGTCATCTTGCTGAAGCCCAGTCCACATTCTCCACAATTGACTGTTCCAAATCCTAAGACTTCTATCCTCTTCAGTAATTTGTCTGTTTCCTCATGATTCTCCGTCTGAGCAGGGGTGGCCTCTGTTTCCACCCCTCTGATGCCATTCCTAGAGCTGACTGGCTGCCTTTGGGGTGGCTTGGATAATGCTGTTAAAGCTCTTTTCTTTGTCTTTCCAAATGAAGGCTTGGTGCCTTCTCTCTCTTGACCTTCTGCTTTATCACTCCAGCAACTTGGATCATAGGTTTGTTGCTGCTTTTTCTGGTCTCCCTGGCACAGATCCCCTGGCTGGATGTGATTTTCCGCACACAAGCATGGGAAGATCCAGGGGGGATGACTACACAGCATGTGCTGCACGTGGAACTTCTGACTAGAGAAATCCGGAGGGCAGGAAGCACAGAGGTGGAGCCCTGGCTTTGGTTCTCCTGCAGAGAGAAGAGTCAGAGGCAGAACTGAGGCTCAGGAGGGCAACCCAAGTAATTCTGCTGAGTGATGGAGAGACTCAATTCCCTGGTCTTCAAAATGCTTAAAACTTAAGTGCTACCCAAACAAGACCTTCCTTTACATGATCCTTTTCCAGCCCATCACATCATCTTCCAATTTCCACTACAATCCAGAAAATCCATTCCTGAACCTATTCTATTAATTGTATCAGACTGTAAAAGCATCACAGGCAGTTTCAGATGTGTAAATAGGGCCAAGATGCAACAGTCTCCCCCTTCACTACAACCATCTTCTAACTCACAACCACCCACACTTATATAAACTGGGTCCGCAAGTATTTTTGGTGACCGAGAGATCTCTAACCAGAGGACTCATGTGGAAATGCCATGTCTTTCCCTATTTCCCTATGAAGACAAAGGGATAGACTGAGAGAGCAGTCATTTAGACTGGATAACTCCTAGTGTAAGAAGCAGCACAAAAAAGTGGCTAAAGAGATTGTGTGTGAGATGCCTAAATAGTTTTCCCACTCACTAACGAATGCAGTAGGTCGACGGCAATGGGCAACACAAACAGCCTTAAGAGATGCTCCTTGCTGGAGCTCCTGATCAGTTCAATCCCTGATAATTTCTATAATTAATATAAGTGGGCTTCCCCAGAAATCAATATAAAAGAAAAATTTTCTTCTTATAATACTTCTCAAGTAGGAGATGTCAACATTCAGAAAAACAAAATGTAAGCAAATACATTGCCACCTGCACAATGAATGTTAAACAAGTTACTTAGACTAAAGAAAAAGGATACCAGGTGAAAACTCAGATCTCCAGGAAGAAAAGGAAGAGTATAGAAAATGGTAAATTATCTGAATGATTATAAAATAATTTCTTCTTGATTAAAAAAATACATATTGTATTAGGGAATTTACAATGTATGTAAGCATAATACAAATAACTATAGAATAAGGAATGTTGGGGAAAGGGGTAAACAGAACTATGCAATTGCAATGTTCTTACATTTTTACATAAAGTGGTAGCCATAATAAGTAGGACAGGAAAAGTTAGGGCGTATATCGTAATTCCTTAGAGCATAAGTCGGCAAACTTTTTCTTAAACGGTCAGATAGCAAATAATTTTAAGCTTTGAGGGTAAGAAGTATAAAACTGAGGATATTATGTACTTATGTAACTATTTAAAAATGTAAAAACTACTTTTGGCTCACAGTTTTTTAAGAATTCAATTTCAATTTCTTGGTTGGATTTTCACCCTTCCTCCCTCTCCCTGGGCTTGCCTTATTTCTTTAGCTCACTCAGATTTTCCCCGCATTCTTGCTTGATCTTTAAAAAAAAAAAAAGTAATGAGAAAGAAGTCTATGAATGTGAAGATAACTGAGTGAGGTAGAGAGGGAAACTCAGTAGGAGGGGAAAAGGCTTCTAGGGGAGGAAGACACACCAGGAAAGCCCCTAGGGTAAGGATGAAGGTCTGGAAGGGAGGCGGCTGTGCCAGGCAATGCAAACAGCAGCCTGGGAGGTGAGGAGTAAGTCTTCCCTCCCTACACCCGAGCAATGCCTCCTCTTCCCCACCCCCTGAGCTGCCCACATGCAGCTCTATGATCCATTTGCCCAGGTCTCCACTCACCTCGACAAGTGGCTGGTGGGCATTTTCTCTCCTCTCTCCAGGTTTCCTTCCCTTGCTCCAGCTGGGTGATGAGCTTTGGTTTAGAAAATGGAATTCCTGCTCACAGAGAAAGAAAACAAGGTGGCTGCAAGTTATGGACTTGAGGGCCAAGTCAGAAGGCAAGATGGCTGCTTCAAGCATACCCTAAAATGCCCAGCAGCATGAATGGGGGTCCAAGGAGTTGCCAGGCTTACCCAGTGAGACCAGGTTGCTGTAGTTTTCCAGCATCACCTCCCTGTACAGGGACCTCTGAGCAGGGCTCAGCAACATCCACTCTTCCTGGGTGAAATCCACAGCCACATCCCTGAATGCCATGTGTGCCTGTAAAACAAAACACAGTCCTGCTCACCAAGGAGCCAGCCTTGCCCATGACGCAAGGTAAGGGGCAGAGAGAAGGCATCCCTGGGGGAGGCAGGAGAGATATCTAAATCCTGCCTTTGACTGCGACCTTGGTGCCAGTGTTCCAAAACCTTTAAACCTCTGTGGCTATCCAGCAAGCAGCACTTGTGAATCTACACATTCAAGACCCTGGGTGAACTGTTTGGAGAATATAGGGTATCCCCCCAAAATGTATATACACACTTTGTATAAAGGCAGTGTTTATTAAAATACATTTCATTTTCAAAATTAAGCTATCAGCTGTTCAAGTGTATATACATTTTTTTGGGACACCTTGTATATGTAAAAAAGAGTCCCTAACTCTCAGAAACTTTAAATCTATGCAGAGAAAAGAACAGACAACATATAAAAATTAAGCAATAGTAAAACATAAAAGACTTCCTGAGTTTTAAGAATTTAAAAAATTAAACAGCATAACCAAATGAACCAATATTGAAGCATCTGGCCCTACCTGGTTTGGCTCAGTGGACAGAGCATCAGCCCTCAGACTGAAGGGTCCTGGGTTCGATTCTGGTCAAGGGCACGTACCTCGGTTGCAGGCTTGATGCCTGGTCCCAGTTGGGGCTTGTGCAGAAGGCAACCAATTGATGTGTCTCTCTCACATCGATGTTTCTATCTCTCCCCCTCCCTTCCAGTCTCTCTAAAAATCAATGGAAAAATATCCTCAGGTGAAGGTAAACAAAAACAAAATATTGAAGCATCTGAGTGACTAAAGTTCATATAATTCAATAATGGCATAGACTAAACTACAACTCAGTCCTTCCCCTGAATTCCCTTCTCAGGCCTGAGAGGCACAAGCGGGAAGTGGTGAAGAGCAGGGACTTGAATCATAATGCCTGGGTTCGGGGCCCAACTTTGCTGTCAACTAGTGCCTTAATTTTCTCACCTGTGAAATGTGGATAACAGCAAACTTACAGCACCACACTGTAGATGCTCAGGGCGGACCTTCTTGGCCATTCAATCTACAAATTCATTTCTACACCCCATTCTCAACCCCCTGCCCCGTTCTACTCATATCCTTAATATTTTTTCAAAATGGAGGGCACACTGGAATACATACATGAAGGAAGATTTCATACAGTACCTCTGAGGGAAGGCAGGGGAGGGTGAGGGTAAGGGGGAGAGATCAACCAAAGGACTTGTATGCATGCATATAAGCCTAACCAATGGACACAGACACTTGGGGGGTGAGGGCATGAGTGAGAGGGGGGGGCAATGGAGGGATAAGGTCACATATGTAATACCTTAATCAATAAAGGAAAAAATATTAAAAAAAAAAAAAGATTTCATGAGAGAGTCCTAAGAACTTGGTCTTGAAGGATGGGCCAGAATCACAACAAAAGAAAAGTGCTAGGTATTCCAGATAAAGGAAGCAGAGAAGAGGACACTGTGAGCAAAGGGAGAGAGAAAGCCACAACATGGACAGGGAGGACTACCTGGGAGGAATAAGGCACCTACTGGTAAAACACAGCATAGGTGGGGTATAGACATCTGTAGGTTTTTAAAATTATTACCATAAAATATACAAAACAAAAATTTTACTATTTTTTATCATTTTTAATTTTTAAAATATTTTTACTGATTTCCGAGAGGAAGTGAGAGGGAGAGAGAGATAGAAACATCAATGATAAGAGAGAATCATTGATTGGCTGTCTCCTGTCACCCACCACTGGGGATCGAGCCCAGGCATGTGCCCTGACCAGGAACTGAACTTTGATCTCCTGGGTCATAGGTCAGTGCTCAACCACTGAGCCTATTTTTATGCCGGGCACTATTTTTATGTGTACATTTCTGTAGGATTAAGTATATTCACATTGTTGTACAACCATCACCAATATCCATCTCCAGAATTCGTTCATCATCCCACACTAAAACTCTGTAACCATTAAACAGTAACTCCCTCCTCACCCTCAAACCCTGCTAAGCTCCATTTTTACTTCCCATCTTTATGGAGGCTTACTAGTATACCATCTAGGTGTGTGTAAGTACACTCTATAATGTTCACACAATGCCAAAATCTCCTGACTGCACACTTCTCAGGACATATCCCCATCGTTAAGCAATGCATGACTGTATTTATACTTTAGAAGTCCAATTTAAGGGGGGTGGGGGGGGACAGGCAAGAAGGTGGAGAGGAGACAGGAAGCTAGGGTAGTGCAGGAGTAGAAACAAAGGGAAGGAGGAGGAATTAAGGGCTATCGATTAGGTAGAATTGAGAGGATACAACAGCCAATCAAAAGGGAGGGAGGTTTGGAAAGAAGAGGCAAGGAAAACTCAAGAGACCCAGCTTGCACCACTGGTAGCAGCTGCAGCTATTGACCTAGATCAGTGGTCGGCAAACTGTGGCTCGTGAGCCACATGCGGCTCATGAGCCGCGGTTTGCCGCTCTGTTGACTAATGAGTTTGCCGACCACTGACCTAGACTCTCGATTCCAATAATTACAGGCTGTTGTTGTTCCTTGTGATTAAGACCCTATCCCAGTGGTCGGCAAACTCATTAGTCAACAGAGCGGCAAACCGCGGCTTGCGAGCTGCATGTGGCTCGAGAGCCGCAGTTTGCCGACCACTGACCTAGATCAATGAGATCAGAAGAAATGGGAGGAAAGAGAGGCAGAGACAGAGAAAACCAGCATGCTAGATTCCAGAAATGTCTTCCTCTTCCACTCCTGACAAGGGCTGTTCAAAGAAAAAAAATTAAACCGGGAAAAGAAATATTAATTCTGTTGGGTCTAACAATAAAATTGTGGTTCCCTTAAATTAAGAAGCTCTTCTGTGTTAGAGATACCTACTGAAGTATTTAAGATGAAATGCTATGACAATTTGCTGCAAACCACTCTAGCAGGGAAAAAGAGTGAGGGTATTGATGGAAAAAAAACCCAGAATGTTGACAACTTCACAAACAGACAAGCTCTGAAGTGAGCAGTCTGAACAAATGCTGAGAGAAGAAATGCTGGGGCAAGGACCGAGAGGTCACGAATAAGGGCCCCAGGTCTGAAGAACAGTCCCTGTGAAAACTGTCACTTTTACAACAGGCCTTGTTTCCTGGGGAAACCAGCTGGGGCTC
Source organism: Plecotus auritus (assembly GCF_963455305.1). Classification (NCBI taxonomy): domain Eukaryota; kingdom Metazoa; phylum Chordata; class Mammalia; order Chiroptera; family Vespertilionidae; genus Plecotus; species Plecotus auritus. Next base: position 80,897,494 of record NC_137782.1, on the reverse strand, counting down.
TGATCACTGGATGTCAAAGGTGAGCAAAGGAAACCCGCCAGGGGTTCAGCATGCAAAAGGCAAGTAGGACCCTACCTGAAGCTGGGCTGCCAGAGCCCAGGATCCTCCCTTTGCCCACTAGAAAGTCCTCTCTGGGCAGGCAGGAGACGTAGGAGGGCAGAACAAGAACAAAAAGATTACGGAGCGTCACTGGAAACCCTCAAGATCCAGCAGGGTAGGGCTTCCTCTTCCTTAAAAGCATTAAGAATGGAGCTGTCACATTAGAAAAGATGGTGGGCAGCTTGCTGGGAAGAGAGCTGATCTGTGGGCTGTGAACACTGCCTGCTCACACATGCTACTGGCGCTGACCCTGAGCTGATCCTCTCTCACCTTTGCTCTAATAAGTAAAGTTAACACCTACCAGGCACTTAGCATATACACTGAGTGGCCAGATTATGATGATCTCTGAATGTGTAATAATCTGGCCACTCAGTGTATATTCTACATAATAAAGGCTAATATGCAAATTGTCCCCTCGACCAGGAGTTCAACCAGCAGGCAGGCTAGCCAACAGCCCATGTCCCCTCCCCCTGGCCAGGCTGGCCAGACCCCACCAATGCACAAATTCATGCACCGGGCCTCTAATATATACATATATATACACTGAGTGGCCACATTATTATGTGTTCAGCGATCATAATAATCTGGCCACTCAGTGTATATACCAGAGACTGTTCCAGGCACTGTACAAGTTTTACCTCATTCTACCTTTCCAACCCAATGAAGTAAGGATTTGTTATCTTCATTTTACAGATAAGAAAATTGAGGCACAAGTGAGGTCAGTCTGTTGCCCAAGGGGACACAGCTATAAAGTGACAGAGCCTGGATGAAATCTGGCTGTGGGTGATACGAAACCACGGTGGATTATAAGGGTTCAGTGTGTCATTCTGAGATGAAATCAGGGGTGGTCACGAGGTGATAAGCACTGAATCTGGGTGATGGTTCTATGAAGTTCTATCTACTTCTGTCTTAAAATTTTCTGTAGTAAAAAGTTAACACTTAAAGTCCCAAAGCCTGGCCACACCAGAAATGTGGGGATTCATGATTCCTGGGATCAGTGACAGTCCTCCGGATCTCTGAAAAACTTGCCCAGTGGCCCCCACTTCTTCCAAGGCCCGAACCCAGGGGTGACCTGCCAATTTGAGACTGTAAGATCGCGCCAAAAATGGCCATTCCAACGCCTAGTCCAAGCCAAGGATCTTTGGCCAAGCCCGCCAGCCCCGCACCCCACCTCAGCAAAGCGGAGGGGGAGGCTCGAAGTAAGACTATCAGCCCCCATCCACCAAAACCCCAGTGGCAGCCCCCACTCCACCATCTGGGAAATGCTAGGACCCCCAGAGCCTACTTACTCAACCCCTCAAAACCCAGGGACTTGTGGCATGAGAGACCGCCCCCCCACCCCCCAATACCCCTATTTCGGCCAAGGCCAAACATGTCAAACCCACAGGAACCCTAGGACGAAAGGCCGGAGCTCAGCACCCACCATCATTGGGCTTCAAGGTTGAGCTTCACTCCCGTCGGAGATGCACGCCCACACCCCCAAATAAGACATCCGGTAGCGCACGGCCTGAGCCACGACAGCACGCCCCCATCACTACCTCCTCGCCCGCCCACGGCACCATCCTCAGCCCCAGCCCACAGCAAGTCTTTTAGACCCACCTTCCGGAGCAGGGAAAGGCACGGTAAGGCAAAAGTGACGCGGGAGCCTCACTCACCAGCGCCACGGAAGAACAAGGGGTCAATCCAGCCACCAGCTGGGGACCTACTCCAGCCACGCGGCCGGACTACACTACCCAGAATCCGCCACGGGGCCGGGACCACGCCCCCCAGGATGCTTGGCTTGCGCCCGCGCTCCCATCGGCCTCCGAGGGAGCACGTCGGAATAACTTACTACGGTCCCTGGAGAATAACCAGTGTGGCGCCTGGCCTTACACTTTTTCTTCTACAAACCACGTTCACAAAACATGTACAGGGCCATGAGCATAGTACTCCGTTGTGCCCGACCCCTCTCTAACGCCTTCGCCTCAAAGACTACACTTCCCAGGGGCGCCCGCAGTGCCTTCCACATCTGGCCCCGCCCCCGGCGCACGGAAGTGACGCAAGGGGAGGCTGCTTTTCCGGTTCTGGAGTTGATGCGGGCAGAGGGGATTCGGGAGTCCAGTTTTCCAGCTTCTGCTGCTGTTTACTAACCTGTTCCCGGTATTCCGTGAGCGCCAGAGGAATGCGGTCTCGTCCAGGTCACATGCCCTTTTAACTGCATTTACAACCAAGGCGAGAATGAAGATGGGAGGGGTGCAGCCTTCTCCCCGGGGGTTCATCAGAGCACCAGTCCTCATCCCAAACACTCCACTGCCGGTGGCCTGAGACCTTTTTCCTCCTTTGGAGTCTACGAAATTATAGGCAAACTCATTTGTCTCCTGGGGAAGAGGACCTTAGGCTATAGCGCGGGGCTGAGCCGTTGTCGGCGTGGCTTTCTGGGTCCTTTTTTTGTGTGTGTGTGTGCTTTTATTGATTTCAGAGAGGAATGGAGAGAGTGAGAGAGATAGAAACATCCATGATGAGAATAATTCATCAGCTGCCTGCCTGCTGCACGCCTCCTACTGGGGATCCAGCCCACAACCGGGCATGTGTCCTTGACCAGAATCAAATGGGGACCCTTCAGTCCACTGAACCGGCTAGGGCTCTCTGGGTTTGTTTGTTTTTTTGTTTGTTTGTTTTTGTTTTTGTCTTTTCTCTGTTTGAGAATTGGGCTGTGCTGCTGTCATCTGGGGACACCTCAACTGAGGTGCAGGAGAGCAAGCCCCACTTCACTGGTGGGAGGGCATTTCCACCTTGGCACCTCTCACTTCTCTTTACCTTACATAGTAGGCTTTCCGAAACTTACTCCTTCTCTAGGAAGACCAAGAAAATTTCTATGTGTCCCAGAGAACCAGGAAGAGATGAGAATTTTCTAAAATTTCTTAGCTCTTGCAGGATGGATCCACTCCCTTCTCTTGCCCTCAGGTTGCCTGGTTCGTAGTGAATTTCAATTCAGCCCTGGCCCTGGATAAGTGCCCATTTTATTTAGAACCTTCTCAGATCTCTCTCACAGTCCCACCTGTGACTCAGTCATTTACCTATAAATTAGCTGTTGACACAGAGAAGTTCAAAGTATCAATGCAGGGACATCCATGTTGAAGTGTCCAGTGATGCTTCCTGTATGTGAAAGTCAGGGATCACAGGATCCTGGTGATAAGAGACCAAGGAAGACTTCCAAGATGAGGGGTTGTCTGATCTCCTGTGAGGGTAATAGGGATCACAATGCTGGATATCAAACTATATCACAAACTCATTATAATCAAAACAGCCTGGTACTGGCATAAGAACAGACACAGATCAATGGAACAGAACAGAGACCCTAGAAATTGACCACACCATTACAGTCAATTATTTGACAAAAGAGGCAAGAACATACAATGGAGTAAAGACAGTCTCTTCCACAAATGGTGTTGGGAAAACTGGACACGTGAAAAAGATGAGACTAGACCACCAACTTACATCATACACAAGAATAAACTCAAAATGGGTAAAAGACTTAAATGTAAGCCATGAAACCATAAATATCCTAGAAGAAAACATAGGCAGTAAAATCTCAGACATCTCACGAAGCATTTTATTTTTTTAATTTTTTTTTAAATAAATCTTTATTCAGATTATTACAATTATTTCTCCTTTTTCCCCCCATAGCTCCCCTCCACCCCTTTCCCACCCCACCTTCTACCCTTACCTCCCCCCCACTGTCCTCATCCATAGGTGTATGATTTTTGTCCATTCTCTTCATGAACCCCCCATACCCCTTTCCCCCTGAGAATTATCAGTCCACTCCCTTTCTATGCCCCTGATTCTATTATATTCACCAGATTATTCTGCTCCTCAGGTTTTTAATTCACTTGATTTTTAGGTTCGCTTGTTGATAGATATGTATTTGTTGTTCATAATTTTTCTCTTTACTTTTTTCTTCTTCCTCTTCCTTAAGAATACCTTTCAGCATTTCATATAATACTGGTTTGGTGGTGATGAACTCCTTCAACTTTTTCTTATCTGTGAAGCTCTTTATCTGCCCTTCAATTCTGAATGATAGCTTTGCTGGGTAGAGTAATCTTGGTTGTAGGTTCTTGCTATTCATCACATTGAAAATTTCTTGCCACTCCCGTCTGGCCTGCATAGTTTCTGTTGAGAAGTCAGCTGACAGTCGTATGGGTGCTCCCTTGTAGGTAATTAACTGTTTTTCTCTTGCTGCTTTTAATATTCTCTCTTTGTCTTTTGCTCTTGGCATTTTAATTATGATGTGTCTTGGTGTGGTCCTCTTTGGATTCCTTTTGTTTGGGGTTCTGTGCGCTTCCTGGACTTGTAAGTCTATTTCTTTCACCAGGTGGGGGAAGTTTTCAGTCATTATTTCTTCAAATAGGTTTTCAGTATCTTGCTCTCTCTCTTCTTCTGGCACCCCCATAATTCTGATGTTGGTACGCTTGAAGTTGTCCCAGAGTCTTCTTAGATTATCTTCAACTTTTTGGATTTTTTTTTTTGCTTTTTGCTTTTTCGGTTGAGTGTTTTTTGCTTCTTTGTATTTCAATTCTTTGACTTGATTCTTGGGTTCCTCTATTCTGTTTCTGGGTCTCTGTATAATATTTTTTATTTCAGTCAGTGTATGTTTAATTTCTAGTTGGTCCTTTTTCATATCTTCGAGGGTCTCGTTATATTTATCGGCCTTTTCTAGGATATTCTTAAAAAGTCTTATAACGGTGGTTTTGAATTCTATATCCAGTCGTTTGTTTTCCTCCATTTCTTTCGTTTGTGATCTGATTCTTTGACCCCGCATTTTCATTGATTCCCTGAGTTGGTAAGGTAGATATTTGTGCTAGGTTTCCAATATGGCCCAGTGGGTCTGCTTCCCCAGTTAACCTGAGGTGGACACTCTTGGTGCACCCCTTTGTGGACTGTGTGTACAGGCTTGTTGTAATTAAGTCTTTATTGTTGTTGGTATCACTGGGAAGAATTGACCTCCGGGTCAGTTGGCTGTAAGAATCAGCTGTGTCTATGCTGGGAGAAGCCCGGTGCTGGAGACAGCCCTATAGGATTAGACTTGCCAAATTGCAATAGCCTCTGTGCTCAGCTTGGATGGGGTGGAGCCTCAGTCTTGGCTTCCTGTCAGCCCCGCCCCTGCGCGCACGTGCGCTTTCAGTCCTCCGCCTTCCCCAGCTCGAGTCTCCGCCCGAGAGTCCAGACTCCCCCCACAAGAGCGTGGATCCCCAGGGGCTCGCCTGGAACTGGGGTTCACTGCAGTCAGAACTGGGGCTCAGTGCAGTCAGAATCCTCTGACTCCCCTCCACTAGGGAAAGCCTGTGGCAACCCCCGCAGCCTTTGTGCGCACTGGCCCGCGTGCGCCTTCAGACTTCTGCCTTTCCCAGCTCGAGTCTCCGCCCGAGAGTCCAGACTCCCCCCGTAAGAGCGTGGGTCCCCAGGGGTTCGCCCGGAACTGGGGTTCAGTGCGGTCGGAGGCTTCCTTCCCCCTTCCGCCAGAGGAAGTCAGCCAGGCTCTCAGCCGCCCTTCCTCTCTGCGCGCACAAAGCCCCTTTGCCGTACCTCCAATTCTCTGTGAGCTTTTCTCCTTCCTTCTAGTTGTAGAATTTTCACTCAGCCTGCTTTCCTGTGGTTCTGGATGGTGTCTGTTCTGTCTTTTAGTTGTAGTTTTGAAATTGTTGTGCGAGGCAGCAGTTTAGGTGTTTACCTATGCCGCCATCTTGGTTTCTCCACGAAGCATTTTACTGATACATCTCCTAGGGCAAGAGAAACAAAGGAAAAAATAAACAAATGGGACTACATCAAAATAAAAAGTTTCTGCACAGCAGAAGAAACCACCATCAAAATGAAAAGAGAATCCATTGTATGAGAGAACATATTTGCCAATGAAACATCTGATAAGGGGTTAATCTCCAAAATATATAAAGTATTCATAGAACAAAAGAAAGACAACCCAATTTTAAAAATGGGCAGAGGACCTGAATAGACATTTCTCCAAAGAGGACATACAAATGACCAACAGATATGAAAAAAGGCTCACTAATCATCAGAGTAATGCAAATTTAAACCACAATGAGATATCACCTCACACCTGCCAGAATGGCTATCATCAATAAGTGCTGGTGAGGATGTGGAGAAAAGGGAACACTAGTTCACTGCTGGTGGGAATGTAGATTGGTTCAGCCACTATGGAAAACAATATGGAGTTTCCTCAAAAAATTAAAAATGAAACTGCCATTTGGCCCAGTGATCCCACTTCTAGGAATATATTCTAAACCCCCCCCCCCCGGGACACCAATCAAAAAGATTATATGCACCTCTACTTATAGAGGCCCAGTGCATGAAATTCATGCATGGGTAGGGTCCCTAGCAGCTGCCTGCTGCCTGCCACCACCGCCAGCTGGGGTCTCCCTTCACACCCACCTTAGCCTGGCGCTGCCCGTTCACCTGCTCCACTATCCCTCTGCAGTCCTGCTCTCGTAGGGGCCCAATTGGGGCCGGCAGCGCCTCCACTGCTGCCCCTTGCCAGTGCCAGGTCGCCAATGCCCATCTTCTGCACCGCCCCCTGGTGGTCAGCACATGTCGAACTCCCATTTGGTGGAACTCCCAACCCTAGGGACAATTTGCATATTAGCATTTTATTTTTATTTTTTTAAAATATATTTTAATATTTTATTGATTTTTTACAGAGAGGAAGGGAGAGGGATAGAGTCAGAAACATCGATGAGAGAGAAACATCAATCAGCTGCCTCCTGCACACCTCCTACTGGGGATGTGCCCGCAACCAAGGTACATGCCCTTGACCGGAATCGAACCTGGGGACTTTCAGTCCGCAGACCGACGCTCTATCCACTGAGCCAAACCAGTCAGGGCTTAGCATTTTATTATATGCATAGCCCATGGAGATGGACAATACAGTGCTGAAGACCTGGGGGAGGGAGGGGGTAAGGGAAAAAATGGGAGACATTTGTAATACTGTCAACAATAAGAATATATATATTAAAATTTTTCAAAATAAATATAAAAAGGGTGAAGAGACTTGAATTAAGAGTTAAGTTTCCCTTGATGGGAGGTGTGGGTCAGGGAATACAGCTTTCCTGTTTGAGATTTAACCAGCTGAGTGACCATGGATGAGACATTTGACTTCTTTGGGCACCAGTTTCCCCATTTCTAATGGCAGCTTGAACTAATCACTTCTAAAGTCCTATCTAGGAATGAAAGTACAATAGGGGTGGTTCCTGACCTTTGACCAAATACACTCATCCACTGAAAGCCCTGCCCCTGTTTTCCAAGCAGCCTCAACATCATTGAACATCAGGGGGCGCCCTAAACACAGTGATCCATTCCTTTCCCTAATTCAGGTGCAGAATGGGAACAGGCCAACTTCTCAAAAGTCAGGATTCAGACCTAGCTGGTTTGTCTAAGTGGATAGAGCGTTGGCCTGCAGACTGGAGGGTCCTGGGTTCGATTCCAGTCAAGGGCACATGCTCAGGTTGCAGGCTCAATCCTCAGGGGGCATGCAGGAGGCAGCTCATCAATGATTCTTTCTCATCATTGATGTTTCTATATCTCCCTCTCCCTCTCTGAAATCAATAAAAATGTATTTTTTAAAAAGTCTGGGTTCAATTGTCAAGAGGCCAGTCTTCCTAAACAATTTGGGTAGCCAAGGCCTCAGAGAAATTCGTTAATTTTGTATCTTTCCAAATATTTGTGAGAGTGAACCATTTAATTGTATTTTAAGAATGGATATCATTGAAGAAGATAATGACTCATATTTTTATAATCTATGATAATTTACTGTTCTAAAATCAAACACAGATAATTAACATAGTTATTGGGGGGTTCACATAATGTACAAGGATTCTCAGAGCATGATTTGATTCATTTATCGATATTTATTGAGGGTCTATTATGTGCCAACATTGTTTGTTTACAGCATTAACAAAACAAAGCCCTTGCCCCCATTAAAGCTTATATTTATGAACATTTTAAGATGGTGAGTAGAAATGGAAAGCATTTCATATGTGGAGCCATACTTAAGCTAACCAACAATGTGGCTCTTACAAACACCATAGTATCCAAATGAAATAACTCTGGGTGTAGGAAATCTGCTATCTGTTCAGGAATTTCCTCCCCCACACCCAGCAAAATGGGGTAATTGAAAAAATGACTGTTGAATGAGTTAAATGTATAGATAGAACATTCTGGAGAGAAAGTCAGACAAAAAAGCCAGCTCAGTTTGTCTGTGTGTATCAATCTCAGGGGAGTAATTGAGTGGAAGGATATTAGTTTTCAGACTAACCATGGCAACTACATCACCAGTTATGGTGAACAGCCCAAGTTCTAGAATTAATCTGTCCAAGTTGGAATGCCACTCACCAACTGGCTGACTTGGGGGAAATTTTTTAATCTACCTTCAGTGAGTCATGTAAGGATTTAATGGGTCCATATATTTAAGCCATTAGAACAGTGACCTGACATATAATAATTGCTCAATAAATATCACCAGACTCAGCAACATGATTATTATTATAGTTTTCAATTGGCCTAGTTCCTGATTTCTTTTCATCCTGACTAAATTCTTTTAAATCGTAGTTTTACAAAACTGAGTACATTTTCTTAGCATATATATATATATATATATATATATATATATATATATATATGTGTGTGTGTGTGTATATATATATATATATATATATATATGTATAGCAAATACTATTTGCCTGGCACTGTTCTAGGCATTGAGGATTTGGCAATAAACAAGGCAGAATGTCTACTTTCTCAGGGGCTTATAATTTCCAGGAGGGGGTTTCCAGGCAATAAATACATTAAAATGTAAATAAACAGCCTTAACTGGTAGTGGATAGAGTGTCGGCCTGAAGACTGAAGGATCCCAGGTTCAATTCTGATCAAGGGCATGTACCTTGGTTGTGGGCACATCCCCAGTAGGCGGTGTGCAGGAGGCAGCTGATCGATGTTTCTAATTCTCTATCCCTCTCCCTTCCTCTCTGTAAAAATCAATAAAATATATATTTTTAAAAAAGTAAATAAACAAGTGAAGATATAACAGATGTAAGTTGCATATCTTTCTTTGGAATTAATTTTAACAGCATCCTATATAATAAAGAGCTAATATGCTAATTAGAACAGATGGTGGAATGACCAGTGGGTGGGGCCGTGGGGCAGTGGGGCCGAGAGGAAGCCAGGGCCGTAAAGCAGCTAGGCTGTGAGGGCCAAGGCAGCGGGGCTTTGGAGGGCTGAGCCCCTTGCATGAATTTTGTGCATTGGGCCTCTAGTTAAAATATAACATGTGAGCCTGGTTGGGTGTGGCTCAGTGGTTGGGCATCCACCCAGGAACCAGGAGGTCATCCGTTCGATTCCTGGTAGAGGCATATGCCCCGGTTGTAGGCTCGATCCCCAGTGTGGGGTGTGTAGGAGGCAGCCGATCGATGGTTCTCTCTCATCATTAAAGTACCTCTCTTTCCCTCTCCCTCTCTGAGATTATATATATATATATATATATATATATATATATATATATATCCTATCTAATAAAGAGGGAATATGCTAATTAACCATCACTCAGTCACAAAGATGGCTGCACCCACAGCTGAGGCCAAGTTCCCATAAGGAGCTTAACAAGCAATCAGCAGGGACCTGAGGCTACTCCCTCCCCTCAAGGTGCGCTTCCTGTCCTGGTGCTGGGCTAGGGGACCTCGGGCTGCTCCCCCCGCACCAGCACCAGGTCGGGGGACCTCAGGCTGTGCTCCCCACCTGGGGGGCTTGACGGGGGACCTCAAGGTGCACCCCCAGTGCTGGGTCGGGGGAACTCAGGCTGCACCCCCCGCCCGTGGGGACCTGAAGCTGCACCCCCCTGCCGATGGGGCTTGACAGGGGACCTGAGGCTGTTCCCCGCTCCTGGTGCCAGGCTGGGGGACCTGAGAATGCGCCCCCACAGCCTGGAGGGGCTTGACGGGAGACCTCAAGGCACGCTCCCCCACCCTGGTCTGGGCTGGGGGACCTCAGGCCATGCCCCCCATGCTGGTGCCGGCCAGGGAACCTGAGGCTATGTTCCCTGCCCGGCAGGGCATATATATATATATATATATATATATATATATATATATATATATGAATGAAAGTAGTGAGTTAGTGAGTTTTGGGTACTTATTGCCTTTGTTTTATTTATTATTTTTATTTTTTAATGCTCAACGAGGATATTTTTCCATTGATTTTTAGAGAGAGTAGAAGAGAGAGGGGAAGACAGAAATAGTGATGTGAGAGAAACACATCAATTGGTTGCCTTCTGCATGAGCCCTGACCAGGGCCTGGGCAGAGGAGGAGCCTGTAACTATGGTATGTGCCCTTGACCGGAATTGAACCTGGGACCCTTTGGTCCACATGCTGATGCTCTATCCACTGAGTCAAAACAGCTAGGGCAAAATACATTTTTTTACAAAAGAAAAAAAACACCTTTACTAAAAGACCATAAAATATATTTTTTTAAATGAAAAAATATAAATATATATCATTTGTGGTGTTTTTGATAATATGTTGCTATAGACTGAATACTTTCGTCCCCCAAAAATTCATATGTTGAAATCTAATCCCCAGTATTTAGAGGTGGGGCCTTTGGGAAGTGATTGGGTCATGAGGGCAGAGCCCTCATACATGGGATTAGTGTGCCCATAAAAAAGATCCAGAGAAGTCCTTTAACTTTTCTACCCTGTGAGGGCACAGTAAGATGGCCAAGTGGGCCTTCACCAGACCCAGAATCTGCCAGCATCTTGATCTTAGTCGGACTTCCCAACCTCCAGGACTCTGAGAAATAAATAGTTGTTGTTTAAACCACCCAGTCTAAGGTATTTTTGTTATAAAAGCCCAAACGGACTAGGATGGGTGTTCATGTGAGAAAACATTTTCTACCCAAGGAACTGATACTAGAATCCTAGAAAAAAACCTTAAGTCAAGATATCTTCTGCACTGGCTGGTTTGGCTCAGTGGATAGAGCATTGGCCTGCGGACTGGGGGGGTCCCGGGTTCGATTCTGGTCAAGAGCATGTACTTTGGCTGTGGGCAGATCCCCAGTAGGGGGTGTGCAAGAGGCAGCTGATCGATGTTTCTCTCTCATTGATGCTTCTAACTCTCTATCCCGCTCCCTTCCTCTCTGTAAAAAAAAAAAAAAAAAAAAAAAAAAACCAATAAAATGTATTTAAAAAAAAGAGATTGGGAGAAACCAAGATGGCGGCATAGGTAAACACCTAAACTGCTGCCTCGCACAACAATTTCAAAACTACAACTAAAAGACAAAACAAACATCATCCAGAACCACAGGAAAGCTGGCTGAGTGGAAATTCTACAACTAGAAGGAAAGAGAAAAGCACACGGAGACTCAGAGGGGCTGCAAAAGGCTGAGGTACGGAGACGCACGCACGGAGAGGACTGGCAGCTGAGTGTGTGGCTGGCTTTCTCAAGCGGAAGGGAGATGGAAGCTTCCGACTGCACTGAACTCCAGTTCAGGGCGAGACCCTGGGTACCCAGACTCATACGGGGGGAATCCGGACTGTCAGGAAAAGAGAAAAGCACAGGGAGACTCAGAGGAGCTGTGAAAGGCAGAGGTCTGGAGGCGCGCACATGGAGTGGACTGACTGCTGAGTGCGCGGCTGGCTTTCTCAAGCGGGAGAGAGATGGAAGCTCCCGACAGTGCTGAACTCCAGTTCTGGGTGAGAATCTGGGAATCCAGATTAATTGGGGGAGAAACTGGACTGTCTGACAGTGGGCGAAATTTGAGGGCAGCTTTCTCTCAGAGTGCTTGCAGCGATTACCGAGGGACACTGAGACGCAGGGACCTCATAGGGCAGGCTGACAGGAAGCCAAGGCTGTCTGCTCAGCCCTGAGACTCCGCCCCATCCAAGCTGAGCACAGAGGCTTTTGCAATTTGGCAAGTCTTGTCTCATAAGGGTGTCTCCAGCACAGAAGTTCTCCCGGCATAGACACAGCTGATCCTCACAGCCAATTGGCCTGGAGGTCAATTCCTCCCAGTGATACCAACAACAATCAAGACTTAACTACAACAAGGCTGTGCATACAGTCCACAAAGGGATGCACCAAGAGTGTCCACCTGAGGTAACTGGGGAGGCTGAGCCACTGGGCCATATAGGACACCTAGCACACAAAACTACTCTACCAACTCAGGGAAGCAACGAAAATGTGGAGACAAAGAAACAGATCACAAATAAAAGAAATGGAGGAAAGCAAACGACTGGATATAGAGTTTAAAAACACGGTTATAAGGTTTTTCAAGAATTTCTTAGAAAAGGCCGATAAATTTAGCGAGACCCTCAAGGATATGAAAAAGGACCAACTAGAAATTAAACATACACTGACTGAAATAAAAAATATTATTCAGAGACCTAACAGCAGACTAGAGGACCACAAGAATCAAGTCAAAGATTTGAAATACAAAGAAGCAAAAAACACTTAACCAGAAAAGCAAAAAGAATCCAAAAATTTGAAGATAGTGTAAGGAGCCTCTGAGACAACTTCAAGCGTACCAACATCCGAATTATGGGGTGCCAGAAGAAGAGAGAGAGCAAGATACTGAAAACCTATTTGAAGAATAATGACTGAAAACTTCCCCCACTGGTGAAAGAAATAGAATTACAAGTCCAGGAAGCACACAGAACCCCAAACAAAAGGAATCCAAAGAGGACCACACCAAGACACATCATAATTAAAATGCCAAGAGCAAAAGACAAAGAGAGAATATCAAAAGCAGCAAGAGAAAAATAGTTAATTACCTACAAGGGAGCACCCATACGATTGTCAGCTGATTTCTCAACAGAAACTATGCAGGCCAGATGGGAGTGGCAAGAAATATTCAAAGTGATGAATAGCAAGAACCTACAACCAAGATTACTCTACCCAGCAAAGCTATCATTCAGAATTGAAGGTCAGATAAAGAGCTTCACAGATAAGAAAAAGCTAAAGGAGTTCATCACCACCAAACCAGTATTATATGAAATGCTGAAAGGTACTCTTTAAGAAGAGGAAGAAGAAGAAAAAGGTAAAGATAAAAATTATGAACAACAAATACATATCTATCAACAAGTGAACCTAAAAATCAAGTGAATAAAAAATCTGAGGAACAGAATAAACTGGTGAATATAATAGAATCAGGGGCATAGAAAGGGAGTGGACTGAGAATTCTCTGGGGGAAAGAGGTGTGGGGGGTGCAGGAAGAGACTGGACATAGGTCGTACACCTATGGATGAAGACAGTGGGGGGGAGGTAAGGGCAGAGGGTGGGGTGGGAACCGGGTGGAAGGGAGCTATGGGGGGAAAAAAGAGGAACAATTGTAATAATCTGAACAATAAAAATTTATTAAATTAAAAAAAAGTTATCTTTTGGTCTCCTTCTCCACTTCCACAAGATGTAAGTAGAAGCTAGAGGTCCTACACATTTCCTTTTGGTAAAAGAACATTGCATTTAACTATAACAAGAGTTTAAGCCTGATTATATCATAAACTAGAGGCCTGTTGCAGGAAGATTCCTGCAAGAATTGGGCTTCCTGCTGCTTTGGCTCTGTTCCTGTCTCCGCTGCCTCGGCTCCACTCCCATTTCCCCTGCCTTGGCTCCCTCCTTTCTCTGCTGCTTTGCTTCCTTCAGCAGCGCTTGACTTCCTTCTACGCTGTCTTCACTCTGTGCCTGCATATGCAAATTAACCCCTATCTTTGTTGGGTTAATTTGCATATGCACTCTGATTGGCTGGTGGGCATAGTGGAGGGATGGCCAATTTGCATGTTTCTCTTTTATTAGTGTAGATTAGTGTAGATTATGTTTGTTCTGACTAAAGACTGGATTCCGGGTGGACCACTGTAGTATAATTCCAGCAACTAGCGAATTAATGGATTGTGTTTCCTTTCAGTCTTCTAATATTTGGGCGAAATGAATATATACATTATTGTTACTGCTTTTACATTTCTCACCAGCGAACCAATTATCTTCAGTAGGAAAGGAAAGCTTCTACTAGTCCTGACAGTATCTTTGTGCAAATTAGAAAATGCTCCTTCCTCAAGGCATTTTACTTCCATCTTCCTGAAATTTTTCCTAATAGATATTCATTTCTACAAGGTTTAATCTATGAATTGCACTCCCTCATTTCGTTCAGTGCACACCCTGCACAGTGATGTCAAACAGGTCTCCTGCTAGTTCTAATCAAGTCCTGGAAGAGAGAAGAAGAGCAACATATTTCATAACTTAATTTTGTAATTGCCTTATTTCTACCTTTCCCCCTAGTGATGACTCCTTTCAACTGGAGGCAAACTCAAAATTTCATGCCAGTGATTAGAAAGTCTTTACCATATCCTAGCAATTAAGTACATTTTTTGGAGAAGGCAGTTAGCTAATATCTAGATGACCACAACAAACAACAAGCAAATAAATTTGCACACACACACACCTTCAAAGACCTAACCAACCGAAACAAAACAAAACACAGAAGACATCCCAGTTCGGGCTGGCATTGGGCCATCTTTTTCAGCTTCCAGATTAGCTTTCCCGCTTTTATCACCTCTGCTGAATGAGGATTGTTCTATCATTTTGGAACTATAATGGCTCTGTAATCTCTGGAACCAAAACCAAACTCTGTATATGTGGGAGAATATAAGATCTGTCCCATATCAGTTTCTGGAACTCCAGACCTCATCTCCAATGCCAGGTGGATGTCTTTGCTTGACCATCAAGTATCTCAAGTTCAGCAAGTCTGAAATTTACCCCATTCTTTTCCTTCCTAATCTTTTTTCTCCTGAGTCCCTTGATATCCATAGATTTCATTACTCTCCTCTTAGTTTCACAAATGATTAATCACCTTTTTTAGAGTCTTTCACAACATCTCCCTTTCCCTTCACCCCAACATTAAATCATTTATCAGGCACCCATTGTCTGCTCTAATTCTTAAACCTGTCAGTTCCCCTGTGTTCCACTGCCTCAGAGTTGGAAGTAGCATTGGTCCCTTATCCTTTCTCCCTGGTGTAAGGCAAGTTTCTCAGCCAGTGTTCTGGCCTTCGGAAGGCTGCTCACCTTTCAATTTTCTGTGCTCCTGTTATCTAACAGAGATCTGACCACTCACCTGAACTACTTGTAAACCTCCAGCAGCTCCTCACTGCCTTTGGTGTCATTGTATCTCCCTACGTCCTCAGAACTTGATACTCCGAATCCGCAAGACTTGGTTGAAACCTTGAAATGGAAAGATAAGAATAATGAGATAGGCAGGTGACTCCGGGGACTGTTGGGAGACTTTTGATGAGCTTTAGGAATGGAACAGAGGAGACTGTTGTTGCCCAGGCAGGCCACTGGTTGTTTAGCTAATGAAGAAACTCAGATTTTTTTTAAAAAAAATATTTGTATTGATTTCAGAGAGAGGAAGGAAGAGGGATAGAGATACATACATTAATGATGAGAGAGAATCGTTGAGTGGCTGCCTCCTACATGCCCCCTGCTGGGGATTAAGCCTATAACCAGGGCATTTGCCCTGACCGGTAATTGAACTGTGACCTCCTGGTTCATAGGTCTACGCCCAGCCACTGAACCACACCAGCCAGGCAAAACTCAGATTATTAAAAATCAGAACTTTCACCAGGAAGTTTCCTGTGTTGTACACTTGACATTCTGGGGTTCTGTTAGACTGTGGCTTTACAAAATGAAATAAAAGGATCTGTGCTGTTGTCTATAAAGTGATTATCTTTAAGAAAGACAAGACACCAAGAAAAAAAAATCACTGAATTGAAAGTTTAGAGTTATGGAATTGATTTATGAGCTCCAATAAGTGGTCAGATATTAAATTGTTACCTTTTCTATGTTTCTTCAATTTATGGCTCAAAATTATTACAAAAGCTAATTCAGTCTTGTTTATATGATTTATTTTGAATTCCTTGGAGTTCAAAATTCTACTAAAAATAAAATATGAATGGCTCCTGTTATCTTGCCTGTTTAAATTCATTGATATCAAATTCGTTTTCTTTTTGCCTGGAAATAAGATTTTAAAGAACTTATGGAAAAAAAACACAAAGGTCATCTTAGATTATAAATTTTTACATAGGTTAATTTAAAAAACAAATAGATCTCCCACAATTATATTCATTTATATTACATTTATGTTAGTTTGACATATTAGTTATATATTTATATTAGTTCAATAGCATGCTCTAACAAATGGACAGCTCACAGCCATGTATTGGGTGCTTACTGTGTCCTGCTTAGCGAGGCTGCTGGGATTCAAAGGGGAGGGACCCTGCTCCTGCACCCAAGACACGCACAGTCGAATTAGGGAAATGATGAAGTAAAGAAATATTCATGTAATAATTCATGTGTAGTGAGTGTTGAAAGGTCTTTGACATTCTTCTGGTGCACAAAATTCAATCAGATAATTCTCTGGCTATGCCGAGGTACATATCACAAAGGGGGACACAAGCTGCCCCCAAAGTGTACAGTTTAATCAAGCAGATTCATGTATAAGCAGGCGTGAGCTCAAGAAAGGGGCTTCTGCTTTGGCCCTTTTCCTTTACAATGGAAGTTTGAGGCTTATGAATGGTGGTTTCTGCAAGGTTACCCAGGCCATGCACAGTGCCTGTCCCCCCAGCCAGGCCTAGTGCTCCATCTCACTCCACAAGACGCCCTAAAGTCTTGAACGGTGGGTTAGGACAGCTTCGCCAACACTGGGCCAGGTGGAAACCAAACTCTTAATTTGATGCATTAGAGATGCTTCCAATTTTATTTTAAAACCGTGTTCTATTACAGTTCTAGTTAACTAACTTTTCTGGTTTAGGCGATAGCTTCAAATTAACAATAGGCCAGCCCTAATCGGTTTGGCTCAGTGGATAGAGCATCAGCCTGCGGACCGAAGGGTCCCCGGTTCCATTCCAGTCAAGGGCATGTACCTTGGTTGCAGGCACATCCCCAGTTGGTGTGCAGGAGGCAGCTGATCGATGTTTCTAACTATCTCTCTCCCTTCCTCTCTGTAAAAAATCAATAAAATATATTTAAAAAAAAAACAATAGGCCAGGGTATTTTCAGCTCAAGGTAGTTATTTATGTCAACCACATCGAGTCGTAAGTACATCACATGTGTTGAGGGTTTATGCATGAACTGAGACGACCCGGAGGCTCTTCAGATTCTTGGTTGGCACTGAATGATACACCAAATAGGAAGAAGATTGTAGTGAAATGGAGATTAAAATTAGATGTCCTGAAAAGGAAATAATTTCTATGTATTTCTTCCCCTGGCTTTGGTTCCCTCTCATGCGTGAGTATTGTAGCACCTCTGGCAGTGGAGGCTCCAGAAGGAAACTTTCCTCCGTATCTGCACTGTTTTGTTAACAGGAATGTTTCTGGATTTCATGATTTTTTAAATTCATATATCTTTTTCCCCCTTTTATTTTCATAGTGTAACACTTGGAAGACCCACGTGCTTTTGGCATGTGTGTTAGTCAGAGATAGTCTACAGTTTCCTTTAGTGACGTGTTAGAATCTTTTCTGTTTCCTTTTTTGGAGAGTGTTTCAAGCACCCAGGCTTGGATATCACTGTTTTCACATTTGGATGGCAACATGCATACGCATTTTCCCCAATTTCTCCTGCTCCTTGCAGCTAGTGGCAACAAGCTCTAACAGGTCCAGAACGAAAGCGAAAAATTGCAGCACACAGTTTCCAGTCTCATCTTTACGGCCAATTTCCCAGGTGATCTTGAGACAGTCCTAAGTGCAAAAGGCGTAATGGGATGATAATACCCCACCTATGGATAGGTTTGCCATATAGATAAATGAGGTCATGTCTGCAAATGATTATTAGCTCAGCTTCTTGGAAGAAGATGATTATGGAGCCACAATAATTACAGCAGTCATTGTTTTTAGTGCAATCTGCTCTAGTGTACTTTGTCTCTGCCTGGTTTCATTATAACCAGCAGCTTTTTAAAGAAGATCACAATGGGGGTTTTTTATGAGGACATCTATATATATAAAAGCGTAAGTGACTGTCTGACCATTAGACCATCTGACCGGTAGCTATGATGCACACTGACCACCAGGGGGCAGACGCTCAACACAGGAGCTGCTGAGCTGCGGTGACTTGGCAGCTGTGGTTCTCGGGTGATGCACCCGGAACCAGAAAGGAAGGAGCCTGATTCCAGGGTGCATCACCCAAGAACCTCCCTCTCACAATCTGGGACCCCTCAGGGGATATCGGAGAGCCAGTTTCGGCCCGATCCCTGCAGGCTAGGCCAAGGGACCCCATCTGTGCATGAATCTGTGCACTGGACCTCTAGTAGAAGGATAAAAGAATTAAGAATGGCAGTCAATATGTAGAATGGTGTGTTATAATGATACATTTTTCCTTACAACCATCTTTAACCTGGTTCTCTCCAGAGGCACTGGTGTATCCCTGGTGATCATTCCTGTTTCCAGCAATCTACTTTTGAGGGTCTTCATGGTATAGTCTATACCACTGTAATGCATATTTCCAGTGTCTTGGGAAGTGGAGGACAAGGTAAGTAAATTTGGGCTGAGGAAGCCACATTGTTTGTCCATTTCCCCTGTGGGAGAATTTGACTTCAACAGTTGAGCAATTCTGAGGCTTCCAGATGGTTAGGTGGGTTTCAGAATTCCCACAGTGTGTCTGGATCATTCAAGGGGGGAGGGGCTCAAACAAAAGCTTCTTGCCCTTGAGAATGCTTGTTTTTTTAATCCTCACCCGAGGATATGTTTTTATTGATTTTAGAGAGAATGGAAAAGAGGGAGAGAGAAAAAGAGAGATAGAAACATCTATGAGTTGCCTTCTGCATGCGCGCGCGCGCACACACACACACACACACCACACACACCCTGACTGAGGATTGAATTCACAACCTACATATGTGCCCTGACCAGGAATTGAACCCTCAACTCTTTGGTGCACAGGATGATACTCCAAGCAACTTAGTCACCTGACCTGGTGAGAATGCTTTATGTGAGTTGGTCGATTGCTATTCTCTGGAAGGCCACAAAATCTTACACTTGCTCACAGGGTCTGTGCGGCGAGTCAAAGCCAACATCATGGAGGACAATTTGTTAAATCTTTCCTTTTTAAATATATTTTTACTAGTGGCCCGGTGCATGAAATTCGTGCACATTAAATGGGGATTAATTAGAGGAAATAATTTAATATTGCTATTTGCCCTTTCTCTATAATAGAAGTGTCAGAGATGAAAGAAAATTAGTACAATGTATATGAAAACCTTCCTCCTGTCAGAGTCTGTGGCACACCATGGGACCCAGAGTCAAGTCCCTGCCCACCCACATGCGCCTCAAAATCGCATGAGACCCAGACCCGGCTGGCCCCCCACCCCTCATTGGGATAGATCCAGACCTGGCTAGTCCCACCCTTGTCAAGCCCTGCTGGGCAGGGGGCATAGCCTCAGGTCCCCTGGCCTGGCGCCAGGACGGGGGGCGTGGCCTGAGGTCACCCAGCCCAGACCGGGTGGGGGGGGGCGCATGCCTTGAGGTCCCCCATCAAGCCCCACCAGGTGTGGGACATGGCCTGAGATCCCCTTTCAAGCCCCCCTGGGTGGGGGGCATGGCCTGAGGTCCCCCGTCAAGCCCCACCAGGCAGGGGGAAGAAGGGGGGAGCGCAACCTCAGGTCCCCTAGCCCGGCACTGGGATGGGGGAACAGCCTCAGGTCCCCTGTTAAGCCCCATCGGCAGGGGGCACAGCCTCAGGTCCCCTGGCTCAGTGCTGGGACGGGGGGTGCGGCCTGAGGTCCCGTCAAGCCCCACCTGGTGGGTGGCGTGGCCTGAGGTCCCCCAACCTGGTGCTGGGGCGGGGGGAGCAGCCTGAGGTCCCCTATCCCAGCACCAGGACGGGAAGCGCACCTTGAGGTTCCCTGTCAAGCCCTGCCGGGTGTGGAAGGTGGCCTGAGGTCCCCTGTCAAGCCCTGCCAGGCTGAGGTCCCCTGTCAAGCCCCACGGGGGTGGGGGAGGGTGTAGCCTCAGGTCCCTGCTGATTGCTTGTTAAGGCTCCTTATGGGAACTTGGCCTCAGCTGTGGGTGCAGCCATCTTTGTGATGGAGTGATGGTTAATTAGCATATTCCCTCTTTATTAGATAGGATTGATTTCAGAGAGGAAGGGAGAGGGAGCGAGAAGTGAAAACATAAATGAAGAGAGAATCACTGATTGGCTGCCTCCTGCATGTTCCACACTGGGGATCGAGCCCACAACCTGGCACGTGCTCTTGACCGACCGGAATTGAACCCGGGACCTTTCAGTCAGAAGACTGACACTCTATTCGCTGGGCCAAACCAGCTAGGGCAAACTTAGTGATTTTAAAAGTTTTTCAATGTAAAATATCCCTTGCTGGTTTCATAACATGCTTTTCTTTTCCCTAGGTGCCTGAGTTAACGACCTTGCAGGGACCTCCCCTGCAGCTCTTCTGAAGACGATGACATAAATGCAGCTGCTGGGGCCTTGCTCCCCTAACTGTACCCCAACCTCTGGGTATGGAGTTGGGTTCAAGAATTTTTAAAAGCTCCCCAGATGTTTATAATGGCAAGGCTGAGAACCACTGACACAAAGTTTTTTAGTATTTCATTCATTGAGTTTCTCATCTTTCTAAGTTTTCTCTTGAAATCACAGTCCAGAGGGACCTGGTAACACTCCCTAGCCTTGCTAAAAGAAAATCCTAAATTTGAACCGGTTGGTTGATTCACACTTTAGTCAACATGTTTGAAGGTTAATCTTGCCCAAAGGGAAGAAATGAAAGTTGTTGGGTGTTGGTTTTTTTGTTCAAAAAAGGCCAACTCTTATCTCATGTGAGAAAACAGAGAGATGGCATTTTGCCTTTTCAAAACTCTGCATGCCCAGCCTGAATCAGCAGTTTGCATGTGATCACAGTCATTTTCAGGTTTACAAATAGAAGTTGTAAACTGCCTGGGGTGGGGTGGGGGTGTATCTTTGTCTTGGATCTCCTTGGAGTGCTAGGTGGGCCCACAGCCTTCACTGGCTGCCCTTGGGGAGTATCACCTTGCACAACCTCACCCTGCAGTCCTGCCGGGACCCATCAAGGAATTGATTAATATTCCTTCATTCACTAATGGTTTTTGTACATATTTGCTGCCTTTTGATTACATGGGGCCAAATGGACTACATTTTCTGTCATAAACACTTTCTGAGGAGCTCTTTTCCTCTCCATCCCACACTCCTGGTCCTAATTGAGATGCTCATCAGCTCTTACCTGGACGTCTGCAGTAGCTCTCTAATCAGACTTGCTGCCTCTAATCTCATCCCCTTCAAACCCAGCCCACACATTGGCCAGAGGCAACTAATTAAAACAGCCCAAATGGCTCAGTTGTTGAGTGTAGACCTATGAACCGGGAAGTCAGTTCGATTCCCAGTCAGAGCACATGCCCAGGTTACGGGATGCAGCCAATCAATGATTCTCATCACTGATGTTTCTCTCTTGCTCTCGCTCTCTCCTTCTCCCTTCCTCTCTGATCAATAAAAATATTTAAAAAGAAAACAACAACAAAAACTCAGATGTGGCCAGTTCTCATCCTTGTTCAACACCCTCCAGAAGCTCCTGAAGATACGAGAACTTTCATGAGCTTATCTTAGCCCATTTCTTTAGCAATCACCCCATTGCTCTGGCCCCACCAGATCCTCTAGCAATGTTGATTTGTGACTCTCCATGCACATCCCTACAGTCATTGTTTTCATTACTTCCTGTCATCCCCATGCTGGGATGGATTCTGCCCACTGGTTCTGTCAGGCAGGATAGATAGCTGCTACGGCAGGAAGAAGGGAAAGGGGGTGAGAGGGGAGTTTATTTCACTCCTGAACAAGGAAGTCAGCAGTCAAAAAAATCACCAGATAGTCTCATAAATTCTGGGAAAAACTACAACAGTGTAAAAGGAGGACTTTGAAATCTAGTCTGTTGCCCAAGATATCCAGGGGGAAAGTATAAAACCCTTGAACCCCAACCGACTAGCTGAGTTGCCTGCTTGTGCTTTATGCCAACTGTATTCTTACTAAATTCAGTTGCCTTGCTTCCTTAATAAATTCAGTTGCTTTGCTTCTTTAATAAACTTGCTTTGCTTCAACACCGCTTTCTGCCACTCGTCTGAATTCTTTCTCGTGAATGTGACAAAAGCTGAGGAGGGGAGAGAGCCCCTCTGATTTGAGCAGCCCTCCAGTAACAGCAGTGAGCATGGCCAAGTACACACACGGCAATGGACAGGTGAGATTGATAACAGTTTATTGGTCACATACACTCACAAGCAAGCGAGGAGGACACCAACGCTATGCAGGGCCACACAGGGCTGCACTGGGAAACAGAGGGAACAACCTATTTCCTGAGGAGGTTGACTTTGCAGTATCAAAAAGTTGGGGTGACCTCTGGTTCAGGCAAGAGAATGTGGTTGGCTTGTTTGAACAATTCCAGGGGCTGACAGGAAGCAGAAACCCGTGGATCAGAGATTAAGTAGGAACTGTGACTGGTCCCCTTGATAAGGAGGGTGGTTTTGCAAGGGGACCCTTTTTCCTGGGAGCAGTGTGGAAGTGAACGTGTGGTTAGGGCATCTGGGGCTTTCCCAGTTTTCACCAGATGTCAAAGCAGCACCTAATATTGGGCCCTGATTTGGGGCCTTACACCGCGGGCATGAGTTTCTTCCCTGTGCACTTCTCCATTTCCCCACTCCCATTTAGTCTCTGGACTAACTCCTGGTTAGCTCCGGCAACCTCTCCAGCAGACACTTGTCCTGACCTCTCTCCTCCAGCTAGGTCACTTACCCATCCTAAGTAGCCCTCATCACACCCTCTTGCTAAAACAATTACATCTCATTTTCCGTCTTTCCTCTAGACTGTAATCTTCTTGAGGACCGGGACCCTGCACAACTGACTTGTTTCAAATCCTCAGTGCCTGTCCAAGAAGAGATGGGCATTTTAAGAATATAACTAAAAGATTTACTTTTACCTAAAAAGTTCTAATTTGCTTTTACTAAATTTTACACGGTCAGAAAAAGAAAGTCAGTGGGAAACCGTCAGGAAACGAGGAAAATTTTAAACTCTATAAGAAAACTGTGCCTGGCGGGTGTGGCTTAGTGGATTGAACATCGTCCCCTGGACCAAGAGGTCCTGGGTTTGATTCCCAGTCAGATCATATGCCTGGATTTCGGCCTTGATCCCTAGTAGGGGGCCTGCAGGAAGCAGCCAATTGATGTCTCTCTCTCATGGATGTTTCTGTCTCTTTATTCCTTTCCCTTCCTCACTCCCTAAAATTAAAAAAAAAAAAAAACTTAAAAAAAAGAAAACTGTGAGGGGAAATTAATTAAAAATTGTTTTGCTAACACATCCTCTCCCTCCTCTTTTTTTCACAGTGCTGCATTTGGCCCCATTGAACATCTGCCTTCAGCCTGCCTTGGAGATTTTGCTGCCCTCCTTTTAAATTGTTAAGACAGGCTCAAAGAGAGTCTGTAATTCTAAAGAACCGTTTCAAATCAGCGTGTTGTTAACCAGTTCCTGTGGTGAGGAACTGAGCTAACTTTAGTTTCCTTCAGGGCGTATTCCGGTCAGCAACAAATGTCACACCTGGACCAGTGAATCCAGGGCATCTGGGCTGAGGCATTTGGGGTCACTGCCTCCAGAAACCTTCAGTAAGAAGCAAACATGAACACACAAAGCGTTTATAACCCCAACCTGCCCATGGAAGTATCTGACATCTCATGACTGGCAAGAAACAGAGCCAGATTCAAACCCAGGTGTGCCCAGCCCCTGAGACTGTGCAGAGCTGGCTGGGCAAGGAAGTGGATTCGGGGAGCGGGCTGCTGTGGAGGATCACGTACAGCAGAGGAGACACACTAGCAGCCTGCGGCTCGGCTGAGCCCAAAGACAGTTTTGTTCGGCCTGCATTATACTTAAATTTTTTTCCAGTTTTTTAAATGTTGTATAATACACATGAAATTTCCATCTTAACCATTTTAAGTATATAGCTCAATGGTATTAAGTACACTCACGATGTTGTGCAACCATCATGACCAGCCATCTCCAGAGCTCTTCATCTTGTCAAACTGAAACTCTTTCCCCATTTAACACAAGCTCCCCCAGTGCCTGGCATCCACTATACTTTCTGTAGAATTTCTAAGAATTAGACAAATCTAACTACAGTACCTCATATAAGTAGAATCATACAGTGTTTGTCTTTCTGTGACCGGCTTATTTCTCTTAGCATAATGTCCTCAAGGTTGTCCATATTGTAACATGTGCTAGAACTCCCTTCCTTTAAAAAAATTTTTTTAAATTGATTTCAGAGAGAAGAGAGAGGGAGAGGGAGAGGGAGAATCATTGATTGGCTGCCTCCTGCACACCCCTTACTGGGGATCGAGCCTTCAACCCAGGCATATGCCCTGATCAGGAACTGAATTTCGACCTGCTGGTTCATAGGTTGACGTTCAACCACTGAGCCATGCTGTCTGGGAGTGACAAATCAAAAGATCTGCCAGAGCTAGGCACTTATTCCCACAAGGCAGCATTAGCTGGAGGGGCATGGGCTGCTCTCGAAGGGGCAAGCATTCTCCAGCTCACCACAGTCCCTAACACTCCCTGTTGCCTGATCTCTGGGAATGTTCAGCATGTGTCCAAACCTTTAGGTAAATGGCTCACCCCAGCCCAGCCCAGCTCCTCAGGCTTCGTGAAACTGCTGAAGCAGCTCTGGGGCCACATGTGACTGGAGCCTCCACATCTTCACATACTTCTTGTAATCATCTCTGAACAGGAGCCAAGCAAATAATAGAGAAAAACCTTTCCCCATAGAACTTAATAAATCAGTCAAGAATCTAGGTGTGACCAGGGAGTGACATCCTGAGCCCAAATAACTTCAGGAGGACTTTTGAAATAAAGAGTATCTTTTCCTGTGCTTATACAAAGCAGCAGAGCCAGACACGCCACCCATGTTCCGGCATTATGCTTTTACGGCCACTGTCCCTTTGAGTAAATGGCAATGGCTCCATGAGGCTTTCTGGAAGTGACAGTTTGAAATGCCAAAGTTGCCAGCATGGAACATTTCTTGTTGCTACATTAACTAAACAAATGCTCGAGGGCTTCCCTAGGTGACTAATGCCCTAACAATGCCCCACAGAAAGGAGCCGGTGGGTGCTCCACTCTCCCACGGTTTGCAGTCAGAGCCCAGGCACTCTGGCTGAAGTCACCAAGACTTGAAGAACGGTACCTGGGATCTTGCGTGTCTGGGAAGATGGGAGGGACCCTCGGTGCTGCTCCCAGATTAACCTGGTGAATCACCCAGTCCCTCACAGTGAGCAAGGCAGGAGCAGAAGTTTCTGGGGCACACCCAAAAAGGAGAATTACCCAGGTCCAGCTTCCTAGGCCCTCTTCTCAAGGACCTCTCCCTATTAACAACAGAGTGGCATCTTCTTCCTACCACCTTGAGGATGTGTATCCATTTCACAGAGGAGGGAATGGAGGTTTGTGTCACAGTGGCCCATCACCTTGGATGGGAACTATAAAAGCTCTAATAAAAATCTATTTGAACAGCCAAAACCGGTTTGGCTCAGTGGATAGAGCATCAGCCTGTGGACTGAAGGGTCCCAGGTTCGATTCCGGTCAAGGGCATGTACCTTGGTTGCGGGCACATCCCCAGTAGGGGGTGTGCAGGAGGCGGCTGATCGATGTTTCTCTCTCATCGATGTTTCTAACTCTCTATCCCTCTCTCCCTTCCTCTCTGTAAAAAGTCAATAAAATATATTTTTAAAAAAATCTATTTGACCATTTTGAAATTCAAGTTCTTAGCTAACTTGATTAGGTGCAGCCTGAATCAATTAGCAAAAAGGTGCTCAAAGAGGAGAAACCAAGACGGCGGCATAGGTGAACACCTAAACTGCTGCCTCGCACAACAATTTCAAAACTACAGCTAAAAGACAGAACGGACATCATCCAGAATCACAGGAAAGCTGGCTGAGTGAAAATTCTACAACTAGAAGGAAAGAGAGGGGCACACGGAGACTCAGAGGAACTGCAAAAGGTTGAGGTATGGAGACACGCGCGGAGAGGACGGGCGGCTGAGTGCCTGGATAGCTTTCTCTAACGGGAGAGAGACGGAAGCTCCCGACTGCACTGAACCCCAGTTCCAACTGCACTGAACCCCAGTTCTGGGCGAGACCCTGGGGTCCCAGACTCATACGGGGGGAGTCTGGACTGTCAGGAAAAAAGAGGAGCGCACTAAAACTCAGGGGGGCCATGAAAGGCAGAGGTCTGGAGGTGCGCGCACAAGTGCGCTCAGAGAGGACTGACTGCTGAGTGTGCCACTGGCTGTCTCTAGCGGGAGGAAGACAGAAGCTCCCGACTGCGCTGAACTCCAGTTCCGACTGCACTGAACCCCAGTTTCGGGCGAGACCCTGGGGACCCAGACTCATACGGGGGGGGAGTCTGGACTGTCAGGAAAAGAGAGGAGTGCATAGAAACTCATGGGAGCTGTAAGAGGCAGAGGTCTAGAGGCGCGAGTGCGTGCAGAGAGGACTGACTGCTGAGTGTGCCACTGGCTATCTCTAGCGGGAGGTAGATGGAAACTCCCGACAGTGCTGAACTCCAGTTCTGGGTGAGAATCTCGGAATCCAGATTAACTGGGGGAGAAACTGGACTGTCTGGCAGTGGGTGAAACTCGAGGGCAGCTTTCTCTCAGAGTGCTTGCAGCGATTACCGAGGGACACTGAGACGCAGGGACCTCATAGGGCAGGCTGACAGGAAGCCAAGGCTGTCTGCTCAGCCCTGAGACTCCGCCCCATCCAAGCTGAGCACAGAGGCTTTTGCAATTTGGCAAGTCTTGTCTCATAAGGTGTCTCCAGCACAAAAGTTCTCCCAGCATAGACACAGCTGATCCTCACAGCCAATTGGCCTGGAGGTCAATTCCTCCCAGTGATACCAACAACAATCAAGACTTAACTACAACAAGGCTGTGCACACAGCCCACAAAGGGGTGTACCAAGAGTGTCCACCTGAGGTAACTGGGGAGGCTGAGCCACTGGGCCATAAAGGACACCTAGCACACAAAGCTATGCTACCAACTCAGGGAAGCAGTGAAAATGCGGACACAAAGAAACAGATCACAAATGAAAGAAATGGAGGAAAGCAAACGACTGGATATAGAGTTCAAAATCATGGTTATAAGGTTTTCCAAGAATTTCCTAGAAAAGGCTGATAAATTTAGCGAGACCCTAGAGAATATGAAAATGGACCAACTGGAAATTAAACATACACTGACTGAAATAAAAAATATTATACAGAGACCTAACAGCAGACTAGAGGAACGCAAGAATCAAGATTTGAAATACAAAGAAGCAAAAAACACTCAACCGGAAAAGCAAAAACAAAAAGAATCCAAAAATATGAAGATAGTGTAAGGAGCCTCTGGGACAACTTCAAGCGTACCAACATCAGAATTATGGGGGTGCCAGAGGAAGAGAGAGAGCAAGACACTGAAAACCTATTTGAAGAAATAATGACCAAAAACTTCCCCCACCTGGTGAAGGAAATAGACTTACAAGTCCAGGAAGCACACAGAACCCCAAACAAAAGGAATCCAAAGAGGACCACACCAAGACACATCATAATTAAAATGCCAAGAGCAAAAGACAAAGAGAGAATATTAAAAGCAGCAAGAGAAAAACAGTTAATTACCTACAAGGGAGCACCCATACGATTGTCAGCTGATTTCTCAACAGAAACTATGCAGGCCAGATGGGAGTGGCAAGAAATATTCAAAGTGATGAATAGCAAGAACCTACAACCAAGATTACTCTACCCAGCAAAGCTATCATTCAGAATTGAAGGTCAGATAAAGAGCTTCACAGATAAGAAAAAGCTAAAGGAGTTCATCACCACCAAACCAGTATTATATGAAATGCTGAAAGGTACTCTGTAAGAAGAGGAAGAAGAAGAAAAAGGTAAAGATAAAAATTATGAACAACAAATACATATCTATCAACAAGTGAACCTAAAAATCAAGTGAATAAAAAATCTGAGGAACAGAATAAACTGGTGAATATAATAGAATCAGGGGCATAGAAAGGGAGTGGACTGACAATTCTCAGGGGTAAAGGGGTGTGGAAGGTGCGGGAAGAGACTGGACATAGGTCGTACACCTATGGATGAAGACAGTTGGGGGGAGGTAAGGGCAGAGGGTGGGGTGGGAACCAGGTGGAGGGGAGCTATGGGGGGTGTGTGAAATGAGGAACAATTGTAATAATCTGAACAATAAAGATTTATTAAATTTAAAAAAAAAGTGTGAGGGGGAAAAAAATAGGTGCTCAAGCTATCCATGGTAGAGTCCTGCCATTTTGCAAATGTAGGCCTGGCCCCAGAAATACTTAAAGGGTCCATACACATAGTACATATAAGGTTCAATTTCAGGCATCCACTCGGGGTCTTGGGACATATATACCCCGCAGATAAGGGGACACAATTGTACTACAATATTAGGGTTCTTTGTGCTTCTCTAAAAGAATTGCCAGAGGGAAGGGGGTTTGAGGGGCTGGGTGGTAAAAATAAAGGGATTAAGAAATACAAATTGGATTGGAAGATGGCGACTGGAGGAAGGTAGGGAGGGAGAGAGTGTGAGAGAGTGAGGGAACCATAGAGGAGAGTGTAGACGTGTGTGGTGTGTGTGTGTATGAGCTAGGGACAGTTAGATTCTGCAGGTCCCCCAAGGAACTGCCAAACCGGGCAGTCTTAGAAGGCGGAGCCCCGTGCACAAAGCTGACACTTCTGGGCAGCCAGTGAGGGCACAGAGACCACGCCATCTTGAGAAACACAGCTGCTTGAGACTAGGATCCTGGCATCAGCACCACCCAGTCACGTCTCAGATGTAAACCAGGACCCTGCAGCCACTGGGGACAGAGAACTGTGAGCACAGCTTCAGACGAACAGACAACAAGAATCTAGACTTGAGTCAAAGAGCCTATCCCCCTCCCCGCAGGATCGCGATAGCGCCATAGTATCTGATAGACCCGCCCCTCACTCGAGCCACAGTGCCCCTACGGGAATTTTAGCTTGGGAGCACGCGCACGGACCACAGCACTGCTACGGGAATTTGAGCCCCCGCATGCACAGAGACTGGAATCTGCTCCCCGCAATGCAATTGGGAGACCAAACCCGAAGCCCACGCAGGGCGGCAGTGCCACCTGACTTCGATTCTGGGCAAGCGCACAAAGAAGTCTGTTTTCCGCAGTGCACATGGAAGTCTGTTTTCCGCAGCACAGGCACACCACAGTGCTACTGTGCAACCCAGTCCCCCTTGGTGACTGGGACCCAGATTCTCCCGGCAAGAGGCAGCACTGAGCACCACTGACTTGACTCTGTTTTTTATGTGCACCTGGGATCCCTGACTCACAGCGCATTCACCCTAAGAGCCAGTGACTTTAATTTTTGGTGCATGCGCACATGGGGAACCTGATTCTCAGTGAGAAGCCGCATGAGGCAACAGAGACTCTGATACTCGATTCTTGGTGCAGACACAGGGAAGCTGTGACCCCTGGCACACGCTAGGGGACTCATTTTTGGCACACGACAACAGTGCAGTGCAGGCGGGGTCCATGATTCTAGGTGGCACGTGAGACCACACTGAACGCTGGTAACACTGACCCTGGACGAGCCTGGTTCCCACCAACCCACGGCAGCCACACGTCCTAGTGTCAGAGCACTTCAGTGACACTCGGGTGGTGCGAAGCTCACACGGCACATGGCCCAGGTCCATGCAACTCGAAGTTTGAACCTTCTGGTGATATCAGAATGGGGGGACACAATCCCCAGAGGAAAGAAAATGAGAAGTCACCAAGAAAGGAAATTAGTGAAATTGAAGCATGCAACATGACCGAAAAAGAATTCAGAGTAATGGTCGTGGAATTCACACATCGGATGGATGAGAAAATCAACAACCTATGCAAGAATCAGGAAGAAATGAAAAGTGATATAGCTACAATCAAAAACGCCATGGAAAGTTTCAACAGTAGACTAGAAGAAGGAGAGGACCGAATTAGCGAGTTAGAAGATCAGGTACAGAAACAAGCCCGATCTGAACAGCAACTGGAGAAAAAAATTAAAGAGCAGGAGGAAAGCCTAAGGGAGCTTTGGGACAACATGAAACGAAGTAACATACATATAATAGGGCTGCCAGAAGGGACAAGAAGAGCAGCAAGGATTAGAAAATCTATTTGAAAGGAGAAACCAAGATGGCGGCATAGGTAAGCACCTAAACTGCTGCCTTGCACAACAATTTCAAAACTACAACTAAAAGACAGAACGGACACCATCCAGAACCACAGGAAACCTGGTTGAGTGAAAATTCTACAACTAGAAGGAAAGAGAAAAGCTCACAGAGAATTGGAGGTACGGCAAAGGGTCTTTGTGCGCACAGAGGGAAGGGCGGCTGAGTGCCTGGCTGACTTTCTCTGGTGGAAGGGGGAAGGAAGCCCCCGACCGCACTGAAACCCAGTTCTGACTGCACTGAACCCCAGTCCCGGGCGAAACCCCGTGGACCCAGGCTCATACAGGGGGAGTCTGGACTGTCAGGTAGAGAGAAAGGCACCCGGAGACTTGGAGACCCGGGGGAGACCCGGGAGAGCCGCAGCAGGCACGGTTCCGGAGGCGCGCGCGCCAGTGTGCACAAAGGCTGCGGAGGTTGCCACAGGCTTTCCCTAGCAGAAGGGAGTCCGAAGCTCCTGACTGCACTGAACCCCAATTCTGACTGCACTGAACCCCAGTTCTAGGCGAGCCCCTGGGGACCCGCACTCTTACGGGGGGTAATCTGGACTCTTGGGTGGAGACTCGGGAGCCGGGGAAGGCAGTGGTCTGCAGGCGCGCATGCCAGTGCGCACAAAGGCTGCGGAGGTTGCCACAGGCTTTCCCTAGTGGAAGGGAGTCAGAAGCCGGGGAAGTTAGAGGTCTGCAGGTGCACACGCACACAAGGGCAAGGCTGACTGGAAGCCAAGACTGTCTGCTCCGCCCTGAGACTCCACCCCATCCAAGCTGAGCACAGAGGCTATTACAATTTGGCAAGTCTAATCCTACAAGGCTGTCTCCAACACTGAACTTCTCCCAGCGTAGACACAGCTGATACTTACAGCCAAATGGCCTGGAGGTCAATTCCTCCCAGTAATACCAACAATCAAGACTTAACTACAACAAGGCTGTACACACAGTCCACAAAGGGGTGCACCAAGAGTGTCCACCTCAGGTTAACTGGGGAGGCCGACTCACTGGGCCATATAGGAAACCTAGCACACAAATCTACCCTACCAACTCAGGGAAGCAGTGAAAATGTGGAGGCAAAGAAACAGGTCACAAACGAAAGAAATGGAGGAAAACAAACGACTGGATATAGAATTCAAAACCACGGTTATAAGGCTTTTCAAGAATATCCTAGAAAAGGCTGATAAATATAATGAGACCCTCGAAGATATGAAAAAGGACCAACTAGAAATTAAACATACACTGACTGAAATAAAAAATATTATACAGAGATCCAACAGCAGACTAGAGGAACACAAGAATCAAGTCAAAGAATTGAAATACAAAGAAGCAAAAAACACTCAACCGAAAAAGCAAAAAGAAAAAAAAATCCAAAAAGTTGAAGATAGTGTAAGAAGCCTCTGGGACAACTTCAAGCGTACCAACATCAGAATTATGGGGGTGCCAGAAGAAGAGAGAGAGCAAGATACTGAAAACCTATTTGAAGAAATAATGACCGAAAACTTCCCCCACCTGGTGAAAGAAATAGACTTACAAGTCCAGGAAGCGCAGAGAACCCAAAACAAAAGGAATCCAAAGAGGACCACACCAAGACACATCATAATTAAAATGCCAAGAGCAAAAGACAAAGAGAGAATATTAAAAGCAGCAAGAGAAAAACAGTTACCTACAAGGGAGTACCCATACGATTGTCAGCTGATTTCTCAACAGAAACTATGCAGGCCAGATGGGAGTGGCAAGAAATTTTCAAAGTGATGAACAGCAAGAACCTACAACCAAGATTACTCTACCCAGCAAAGCTATCATTCAGAATTGAAGGTCAGATAAAGAGCTTCACAGATAAGAAAAAGCTAAAGGAGTTCATCACCACCAAACCAGTATTATATGAAATGCTGAAAGGTACTCTTTAAGAAGAGAAAGAAGAAGAAAAAGGTAAAGATAAAAATTATGAACAACAAATACATATCTATCAACAAGTGAACCTAAAAATCAAGTGAATAAAAAATCTGAGGAACAGAATAAACTGGTGAATATAATAGAATCAGGGGCATAGAAAGGGAGTGGACTGAGAATTCTCTGGGGGAAAGGGGTGTGGGGGGGTTCAGGAAGAGACTGGACAAAAATCATACACCCATGGATGAGGACAGTGGGGGGAGGTAAGGGCAGAAGGTGGGGTGGGAACCGGGTGGAGGGGAGCTATGGGGGGAAAAAGGAGAAACAATTGTAATAATCTGAATAAAGATTTATTTTTAAAAAAATGCTCAACAGAAAAAAAAAAAAAAGAAAAGAAAATCTATTTGAAGAAATAATGACAGAAAACTTCCCGGATATGGGGAAGAAAAAAGTTACACAAGTACAGAGAGTCCCAAGCAGGATCAATCCCAAAAGACCCACACCAAGACACATCATAATTTCAATGGCAAATATTAACGACAAAGAGAGAATCTTAAAGGTGGCAAGAGAGAGACTGAAGGTTACTTACAAAGGATCCCCCATCAGATTATCAAATGATTTCTCAACGGAAACACACCAAGCTAGAAGGGAATGGAAGGAGGTATACAAAGTGTTGCAAAGCAAAGGACTGAATCCAAGAATACTCTATCTAGCAAGACTATCAATCAAAATTGAAGGGGAAATCAGGAGCTTCGCAGACAAAAAAAGTCTAAGGGAGTTTATCACCACCAAACCAGCAATGCAAGAAATGCTAAAGGGAATACTGTAAAAAGAAGAAATAAAAGGGGAAGAAGAAACACAGACACAAAAATAGATATGACTACAAACAAGTACCTTTCAGTAATAACTTTAAACGTAAACAGACTAAATGCTCCAATCAAAAGACATAGAGTGGCTGAATGGATAAAAAAAACACAACCCATATATAGGCTGTCTACAAGAGACCCACCTCAGAACAAGGGACTCACACAGATTGAAAGTGAAGGGATCATAATACCTTAATAAAATAATTTAAAAAAAAAAGAAAGTGAAGGGATGGAAAAATATCTTTCAGGCAAATGGAAATGAAAAACAAAAGCTGGGGTAGCAATACTTATATCTGACAAAATAGACCTCAAAGTGAAGGCTATAACAAGAGATAAGGAAGGCCACTTCATAATACCAAAGGGATCGATACAACAAGAGGATATAACCCTGATAAACATATATGCACCCAATGTAGGAGCACCCAAATACATAACAAAACTCCTGGAAGATATCAAGGGAGAGATCGACAACAATACAATCATAGTAGGGGACTTTTAATACACCACTGACATCACTGGATAAATCCTCTAGACAAAAAATCAGCAAAGACACAGCAATCCTAAATGACTCACTAGATCAGATGGCCTTAACTGACATCTCCAGAACACTGCATCCCAAAGCCACAGAATATACGTTCTTCTCAAGTGCACATGGGACATTTTCAAAAATAGACCACATATTGGGTCACAAGCAAAGTCTCCCCAAATTCAAGAAGATTGAAATCATACCAAGCATCTTCTCAGACCACAATGCCATAAAATTAGAAATAAACTATAATAAAAGCAATCCAAAAATCTCAAACACTTGGAAGCTGAATAGCATGCTATTAAATAATGACTGGGTTACCAATGAGATCAAAGAAGAAATTAAAAGCATCCTGGAAACTAATGACAACAAAAACACAACAATACAAAATCTATGGGACACAATGAAAGCAGTCCTGAGAGGGAAGTTCATAGCTCTACAGGCCTACCTCAAAAAGCAAGAAAAAATGGTAGTAAATCATCTAACTCTACAACTCAAAGAATTAGAAAGAGAGCAACAAGAAAAGCCCACAGTGAGCAGAAGGAAAGAAATAAAGATCAGAGCAGAAATAAATTAAATGACATAGAGACCAAAAAGAACAATACAAAAGATCAATGAAACCAAGAGCTGGTTCTCTGAAAGGATAAACAAGTTTGATGAACCTCTAGCCAGGCTCACCAAGAAGCAAAGAGAGAGGACTCAAATAACAAAATCAGAAATTAGAGAAGTGCCGAAACCAGTTTGGCTCAGTGGATAGAGCGTCGGCATGCGGACTGAAGGGTCCCAGGTTCGATTCCGGTCAAGGGCATGTACCTTGGTTGCGGGCACATCCCCAGTAGGGGGTGTGCAGGAGGCAGCTGATTGATGTTTCTCTCTCATCGATGTTTCTAACTCTCTATCCCTCTCCATTCCTCTCTGTAAAAAAATCAATAAAATATATTTAAAAAAAAAAAAGAAATTAGAGAAGTGAAATAACAACAGACCCCACAGAAATACAAAGGATCATTAAAAAATACTATGAACAACTCTACTCCAACAAACTAGACAACCTGGAGGAAATGGACATATTCCTAGAAAAATACAACCTTCCAAAACTCAATCAGGAAGATTCTAAAAATCTCAATAGGCCGATAACTATGGATGAAATTGAAGCAGTCATCAAAAAGTTCCCAGCAAACAAAAGCCTGGGGCCAGACGGCTTCACAGGGGAGTTATACCAAACATTCAAGGAAGAACTAAAACCTATCCTCCTCAGATTATTCCAAAAAATTCAAGAGGAAGGAACACTTCCAAGCTCATTCTATGAAGCCAGCATCACCCTAATACCAAAACCAGATAAAGACAACACAATGAAAGAGAATTATAGGCCAATATCCCTCATGAACATAGATGCCAAAATCCTCAATAAAATTCTAGCAAATCGGATCCAGCAATACATCAGAAAGATCATACACCATGACCAAGTAGGATTTATCCCAGGGATGCAAGGATAGTACAATATCCGCAAATCAATAAATGTGATACAGCACATAAACAAATTGAGAGATAAAAATCACATAATCATTTCAATTGACGCAGAAAAAGCATTTGACAAAATCCAACACCCCTTCTTGATAAAAACTCTCAGCAAGGTGGGAATAGAAGGATCATACCTCAACATAATAAAGGCCATGTATGAAAAACCCACAGACAACATCATACTCAATGGACAAAAACTAAAACCATTTCCCCTAAGAACAGGAACAAGACAGGGATGCCCACTCACACCACTCCTGTTCAACATAGAACTGGAAGTACTAGCCATTGCAATCAGTCAAGAAGAAGAAATAAAAGGCATCCAAATTGGAAAAGAAGAAGTAAAACTGTCCTTATTCGCAGATGACATGATATTGTACATAGAAAACCCTAAAGACTCCATCAAAAAATTATTAGACTTAAATGAATTTGGCAATATAGCAGGATACAAAATTAATGCCTAGAAATCTATGGCATTTCTTTACACCAATAGTAAATTTACAGAAAGAGAGACTAAAAAAGCAATCCCATTTACCATCACACCAAAAAAATTAAGATACCTAGGAATAAACTTAACTAAGGAGGTAAAAGACCTATATGTGAAAAAAGAGATAGAGGAAGACATAAACAGATGGAAGAACATACCGTGTTCATGGATTGGTAGAATCAACATCATCAAAATGTCCATACTACCCAAAGCAATCTACAGATTCAATGCAATCACCATTAAAATACCAATGGTATATTTCACAGACCTACAACAAACTCTCCAAAAATTCATCTGGAATAAAAAAAAAGACCCTGAATAGCTACAGCAATCCTGAGAAATAAGAATAAAGTAGGTGGGATCTCAATACCAGATTTCAAGCTGTATTACAAAGCCACTGTTCTCAAAACAGACTGGTACTGGCACAGAACAGACACATAGATCAATGGAATAGAATAGAGAACCCAGAAATCGACCCAAACCACTATGCCCAATTAATATTTGACAAAGGAGGCATGAACATAAAAAGGAGTCAAGACAGTCTCTTCAACAAGTGGTGTTGGGAAAATTGGACAGATACATGCAAAAAAATGAAACTAGACCACCAACTTACACCATACACAAAAATAAACTCAAAATGGATAAAGTACTTAAACCTAAGATGGGAAACCATAAAAATACTAGAGGAATCCACAGGCAGCAAAATCTCAGACATATGCCGAAGGAACTTTTTTTTAAATTTAATAAATCTTTATTGTTCAGATTATTACAATTGTTCCTCTTTTTTCCCCCCATAGCTCCCCTCCACCTGGTTCCCACCCCACCCTCTGCCCTTACCTCCCACGCACTTTCCTCATCCATAGGTGTACGACCTATGTCCAGTCTCTTCCCGCACCTTCCACACCCCTTTACCCCTGAGAATTGTCAGTCCACTCCCTTTCTATGCCCCTGATTCTATTATATTCACCAGTTTATTCTGTTCCTCAGATTTTTTATTCACTTGATTTTTAGATTCACTTGTTGATAGATATGTATTTGTTGTTCATAATTTTTATCTTTACCTTTTTCTTCTTCTTCCTCTTCTTAAAGAGTTCCTTTCAGCATTTCATATAATACTGGTTTGGTGGTGATGAACTCCTTTAGCTTTTTCTTATCTGTGAAGCTCTTTATCTGACCTTCAATTCTGAATGATAGCTTTGCTGGGTAGAGTAATCTTTGTTGTAGGTTCTTGCTATTCATCACTTTGAATATTTCTTGCCACTCCCATCTGGCCTGCATAGTTTCTGTTGAGAAATCAGCTGACAATCGTATGGGTGCTCCCTTGTAGGTAATTAACTGTTTTTCTTTTGCTGCTTTTAATATTCTTTGTCTTTTGCTCTTGGCATTTTAATTATGATGTGTCTTGGTGTGGTCCTCTTTGGATTCCTTTTGTTTGGGGTTCTGTGTGCTTCCTGGACTTGTAAGTCTATTTCTTTCACCAGTGGGGGAAGTTTTTGGTCATTATTTCTTCAAATAGGTTTTCAGTGTCTTGCTCTCTCTCTTCTTCTTGCACCCCCATAATTCTGATATTGGTACGCTTGAAGTTGTCCCAGAAGCTCCTTACACTATCTTCATATTTTTGGATTCTTTTTGCTTTTTGATTTTCCGGTTGATTGTTTTTTGCTTCTTTGTATTTCAGATCTTTTACTTGATTCTTGCGGTCTTCTAATCTGCTGTTAGGTCTCTGTATAATATATATATATTTTTTATATATATTTTTAATTTTATTTATTTCTACAGAGAGGAAGGAGAGGGATAGAGAGCTAGAAACATCGATGAGAGAGAAACATCGATCAGCTGCCTCCTGCACACCTCCTACTGGGGATGTGCCTGCAACCAAGTTACATGCCCTTGACCGGAATCGAACCCGGGACCCTTCAGTCCGCAGGCCGACGCTCTATCCACTGAGCCAAACCGGTTTCGGCTGTATAATATTTTTTATTTCAGTCAGTGTATGTTTAATTTCTGGTTGGTCCTTTTTCATATCCTTGAGGGTCTCGCGAAATTTATCGGCCTTTTCTAGGAAATTCTTGAAAAACCTTATAACCGTGGTTTTGAACTCTATATTCAGTCATTTGCTTTCCTCCATTTCTTTCATTTGTGATCTGTTTCTTTGTGTCCGCATTTTCGCTGCTTCCCTGAGTTGGTAGAAACCAAGCTGCCACCTTGGTTTCTCCGAAGGAACTTCTTCACCGATACTCCTATATATATAGTTTTGTGTGCTAGGTGACCTATCGGGCCCAGTGGTTCAGCCTCCCCAGTTACCTGAAGTGGACACTCTTGGTGCACCCCTTTGTGGCTGTGTGCACAGCCTTGTTGTAGTTTAGTCTTGATTGTTGTTGGTATCACTGGGAGGAATTGACATCCAGGCCAATTGGCTGTGAGGATCAGCTGTGTCTATGCTGCGAGAACTTCTGTGCTGGAGACACCTTATGAGACAATATTTGCAAAATTGCAAAAGCCTCTGTGCTCAGCTTGGATGGGGCAGAGTCTCAGGGTGGAGCTGGCAGCCTTGGCTTCCCGTCAGCCCTGCCCTATGAGGCCCCTGGGTCTCAGTGTCCCTCGGTAATCACTGCAAGCACCTCTGAGAGATAGCCACCCTCGAGTTTCGCCTGCTGCTAGACAGTCCAGTTTCTCCCTGAATGGGTCCTGGTTCCCAGAAACTCGCCCAGATCTGGGGTTCAGCACAGTCGGGAGTTTCCGTCTCCCTCCCGCTTTAGAAAGCCAGCCGCGCACTCAACCGCCCGTGCACTCGGCAGTCCGTCCCTCTGTGCGCACGCGCCCCCAGACCTCTGCCTTCCACAGCTCCCCTGAGTCTCAGTGTGCTTTCTCTTTTCCTGACAGTCCAGTTTCTCCCCGAATGAGTCTGGGTTCCCAGAAACTCGCCCGGAACTGGAGTTCAGCGCAGCCGGGAGTTTCTATCTCCCTTTCGCTTTAGAAAGCCAGCCACGTACTCAGCCGTCCGTGCACTCAGCTCGTCTTCTCCATGTGCATGCGCGCGTCTCCGTACCTCAGCCTTTTGCAGCTCCTCTAAGTCTCAATGTGCTTTCCTCTTTCCTTCTAGTTGTAGAATTTCCACTCAGCCAGCTTTCCTGTGGTTCTGGATATTGTCTGTTTTGTCTTTTAATTGTAGTTTTGATATTGTTGTGTGAGGCAGCAGTTTAGGTGTTTATCTATGCTGCCACCTTGGTTTCTCCGAAGGAACTTCTTCACCGATACTGCTCCTAGGGCAATGAAAACTAAAGAGAAAATAAACAAATGGGACTACATCAAAATAAAAAGCTTTTGCACAGCAAAAGAAACCATCAACAAAACAACAAGAAAGCCCACTGCATGGGAGAACATATTTGCCAATGTCACCACTGATAAGGGTTTAATCTCCAACATTTACTGGGAACTCATACAATTGAACAAAAGGAAGATAAACAATCCAATCAAAAAATGGGCAAAGACCTAAACAGACACTTTTTGAAGGAGGACAGAAGGAAGGCCAAGAGATATATGAAAACATGCTCAAAGCCACTAATTAGCCAAGAGATGCAAATCAAAACAACAATGAGGTATCATCTCACACCTGTCAGAATGGCTATCATCAACAAATCAACAAATGACAAGTGTTGGCGAGAATGTGGAGAAAAAGGAACTCTTTTGCACTGCTGGTGGGAAAGCAGACTGGTGCAGCCACTGTGGAGAACAGTATGGAGTTTCCTCAAAAAATTAAAAATGGAATTCCCATTTGACCCAGTGATCCCACTTCTAGGAATATATCCCAAGAAACTAGAAACACGAATCAGAAAGGATATATGCACCCCTATGTTCATAGCAGCACAATTCACAATAGCTAAGATTTGGAAACAGCCTAAGTGCCCACCAGCAGATGAATGGATTAAAAAACTGTGGTACATCTACACAATGGAATACTACGCTGCAGTAAAAAAGAAGGAGTTCTTACCATTTGCAACAGCATAGATGGAACTGGAGAGCATTATGCCAAGTGAAATAAGCCAGTCAGAGAAAGATAAATACCACATGATCTCACTCATTTGTGGAATATAATGAACAACAGAAACTGATGAACAGGGACAGATCCAGAGAAGCATTGATCAGACTGCCAAACCTCAGAGAGAAGATAGGGGAGGGTGGGGGAAAGGAGGAGAGATCAACCAAAGGACTTGCATGCATGAATATAAGCCTAACCAATGGACATGAACACCAGGGGGGTGAGGGCATGAGTCAGGGGGGGGGGGTGGGGGTTAATGGAGGGATGAGGACACATATGTAATACATTAATCAATAAAGAAATAAAAAAAAAAGAACTACAAATTGGTCGTCACAAAATAGTTCCGGGGATGTAAAATACAGCATAGGGAATATAGTCAATAATATTGTAATAACTATGTATGGTGCCAGGTGGGTACTCAAAATATCAGGGGGACCACTTTATAAAGGATATGATTGTCTAACCATTATGCTTGTACACCTGAAACTAATACAAAGTAATATCAAATTTAAACTGTGACTAAAAAATAAATTTAAGTAAATAAATAAACAAATGAAATTGCCATTTGCTTGCCCTGCCCGCCCAGAGCATCATTCCACAAGCAAATCTGTTTCCTTGCCCCTTTTAGTTTCCTACATGAAGCAAGAGCACCTTCATCCATTATGCTCTTTATTCTTCATAATACAGTGAAGTGGGTGCTGATCTGGTACCTGGAGGTCAGCAACGTGGCCACAGATGTGTGGCACAGGCAGGGCGATCATCAGTGACTGCGCCGGGGTCCCTGACAATCCACCACTTGTTTACCCACAAATCTCAACAATAAACTCATCAAAGATTCTAGGTTGCTGACAACCTCAACCCCTACTCCTCCATATGGCAAAAACATCCTAAATAATATTTTTAAAAATATATTTTATTGATTTTTTACAGAGAGGAAGGGAGAGGGATAGAGAGCTAGAAACATTGATCAGCTGCCTCCTGCACACCCCCTACTGGGGATGTGCCCACAACCAAGGTACGTGTCCTTGACCAGAATCGAACCTGGGACCCTTCAGTCCACAGGCCGATACTCTATCCACTGAGCCAAACCGGTTAGGGCCTAAGTAATATTTAGAATTAACATTCTTGTAAAATACATTACTATTTTTTTCTACTTTCTTTTCCTTTCTTCTTCCCTTCCTTCCTTTTTACATTTTTAAAAGCAATTTTAATGGAAAATTTTAAAAAATACATTACATATTTTCTTAATTTTTTCTTTTGGAGCAGCTTTTTATTTTTACTTTTATATTTTTTACAAGTTCATGCCACCCACTTATCCTATATTGTTTTCAGCCTCTTTGTACTCTATTTAAGTATTACCTTTTTTCATCTTTATTGTTGAAAGTATTACATATATCCCCCTTTTCCCCCCCATTGACCTCCTCCAACCTGCTCCCTCACCCCCAGCCTTCACCACCCTATTGTCTGTGTCCATGGGTTATGCATATATGCATACAAGGTCTTTGGTTGATTACCTCCCACCTGCCCAACCCCCCACTCCTGACTTCTCTCGGAGATTCCACACGCTGGAGCAGCTTTTTTTGTTGTTATTGCTGTTAATCCTCAAATGAGGATATTTTTCCACTGATTTTCAGGGAGAGTGGAAGAGAGAGGGAAAGACAGAGAAAAACATCGATGTGACAGAAACACATCGATTGGTTGCCTAATGCACCAGGGCCCGGGCCAGGGAATACCCTGGAACCAAGGTATGTGCCCATGACCAGAATCAAACCCCGGACCCTCTGGTCCACAGGCCAATGCTCTAGCCACTGAGCCAAACCAGCTAGGGCTAGCAGACTTTTTAAAAGACATTTATTTAGGAGTGGAACAGAGTATCTGTGGATATAGAAAATTTGAATTCAGTACTTGTATAATGAAAAACAAGTATGAAAAAAGTGAAAGGAAACATGGGTTTGAAATAGTACAGCCTATATCTATATATATAAAACCTTAATATGCAAATAGACCAACCGGTGGAACAACCAGACAACTGAACCAGTTGCTATGACATGCGCTGACCACCAGGGGGCGTGCACAGAACATGGTGGGTGTCAGCAGCAGATGGCAGAGTGTGGAACATGGCGGGCATCAGCCGCAGCGGGATGGTGGAGCAGGTGAGCGGGGATGCCAGACCAAGGCCAGGCACCAGTCACTGTCATCGGGGTGAGCCTCTGGTGGTCACTGAAAATTCTTTGCTCCCATGTGCTGAGGTCCCGCCCAGTGCTCACACCTGCTGCTGGTGCTGGCCCTGCTCGCACCTGCTGCCAGTGCTGGAGCTGCCACTTACACCCGCTGCCAGCGCCTGGCGCTGGCCCCCATTTTTCAGTGCCATCAGCAGGTGCAAGCGGTGGCTGCTGCCCCGATTGCCCCTCAGGGCTTCTCTACCTCCCACTGTTCCTGTGGGGGTATCAGGGCAGCAGCCTTTGCTTGCACCCGCTGACAGCGCTGGACCTGCTTGCACCTGCTGCTGGCAGCAGGTGTGAGCAGGGCCAGCACTGTCAGTGCATGGGAGCCATGGCAGCAGGGCTGAAGGCAGACAGGGGACCCAGGGCTGCTGTGGGAGGGGCCGGGCAGGGGCGAGGAGGATGGGCCCAGACTCAGCCCTGGCCTCGAGGCCCACAATTCCTTTCAAGGTGCACTAATTCGTATTCTAGAATACTTATTAGTATTCTAATAAGTGGTGCTAATCTACCTTTGCTAACATGTTTCCACTCAGGGTGCTTTTCTCATACCTACCTGTAGGAGATGGAGCGTTTCTTTCCAATGTGGAAATGGAGACCTAGAAATATCTTGTGATATGCTCTAACTTTCTTTCATTCTTGCTCTAGCTTTTGCTCTCTCTCTCTTACCATTTAAAGAGAAACTCCTTAGGAATGAGGAAGTCATACTCTATGCTCTTCATATATTTCATGTGCTTGCTCTATTCTATTTGCTGGCCAACCTTTTAACCCCAGATCCTACTCTAAAATAGTGAGCTGTTCAGATTCAGACCCTCTTATGTAATAGATAAAATTCCTTTTGTTTTGAACCCTTCTCTTTCTCTGCTATTTCATGTAGCAGTTTAGCAGATTTTTAAAGAGAATCGATTCAAATAAGAACCTCACTTTGCAATTGTGATATGATTTTTAAGTACCCTAATCTGAAGTTTGGCCTACATCTCTTTTTTTCCTCTTAAAATGTTTAATAACCCTAAATTCTCTTTATCAGAAAAAAAATCTATTTTTACTTTCTAGACAGAGGGTAGAGAATGTTATTTGTCTTTTTCTTTCTTTTCTTAATTTATTTTTAATTATAGTTGACAATATTTGTCTTTTTCTTGATGCCTTGGGATTATCACTTAAAATGTCAGATACTGTTCTCCGCTACAATGGAAATCATTTCAGCGCCTTCCTACCATAAAAATCTGAGCTGAGGTCTTGTTAATCTTTTTGTTTGTTCTGCCTCTGCTCCTGTGATCCTTTGGTCACACCTCACGGCCAGACCTGCCTGCAGAGGCCCTCTTTCTCCCCTAACCAGCAGTTGGCTGACACAAGCTGCTTACCAGACTTGTGTAACAGTGGGAAATTGTAAGCCACACCACCATTTTTTTGACATTTTTTCTGTAAATGCTGGCTCTACTATGTAGCTTGTGGATAAACAGCATGTTTGTGTAAGAATCCTAGAACTAACTTCAGAAGATGCAGACTCTGACCTTCAGTCATCCCAGTTTCAGGAGATTTGCTGGCCTTCAAATGTAGAACCGGGATGATGAAGACCAGGATGATGCACATCAGATCATCACTTGACCAGTTTTGAGGTCCTTATCAGAATTGACTGTGCTGACCTGCACATAGAGAACTTTTTGCGCCCCCTACCCCTTTATTTCCTTGTTCTGCTTTGCCTTTTCCTCCTTAAAAAAACCTCTGCCGCCCTAGCTGGTTTGGCTCAGTGGATAGAGCATCAGCCTGTGGACTGAAGGGTCCAGGGTTTGATTCCCACCAAGGGCACATGTCCAGGTTGTGGGCTTGGTCCCAGTAGGGGGCATGCAGGAGGCAGCCAATCAGTGATTCCCTCTCATCATTGATATTTTTATCTCTCTTCCTCTCTGAAATCAATAAAGATATATTTGGAAAAAAAAAAAAAAACCTCTGCCTACACTGAGATATTAAGATGGGCTTTGTGACAAGAGTCGCCAATCTTCTCAGGTGTCCAGCACTTGAATAAACCTCTTTCCTTTTTCACCATCATCTACCTCACAAGTTTGGTTTTTGTGGCAGCAGGCAGCCAAGCCTTAGTTTCAGTTACACTTGGAGCCCACCATCTGTACTGGGGTGAGTGAGAAGCTATGCTCCAGTCTTGAACTTGAGCCTTAGTGTGGCGACTTGGCTTCTCACAACCCACTGTGTTTGCTGTCTCAGGTGGTGTTTCTGCATACCTGGCTTCTGGCTAGGAGAGGTCAGTGTGTTAATAATCACAGCAGCTAATAGCATTGTTTTAATACATTTTGCCTTGATTCTTATTTTAAATTATTGATCCACTTTTGATACAAAAACAACAACCACTAATGTTTATTGAGCATTTATGGTATGTCATGCCTTATTTTAGGGATCTCACATAGAAAATCTCATTTAACCATCCTATAAAGTAAGTACTATTATATACCCATCTTACAATGGGACACAGAGGCACAAGGGGTCAAATCCCTTGCACTGGGATGCCCAGCAAGCTGGTGGAGCAGCCAGCACCTACACCCAGGAGGCTTGCTTCAGAGCCCCAGATCTTGACCAGCATGCTATTATTTAACTGATAGTTAACAAAGTGAAGGGTGACTTAAGAATGCTAGTCTCCAATGTTCTCTGGGTCTTTGGGTAAATAAATTAACTTCTCTCTTTAACTGTTTGTAAATGGAAAGCAAATTATATTCCTTGAGCACTATTTTACAATCCTCTATTGAAAATGAAGACAGTTGGGATCATTATAAACCATCCCAGGACTCATTTGAATTATTCAAATATAGGAACTATTAAAGAAAAGTCCAAC
This sequence comes from Plecotus auritus, assembly GCF_963455305.1. Taxonomy (NCBI): domain Eukaryota; kingdom Metazoa; phylum Chordata; class Mammalia; order Chiroptera; family Vespertilionidae; genus Plecotus; species Plecotus auritus. The sequence continues at coordinate 80,852,735 of NC_137782.1, read as the reverse complement.
CTCTTAAAGTTAACTAATTCCAGGCAGGTGTAAATTGGTATAACCACCTTGGAAACCTGTTTGGCACCATTTCCACCCAGACTCTCTGATACAGCAAGAAAAATGAGTACATGGAACCACCCAAAGAATGTTCTCTGTATTTGTTTGTACCATCCTCCAACTAGAAACAACTCAAATGTCCATCAACAGAAGGATGGATAAGTAAATCGTGGTTTATTCACACAACCATCTTTTATAGCAATGAAAATATGTGACAGAAAAATTCACACAGTGAGAATATACACACTCCTGCTACACTCAGCAGCATGAATGTATCTCACATACGTGGTGTGGAGACCAAAAAGCCAGAGCTGGCAGAGTGCACACCATGGGATTCCATTTATATCAAGTGTGACAACAGTCAGAGCACATCCACACAGTCAGATGTCCACTCAGACAGTGGTTACCCTGGGGTTGGGAGTGACTGGGAGGGGCTGACCAAGCTCTGTTTCTTGATCTGGTGATAAGGTGTGTTCAATTTGGGAATATTCATTGCACTGTACACTTACAATATGCTTTTCTGAGTTTATATACCTCATAAGAAGTTTTTTTAAACGATAAAAATATATCAAATAAGAAACAAATGATTACAAAAGGCCTGACATAGCTGTTAGTGGGAGAAGGAACTAAAATATTTGAATCATAAAATGGCCTACTTCCCCATAGACACTGGACTGTCAAAGAGAGATGAATTCTTGGGTCTACCTGGCCCATAGCAAGGAGGTTCAGGTAAGAGGCACCCCAAAATCATCTTTCTTGACACCATTCCAACCCCAAAATAAAACTGTCCTTCTATAATACTCATAGTACATCCCATACAAAATTCTCTCCTTGCATTTATTTACTTATCAAATACTTAAATAGCACTTACACGTGCATTAATATTAATTCATTTAGTCCTCATAACAACCTTTTGAGGGAGGTACCATTAGCATGTACACTCTACAGAGGAGGAGACTGAGGCATAGAAAGGTTAAAAAACTTGGCCAGTCTCCCAGATAGCAAGTGGCAGAGTGGTCAGGTGGGTGCAATGAGGAAGGTCAGTGTGGCAGATGGAGCAGTGCCTAGGGCATGTTGCAGGGGGAATGGCCTGTTGTGGAGTTCAGCTCCCACTGTTGAACTTGAATGACACCTAATCTTGAGTTACCCTCAGGGCTGCAGAAAGGATGGGTGTCTCAGTACCCAGCAGAGACCCCACTGTGTCAGACTGTCCACACAGCATATCCTGAGTGGAAATCTTCCTCCCTAGCCTCAGATCTCCTCCCATGCTCCTGCTGGCTCTCCTGCTGGGTGGCAGCCCCCAAAACCCCCAGCCCTCAGTGGCCCCTTCTCTTGACCTCTAGTGCCACTCAGGTGTTTAACAGCCAAGTCCAATATTGGCACCATCACCTGCCAGCCTGGAGACCTAGGCACATTACTGCTCTGAGCCCCAGTTCCTCTATCTGTAAGTGATGGGAAATGATCCTAGGACAGCTGGGCTTCAAGTGCTAATATGTGACATGTAATAACAACTTTAACAAATTCTACCTCCTTGATCTCCCTCAGGTTTGGCCTCTGCCCATGTCCCAGCTGCTGGGTCCTCTCATCATGAGGGCTGTGCTGGTCTGTTCACCAGTCTTCTGCAGACTCTGCTGGTCCTTTAGGTAGTCTGTTCACTCTGGCCAGGGTGGTTTTCCTAACTCCAGATATGATCCTGTCATTCCTTTGCTTAAAACTCCTTTCTGTTAAGCTTTATACTTGTGGGAAATCAGCCACTGGGACCCAGAATGGAGAGAAGAGCCATTTGAAACTGGTATATCCCAGATGTAGACATAGACTTCTAGGAGGACAGAACCAGGAGCTCCTTACATGGCCCTGCAATGAAGTCCTGTAGTAAAAATAAACATGTAACTAATTTTTAGGAGAAAGTAAAATTGTTACTTGCAGGCAATGCGACTGTATATCTGAAAAACTCAAGAGAGTCAACTGAAAAATGAATAGAAATAAAAAATTTCAGTAATGTGGCTAATTGCAAATTTAATATGCAAAAATAATTTTTCCATATGCAAAAAACCTACTAGAATAATATAATAGAAGAAAAATCCCATTAGCAGTACATAAAAAGAGAGAATACCTGGGAATAAACTCAATTAAAATGAATTTATATAAACCAAAACTATAAAGCATTAGCAAAGAATTTTTTAAATTTAATGAATACCCTATTTTCAAATAGGAAAAACTAATATTATACTTTTACTCCTTAAATTTATCTAAGAACTTAATGCAAAGTCAATAAAAAGATCTACTTTTTAATTAGACAAGATGATTCTAAAGTTCATGTGAAAAGTAAAATATGCAAGAAAAGCTAAGAAAATGCTACAAAGAAGGCTAATAGGGGGAGACTATTCTTTCCAAATAATAAAAAGCATTATAAAACTATACTTAATTAAAGAAGTTTGAAATAGCATATGAATTTACAGCTAGATCAATGGGACAAGTTAGAGAGCCCAAAAATAGACCCAAATACATATGGAAAGGTGGCATTTCAAAGCAGTGAAAAAAAAGATGGATTATTCAATAAATGGCTTTGGGACAGCTGAGTGCCAGCTGGAGCCATACCTTACTCCTTACACCGAAGTCAATTCCAGATGGATGAAAGTACTTTTAAAAACAAAAAAGTACCAGAAGAAACTTAAGCATTTTTAAAAAGAATCATCTTCAAGAAGAGACCTTTCTAAGTAAGACATAAAACCCAGGAACCATAAAGGAAAAAATCAATAATTCACATTGAAAACATGTAGGGAAAGAGCCATTTTTTAAAATTTATGTATTGTCTAAAGTTTTACATATGTCTCCTTTTTCCTGATTGACCCCCACCCCCAGCCATTCCCACCCTGGGCAAGCCCCCACCACTCCAGTGTCTGTGTCCTTTGGTTATGCTAATATGCACGTATACAAGTCCTTTGGTTCTCTCTACCCCCACCCCTCTCCTGCCATTTATTTCTGGGTCTATTCTTATTCATCAAATTATGTTGATCATTATATCTCACATATGAGTGAGATCATGTGATATTTATCTTTCTCCAACTAGCTTATTTCACTTAGCTTAATGCTCTTCAGTTCCATCCATGCTGTTGCAAATGGTAAAAGTTCCTTCTTTTTTATAGTGGCTTAGTATTCCATTGTGTAGTTGTACCACAGTTTTCTAATCCACTCATCTGCTGATGGGCACTTAGGCTGTTTCCAAATCTTAGCTATTGTAAATTGTGCTGCTATGAACATAGGGGTGCATATATTCTTTCTGATTGGTGTTTCTGGTTTCTTGGGATATAGTCCTAGAAGTGGGAAACTCCATACTGTTTCCTACAGTGGCTGCACCAGTCTGCATTCCCACCAGCAGTGCATGAGGATTCCTTTTTCTCCACATCCTTGCCAGCACTTGTCGTTTGTTGATTTGTTGATGATAGCCATTCTGACAGGTGTGAGATGGTATCTCTGATAGTTACATTTTTAAATGAGACCCATTATTAGAAACTACCAGTTATGAAAAAAAAAAAAAACCACAAAAAAACACACAAAAAACTACCAGTGAAGTGAAGAAGGGCAGCTACTGTCTAAAAGGGTGCAGCCCCACTTCTCCCTCTCCTAGTGGAGACCTGGAGTGCGCTGCCTTAGTAATGATTCTGGAGGCAGTAGTGTTAGGTGCCTGTACTATCACTAGAAAACTTCTAGTTCAACAAGTTGGTCAGCAGGATATAAGCAGACAGTTAACTGCAATCTGAATGACTCACACTCAAGAACTTTTCACCCCAAGTTTTCAACATAATTTCCAAGAGAACAATAAACTCACAGGCTGGGAGAGAAGGTCATGAGTCAGGACTGGACCAAGCCTAGGAGAGTATGTAACACAACCATCTCACATGGCTTGGTATCTCATCTCTTCATCACCTTTCACAGCTGGGGAAACCAATTCACCAGATTATGTGGTGAAGTCAGATGGACCAGTCTCCTTCCCAGTGGTGGTAGCATCTGGGTACAACTGTATAGTTTTCTTTCTTCATTAACTTCATGGGTTTGTTTCCATGGAGAATACATTGGGGCTCTCTTCTCTTATTCATTTATATATATGTATATGTACATATATACATACAATTTATTGATTTCAGAGAGGAAGAGACCTATGACTCAAGAGGTCAGGAATCGAACCCTGATCTCCTGGTTCATAGGTCAACGCTCAACCACTAAGCAACACCAGCTGGACAATTTCTGCAAAAAGTGTCATTAGGATTTTGAAAGGGATTGTACTGACTCTGTATATCACTCTGGGTAATATTAACATCTTAACAATATTGTCTTCTAATCCAAGAACGTGAAATGTCTTTCCACTTATTTATGTCTTTAATTTCTTTTAGTGATGCTTTGTACTTTTCAGTGCACAAATGTTTCATCTCCTTGGTTAATTCCTAAGTGTTTCATTCTTTCTGAAGCTACTATAAATGGAATTATTCTTTTAATTTCCTTTTCAGATTGTCCATTGTTAGTGTATAGAAATGCAACTGATATTTGTGTATTTGTTTTGTATAATGCTCTATCTCTTGCTTTTTAAAAAAAATAAATTTTTATTGATTTCAGAGAGGAAGGGAAAGGGAGAGATAGAAACATCAATGAGAGAGACTCACTGATCTGCTGCTTCCTGCATGCCCCCTACTGGGGATAGAGCCCACAATCCCAGCATGTGCCCTTGACCGTAATCAAACCCGGGACCCTTCAGTCCGCAGGCCGGGCTCTATCTACTGAGCCAAACTGGCTAGGGCTCTATCTCTTTAAAATGTCTACATTGGGACTTTTCCACACAATCAATATTTAGACATACCTCATCATACCCTGGATAGCATTTCATGGTATGGGTATTCTAGCCTGTTTTTGTACCTGAGCTGAGAATAGTTTTAAAGTAGTACCCATATAGCCCTAGATCAGTGTATAGAGTGTCAGCCTGCGGACTCAAGGATCCCAGGTTTGATTCCAGTCAAGGGCACATGCCCGGGTTGTGGGTTCGGTCCCCAGCAGGGGGCGTGCAGGAGGCAGCCAATCAATGATTTCCTCCCATCATTGATGTTTCTATCTCTCTCCCTTCCTCTCTAAAATTAATAAAAATATATTTTAAAAATAAATAAATAAATAAAGTAGTACCCATATAATTAACTCTCTTTTGCCTCTTGGCCCACAAAGCCTTTTAAGAAAAAGTTCTTGAGTGTGAGTCATTCAGATTGCAGTTAACTGTCTGCTTATATCCTGCTGACCAACTTGTTGAACTAGAAGTTTTCTAGTGATAGTGCAGGCACCTAACACTACTGCCTCCAGAATCATTACTAAGGCAGCGCACTCGAGGTCTCCACTAGGAGAGGGAGAAGTGGGGCTGCACCCTTTTAGACAGTAGCTGCCCTTCTTCACTTCACTGGTAGTTTTTTGTGTTTTTTTTTTTTTTTTTTTCATAACTGGTAGTTTCTAATAATGGGTCTCATTTAAAAATGTAACTATCGGAGATACCATCTCACACCTGTCAGAATGGCTATCATCAACAAATCAACGACAAGTGCTGGCAAGGATGTGGAGAAAAAGGAATCCTCATGCACTGCTGGTGGGAATGCAGACTGGTGCAGCCACTGTAGAAAACAGATTGGGTTTCCCACTTCTAGGACTATATCCCAAGAAACCAGAAACACCAATCAGAAAGAATATATGCACCCCTATGTTCATAGCAGCACAATTTACAATAGCTAAGATTTGGAAACAGCCTAAGTGCCCATCAGCAGATGAGTGGATTAGAAAACTGTGGTACATCTACACAATGGAATACTAAGCCACTATAAAAAAGAAGGAACTTTTACCATTTGCAACAGCATGGATGGAACTGAAGAGCATTATGCTAAGTGAAATAAGCTAGTTGGAGAAAGATAAATATCACATGATCTCACTCATATGTGGGATATAATGATCAACATAATTTGATGAATAAGAATAGACCCAGAAATAAATGGCAGGAGAGGGGTGGGGGTAGAGAACCAAAGGACTTGTATACGTGCATATTAGCATAACCAAAGGACACAGACACTGGAGTGGTGGGGGCTTGCCCAGGGTGGGAATGGCTGGGGGTGGGGGTCAATCAGGAAAAAGGAGACATATGTAAAACTTTAGACAATACATAAATTTAAAAAAATGTAACTATCAGCCAGCCAACTACCAGAAGCTGAGCTCCCTAGTTGACCTGCAGCTGACCACAGACCCATGAGGGTGCCCAGATGAGACCAGAAGGACTGCTCAGCCTAAATTATTCACTCACAGAATCATAAGCAAAAAATTGGTGGCTATATTATGCCACAATTTCTGGCATAGTTTTATGCAGAATTACTGTGGCAATAGGTAACAGACCAGGATTATACAACAGAGGTGTGGAGGAAATTAAATGAGGCACCGGAGCCCCCAGTTCTCCTCCCCTCCGCAGTCTATGTAAAAGGGTTTAATTCAGTGCCTGACATGAAACAATATTCCATGAATGTCAACTATTATTCCTGGTGTAAGGCATTGTGCACCATGTGAAGATCAAAATTATGATCTCAGACAAATTATTTGTCATAGAAGTTGACTCCACCTGAGCCTGCAACTGGCTGCTTGTGGACCATATGTAGTCCCACCTACAGAAGACTGGGCTCTGCCTAAAATTTCTAGCAAAACCTTTCTAAAGTATATAATTAGCAGACATCTGTGAACTAGCTGAGAAGGGATGTGTGAAGTTCGGCCAACAGGTGGTAATGTTAGACTCATCTGCCATATAAAGATGAGGCATCTCCTACAAAATAGCAGATAGGTCTCAACAGTCTGTTCGTGTTGAAAGAGAAACGTGGTATGGCCAGCTTCCTTAGAGGATGTTTTGGTCCTGCTCTGAAAAATGCCAGGCTTGCATGCTACTGGACGTGAGGTGTGAGCTGATGGTCCCTGGAGACCAGCCTTACTCCCTCTGCAGGAGAGCTCTGAACAAAATGGACTGGAGGAATTTGAGTTGCTACATGACTCTGAAATCTAATTTCAGAAGTGACTCATATTCAGCACCAATGCAATGGGCTATATGTATAAGGATGGTTTTTGATGCCTTGTTTGTAGTCGCCCCAAATGGGAAACTGCCGGATTATCCACCAATAGGGGGATGGTTGAAGAAATTGTGATACTTATACACCTATGGAATGTTCTGCAGCTCTGTTTAAAAGTAAGTTAAACTTATGCTTTTTGACTTGGAAGGAACTCTACGATGATTAAGAAAGAAAAATCAATGCCTGGCCAGTGTCGCTCAATGGTTGGGCATGGACCCATGAATCAGGAGGTCATGGTTCGACTCCGGGTCAGGGCACATGCTGGGGTTGGAGGCTCCACCCCCAGGAGAGGGCATGCAGGAGGCAGCTGATCGATGATTCTCTCTCATCACTGATGTTTCTATCTCTCTCTCCCCCTCTCTCTTGCTCTTTCTGAAATCAAATTTTTTTTTAATCCTCACCCAAGGATATTTTCCCATTTATTTTTAGGGAGAGTAGAAGAGAGAGGGAAAGAGAGAGAGAGAAATATGGATGTGAGAGAAACACACCGATTGTTTGCCTCTTGCACATGCCTGGGCTGGGGAGGAGCCTGCAATCGAGGTACGTGCCCTTGAACAGAACAGAACCCTAGATCCTCTGGTCCACAGGCCATAGACCAGGGGTGGGCAAACTTTTTGACTCGAGGGCCACAGTGGGTTCTTAAACTGGACCGGAGGGCTGGAACAAAAGCATGGATGGAGTGTTTGTGTGAACTAATATAAATTCAAAGTAAAGGAGCGGAGGGGAGAGCAAGAGAACCCTCCGCTCTTTCGGCTCCGCGGGCCGGATAGAACAGCCGAACAGGCTGGATCCGGCCAGCGGGCCGTAGTTTGCCCACAGCTGCCATAGACACTCTATCCACTGAGCCAAGCTGGTTAAGGCTGAAATCAATTTTTTTTTAAAAAATGACAACAGCCAATGCAATAGCCATCCAGTATGAATGAATCAAAATCATAACTATTTTTTGCTAAAAAGGCCACTCCTTTCTCATTGACCAGCTGATCCTATATAATAAAAGTGTAATATGCAAATCAACCAAACGGCAGAATGAGCATTCCGTGGGGGGGTGGGCCGGCGAGCAGCTGGCGCCAGGCCAGTCAAGGCGCATGCCAGTGGGCAGAGGGAGGGAGGGAACAGTGATTGGTGCGGGGGGGGGGGGGGGAAACGACCAGTGGTGGTGGAGGGGCGATGGGGGGCAGCACCATCCCCTGATCGGCCCATCTGGTTGCCTCCCACAGAGGGAGGCCAGACAGCGGCTTAGGTCTGCTCCCCGGGGAGCTGGCCTAAACTGTAGGACATCCCCTGAGGACTCCTGGACTGTGAGAGGGTGCAGGCTGGGCTGAGGGACTCCCTCCAGTGTACGAATTTTCGTGCACCGGGCCTCTAGTATAAATATAAGTGTTTATTTCTGGGCTCAATTCTATGGCACTGTTTGGTAGTATCTGTCCTTATACTATCACCATATTGCCTTGATCACTGTAGCTTTATGGTAGCAATTTTGAAAATGAGAAGTGTGATTTTCCAAATTTGCTCCGGAATCTCTTCTTGAACCTCACAAACTATCTATTCAAAAGAAAAGCAAGAATTGGAGATATAAGTGCAATGGGTTGAATTATAAATTAAAAAAATATTTTTGTAGTTAAAGTAAAGGTTTTGGAGCCAGACTGTTAGGCTCTGCCATTTACTAGCTGTGAGATTTTGGGCAAGTTACTGTAAATTTCTCTGTGCCTCAGTTTTGTTTTTTTTCCACTGGGAAAAATGAGAATCATAATAGCACCTCCCTCACTGAGCTGTTGTGAGTCCTAAATATATTTCTGAGTCGTTCAAGGCTCTTAGAATGATGTATGCACAAGAAACAGCCAACACTAGGCATTATTATTATTATTATTGATTGCACTTTGAGACATTTTATCCCCTTTAATATAGCGATTCCACTTCTGGGAATGTGTTCTAAAGAAAGTCATGGATAGTCATCTGGATTTAGCTCCAAGAATGTTCAATACAGTACTCTTTACAATGGTAAAATTGAAAACAAGGGGGGGGTGTTAAAAATTATGTACACTCCTGTAATAAAATGCAATCCTATCATACATGATTTTTTTAAATGTTTGAGCCCAGTCGGCATGGCTCAGTGGTTGAGTATCAACCTATGAACCAGGAGGTCATGGTTCAATTCCTGGTTAGGGCACATGCCAGGGTTGCAGGCTCAATCTCCAGTGGGGAGCATGCAGGAGGCGGCCAGTCAATGATTCTCTCTCATCATTGATGTTTCTACCTCTCTCTCCCTCTCCCTTCCTCTCTGAAGTCAATAAAAACATATATAAAAAATGTTTGATTACTTGGAATGCTATGATCACTTAAAAAAATAGAAAAAAATTATATATATAATAGAACAAGATACAGTATGATCACAATTCATTTAAAAAATTAGTACATGGAAAAAAGTTGGTATATGCAAGGGCTTGTGTGCATACAAGGCCTTGGAAGCTTTCTACCCATATATCCACAGTGATTGGCTCTTCTGGGTTAGAGAAGCCTCTTTGGTAACTAGTAACAGAAACCAACTTGAGGTAAAGCAAAAAAAGGTCCTTTGACATGTTGACAAGTCTACAAAAGGCAAATCTATAGATAGAACACAGATTAGTGTTTACCTAGGGCTGGGGGTGGGAGTGGGGATTGACTGCAAAGGAGCACCAGGATCTTTCTGGTCCCATGTTTTAACACTGGATTGGATGATGGTTACACAACTCTGTAATAATCTACTAAAAAGTCATTGCATTGTACATTTAAAATTAGTAAATTTTATAGTATGCAAATTTTATCTCAATAAAACTTTAAAAGGGGAGAGGGGCCACTTACTATCAGAATGGGATTGGCTTAAGGAGGCGTCTTTCCAGATTCTAAGGAGGAACCACAACCAGGCCTCAGGGGGCGAGAGGCCTCTCACCTCATGTCTGTCTGCAACAGTCTCATTCTTTCTGTTCCATTCCTCTTTAAGACTAACCCAGAAACAAAATAAAATACAAAAGACCGTGGCCACTCCAGAGCTCCTGCACAATTAGAGACACTAGAAGCACACTTACTAAAATTCCCAACATGAATGAGGTGTCCACCAGCAATGGCCTACCCAGAGACCCCAAAGGGGAACTATTCTAAGGTGGGCAGATGCCATCTAGGTGTTAGAGACTTAGCTATTTATTTAAATTTTTATTGATTTCAGAGAGGAAGAGAAACATTCATGAGAGAGAATCATTGATTGGCTGCCACCTGCATGCCCCCTACTGGGGATCAAGCCTGAAACTCAGGCATGTGCCCTTGACCAGAATCAAACCTGGGACCCTTCAGTCTGCAGGCCCATGCTCTATCCACTGAGCCAAACGGGCTAGGGCAGTGTTAGAGCTTTAGATGACTTTTCTGTAATGGCCTTTTGTGGTTGACTGTACTTTGGTGGCGCCCCTCATGAACCACATATCCTGGTGTTTGTCCCTTTTGAAGCCCTCCCACGTGGACTAGAAGCTTGGGCAGCTGACTGGCCCCAGCCAATGGGTCAGTAGTAAGCCTGTTATAAGCAAAGGCTTGACAAGTACTTGCAATTGGGGTTTGTTCTCTTGGAATGTTGGAAGAATGCTCCTTTCTGAAACCCAGCCACCATTCTAAGAGACCCACCTGGGAGAGAATCAATATCCCTGGCCAGCACCTCCATGTGAGCTCTCAGGTGATGGAAGCTGCCCCAGTGACCCAGCCGGCACCATGTGGAGAGAACTGCCCAGAAAACCCACAGATTCCGAGATAATAAACTGGTATGGTGTTAAACCACTAGATTTTGTGGTGGTTTCTTATGTAGCGATAGGTAGCAAAGACATCATTTATTCTTTTTGTTGTCACATAGTTCTGGTAAATGTTGAGATGCAAACCTATAAGGCACTGAGTAACTGGTCCCAGACTGAAGTACCTCCACTTTCCCACGACACTGCTGCTCTGTCCTGCAGTGGCAGTGGGAATGCTATAATACTTGCCGGCATCTTACTGAAGGGTGACAGATGTGACAGACCTGCTTAACACACCAGGCTCTACTTGAGCTCAGTGCTCAGTGTAGAACAGGCATTGCTGTCGGAGCTCTAAAAGCAGCTTCCGGGCAGCCGACAGCGGTCGGCCCGGCCCGGGAGCAGCCGGAGCGTGGGGCGGCGCAAGCCTGCTCTCGCCTCCCAGGCAGGCAAGCCCACCGCGAGCTGGAGAGGCAGGGAAGTGTCTGTGTGTCTTTCTGTATGGGAGGGGCTGTGAGGCGGGTGCTAGTGCGCGTGTGCTCGCGGATCCGGGAGAGCGAGGAAAGCAGGACAACTGCACGCAGCACCGGAGCCCCCAGTTCTCCTCCCCTCCGCAGGCATGGAGCACGCATCAACCCACCAAGCACTTGAGCTTTCTGTCTACTTCCTCCCCAGCCCCCTACGTCTCGTCGCTTCTCCCCCCAATAGCCTGTGTTGCCACACACGTCCTTCCCGGCCACCCAGCTCCCTTCCACTACCACTCACTGTCGCCTTGAACCCAAAGTGCAGCAGGCGGTCCCTGCTCGGAGCCATTTTCCTCTTTCTGGTTGTCGCTAGATTGGGACAGTGCTGTTGTTGCTGCCGCCGCCACCCCCGCCCCCGTGGATTGCATTACCCGGTGTTGCAGGGAAGCCTGGAGGGCCGCTGCGGGGCATGGGTCTCCCTGTGCATGAATCCGAAGGGCAAGGGGATAATTGTGCTGCCCACTGCTCCGGGGATATGCAGCGAGGCCACACCTCACCCCTTGGAGTGGGGGTGGGGGGTTCAGTGCTGGAGCTGGGTGACTATTCCTTTAGCTGGGGGAGGGGTGCACTTGGGCAGAAGTGGGGGCAGGCGAGGCAAAAGGGCCTTTGGCTTCCCCCTCCTCTCAAAAAAAAGAAAAATAAACAAACAAACAAACAAACAAATAAATAATAAATAAATAAATAAATAAAAGCAGCTTCCTCCAGGAAGCCTGGACAGCTTTCCTCTTCACATCTAGAAAGCCATTTGCAAGAGCATACAATGGAGTGAAGACAGTATCTTCAATAAATGGTGTTGGGGAAATTGGACAGGTACATGCAAAAAAATTAAACTAGATCACAACTTAACCATACACAAGAATAAACTCAAAATGGATAAAAGACTTAAGTGTAAGTTGTTAGAAAAAAACCATAGGTAGTAAAATCTCAAACATCTCTCATAGAAACATGTTTGCTGATACATCCCCTAGGGCAAGGGAAATAAAGGAAAAAAATAAATAAGACTATATCAAAATAACAAGCTTCTGCACAGCAAAAGAAACCATCAACTAAATGAAAAGGGATCCCATTTTAAGGGAGAACATATTTGGCAATGATATATCTGATAAGGGCTTAATTTCCAAAATATATAAAGAACTCATACCACTTAACAAAAGAAAGACAAACAATCCAATTAAAAATTGGAAAGGACCTAAATAGATACTTCTCCAAAAGGGACATACAGATTGCCAAGAGACACATGAAAAAATGCTGAAAGTCACTAATCATCAAATTAAAATGACAATGAGGTATCATCTCACACTTGCCAGAATGGCTATCATCAACAAATCAACAAATGACAAGTGTTAGTGAGGATGTGGAGAAAAGGGAACCCTGGTACACTGCTGGTGGAAATGCAGACTGGTGCAGCCACTATGGAAAACAATATAGTTTCCTCAAAAAATTAAAAAATGGAACTGCCATTTGACCTAGATATCTTAAGAATCCTGAAACACCAATCAGAAAGAATATATGCACCTCTATGTTCAGAGCAGCACTATTTACAATAGCTACGTTCCAGAAACAGCCCAAGTGACCATCAGATAAGTGGATAAAAAAAAGATGTGGTACACAATGGAATACTATGCAGCTGTGAAAAAGAAGGCTCTCTTACCCTTTGAGATAGCATGAGGGACCTGGACAGTATTATGCTAAGTGAAATAAGCCAGTCAGAAAAAGACAAGTATCTCACTCATGGGTAGAATATAATGAACAAAATAACTGTGTGTAATCCAGGAAATTTGTATCAAATGTATCCCTGGGAGCAATGCCTTTACGAGTTACACATTTCATGCCAACTTTCAGGGGGTCATTTATAATTTCCCCATTTTCATAATTCTTAGCCAGAGCATTCTTGAGAACTCACTTTTACCATGTTAACCTTCCAAATACCATCAAAATGTCTGGGATGTATTAACTGTTAGTAAATACTTTGTGAATAATAATAATAATAAAAAAAAAGAGTCCGTCTCCTCTAACACACCCCACACACCAAACGGCCTAGTCCTGCAGACCATACAGGTCTGGCCCGGCACACCTCCACTGCACACCTCCATCCAGGCTGCTCAGCCACTCCAACACCAAACCAAATTCACAGGCAGAGGGAGGCTGAGACCCTCCACTCCCAGGCCAACCTCTGGTAGGAGATGCTAACAGAACAGGCGAAGTAATGTTCAGACACATTTAGTTTATTTTGACTGTGACCAAAGTCAGAGAGGGACAACAGAACCTCAGTAACTTAAAGTCCTGCTGGGTTCAATGACAACACATCAAGTCTGGGAGAAGGGTTGGCATCCCTTTATGTTACCATTTCATAATCTCTCATCATCCCAGGACTCAGTATGAATCTCTAACAGCGAACACATTTGCTCATTCTTTAAATTAAGACAGAGGGATTCTCTCTCACCAAGAGTATCAGTTTAGATACTTTTAATCTTACAAACTGTCCGATGAAAGAAGGACAGCAGCATCTCAGGGTTAATTAACTGTGGAGTCCCAAGATATGGGTTGAAGGCCTCTCCAGAAAGGACTGGACACAGTGATTTTACTGACAGGCTGGTCACTACTCATTCCACCGCCCACCTCTTTTCTCATCTTAATTGAGAGTTTCAATGAATGTCTAATCGCAGAGATTAGACTCACAGTGAAATGAGTAAGGTCTATGTGAAGACCTGTCTGTAGAAGCATACATGTTTCTCTGTGAAGAGCCTCTATTCAAGTCACATCAGCGTCGGAGCCTCAGAAAGAACGCATGTTTACACTCTGTGCTCTCCAAGGGGTAATACTTATCATAAAAATCTAAAACATATTCCTCAGTCTTGAATCCAAACTTCTGGTACAGCAGCATTGCTGGGTTGCTTGCTGAGACGTGAAGAGTTACATCCTTGCCCATGCAGGTCTGCCAAAAGAGTGGAAAAATACAAGATGAAAAGGAGAAAGCCCGAGGGGAAATGAGTAGGTGAAGAAACTCTTCTAAGTGGAGGTAGTTAGTTTTGGAAACCAGAGATGTCAGGGACTGAAGCTGAGACTTTGCAACACCTGGCAACAGCTGGAAACCGAATGACACTTTGCCACTGATCAAAACATTCCCTGAAGCATTCATCAACACTGAGGAAATTGATGGCATGCTGAGTATTCTTTTTTCTCTCTGAAGCAAAGGGCCAAGGGAGATATTTCATTATCAACTGTATTATTTATAATTCAATTACATTTAAATGTCAAACATACTTATACCAAACTCTGAAAATTTTGAAGAAATAGTGAACAAGGTTAGTTCTGCTTTTAACAACTAGATGCTAAATTATGTGACCAAATATGAAATATTAGGACTTTCATTTAATTATAAAACCTGAAGAATCTATATAGACCTTCAAAATCCTAAAGCCCACCTCCCACCCCTCCCAAAGTGACAGAATTCACTTCTCAGAACTGAGATTTCTATACTTACCATTGCCCGATCCTAGGGAAAAAGAGTAATAATCATTCTACCAATACAAGGCAAGTCCTTAGATTCTTTAATTAGGTACACAGACTGAAGTAGCCCAAAAGTAATATGAATAAAGAACTTCTTTTAATGAAGAAGGCACCAAAATACTGAAGTTGATAGGGTCCTTAAGACGTCATAGTCCATGGTTTCCCCCAAGGCCTCAATTAAGAACTCTGTCAAAGGCAGACGGCTCCCTTCCATTCTCTGTTGAATTCACATCTGCTCTAGTACACCAAGGACAAGAACGTGTGCTGAGGTAAGGCTAGTATTCTTTCCACTGCAAATACGCACAATCTGACCAAGACCATCACTGAGTGCTACTGACTGAAGAAGACTGTGTCTGGGCCTGGGCTGTGGGGTTTGGCTGTGGGCTAAATACCTGCAAACAAAGATGAACACTTTTCCTCCAACCCAGGAAATGCTCTGTGGGGACTGCCTGGGCCAGGCCTGTAACAAGCACACACATAAACTGTCATCCCAGCCCTGCCCCCAAGCCTTTGCCAGTGAAGGGAAAGGCAGAAATCCTGCAGGCGGTCTGCTAGGATAGAAGGAGGAATACAGAGTAGAGGTCAATTCTGTGAGTGAAGTGGGGCAGAGAAAAAGGGGGTGTGGTAGAAATAACTGAGAAGATCTCAGTCCAAGACAATACAAGGTAGCACATTATTAACCGCTGAGAGAGGTGAGAAGAAAGCAATTTCTAGATTGTTCTCAAGGTTCTGGCCAACACTTGGGAATTACTGAGCAAGTTTCATTAAAAATTGGATAAACATTTTATCAACTTCATCCTCTATTTAAAAGGAATCCTAAAAACCAAGCTTATAGAAACAGAACAGACTGGTGGTTGCCAGAGATGGGGGGAAGTACAGGGTGGACAAAATGGATGAAGGGAATCAAAAGGTACCAACTCCCAGTTATAAAATAGATAAGTCATGAGATGTAATGTACAGCATGGCAACTATAGCTAATAATACTACACTGCATATTTGATAACTACTAAGAGAGTAAATCTTAAAAGTTCTCATCACGCCCTAACCGGTTTGGCTCAGTGGATAGAGCGTCGGCCTGCGGACTCAAGGGTCCCAGGTTCGATTCTGGTCAAGGGCATGTACCTTGGATGCAGGCACATACCCAGTGGGGAGGGTGCAGGAGGCAGCTGATCGATGTTTCTCTCTCATCGATGTTTCTGACTTTCTATCCCTCTCCCTTCCTCTCTGTAAAAAAATCAATAAAATATAAAAAAAAAAAAAAGTTCTCATCACAAGAAAAACAAAATCTTATAAGTATGTATGTTGATGGATGGTAACTAGACTTAATGTAGTGATCATTTTGCAGCATATACAAAAATTAAATCACTATGTTGTACACCTGAAATTAATATAATGTTGTATGTCAATTATACCTCAATAATAAAAAAAATCCAAAAACAAAAAGAATCTTGACCAATAACACAAAATTGTCTATACCAGTTGGTTTCTAAATAAAAGTTACCAGAAAAATTCTGGGTGAAAACAAAAATCTTTGCATGTTTTTCTGATGTTAGTATATAAATATATGGTATTCTTTCTTCAAAGGTGATCCAGATATATCAAAGGATGAATTATAATTCGATATTAGAATCAAGTCTTTGAAGGTTCATACCAGGTTATAAAGTGATGGTAAAATGAAAAAACAATCAAGAATTACAGACTATGTACTACTAATTGATACAGCTTATCTAAAATATTTTAAAATGCTTAAAACTAAAAATCATAGTTCCATCTCCATGTCAGAGTCGTAGTGCTGCTGATTCTAAGAGCAGCAGCATTACCAACATGGATAGTACAAGTGCTTCATGCTTTCCCTTTGGCATTTTCTCATTTTATTTACTACACATATTCAATTCTTTAAAACCTGGGTCTAAATAGCAATCTTAGCCCTGGATGGTGCTACTCGTGGTTAGAGCATCAGCCTAGGTATCTAAAGGTCACAGGTTTGATTCCCAGTCAAGGGCATGTACCTGGATTGCAGGTTCGATCCCACTGCTTGCAGAAGGCAACCAATCGATGTGTCTCTCTCATACTGATGTTCTCTATCTCTTTGTCTTTCCTCCTTCCTCCCTCCCTTCCACTCTCTCTAAAATTCAATGGAAAAATATCCTCGGATGAGGATTAACAAAAAATTAAAAAAATAAATAGCAATCTTATTTTAGAGAGGTGAAGATTTTTGTCTGTGTGTTTTAATAACCTCACATATGATGGTGACTGGCTTTCTGTCACTTGGTCTCATATTCCATTGGGCTGTGCTGGGAGGGCCCCGCTCAGATTCACCCCACCTCCAATTCTCTCCAAAGAGCCCAGAAGCAAGTGGGTAGAAGATGAACACAGAATACATACCTGAATCAGATGATAAATCATGAAAGTTGCAATCCCTGCTCTTCTCCATTCAGGATGGACAAACAGAAATGAAATGTAAGCTTCATTGTACTTCACGTCAGGAACCATGAAGCCAAAAGCAATGATAACTTTTTTATACAGGACGACAACACTGAAGTCTGGGTACTGCAGGCACTCAGAAAGGTCAATGCCTAAAGAAACAATCAGAGATTCAAACCATGTGCCTTTTGAAACTAATGAACACCAAGCTGTTTAGTCTGTACTTGGCAGCTACACCTGTGTGCTAAGAAAAAAACAAAACAAAATGAGACAAAGATACTACCATAGATACCACACATTCAGATCATAAAACTAGAAATTAAAAGTGAATTTTAGAATATACCAAACTTAACATCATCTTTTCTAAGTACACATGTTAAAAAAAGGAGAGGCAGGATGGGGAGGAGGTAGCAGAGTGAACAGGGTCAGAACTGGACACACCTGTTTTGAGCTCAGGCTCCTTGGCCACATGTATAGTGGGCAAATCTCTAAATGTCTTGGCCTTAGTTTCTACAATATTTAAGGTGAGAGTCCCTAGACCTCCTCACAGAGTTGGAGGAAAGATCCCTTGAGAGGGTCCATATCATTGTATTCTTTACCTCAGACATATTCAATTTATAAGCTCGTTTGTACAAACACTACATTTTACAATAAAAAGGTTAAATAAAAAATGAGTCCTTTCATAGCATATGAAAGTCACCTCGTGTACAGGCAGGAATTAGTAAATGCTCCCAGAATGTTCCTTTCAGCCCCATACACTCTCAAAAGAGCAAACACAGCTCCGCCACCCCACGCACTACTACTTGATTGCCAGACAATAAAGATGACAAAGCTCTCATCCCGATGAATCTTATCTAACATCGGGAAGACGTATTTCCCCCTTTATATTTCAAAGCATAGTGGTAAAGCAGATCCACAAAAAGTGTGTTTATATTTAGCAATGAAAATGCTCTTCTTTAATTGATGGCTCTGGTCGTTAGACAGTCAGTATATTAAGGCTGATAAAATGACAAATCATATTGGGTTAAAGTCTATGATTGAGGTATTTGGCTTTTTAAAAACACCTTTTGGCTCTACTAATACTTTCTAAGGAACAGCTAAGTAAGCAAAGCATACAGAATTATTAAGCAAATTCAAAAGTGTCCATATGCCCCGGCTACCAGTCTGTGTTCAGCTGATAGATATTACCTGATATCTAAACATATGTAGAAGCAAACAGGATGAATCTTTTATTCTGGAAGCAGAGGCAAACAGGGCAGAGAAACAAACAAAAACACTGTTTATTAATTTAAATGCAGGCTTTCTCTTGATCTTAGGAAAGAAAGAGGTATTTATATTTTAATATTTCTATATTAGTACAAACTGAATAAAATCATAAGTAAAAATGTTAGGGTTACATGACATACACTAATTTAAAAATTATTAAAATTTACTCTATAGAAAACCCATCTGCCTAGTTTGAGAAGGGGGAACATACCAGGCCAGAAAAACTCCTGACACATAGAGTTGATAGTTGGGATGTGATTTGGCCGGACATAGCAGTAATCAAGAGGTGCATCGGGCTCCGGCATCCAGTGAGGGTCATTTCTGTGCAGGTGGTAACGAATCTGTGACAGGAGCTGCAGTTTGGGTGGCTTTGTTTCATAATCGCGCCTCCAGTACCACAGAAAATAAACAAATTCAAGTAAAAAAAATACTCAATGTTATTCCTAGCCATTTGATTCATGCAAACTCTTGATCTGCTTGAAATTTTGAATTAATTTGCACTACTTTATATGGCAACTAGCTTGACAACAGCTACAGGACTTTTTGGTATAAATTTAAAATTTACTCTTTCAACATTTGTCAGACCAAACCCCTCTGTACCCGCCAGGAACTCTACTGGTGCTGGTGAGGGTTATGAACAGAGTGAGGAAACAAAGAGCATCCTAATTTAACCCTCTGAGTGCTCTGACCAAGAAAGAGTCCAGGGCAGGGGAGATCCAACCCTGTCAGGGCAGCTGCGGACCACCAGACACCAGGGGAAGCAAAGCAGGCTCCACTGCCTGTCCACGTGTCTGCCTGGGAGGCAGTACTATGCAGAGAGCAGGTGACTATGAGCTGCAGAACAACTATGGTCAATGGAGACCATGTGCTCTGTCACCACATCCAAGATTGCACTGGGGCCTCTCTTGTCAGCTCAGCTTTGCGGCACAGCCTAGCCAGGAGTGGGGAATTTTGGGCCCCTTGGCCACATATGGCCCCCGAAATCATTTGGTCTGGCCCTGTCAATGCATTAAGGGTGAGTTAATTAAATGTTTGACTAAATAAAGCAGGCTAATTTTTAAGTTGATAATTTTGTATGGCCCACAAATGATGTTATAAATATCCAAATGGCCCTTGGCAGAAAAAAGGTTCCTGACCCGCCCTAGATTCATCAATAGAAACTGTCCCAACATCCAGTCCAGACATAGGTCCGACTGAGACATCGCTCCTATTTTTTCATTTCACAGACTACTAAATATATACAACTTAAAAATTTTAAATGAAACAGTGAATATGATCATCATGATATCTAACAGAGTTAACTTATCCTTGCTTTTAATGTTTTTACCAAAGGACCATCCTTTCTGCAAACAAGTACAGTTGAAACAAGTCAAGGCTGAGGCTAGACACAGAGCACAGACTCAGCCCTTGATGACTGCTGCTCACAGGTTTTGGTATTTCTTCACTCCAGCACAGGGAAGGAGAGCAGAAACCACAAACATTACTTCTCATGACACACTCAACATTACACTCTTCTCCATATACCTGATGTACGGTTTCAAGATCCGAGAAGTATAAGGGCTGATAATACTCTGGTCCACAGCCAAATCTTCCGATCCCACCAAACGGTATAAAAACTTGGTGGTTTGGTGCCGAAATCCTTTCCTGGATGGCAAGGCAGTCTATGAGAAAGAAACACTGGTTATATAAAAACAAAATTATTCAAAAGATTGTTTTAATTCCCACAGATAATTAGTACTATGACATTTTTATGTATGGAAAAGGTCTTTTTATATCACATATCTGAAAAGCTCATTTAAAAAAATTTTCATTGTGCCCTAGGCCAGTGGTCGGCAAACTCATTAGTCAACAGAGCCAAATATCAACAGTACAACGACTGAAATTTCTTTTGAGAGCCAAATTTTTTAAACTTAAACTTCTTCTAACACCACTTCTTCAAAATAAACTCGCCCCCCAAAAAAATAATAATAAAAATAATAAAAATAAATAAATAAACTCGCCCAGGCCGTGGTATTTTGTGGAAGACCCACACTCAAGGGGCCAAAGAGCCACATGTGGCTCACGAGCCGCAGTTTGCCGACCACGGCCCTAGGCGGTTTGCTCAGTGGGTAGAACATCGGCCTATGGATCAAAGGGCCCCAGATTCGATTCTGATCAAGGGCACGTACCTTGGTTGCAGGCCCCTCCCCGGCTTGGGCCCTGGTCAGGGTGTGTGCAGGAGGCAACCAATCAATGTGTTTCTCTCACATCGATATTTCTCTCTGTCTTTCCCTCTCTCTTCCATTCTCTCTAAAAAAAAAATCAATGAAAAATATCCTTGGATGAGGATTAAAAAAAAAAAGTCATCCTATCTAATAAAAGAGTAATATGCAAATTGACCATCACTCCAACACACAAGATGGCTGCACCCATGTGGTCAAAGATGGCTGCCCCCATGTGGACACAAGATGGCCACCACAAGATGGCCAGCAGGGGAGGGCAGTTGGGAGGAACCAGACCTGCAAGGGAGGGCAGTTGGGGGTGATCAAGCCTGCAGGGGAGGGCAGTTAGGGGTGACCCGGCTGGCAGAGGAGGGAAGTTGGGGGCAACCAGGCCTGCAGGGGAGGGCAGTTAGGGGCAAACAGCCTGGCAGGGGAGCAGTTAGGCATCAATCAGGCTGGCAGGGGAGTGGTTAGGGGGTGATCAGGCTGGCAGGCAGAAGCAGTTAGGGGCAATCAGGAAGGCAGGCAGGCGAGCAGTTGGGAGCCAGCAGTCCTGGATTGTGAGAGGGATGTCCGACTGCCCGATTCGGCCTGAACCCGGTAGGATCGGGCCTAAACAGACAGTCGGACATTCCTTGAGGGGTCCCAGATTGAGAGGGTGCAGGCTGGGCTGAGCGACACCCCCCCCCATGCATGAATTTCGTGCACCGGGCCTCTAGTTGTATAAAATAAGATATGGAAAACTCATCCTTGTAATAGTTTCAAATTAAAATAATTAGCCCTAGCTGGTTTGGCTCAGTGGATAGAGCGTCAGTCCAAGGACTCAAGGGTCCTGGGTTCAATTCCGATCAAGAGCATGTACCTCAGTTGTTGGCTTGGTCCCTGGCCCCATGTGCGGGAGGCAACCAGTATGTCTCTCTCACATCACTGTTTCTCTCTCTCTGTCTCTCCCCCTCCTTTCCACTCTCTAAAATCAATGGAAAAAATATCCTCAGATGAGGATTAACAAAAAATCAAATCAAAATAATTTTTAAAAATTTTAAGTAATTTTAAAATGTTTAAAGTCATTTAAGTGAGGGAAATGCAGGATTGAGCACAGGATTTATAGCTTCTATAGGTTTCATTTTATCTATCTTACACTTTCAGTCAATTCATCAAATATTAACCAGCACCAGTGAAATGAAGGTACATGGGTCAGGTTTTATGAGTAGTAGTTTGTTACCCAATCAGCCATGGGGTCAATTATTGCAGTACTTATACACTGAGTGGCCAGATTATTATGATCTCTGAACGCATAATAATCTGGCCATTCAGTGTGTGTGTGTGTATAAATATAAATATAACTATAAATAAATATATATATATATATTTATATTAGAGGCCCGGTGCACGAAATTCGTACACGGGTGGGAGGTGTCCCTCAGCCCAGCCTGCACCCTGTCAATCTGGGACCCCTCGAGGGATGTCCGACTGCCCGTTTAGGTGGGATTGGGCCTAAACGGGCAGTCGGACGTTCCTCTCACAATCCAGGACTGCTGGCTCCCAACTGCTCACCTGCCTGCCTTGCTAATTGCCCCTAACCACTTCTGCCTGCCAGCCTGATCACACCCTAACCCAGCCGTGGGCAAACTACGGCCCACGGGCCGGATCCGGCTGTTCTATCCGGTTCTCTTGCTCTCCCCTCCGCTCCTTTACTTTGAATTTATATTAGTTCACACAAACACTCCATCCATGCTTTTGTTCCGGCCCTCTGGTCCAGTTTAAGAACCCATTGTGGCCCTAGAGTCAAAAAGTTTGCCCACCCCTGCCCTAACCACTCCCCTGCCAGCCTGATTGATGCCTAACTGCTCCCCTGCCAGCCTGGTTGCCCCTAACTGCCCTCCCCTGCAGGCATGGTCACCCCTAACTGCACTCCCCTGTAGGCCTGGTACCCCCCAACTACTCTCCCCTGCAGCCTAGGTCCCCCCCCACTGCCCACCCCTGCAGGCTTGTTCGCCCCAACTGCCCTCCCTTGCAGGCCTGGTCCCTCCCAACTGCCCGCCCCTGCTGGCCATCTTGTGGTGGCCATCTTGTCCCACATGGGGGCAGCCATCTTGTATGTGGGAGTGATAGTCAATTTGCATATTACTCTTTTATTAGATAGGATAGAGGCCTGGTGCATGGGTGAGGGCCAGCTGGTTTGCCCTGAAAGGTGTCCCGGATCTGGGTGGGGGTTCCCTTGGGGCGTGGGGCGGCCTGGGCGAGGGGCCTGTGGTGGTTTGCAGGCCGGCCACGCCCCTGGTGACCCAAGCGGAGGCCCTGGTATCTGGGATTTATTTATATTCTATAATTGAAACTTTGTAGCCTGGAGTGGAGCCAAGCCTTCTGCTCGCTCCGTGGGGGCAGCCATTTCTGTTGGGATTTATTTATCTTCTATAATTGAAACTTTGTAGCCTTAAGCGGAGGCCAAAGCAGGCCAGGGCTGCAGAAGCTTGGCTTCCTCCATCGCCGGGGGCAACCCTAGCCTCCTGCTCTCTCCAGCTCCGTGGCTGCCGCCATTTTTGTTGAGATTTATTTATCTTCTATAATTGAAACTTTGTAGCCTGGAGTGGAGGCCTGGGCCAGCAAGGGCAGGCAGAAAGGTTGGCTTCCTCCATTGGCAGGGAAACCCAAGCCTCCCTCCTGCTCTCTGTGACCGCAGCCATCTTGGTTGGGTTTATTTGCATATTCGCTCCTGATTGGCTGGTGGGCGTGGCTTGTGGGTGTGGCGGAGGTACAGTCAATTTGCATATTGCTTTTATTAGATAGGATGTGTGCGTGTATACACATACTATCTAATAAAAGAATAATATGCAAATTGACCGTACCTCCACCACACCCACAAAGCCATGCCCACCAGCCAATCAGGAGCTCCTCGCAAATTAACCCAACCAAGATGGCTGCAGCCACAGAGCTGTAGCAAGCAGGAGGCTTGGGTTTCCCTGGCAATGGAGAAAGCCAAGCTTCTCTGCCGCCCTGGCCCAGGCCTACACTCAAGGCTACAAAGTTTCAATTATAGAAGATAAATAAATCCCAACAAAAATGGCAGCAGCCACAGAGCTAGAGAGAGCAGGAGGCTTGAGTTGCCCTCGGCGATAGAGGAAGCCAAGCTCCTGCAGCCCTGGCCTGCCTTGGCCTCCATTACAAAGTTTCAATTATAGAAGATAAATAAACCCCAGATACCAGGGCCTCCACTTGGTTCACTGGGGGGCATGGCCGGCCTGCAAACCACCACAGGCCCCTTGCCCAGGCCTCCCCACGCCCCAAGGTAACCTCCACCCTGATCCGGGACACCCTTCAGGGCAAACCAGCTGGCCCTCTCCCGTGCACCAGGCCTCTATCCTATCTAATAAAAGAGTAATATGCAAATTGACCATCACTCCAACACACAATAGGGCTGCCCCCATGTGGTCAAATATGGCTGCCCCCATGTGGACACAAGATGGCCATGACAAGACAGGCAGCAGGGGAGGGCAGTTGGAAGGGACTAGGTCTGCAAGGGAGGGCAGTTGGAGGCGAACAAGCCTGCAGGGGAGGGCAGTTAGGGGTGACCAGGCTGGCAGAGGAGGGAAGTTGGGAGCAACCGGGCCTGCAGGGGAGAGCAGTTGGGGGGGGGGGGTACCAGGCCTGCAGGGGAGGGCAGTTAGGGGTGACCAGGCCTTCAGGGAAGGGCAGTTAGGGATGACAAGGCCTGCAGGGGAGGGCAGTTAGGGGTAAACAGGCTGGCAGGGGAGCAGTTAGGCATCAATCAGGCTGTCAGGGGAGTGGTTAGGGGGTGATTAGGCTGGCAGGCAGAAGCGGTTAGGGGCAATCAGGAAGTCAAGCAAGGCAAGCTGTTGGGAGCCAGCAGTCCTGGACTGAGAGGGATGTCTGACTGCCCGTTTAGGCCCGATCCTACCTGGATCAGGCCTAATCGGGCAGTCAGACATCCCTTGAAGGGTCTCAGATTGAGAGGGTGCAGGCTGGGCTGAGGGACACACACCCCTGTGCACGAATTTCGTGCACCGGGCCTCTAATATATATATTAGAGGCCTGGTACATGAATTCGTGCATGGGTGGGGTCCAGCCAGCCTGGCTAGGGGGAGGGGACATGAGTGGTTGGCCGGTCTGCCTGCTGGTCGAACTCCTGGTCGAGGGGACAATTTGCATATTAGCCTTTTATTATATAGGATATACACTGAGTGGCCAGATTATTATGCATTCAGAGATCATAATAATCTGGCCACTCAGTGTATATGGATTTATTAAAATATGTCTCTATTCCATTGAGTAAATTTGACAAAAGTACAGATTATCATCCCTAAAACAAATCACCATAGTGGAGAGGCCCTATCAGAGGTTCAAGGAGAATGTGATTTGTCTTTGCTCCTTAGGCAGGTGTCCTAACTGAACAGGTAAGTTTGGCCCTGGGAGTCTGATCAGAGATGTCTGTTCTTCAGTGAGTGCTGCTCCAGGGCCCTCAGTCATGTAGTAACAGAACATGTGCAATTAGGGTTTTATAGCAAAGAGTTCAAATGGAAGATTAAAAGGCACACTTATAAAGTGGTTTGCCAAGGAATGGATAAAGTTTAGAAACTTGAGTTGTTTTTGTAGAATCAGTTTGCTCTTGGCCTAGAAAATAACTGTTGGAAGAAAAGCAAAAATTCCCTCTTTTATAATTTTCTCTTATGATCTTACCAAACTGGACACCAAAACTTTCAAAAGCCAACTTTGAAATTCTTCCAGGACTTAAAAGTAAGTTTCAAAGTGAAATTGAAAGCTGTGTGATACAGTTTCCAAATATGGCCCCAACAGTTCTTCCCCACCTCTGGGTACAAGTGGCTCCTCATATCCCAAGGCAGAGTCAATTTCTCCTCCCATGAATCTGGTGGGCCTGTGACTGACCAATCAGAAAGTGGCAGAAGTAACGTTATGGGGCTTTTGAGCCCAGGCCTTAAGGGGACTGGCAGCTTCCACTTTTCCCCTCCAGGAGTCCAGCTGCCATGGTGTCCAGGTTGGACCACTGAACGACTAGAGGCCACAGAGACAGGCTCTGGAGGAAGAGAAGCCATCCTGTTCATTCCAGTCCTGACCCAGCTCTCATCTAAACGCAGTCACAGAAGAACCACCCAATTGAGTCCAGTTGACCCAGAGAATCAGAAGAAATATTAAATAGGCATTGTTTTAAGGCACTAAGCTTTGGGATGATTTGTAATGCAGCAATAGACAACTGAAACACCAGCAACTGAACCACTAGCCCATGAAATACTATCCACTCAATGTCTCAAGGTGAGTTCTGTGGAACTCTGTAGATATTATACAGTGCCCCAACTTCTTTTCATTGCCACTGCTTTCCCAAATCTAAACCACGCTCAACTTCTGCCCAGATCACTACCAGTGCCTCCTATCAGTCTCCCTGCTGCCTGCCACTCTTACCCCATATCATCCATTCTCCACACAGATTCTCCTTTTAAAAACTAAATTCACCTCCCTCGAGGAAAGCTCCTATCTGGCTTTCCATTGTAAGTTCATAATACAATTCAAACCCCTTGCCGTGACCTGCAGGATCTGGTCCTGTTACCCTCTGTGGCCTCATCTCCCATCATCCCCCTCCTCCATCATCACTACGTTCCAGCCTCACACACCAAACTAACTCCTACCTTAGGTCCTGTGCCTGAGTCTTCTGCCCTGAACCTTCCTCAGCCTAGCTCCTCCTTGCGGATCAGAACTTGGTTCAAGTGTTACCTCTACAGAAAGACAATCCTTAATTACCCTGTCCGAAGTGGCTGCTGCCCTCTGCTCCTCCATCCCACTGCAGACTCACCTTGTAGGAAGTGATCCTGTTTGTTTGTTTGTTTTGCTTTCTGATTCATTTTATTTTTTTAAATTATTATTATTTTTTTAAATAAATCTTTATTGTTCAGATTATTACAGGTGTTCCTCTTTTTTTCCCCCTAGCTCCCTCCACCTGATTCCCCACCCCACCCTCTGCCCTTACCCCCCGCCACTGTCTTCATCCATAGGTGTAAGCTTTTTGTCCAGTCTCTTCCCACACCCCTCACACCCCCTCCCCCCTGAGAATTGTCAGTCCACTCCCTTTCTATGTCCCTGATTCTATTATATTCACCAGTCCATTCTGTTCTTCAGATTTTTTATTCACTTGATTTTTAGATTCACTTGTTGGTAGGTATATATTTGATGTCATTTTGTTGTTCATAATTTTTATCTTTACCTTTTTCTTCTTCTTCCTCTTCTTAAAGAACACCCTTCAGCATTTCATGTAATCCTGGTTTGGTGGTGATGAACTCCTTTAGCTTTTTCTTGTCTGTGAAGCTCTTTATCTGACCTTCAACTCTGAATGACAGCTTTGCTGGGTAGAGTAATCTTGGTTGTAGGTTCTTGCTGTTCATCACTTTAAATATTTCTTGCCACTCCCTTCTGGCCTGCATAGTTTCTGCCGAGAAATCAGCTGACAGTCGTATGGGTGCTCCCTTGTAGGTAACTAACTGTTTTTCTCTTGCTGCTTTCAAGATTCTCTCTTTGTCTTTTGCCCTTGGCATTTTAATTATGATGTGTCTTGGTGTGGTCCTCTTTGGATTCCTCTTGTATGGGGTTCTGTGTGCTTCCTGAACTTGTAAGTCTATTTCTTTCACCAGGTAGGGAAAGTTTTCTGTCATTATTTCTTCTAATAGGTTTTCAATATTTTGCTCTCTTCTTCTGGCACCCCAAAAATTCGGATGTTGGTACGCTTAAAGTTGTCCCAGAGGCTCCTTACACTATCTTCATATTTTTGGATTTTTTCTTTTTGTTTTTCTGGTTGGGTGTTTTTTGTTTCCTCATATTTCAGATCTTTGGTTTGATTCTTGGGGTACGTTGATCTACAGTTGAGTTTCTGTATATTCTTTATTTCAGACAGTGTATGCTTAATTTCTGACTGGTCCTTTTCCATTTTTTTGGCATTCTCATTAAGGTCCTTGAAGGTCTCACTAAGCTCCTCGGAGGTCTCATCAAGTTTCTCGGTGGTTTTTAGAAGATTCTTGAGTAACCTTATAAATGTGGTTCTGAACTCTATGTCGTCCATTAATTTGCTTTCCTCCATTTCTCTCATTCGTGACATGTTTCTTTGTCTCCGCATTTTGCTGCTTCCTTATGTTGATGGAGTGGCTTTGTGTGGTAGGTGACCTATAGGGGCCAGTAGCTCAGCCTCCCCAATCACCTGAGGTGGACGCCTTTGGTACACCCCTTTGTGGGCTGAGTGCAAAGTCTTGGTGTAGTTAAGCCTTGATTGCTGTTGGTACACTGGGAGGAATTGACCTCCAGGCCAATTGGCTGTGAGGACCCGCTGTGTCTATAATGGAAGAACTGCTGCGCTGGAGACACACTTATGGTGCAGGACTTTGTTTCAGTGAGGCTTTGGTGCTCACTGAGTCTGCCTCTTGAATGTATCACTTATGGATGTGAGGAGTTGAAATCTGGTGTCTCACACTGATCACTAGGTACACTGGCTTCTGGATCTCCAATGGGGTGCAGGTCAGCTACTGTCTGAGGCCACCCAGCAGGAGCTACAGCAAGAACTACAGTTTTCTCCTCGTTGCTTGGAGTTTGGAGGTTTTGGAGCTGTCTGGCCCGGGCTGCAAGTTTGCTAGGTTAAGCTGTGATAGGGTAGGCCATTCATATGCTAAAGCCGCTGCTTGGAGCTTGGGTGGGTTCGTAGATTTGCAGGGCGGGATCTCAGGGCGTGACTAGGCTAGGGCGTGGCAAACAGCGATGGCTGCCAGTAAGCCAGCTCTGCGGCTCTGCGTCTCCAACCGTGTCCCCACGTCCCGCGCCCCAGCACAATAAACAATTGTTCCTGCACGCAGCCCTGCAAGCAAGCCTCCCTCACTTTCCGACCCCACGGCAGACAGTCCAGCTTCTCCCCGTAGGAGTTTGGGTCCCCCGCGTCTCCCCAGAAACGAGTTCGGAGTAATCGGGAGCTTATCTCCCTTCGGGTTGAAAACAGCAGCGCTTTCAGTCACCCGTCGCCAGCCCGATTCGCGCGTCTCCGTACCTCAGATTTTCAGTGCTTGTGCACCCCTCAATGCTGTTTGCTCTTTCCTTCTAGTTGTAGAACTTCCACTCAGCCAGCTTTCCCGTGGTTCTGGGTGATAGACGTTTTGTCTTTTAGTTGTAGTTTTGAAATTGTTGTGCGAGGCAGCAGTTTAGGTGCTTACCTATGCCGCCATCTTGGTTTCTCCCCTGTGCTTTCAGGAAGTGATCCTGTTTGTTAAGGGATTTAGTATTGTCACCTCCATCCTCACCGGTGGCAACTCCATAAGGGTGGGGAACCTTATCTGTCTTAATTCACTGCAGTATCGCCCAATAGAATAGTGGTTGGCACATATGAGGTCCTCAACGTTAGTTGAATGACAAAATGGTGGTGGTGGTGGGGGGGGGAGTCCCAAAGTCAAATAAGTTTGGAAAATGTTAAATGAGCTTCTCCAAACCTCTGGTTCTAAACAAAATGGAGAGCTAGGTGGATTGTTGGTTCCCTTCCCCAACCCAATGTGGGAGAAGTCAAAAAGTAAGAGGGAAGACGGAACACAAAGGCTGTGAGAATCCCTGCCCACTACTGAACCATCTTTTAACCCTAAGGAGTAGTAGCCCAGAATCGCATCTGTGCCCTGCTGTCTTCACCAAGTACTCTCAGACTCTACTCCCTGGATCACCTGAGGATACTTGCCCCACAAATAACTGCTGACCTACCTACAAGTTGGAACGAAGCATGTCAGCCCAGGTAGGAAGTGCAGAGGACCCTACTGCCATGGCCCAGACTTCTGTCACATTCCCTGGTACACACTGCAGCCCAGGTGGTGGTGAGCCTTGTATCCAGAACACCCTAGTGATCTTGACCACTGACTTCTCCAGGACGGACTCATGGAAGGGACAGCCAGAACATAACTGTATGAGTTTCCTGGAGCTGTTGTATCCATAGGGTGACTCAAAACAACAGGAATTTATTCCCTCACAGTTCTGGAGGCTGGAAGTCAGAAGTCAAGGTGTCAGCAGAGCCATGCTCTCTGAACACTCTGGGGGATGGTCTGTCCCGTGCCTTTCTCTTGGCTTATGGTGTTGCTTCTGCCTCAGTCATCACATGGTATTTCCCCATGTGTCTGTCTCTGTGTCTCATCTCTTCTTATAAGAACACTGGTCATATTGTATTAAGGGCCCACCCTACTCCAGCATGATCTCATCTTAACTAATTATATGTACAAGGGGCCTATTTCTCAGTAAGTCACATTCACCTGTAGCAGGAGTTAGGACTTCAATATATCCTTTTGTGGGACACAGTTTATCTACAACAACCACCCACAGACTACTTAGCTTTATCTTCTGGAAACCTTCATCTGAGAGGCAATTTCCTTCCACAGCTAAGTGTTTCCCACTTCATTTTTTAAAAATAAAAGTATAGCGTTTAGGGATATAGTTATTAAAAAAGTAGGAGAATGATTAACAATAAGTCAGAGAATGACTCCCTTGCGGGGGAGCAGGCAGTGTACAGACTTCTCAGGTGTTTGTAATGCTGTTTCTAAACCCAGGAGCTAGAAGCACAGGCATTTATTTTATTACTCTCTAAGCTATACTCATATGTTCTATGTATTCTCCTTGGGCATTCTTCTATGTGTATGACACATTTCATAATTAAAAATATAAAGTATAGATATTATAAAGAAAAACTCATGAGAACAAAGAACAGATGATGGCAACAAAAGCATATGAAAAAGTGCCAAATGACTTAGACTCTAGAGACAAAACCTAAGGCAGCAGAGAGGACAGGCCAGGAGCAGCAAGATTTGCAGCTCAGAGCCTCAGGAAAGGGCAGCAATTGGAAAGGCCAGGTCCTATTTAACTTCAGAGGTTAAAGCCCCCACTGCCCATATCCAAAAATGATCTTCCCTTCCAGGGGCAGAAGACTAGACTCTGCAGAAGCTCAAAGGAGAGAGATTCTGGACACAGGGGCCCTGGCAGAGCCAAGGGTGTAAGTACTGTCCTAAAACAGGGACACTTAATGGAAATTTTCCAGCTGAAAGGTTGGCTCTTGGCCTCCCTTACTTGGCTCCTAAGATGCAGGCAGGCAGGTTACTACTTCCCAGGAAAGATGAGGAATAGGAGAAAAAAAGAAAATTAAGGGTATCCAACTGAAGTAGGGGTCATGGGCAAACTACAGCCCATATGCCAAATCCAGCCTGTTTTGGTAAATAAAGTTTTATTGGAGCACAGCCATGCCCATTCATATGTCCTCCCTGTGCTGCTTTCATACTACAACAGCAATGTTAAATAGTTGCAACTGAGACGGTGTGGCTTGCAAAGCAGAAACTATTTACGATCTGACCCCTTACAGAAAAATTCTGCTAACCCTTGTCCTAACAGCAGTGCTCTGAAAAGACAGACCAGAGAAAACAGAAGATAGGAAATTAAGAAGACTTTCCAGAACTCAAGGACTTTCAAATTGAAAGGACCCACACACCAAATGCTGAGCACAATGAAACAAAAAACCCCACACATGGTACATACTGAATATTGGAACAATGGCAACAAAGAGCCCACTTTTGTTGCCAAAGAAGAACAAAAGAGAAAAATGTGCAAAGAATCCAATAGGCAATTCACAGAGAAACAACAAGGGAACATTATTACAGGTGTAACCTCACCTATAATCAAAGAAAAGTAAATAAAAACAAGTTTTCACTTTACAGCTCTCAGTTAGCTAACTAGTAGAAGGCTGGTTAAGAGCAGTGCTAGCATAGATACAGGGGATCTGAGACCTCTCGTTCCTGCTGTGTGAAGGTGTGTTCTGGCAGCTCTGAGTGGAATTCATTGTTCCAGGAGCACACTTAGCCTTGGGTTCCACTGAGTCACCTTGAGCCACACTGACACCACACTGATGCCCTGGCTGCTATGTCTCCACGCTGTCTTCTAACCACACAGATGTTTACATGTTTTCAGATCCTGCTCAGCACACGGTCTGATACACTTATGTTCTCAACAAAACTATCAGTCAGAGTCATGACACAAACCATGTACGGCTTTCCTTAGAGACTAAATGATACAATGAAAATGTCTAGGGCTCTAACCGGCATGGCTCAGTGGATAGAGCGTCGGCCTGCAGACTGAAGTGTTCCAGGTTCGATTCTGGTCAAGGGCATGTACCTTGGTTGTGGGCACATCTCCAGTAGTGGGTGTGCAGGAGGCAGCTGATCGATGTTTCTCTCTCATCTATGTTTCTAACTCTATCTCTCTCCCTCCCTCTCTGTAAAAAATCAATAAAATATACTTTTTTAAAAAAAGAAAATGTCTAGGTCTGCCTTGAATGCCCAAAGAGGGAAATAACCCAGTTGTCTTAAGAGGTATTCATAATGAACATTTTAAAAAAATAAAACCCAGCAATTTTTGTATTTTTCTCTCTTGCTGTTTTATTCTCGCTCCCAAAATTACTCAGGACTTGAATAGTCACTGCCTAATTATGCCCACTCCCTGGTGCTGCCTACCCCACCTCCACTCCTGCCCCAAGAGTTTTAGCATGTGTGTTAACTCACCTGGTATCGGTCAAGGATTCTGAAGTCCTGACAGGTGGTTCTGTATGTGGCTTGGCCAGCTGGAAGCCTAGAAACTCCTTCTTTGGCTCCATAAATCCCATCAACTAACAGAAGAGCAGCATTAACAACTTGATCCAAGTCAAAAAGTGGTAATCCCCTATCCCTTTTTGCTTGTCTGACAATCAGTTTACGCTTCAGTCTCCGAGCTTCTGGTGTCATGGCAACGGCACTGGGACAAGCTTCCAGCCTCTTCAGGAGCAGCTTCTCCTCATAGATACTAACAGGGGTGTACTTGGGCCCTTTGGGTTTCCTGTCCTTCTCCAGCTGCGGCTTCCTCTTTTCTCGAGCCCTTGTTTGCAAAGATGTGTTGGAATCTGTGTCTTCACTGTCAATGTCCATCCTGTCAGGTTTTTCCTCCTCACTGTCTACCTCCTGCTTTATATGTTCAGGTGCTCTGACCTTCTTCCTGCCACCAGGCACTGTCCCAGAAGCTGCTGACCCAGCAGGGGGCGGTACATACTCCATCCCTGGGTCTATGACTCCATCACCTTCCAACTCATCGTCATCTGTGAAAGTATAAAACAGGACAAAAGAAATACAGAGCACACCGCACACAAGGTGAAAACATACACTTTTATATCATGGGCCATGCATAAAATAAAGACCCATGAAAGGCAAGACTTACCGTGAAACAAGGCTTGTGGTGGCATCACATCTGGAATCAGATCTGCTTCTGAAAGCAAGCTGGGCGTGGCTGAGTGAGAGGCAGGGGTCCCAGGGGCAGAGAAATCCAAAGAGGGAGACGGAGACGGGCTAGTCAGCGGAGTGCGGTCAGAGGAGCTCAAGGATGAAAAGTCGATCACTTCTCCTTTTTCTAGAATCACATCTGGCCTGCGGCCTCGGCTTATGAACTTTACAGGGGTCGAAGAAGTGCTCCTGTCAAGAAAGCCAGCAGCTTCCTTCTGGGCTCTTCTAATGTCTTTCGCTTCCTGAGTACGACATCTTTTCTCTTTTAATTCCATGGCTGATTCCACAGGATTGCGACTCGCCCGTTTTCTAAGTCCCTCAACAGTAATGATGGGATCTAATGTTGGTTTTGAGGCTGATGGAAAAGAATAAATATCTCAATTTTTAAATAACCATTCAATTTTAGTTTCTTTTGCTAGTTTATTATTGTAAACTTACTACCACATTCAAAATAGAGGAATGTTTGCCCTGGTGGGTGTGGCTCAGTTGGCTGAACGTCTTCCCATGCACTGAAAGGTCACTGGTTAGATTCCCGGTCAGGGTACATGCCCATGTTTCGGGTTCAGCCCTGGACTGTATGGGAGGCAAACAATCGATGTTTCTCTCTCACATCGATATTTTTCTCTCTCTCTCCCAACCTCTCAATCTGAAATCAGTAAAAACATATTAAAAAAAACAACAACAACACACAAAATAGAGAAATGTTCAATGAATGCCTTAAATGAGGACTTAGATATCTCTTAACAAGAAAAAAAATTATAATGAAAATTTAAACAATTAAACTCTATCTTTTATCGACTGGAATAGGTAAGTATTCAAAGTTTGATAATGCTCAGCAAGTATATGGGGAAATGAACATTTTCATACCAGGACGTAAATTTTATTACAACTTTTTGGAAGGTAGCCTGGCAATACTGATTCAAGTTTTGAATGAGCATGCATTTAATACAGTAACACACTTCCAGGAATTAATCACACAAAAATTTGCACATGCACACAAATGTGTACAATTATATTGTTGTCTATTTTTTATATGTATATTTTTATTGATTTCAGAGAGGAAGGGAGAAGAAGAGAGAGAGAAACATCAAGGAGAGAGAATCATTGATCGGCTGCCTCCTGCACATCTCCTACTGGAGATTGAGCCCACAACCAGGACATATGCCCTTGACTGGAATCGAACCTGGGACCCTCCAGTCCGCAGGCCGACACTTTATCCCAGGGGTCCTCAAACTACGGCCCTCGGGCCACATGCGGCCCGCTGAGGACATTTATCCGGCCCGCCAGGTGCGCTGCCTGTCCTGCTTAGCAGCCGACTCGTCCCGGGCCCGCAGTGTGCATAGGAATTTGTTCATAGTTGTTTTTTTTTAAACTATAGTCCGGCCCTCCAATGGTCTGAGGGACAGTGAACTGGTCCCCTGTTTAAAAAGTTTGAGGACCCCTGCCTTAGCCAAACTGACTAGGGCTATATTGTTGTTTAAAATAACAACAATAAAAGGTTCTAGAAATAACCAAAATGCCCATCAATAGGGGTTTAATAAATTATCATACAACCATTCAATGGAATGCAATGAAATAAAAGAAAACATGGCAGCCCAGACAGCATGACTCAATGGTTGAGCATCAACCTATGAACCAGGAGATCATGGTTCAATTCCTAGTCAGGACACATGCCCAGGTTGTGGGCTCGATTCTCAGTGGGGACCGTGCAGGAGGAAGCTGGTCAATGAGTGTCTCTCATCATTGATGTTTCTGTCTCTCTCTCCCTGTCCCTTCCTCTCTGAAATTAATTTGAAAAAAAAAACATGGCAGATCTGCATGTACTGCTATGGAAAGATATCCAAGGTTTACTGGTAAGCAGAGGGAAAAATGGAGAATAGATATTGTGAGTCCATTTACAGTTTTTCTTTTAAAAAAAATAAGAAAATGCTTAAATGTGCAGACGATTTCTAAATGCATTCACAAGAGTCAACAGTGGTTACTCTGGAAAGTGAAACTGCAGGAAGGGGTGGGTACAGAGGAGCAACTTCCAGACCTTATATTCTTCAATCCTACTTGACTTTCTTCCCAATCATATTTTTTAAAAATGTAAAAGCTCATTAAAACCTCTTTAGATTAAAAAAAAAAAAATCAGACCAATGTGTGACAGTAAAGAATTACTATTAATTCTCTTAAAATTGTGAAAATGGTATTATGGTTAGACTACAAAAAAGAGTTTACACCACTTAGAGATACATACTGAAATATTTAAGAATGCTATGTTGGTGCCTAGGATTGCTCCTAAAGAATCCAAGGGTGGGATAGGTAGAGGGTTGGGGGAAGTACTCAGGGTCTAGATCAGGGATGGGGAACCTTTTTATGTCAAGGGCCATTTTGATATTTATAACATCATTCACAGGCCATACAAAAGTATCAACTTAAAAATTAGCCTGCTGTATTTGGTCAAACATTTAATTAACTCACCCCTAATGCCTTGGCAGGGCCAGGCTTAACGATTAATTGGGCCTTATACGACATGAGGGCTGGATGTTCCCCACCCCTCTTCTAGATAAAATGAGATTGTCAGCAGTTAGCTGTTGAAGTGAGGTGAAAGGTATGTGGGGA
This sequence comes from Plecotus auritus, assembly GCF_963455305.1. Taxonomy (NCBI): domain Eukaryota; kingdom Metazoa; phylum Chordata; class Mammalia; order Chiroptera; family Vespertilionidae; genus Plecotus; species Plecotus auritus. Next base: position 80,816,983 of record NC_137782.1, on the reverse strand, counting down.
TTCATTATATTACTCTTTGCACATTTGCACATTTTAAAAAATTTTCCATAATAAAAAGTTTAAAAACAAAATCAGATTAAAATAGAGAACCTTTCAGATATCAAAGGAACTTTATTAAAACCAGTAACTTAATTAGGAAATTATCCTATTTTTATTTAGTATTTATTTACAGGATATAAAAAATGTGTCACAATAAAACTGCCAAGCAGAGTCCCTCCAGAGGCAGATGAGCTATGCCTGGTAAAGTGGGATTGTCTCCTGAGCTCACCCTTGCTCAGCTTTGGGCTGGCTAGCACTTCCTACACTGCTCTCACAGCAGTACCTTTTACTTTCAAAGCAGAGGCAGACAACTTCTCTCCTTCAGGTTTCATTGTCGGGGGCTTGTTGTGAACAAGTTTCCACCATCCTGGTTCTCCGAATTCCTGAGCACCTGAACGGAAGTACATAGGACTTCCCACGCTGAGGCAACCTGCTACTGTGCTCCACCAGGTCGAAGTTTTTTTCCTGGAGAGTCCAAGAATTTAAAAATGATTGTTTTTTAAAATTCTATCATTATATAGAAAATACATTCTATGTATACTCTGTGACTCCTAGCCTACGATATGCTCTGAACCTGAAAACTTTGAAGGAACATAAGTTAAGAGAGGCTCTGAGGTCTGCCTGGCTTCAAATCCTGGCTCTACCACTTTCTAGCTGCCTCAGTTTCCTCAACTTTAAAATTAGGATCAGAGAACTTACCTCACTAGGTCATTGTGGGGATTAAATGAAATAATTCAAACAAAGCTCAGAAAACAATTCTGATCACAATCATCATGATTACCAAGTTCTACAAGTTAATTTTAACTAAACGAGTTACTTTTATATGTGAATTAAACACAGTTCTCAAGAATGAATGCAGGAGAATCATTAGCCATGGTAAATCATTTTTACCTAGGTATCAGATGCATCTCTCAGTCTGTTCCTATTTTCCTTTACACAGCAGAGTGGGAATAAAACTATATTGTGTGTTCCACAAACAAAGAACTGAACTTTGGGGGAATAACTTTGGCAAAAAAAAAAAAAGCCGAAACCGGTTTGGCTCAGTGGATAGAGCATCGGCCTGTGGACTGAAGGGTCCCGGGTTCGATTCCGGTCAAGGGCATGTACCTTGGTTGCGGGCACATCCCCAGTGGGAGGTGTGCAGGAGGCAGCTGATCGATGTTTCTCTCTCATCGATGTTTCTAGCTCTCTGTCCCTCTCCCTTCCTCTCTGTAAAATATCAATAAAATATATTTAAAAAAAAAAAGGCAAGCATTTCAAAATAACTACACAAGAATGTATATAACAAAAATTTTTAAATATGTTACATGTCAACTATTCCGATTCCTCCTGTTGAAAATTCTTTCAAAGGCAACTGTTTTATTTCCACCTTGAAAATGTAAGTCAATCACCAGAAATACTTTCATAAAAAGGCCAGACTAATAATTCCAAAATATTGCTAGGGGGCAAAAGAAAAAAAATATTCTTAGGAACACAGATGTACTAGAACACACAGAAGAAAAAAAACTTTAATAGGCATAAGCACTGTCTGTGATGGGGCAAATAACACCTTAGCTTTCACTGGCAATGTTTTGGTCCCAGAGCACTCTAACTCCTTTGGTCTCCTCCACTCAACTTTTTCTAACTTTCCAAGCCCCCTCCTCTTGCCCAAAGAATATGATCAAGGGAGAAGCCATTCTACTTGCTTTCTCACACAATGAGTATGTCAGTCCAGTTGGTGGTGTCCCACAGGTCCCGTAGGCTCTGTTCACTTCTCTTTGATCTTTTTCCTTGCTTTTCCTCAGATCTTATAATTCCCATTGACCCATCTTCAAGTTCACTGAATCTTTCTCTGCTTGCTCAAATCTGCCTTTGAATCCCTCCAATGAATATTTCATTGCAGTATTATACTTTCCAGTGCCAGAATTTCTTTTTAGGTTTTCTATCTCTTTATTGATATTCCTATTTTGTTCATACAATATTTTCTCAACTTTCTCCCCATCTTCTTTTAGTTCTTTGAGCATCTTTAAGACAGCTATTTTAAAGTCTTTCCTTCATAGATCCCCCTTAGGTCTTCTTAAGGAATTCCTGGTTGGTTTATTTTTTTCCCTTGAATGGTCAATACCTTTTGCTGTTTCTTTGTATTCTTTCTAATTTTTTAATTGAAAATTTAATTTAATACTGTAGTAACTCTGGACATTAGATTATTATCCTTCCTCAAAGGTTTTTTGTTTTTGTTTTTTTGTGTTTGTTTTTTTTTACTGTTGTAGGCTGTCCCCCTGTGCCAAATATCAGCATGAGTTGTATAAAATTAAGGTCTTCTCGGGTCATTTCTGAGCTTGTGCCTTCCCGAGCACGTGTAGTGACTTTCTAATTTCCCCTGTATATATACAGTATATATGTAGTTGCTTTTGAACATCTTAGCCTTCAATGTCTAGCTCCAAAAAGAGAACAAAGAGAAAAATAAAGGGGAGAGAGGAAGGCACCAGCCTATTAATCCCTAAACTTGGTTCAATCAGAGGGAAAGGGGCTTGCCACAATAGGGAAGGTGCAACAACAATGGCTGCCCACCTTTGTCTGCAACATTGTGATCAGTAGCAGCAATCAGTGATCAAAGCATAGATCACAATATTTGGAGGAGTGTTCTTTTTGTATACCCTGGCTCCCATAAGCTGTGTGCAAGCTGCTCTGAGAGCATGCACATTGCTGCCTGCTGCAGGCTGAAAGGTGTGGGATAGGCAGAAGCTACAGTGCTAAGAGTTGAAATTGATTAAAATGAACAGCAATTTACTGTACAAACCTTCCCCTGGAAGTTGCAAGTCTTTAACAGACTCCAAAATTCCAAAATAGTTACAGCAGACAGATTCTACAATTCCAATGTCTAAGTAGGGAGACAGATTTCTGATGCTTCCTACTTTGCCATCTCCCCAGAATCGTCATATAATTGTTTTGAATTTTAAATACTATGAATGTGCTATCTCATATTTCATCAAATATAAGATCTACTGATCTTAAGATACATCATTTTATGTACAAGAAAGGAAACTATCAAATTTTGTCACATCATCACTACTTGTAAGATATATCCAGCTGTCAGAGAAATCAAAATTTGAAATATTATGCATCTTAAAATCAATGAAATATAGTAACAGAATAAAGCATTCCAACTATTCTTCAAAGGTATAATCAAAGTTATACCTTCTGGAAGAATTCAAGGCTAGGATTGTAAAAGCAAATTAAATGATCACACACAATGGCAATTAAACTATAGTAATTAATAAAGCTTTTGTATACTTTTTGTTTCTACAATAGGTACATAAAGTTATTTAGGTTAGCCCCAAATAATCCTTTACACACTTAAACTTTGATAAAAATTAAAGGCATAAAAGCAAATCCTGTAAATATCTGGAAGAAAATGTATTTAAATTTAGAACTTCATTACACAGTATACTATTCGCTTAGATCTTTTTTTAAAAAAATTGATTTGAGAGAGAGAGAAAGACCGATGTGAGAGAGATACATCGATCAGTTGGCTGCCTCCTGCATGTGCCCTGACCAATGATCAAACCAGCTACCTAAGTATGTGCCCGGGAATTGAACCTGCAACCTTTTCGTGCACCAGACAATGCCTCAACCAAGTGAGCCACACAGCCAGGGCTATTCGCTTAGCTCTTATGGCAAATGAGAAATGGTTATTATTGTTAGGAATTTAAAATATGGTCTATGGATAGCAGAATTAAAATCTTTAGTAGTTATAAAAAAGTTGGACTGTAAGTGCTCTTTTGCAGCGTGGTCCTCTGAGGTGTAGTAACTCTGTGTATCTTCATACACAGAGACAACTGCGCACATGGTAATCACATCAGGGAGCAGTTTCAGGTGACTTTCCAATCACTGATGTTTAAAGCAGAGTTCCCAATAACAGTAACAACAACAACAAACAAACAGAAAAGAAAAAAAAGACAAAAACAAAACAAAATAAAATAAAGCAGAGTTCCCAAAGTAAAGGTTAGCATTGTGCAGGAAACTGAGTGGCAAGGAATCACAGAGTAATTTTTCCTTCTCTTTCACTCCTTCTGGTTAGATCAAGGAGAAAGTTTGTTGCTTGAAATTCTAACACATGTACCCACCCCTTTTGATCAAGAAAGAAGGTCTCAGATTGCCTCAATAGGCCATGGGCTCCAGCTACAACTTAATGGCATTGTTTTATTTTTAGTGCATTTATTTTTATAGTTTCATTATATTTATGGCAAATTATATATAAACATTTTGCTCACAAAGGCGGTGTGAAGTTTCTTTTTAAAGTGAATGTATTTTTTAAGTGACTTGTTTTAAATAAGTAAATGATAATTCAAGTGATACATTACTATGGCCCAAACCACTAGTCTAATGGTTAAACTACACAGCAGCTGGAAAGTAATTAATGCCTTTTGGTAAACGTATTAAAAAGAACAGGCTCTAGAAGTGAACAAATGACACGAACAACTTCTGTTAAAATAACGGCAATATCCTTAAAAACAGGCAATTTAAATCCAAGTTCTTCCAGAAGACAATCCATTAAACAGAGCAGCACTGAGATCATGAAAACATTCCAAGATCTAATTTTATCCATTTTTCCCCTTTTTTGTCCCTTATAAATGGGATGTATTAAGTCCCACAAATAGTGCTAAATCACTGAACTAAGACAACAGATTTCCTTTCTTTAAGAAAAAGAACCAGTTATACTGTCAATTCTTTTCTTAGTACCACTAAAATTACTCAAGAACAAAAATAACTTCTTTTGTAAAAATGTACTGAATCTATTCTATTTTTTCCTCACAGCAAGTCTTCAGAATGTCGTCCCTCCTTTTAAATGCCTTCCCTGATTTCCCAGCAGCATTAGCAGAGCTGTGACTTCTCAGCACCAGAGGAAATAGAGGCTGTAGTGAGTTCAGAGTGAGGACATGTACAAACTCCCTGCTCTGACTTGCTGTGATCAGAGCCTTTACCTATCTTGTCTACAATGACCCTATATGCAAGATTTATGAATCTCACACAGGACTTCAGATGGCAATTAACAATCAGAATCTCAAACAGAACTGACCAATCCAGTTGTGAACTCATTAATCTCTAAATAGCAATAAAAATCTTAGTAGATTCACATGAACATTTAGTTAAAACATATGGTCTCAAGCTCTGGCCAGTATGGCTCAGTTGGTTGGAGCATTGTCCCGTGTACAAGAAGGTCAGGTTTAATTCCCAATCAGGGAACATAACTGGGTTGCAGGTTCAATCTCCAGTTGGGGCACATACAGAAGGCTACAGATTACTGATTAATGTATATTTCTCTCTCCACCCCCCCCTTTCCTCCTTCTCTAAAAAAACAAAAACAAGCAAACAAAAAAATACCATATGGTCTTAATATCTGTGCACTGACATCCCTAAGTCTGATGAACTAAAACAGCTACCAAGGAGGAGTGCATTTAGCAGCAAAAAAAAAAAAAAAAGCATTAAAATGAAAAGAGGGATGAATAAGCTGTATGTATAATAATGTATCTAAATCTTGCTAAGCACTGTCATACCCAAAAATATAAAACTGTTTCTCCATTCTAGTTAATAAAAATAAATACAAAATAATAAGACTCTATTAATGAATAGCAATATAAATAGGTGCAGTCAATAACTGCCATTATTTTTCTTCTTCTGATAAGGCAATGATTTTAAAAGGATAGTAATAATGCTATCTCCTCCAATTAAGTAGTTACTCATCCAACTATTAAACAGCCTCATTTAATCAAACTATTTTTTAACATTCTTCAAATCTCTTCAAAATCTCTTAATGCTCAGTATAAACCAATAGTTACTTCTCGAAATAGGATGAGTGACTACACTTTTAATAGTATATACTTCCACTTTGATTTTTCATAAACAAGTTTTTTAACTTAAAAAAGGAACATTTTCTGGATTACAAAATTCTCTGTAATTGCCATAAGCAAATGCATACTCTTAATTCTCTAGAGCAGTGATTTTCAACCAGTGTGCCACAAGCATTTTTATTTTTATTTTTTAAAATAATTCTTTAGCCGAAACCGGTTTGGCTCAGTGGATAGAGCGTCGGCCTGTGGAATGAAGGGTCCCGGGTTCGATCCCGGTCAAGGGCATGTACCCTGGTTGCGGGCACATCCCCAGTGGGAGGTGTGCAGGAGGCAGCTGATCGATGTTTCTCTCTCATCTATGTTTCTAACTCTCTATCCCTCTCCCTTCCTCTCTGTAAAATATCAATAAAATATATAAAAAAATAAAATAAATAATTCTTTATTGTTGAAAGTATTACATATGTGCCACAAGAATTTTTAAAACATGCAATACCTGATTATTTAGTCAGGGGCACTGACCTCTTTTCCCTTAGGTTGTCAAATAAAAAAAAAAAATGGCAATAGCCAACACAACAATAGCTGTCCAGTGTGAATAAATCAAAATTATACCTTTTCTCTTTTTTTGTCAGACTGGCAAAAATGTATTTTTTGGTGTGTTGCAGAATTTCAGTAATTAGTTTGTGTGTGCCATGAGATAAAAAAGTTGAAAATTGCTGCTCTAGAGGGCTACACTAGGCTAGCTCAAATCTTATATTCATTCTTTATATCTTTGTTCAAGTATAAAATTTTTTTAAAAATCACATTACCTATTCCCTAGTAAAAAAGTCCAATGTTTCTCAATAAAAGCACAGATATCCTCTTTCCACCTGAAATAACCTTGACGTCCACTTCCTTCCAGAGACAAGTTGTACATTGCCAACATGACAACCTGAAAAACAAACCAAACAAGGACTGGGACAGAAGCATGATTAAGGGTGTTAATCTTGAGGGAGAAAATTTGTTGTTTTATATTCTAAATAGAGAACAGAGGGAAGAAAGGAAGGATAATATCTCGGAATATTCTCAGTATAGAATTTTACTTTCTTTTTTGCTCTCAGATGAGTCTCACTAATCCACTTAGTTATGTGCAGTCTTTCTTTACGTGTTACATATGCAGGGTTGCTGTGTGGTTGACTATGATAAATAACCGCTGTCCTGGGCGAATCCGCAGCCCAGTATCCCTCCATCCTACACAATGCAGAACTAACAAGTGTTAACTACTGGCCATCAGGAGGCCTCTGGGTATCTACTACAGCCAGCATCTTGACCAACAGTGCTAACTTTATTGAATATTTTGAAAATCATCCCTGCATATTTTTCTAAGCTCTTTAGAGGGCAGAAACAAATGACTCAGAATTTAAGAGCTGAAAATAATGTGACACACCATCTACTCAGTACTTAATCATTTTTAGCTGTGCAAACCTTTCTTCAAATGAAATCAGCAATCAACAACGGGTAGAGACCTGAAAAGGCCTGGCTCCTCTGCCCCTTCTCAAAGGGCTCACTCCCCAGAGTTCAATCTGAAAACTCCTAATCTAGAACAACCTGGTTATTTTACAGATAATAAATTCATGGCCCCGAATGGGGAAATATTTTCTAGGAGTATAAATAACACATGCTCATTGTAAAAGACTTAATAATAGAAAAAAGAGAAAATAAGTACGTAAAGATCACTTTAAATCCACCATCAAGAAATAATCAGCCCGGCCGGCGCGGCTTAGTGGTTAGCATCCAGGTCACCATGGAGAGCACATGCCTGGGTTGCAGGCTCGACCCCCAGTGTGGGGCATGCAGGGGGCAGCCAATCAATGATTCTTTCTCATCATTGATGTTACTATCTCTCTCTCCATCTCTTTCCCTCTCTGAAACAATTAAAAATATATTAAAAGAAATAATCACTTTTAACATTTTTAGTGACTGTCCTTTCAGACATTTCTTTTTGTGTCTACATGTAATTTTGTAATTATGTAATTTTATGTAAATGAACAAAACTATACAAGCTATTCAAAACCATGTCTTCAACCTAATAAAAATAATGATTAATTTTGGGCCAATGAAACTGAAAAGGGGACAGAGAATCTAAAGGAAAAAAAAATCCTGCCTGGCAGGTGTGGCTCAATGGTTGAGCATCAACCTATGAACCAGGTGGTTACAGTTAGACTCCCAGTCAGAGCACATATCCAGGTTGTGGGCTCAATGCCCCGTAGGGGGTGTGCAGGAGGCATCTGATCAATGATTATCTCTCATCATTGATGTTCCTATCTTTCTTTCCCTCTCCCTTCTTCTCTAAAATCAATAAAAATATTTTTTTTAGGATGGTGAAGACCTGGGAGGTGGGTAAGAACTGGGAGGAGGGGGGTAAAGAGGAAACAAATGGGAGACATCTGTAATACTATCAACAATGAATAAATATATATATAAACATATTTAAAAATTTTTTAATCCTTAAATAATTATTTCCATAAGGAGTGTCCTGAAGCTGTAAGGAATCTAATAAAGTGCAATTCATGGCCCATCATGTGGGTTCACAGCATTAACTCCCAATGGTACCACGAGAAGACTTATGCCTGAAGGCAATTCTGCTGCTTCCACTGAATTTCAATTTCCGCCAACCTTAAACTTGTAAAACTTTTGGATGGCCTAACAAATAATTAACCCCATGAACAGATTTTTCAAATTCTTTCACTGATTTTTGCATCGGGTCTACATCAACCAAAAAGCAGTAATTGTTCATGAGGAGTTACTATTTAATGGATATGGAATTTCAGTTTGGGAAGATAAGAAAATTCTGAAAATGGATAGTGGTGATGGTTGCCAAACAATGTGAATATACTTCATACCACTGAATTGTACACTTAAAAATGCTTAATATCTTAAACTTTTACGCTATGTATATATTACCTCAATTTTTAAAAGTTACTATTCAAGAAATACCTAAGGCAGTACCCTTACCCAGAAGTTTTGACTTCAGGTTAAAGACAGTAGTACATTATTAAAATGTTTTTTAAGTGTTTTTCCCTAAGGCAGTGGTCAGCAAACTCATTAGTCAACAGAGCGGCAAACCCGGGCTTGCGAGCCGCCGCAGTTTGCCGACCACTGCTTTAAGGAAAGCATGAAGTTTGCCGACCACTGCCCACTCTCAGACTCCTAGAGTAACCCAGAAACAGGATTCACTGTTAATCTCAGTGGTAGATACAGAAGTATCTATTAATTTACTTATTTCCGATACTATTTTAATTTAATTTTTTAAATATATTTTATTGATTTTTTACAGAGAGGAAGGGAGAGGAATAGTTAGAAACATCGATGAGAGAGAAACACCGAACAGCTGCCTCCTGCACACCTCCCATTGGGGATGTGCCCGCAACCAAGGTACAAAACTTTCAGACTCCAAGGCTGCTAAAGCTGTCTAATAACTAAGACATCTAATGTGCAAGCTGTCTAATAAAGCTCTGATAACTAAGACATCTAAGGCTGCTAAAGCAACTACAATTTACAAGGTCGAATCTGGGACCTTTCAGTCCGCAGGCCGACGTTCTATCCACTGAGCCAAACCAGTCAGGGCGAGACTGAGTTTTTAAGATGCCAACAGAAACACTGATCAGTAGCTTGCCAAGAACCAGATGTGTCTGATCTAAGTTATGATTTCATCAGACCAGTATCATCTACCACCTATGTGTCTTTGGAAGTAAAAAATAATTTTCAAGGGATGTTAGTTTAACTAAATGTGCAAACTGAGCCAATATTACATATTCTGAGCAACACAATAAAAAACTACTTTTTCTTTTAAAAAGAACCTTCACAGAAAACTCACATTCTTGAAAATAACAAAAATACATATATTTGCTCTTCCATATTACAGCTTTTGAAAAGCTACTTGCAGGCCAAATGCAAATCTGCCTACATATGCACACATCAGAATAACCTATTAATATTAACCTGACCTTGGCTAGAGGCAGGTCTCATGTATGCTTCGAAAAAAAATATTGGAATTACAATATTCATGGGACTATATCCCCAATACAAACTTCCTTTCATTTTCTACTCATATATTTTCAGACAAGTCAAAGACTCACTCTCTCCATTCAGCACTGACAGATTTCATGACAAGCTGTCTAATAAAGCTCTGATAACTAAGACATCTAAGGCTGCTAAAGCAACTACAATTTACAAGGAACACCTGAAGGGGCCTAGATGGTATAATCTTTCTCATTACCCTGTTCATTTCCTTCATAGCAAAAAAGTGCTATAGGTAACTAACTTATTTGTCTGCTTAGAACATAAAATAAATGTCTAGAATGTCATGCCTGGGGCAGGGGTTATAGCTGTCTTGTTCATCACAGTAGTTTCTAGGCACTCAATATTTTTTGAATCAATAAACATAAAATTGAATGAGCATAATTCATTCATTTTTAGAACTTAAAGACTATATGTACATTGTGCCTACTATAGATATACTAGTATTAATATAAAAACAAAAAAAAATTAATATAACCAAAGATCAATAAAAAGCTATCATTCAGACTATATAGTTGGATTATGGTATTGGTATTGAAGATGGTTAAAAGTAGACATAGGGCCCTGGCCGGGTTGGTTGGAGTGCTGTCCTGTAAAAATTGTGGGTTCAATTCCCGGTCAGTGCACATACCTCGAATGTGTGGGTTCGATCGCCAGTTGGGATTCGGGAAGCAAGCGATTAATGTTTCTCTGTCTCCCTTCCTCTCTAAATTAATAGGGTGAGGATTTTTTAAAAAGCAGACACAAAAAAATATTCAAATAGGTTTGCATTCAAACGCAGAAAAGTGGATTATGTTGGTTTCTGCAATCAACCACATTATGTCTTCCAAATTTATTTCCTATGTGGCCATCTTTACAATTTTTAAAATGGTTTCATTGTTCAAAAAAAGGCTGCCAGAAAAACGTGAACCTCATTTTCAATTAAAATCAAAGTTTGGTATTATGGAAAAAATGGTATCGTGTGTGAAGTTTTCAAGTATCTCAAACCCAATTCACTAAGTTAGCAGTGAGTCCCGTCCAAAAACTCCTTTCTCCAGATTCAATATATAATTTTCATGGGGAAATAAAACCCCTCCAAACAGCTCAAAATCTCATATAAGTTCCTCTTTCTGTAGATATTCCAATAAATTCCTTGGGAACCAACCTCCTGAATTCTATAGGAAGAGCCTTTACTCACTTGCTGCCATGTTAGCTTCAGCCTTTCATACTGCTCCTTGCCATCTTCTGAGCAATCGGAACAAGTAAACCTAAAAAAATTATCACCCTTAAGGTAACTGAGCTGTTCCCTCAGCTGACCTAGGAGAAAAACAAAAAAGTGTATCATAGATTTATCTAAGAACAGGGGTAACTCAAAGGTTTAATTCATTTAGCAACCAGATTTTAAGTTTCCCATACTGTTTTTCCTTTATTTCAGCCAGTTAATGATAGAAAGAGGCGGGGAAAGGAATAGAGAAGATTTTTATTCTTCCAGCATCAGTGTATGCACATGAAGATCGTTGGTTCCCTAACTTTTAGAAGAAAGATATTGGAAAAAGCAGTTACTATTGCTCACTGGATTTTCCAACTGTTAACATTCCAGACTCCTACAGGTCTCTTCACACATTCTTTCAAAAATACCCGAGCTCCCACCGAGTATCAGGCACTGGGCTAGGAAGTGGGAATACTGTGCCCAAGACAGGCATAGTAACTGCTCTCAGTTTACAAATTCTGTAGGGGAAACATGAAGGTAATCACAACAGCACAGTGGTTCTCCATCCTCACTGTACATCAGAATGGTTTTGTTTTAATGTCTTGGCTTACCCCACATGAAATAAATCAATCTCTGAAGTGGAGCCTGGGTCTACATTTTTAAAGTGACACATGCTCTGGAAGACATGAAAACCACTGCAGTAGTAAAGGCAATGTGACAGCACATAAAAGGGGTGGCCGACCCATATTGGGAAGATAGGAGAGCTAGAAAAAGTGGGTTCTACAGGAGGACTAGAATTAGCCAGGGGAAGAGAGGTGCTTGTGTGTATGGGGGGAGGGCATGGAGGCTAGAGATGAATATTCCAGAAAGAAAATTAAAATGTGCCGAGTCCCAGGGATAAGAAAGAGTTGTTTGTAAAGAATTAAAAGCTCATCCTAACAGCAAACGTCTGTTTATGTGTGAGGATAACAGGATACTAGAGAGAGAGGCTAAAGAAGTTAGCAGGGGCATAATCATAAAGGGCAGGTTAAGATGTATACTGTCAGGACAAGGAGAAAGCCATTGAGATTTTCAGGCAGGATCCTGAATTAATAAGCAGAAAGAGACACCTCACAAACAAAAACTACCTATAATAAATTCCAGATTTGTTTTCTGTGAAAAGTTATGTTAGTAGTAACTATTAATCTGAATAGTTGAATCTTCAACAAAAACATTTCCACATACCAGAAAATAACCCACTTCATGATTATCTAGTTACAAATTCTATTACACAAAGAATTCCTCTAGTGCGTACGTCTTTACTAGTCTCTGCCTAATAGGAAAATGCTGTTGTGGTAAGACTCATGATGACTGGCAAAGCATATCTTCCTTGAGAACTAGGAAGCTAGCAGTTGAAAAGACTGAGTTGAAAAACTAAAGTTATCAGGGGAGCATGTGTGTGTGTATATAACTCTTGCCAGCAGATCACAGAGGCCAACAAGAGAAAACAAGAATGATCCTAGGAAAAAAGAGCACAAAACACTTTAATCTGCTAATTCTGGCCTTACATCAGCCTACAGTAGCAGGAATTTTCCATGTGAGTTAAATACTAAGAGTAATTTTTATGAACTTGAACTTTTATTCTATACTGGGCCCTAAAGTCTTAAGATAGCCTTTTTAGAAAAATCTGGCTAATTTCTTAAGTAACACAGGATATCCAATTTTCTAGTCTTTATTGGGTTACCATCAAGAATGTTATTTTAACAATGTGATAAATATCAACAGTAATTTTTATTAGTATAAATGTGTCTGTTTTATATAAATTTTTAGTTAATCAACTAAACTAAAAATATAATAATAATCCTTTTATTTAGGTCTATTTACATTCACGTTTTTTTTTCACAGGTTAGGAAAACAAACACATAGAAACTGACAGATCAAAAGAATAGAGAAGCTCCTTACTGGCTGGTATCCATTTTTGGCATTTGTCACAGAAGTAGGACAGCTGCTCCTCCATCCAGGACACATCTCCTTCATCACTGTTGAGGGAATCCCCACTCTGATCGTGAGACAAGTCCACTGATGCCTGGTCCTCCGATTCAACAATCAGGAGAGTCTCCCCCTCCACTTCACCCTCCTCCAGTCCTTCTGAGGTAGAGGTTCTTGTGGCTTCATCATCATGGCGACTTATCAAACTACCTAGATGGATGTTACTATCCATCCCTTCTTTCTCAGAGGGTCAGAAGTGCTTTCGTAACAATCCTAAACTCTGACCAAGCTTAAAGAGGCTTTTATCAGGATTATACAAACAAAAACTCTTCAGAAGAGTGTCTGCCCTATTCTCTACTCAGATATAATGAACTTTTAAAGTAATAATTTAGTATAATCCATTGTCCTTTTCCTTGATTGAATTTAAAAGGACAGTGACCAAAAAAAGGTTGAAAATCTTACTAAGCTATTCTCCATCAACACACTCACATGCACACACACATCAATATTTCACATTCATTTCAAGTCATGTTTTTTGAGATCCTTTGCCAATAACATCTTCTCTCTTTCGGCTTCAAGTTGCTCAGTCAAAATAATCTGTTCTCCCAAAAGACGAATGTTTTCTTTTTTCCGATTTTGCCTCTCAATGTCTCTGATCACTCCGTCACGAAGCCTCTAAAAATGTAAGAAACAGATTTCAGTAGCACCCTGAACAGGTGGTTCCCATCCTTGTTACATTCAAAACCAAATAACAGTATTACCAAAATACACTTAAAACTTTCAGACTCCAAATACCCAACTACTATTTTAACTTTCTCTATAAATGTAAAATGTAATAAAGAAACCATCAAATTAATCTGGGAGTATGCTATAACATAATCACTTAAATGACTATTGATCATATTATAAGAAATTCCTGAACATTTATTATAGAAAATTTTATTATTATTATTATAGAAAACTTAAATGGAAATAACAATTAAAAAAGAAAAACTGTCACTATGTTGAATTTTAAAAGTTTAATTGATATATGACACTTAAAATATTTGGTAAGAATTACTACAGTAACTCTATGAACTACTTTCCTGTTAGCAATTTTCCTAGCTGAATAAACATCAAAGAAAAAAAAAGACTGCTACAATACGAACAAGCTATAAGGTAGATGCAAAAAAGTAAAAAACCCAGCTTCTAGTATACAAAGAGAAAAAGTAAAAATTATACAGAATTACTAATCAATTACGTAACAGAGAGAGAAGAAAAAAAAAATAGAATGCCACTATCAGAGGAAAAATTAAAGGCCCATCAATGATAGTTACTTTGATAAGCACTAAAGAACATGGACCTGGTACGAAAGATGAGACTTTTTAAAGCAGGCATCCTCAAACTTTTTAAACAGGGGGCCAGTTCACTGTCCCTCAGACCGTTGGAGGGCCGGACTATAGTTTAAAAACAACTATGAACAAATTCCTATGCGCACTGCGGGCCCGGGGACGAGTCAGCTACTAAGCAGGACAAGCAGCGGCACCCGATGGGCCGGATAAATGTCCTTGGTGGGCTGCATGTGGCCCGTGGGCTGTAGTTTGAGGACCCCTGTTTTAAAGCATCAATCCAGTCATGACTAATAACTAACATTTTATAGTCACAGGTCACAAAATGCTCTAATAAGTTTCTCCTTGTGATGCAGAATTAATGGCGATAAGGGCAGGGGTCTGAACTTTTTTTAAAAAATTATTATGATGTCTATTTAAGACACTTTCACCAAGTATCTACTTGCTGGACCTCGAGGCCTAGAGCTGCATTCCCTATTATGGGGAGAAGAGGATCCTAAGACTAATAACTCAACTGAAAACCAACTTTCTTGATCACTGAACCATTGGCAAGACCTCCAGAGACAGAAATGGAAGTGCTCATTCCACTCCTCCCTCCCCAATTTTTCTGATCCTGTGCTCCTTACACCACCCCACCCCCAAAGCTCACACCTTCCACACCTGTCTGAGATCCTACCCTTTTCAGAGACTTTAGTACATGCTTAGGATCTTGCTCTGCATCCATCATTTGCTATCTTCCTCCAAGTTTCAATGTGTATGCTGACTGCCTCCCACATCTTTCCTGTGAGGTCCACTTAACTATCTTACGAACCACCTCACTTACTAACCATGAAGGCTTCTCCACTATTCCAATTCTAACACCTAGAACTCTGGTTCCTCACGTAAGTACTACTTGTTTTGCAGGGTTCCCATGAGGATTAAAGATAATGTATATAAAATGCTTAGTACAGTGCCTGGTATGTAGTAAACAGTCAAGAAACAATAGTCATTATTTCTTGCTTCCTTGAACCTTCTTACATATCCACCATGTCAATAATTTGACCAACTCTTTCCCACTGCTAGAAAGTAAGCCCACAATGAATGATTGGATGTAAGATAAACACAGGTTATTCTGGTCAATCTTTTCTTCATCTCTAACTTTCAAATGTCTAAATCTACCTGTTCCACTCTAGCAGGCAGCCAGGGAGGGGAATCCTCTGGGTCATTTTTATTTTTAAAAAAATATATTTTTTATTGATTTCAGAGAGAAAGGGAGGGGAGAGAGATAAACATCAATGATGATAGAGAATCATTGTTTGGCTCCCTTTTGCAGGCCCCCTACTGGGGATTGAGCCCAAAACCCCTGCACGTGCCCTTGACCAGAATCGAACCCAGGACCCTTCAGTCCGTAGGCTGACGCTCTATCCACTAAACCAAACGGGCTAGGGCTGGGTCGCTTTTAAAACATACTTAATCGCTTTTAAAACATACTTAAGCCCAGCTAGTGTGCCTCGGTGGCTGAGTTTCAACCTATGAACCAGGAGGTCTGAGTTTCAATCCAGATCAGGGCACTTGCTCAGGATTTCCGGCTCCAACCAGTGTGGGGCATGCAGGAGGCAGCTGATCAATGACATCACTGATGTTTCTATCTCTCTCTCCCTCTTCCTTCCCCTCTGAAATCAATAAATAAAACGTACCTAAGCAGAATCCTCATGCCCAAGAGATTCTGATTTAATAGGCCTGGAGTAGGGCCCAGCCTCAGCTGCATTGTAAAAACTTTCCAGGAACATCGGGTGTGTGGCTAGGTTTCAGAACCAAGCTCTAATAATCCAGCCCTACCTGACTCTCTCGGAAATTCCCTGTTCACTGACCTCAGAGCTATATCTGACACACACTACTCCATCTCAATTTTTCTTGGGATCACCATCTTTTTCCTTCTTAGGAGGAAGATTCCTGCCTCTATTACAAAAGCTACACCTTTAGAACCCCAAATCTCTAGTCTCTTCCATGCCCTTTCATCATTAATCATCCCATTCCGTCCTCCACACAATTCTCGTATCTTCACAGGCTTCCTCTCCTCTGATTTCCGTGGATTGTGAACACCGAAGACAAAGACCTCATCTGCTTCATATCTGAATACCCAGCACACAGCACAGTCCAATGCAAGCAATGACTTTATTGATTCAGGTCATTGCTTTCACCCTTGGCAAACTAGGCTCTATCAATACCCGCGCCAAGGTGTCCTCTGAGAGTTCACCAATGATCTAGTTCCGGTTCTCACAATCAACACTCAGCGCTGTTTTCAATCAGTTAGGAGCGGCTTTGCTTCCTTATCTTTGGTTCCCAAAAAGTTCCTGGCACACAGTGATCAGTCATTAAGCGTTTACTAACTTGAATAAAAAAGAAAGTATGGGCAGAGAGACACAGAATGGACGGTCAGGCCAATGATCAGTAAGTCAGGATATTTCTAGGAATGTAAGTACCAAAAAAATGAAATTTGGAGGCTGGTATCGTTGACGTTCACAGAATCTAGTTTTCAGGGAGATCAACCAAGAACTGTGTGTGTGTGTGTGTGTGTGTGTGTGTGTGTGTGTGTGTGTATACATATACATATATATACATACATATATATATATATATATATATTTTTTTTTTTTTTTTTTTAAACCATGGACACAGACAATAGTGAGGTGAAGGCCGGGGCGGGGACCAGGGACAGGCTAGAAGGGGTCAATAGGGAAGAGAAGGGACACGTGTATTGCTTTCAACAATAAGAAAAAAAAACACACAGAACCACAAAACAACATACAAGCATCTCACCAAATTACCTTGGCCAAAGGCACGAAGGCGGATGCGGGAATGCTTCTTTATCGTGGGATAAAGTCTTATTAGCATTTAAACACCACAGGACCAACCTTGGGCCTGGGGGTGAAGAGAGGCCATAACCTGCTGAATGCACCCCAAGGAAACGCTTTCCCCTCCTCCACTTTCTGCGGTCCCAATGACATTCTGAAAGGTCGCATCACTGCAGGCTGGCTGCCACTAGAAAACGGACCGCTCACCACCCCACGGGCGTGCGTTCGCGGGAGCCAAACTTCAGCGCGGAGGGCCCGGGCTCCCAGGCGCCCGAGGCGGGAGGGTGGCCTGGACCTCGAGGGCGCACGCGGCCAGGGGGGCTGCAGCGCCCCGGGCCGAGCCCGCGACAGTCGGGTGAGCGTGCGGGTGCTGGGCCGCGCCGCCGCTGGGGAGAGGACGCGAGAGAAGGAAAGACCAGGACCAGCGGGAAATCACGCGGAGAGAACGGAGACCCCAAGGCCGCCGCCGCCGGGCCCGGAAGAGACCGTCACGTGACACCGACCTGCCGGTCCTGCCGCTGGTTCAGATGCACGCCAGCCACTGTGACCGTCGTCAGCACCACCGAGAGGCCCAGCACTAGCTTCGATCTCCTCGACATCCCCGCGCCGGGCGCCCCCTCCCACCACACTAGGGCCTGGGTGCCGCCGAGCATGCGTCGCCGCCAGTGCGAGCCAGACCCGACCCCCAGAGCGCAGATCCCCAGCCACTGCGATGTCGGCCGCCGCCGCCAGGCGCGAGCAATCGAGAGCCGAGCGGCTCCGCAGCAATGCGACTGCGGGTGGACCTGGGGAACGGAGGGTTGCTCTCTCTACCCTACAGGCGGCCGGGTTAAAGCACTCCCAATTCAAATTCTAAATTAGAGCCCCAGCACCTCGTCGGGGTGAGTTGGAGGGTTCCAGGCCTGCACCTCCTCATTGTATCACCTCCTCCACCACCCGTGGAGATGCTGACCCAGGTGCTTTGCTCAATAGCAGCTTCACCAAACTCAGCCCTCATTGTCCCTTTGGCGGGACAGGTGCCACCAGGAGATGGAGTTTTGCTAGTTAAATGTAGACACAGTCACCTGCTTTCACCTTGACGTTGTGGGGTGGCTGGTCAGGGACTGATTTTTCTTAAAATCGTAGTCTTCTGCCTAAAGAGCCTGTTGAGTGGGCAGCGACACCTCCTTGCCCCCTGATATGAAAAGAGCTGGTTACCTCCTTGTCCAGGTAATCCTTAAGAGATCACTTTGACACCCTTAGCTTCAGTTCCCGCCATTTATAAAAAAAGGATTCCTGAGCCCACATCACTAGAAACATAAATGATGGAATGAAGGAGTGCTTCGAGAATAGCTTAAGGTACTGTCCAATGTGTAGAAAGACGTTTGGCTTTCTAATGAAGAGGTATTGTCATTAAATTATTCTTTCTTACTAGAATTCACAGAGAATAAACTTTTCCTATGGAAACAACTTTGGATGATATTAACTTGGGCTCGATCTTAACCTCACCCAAGGGCTTCTTTGACATTCATTTCTGTAGTGCTTTGCTATTCCAGCCTAAGTTATGCAAGGGTAAATGGCATGATTGATACTGCTCTTAAGAAATGTAATACAATAAAACTAAATAATAAAAAAGTTAAAAATACCCTTTCAAATGTCATTTTGTTCACAATATATTTCTCAGCTGGAGGAATGTACCATTGAATTGGAAAACAGGAGTCTTGCCCTAATAGACCTTGAAGTTAGAAGCAATTTGATTCAGGGTGTTTTTGCATATTTCTGTAAAGAAAAAAAAACTATTAGACTATTTTTAATTGTCTACAATTAGACTACTTTTATATTGTCTTCTCCAGATATAATTTCCCTCTAAGTCAATAAGACTTCAACATGTCCTTAGACTGTAGCCTAGAGAGTTAGATGGTCTTTCATCCTGTCATCACTAATTTTTCAATGTCTTAAAATATTTTGTTATTATACTTTTGAAAGATCCTTTAAATGTTAACAGTGTCAAATTAAATGATGGATTATCTGTTTAAGTATTTATAAGCCTGAGCAGGATGTATTTGTATGATTATTGTCACATAAATTACTATGTGAGAGAATGACTGCATGCCATCAAACACTAAAACCACCTTTTTCCATTGTTAATATGATTTCCATCTAGTCTAAGTATATTTCTAAGTGTGTGCAGTGTGTTTGAACAAAAGCAGTTTTCTGGGACAACTTGAAGAGTTTCTAGTAATGAATACAAGCCCAGACTTGCTAATTGACTTTTTATTTTTTTCTGACAAACTTTGACTGAATGTGCCAGGAGCAGTGGATTCAAGGTTCCCCCATCACCACGCCATCCCTCAAGCAGCTTAATTTCTGCAAGAAAGACAGACTGGCATATCAAATAATCACAATTTAAAAAGCAGTTTACAAGTAGGAATGGTTATGGACTGTATGTTTGTGTGTCTGCCTCCCCCCGCCCCATTCTTATGTTGAAATCATAACCTCCAATGGCATGGTATCAGGAGGAAAAGCCTTTAGTAGGAAATTAGGTTTAGATGAGGTTATGAGGGTAGAGCCCATGATGGGATTACTGTCCTTGTAAGAAGAGAAAGAGACTAGAGCTCGAGCTATCTCTCTACCATGTAAGAACACGGCAAGAAGGTGGCCATCAGCAAACCAGGAAGAGGGCCCTCACTAGAACCTAACCATGCCAGCACTGGATCTCTGACTTCCCAGCCTCCAAAGCTGTGAGAAATAGATTTCTGTTTAATCTACTCAGTCTATGGTATTTTTTTGTTATAGCAGCCACAACTGAGACAGCAATGAACTGTTCCCCCAAAGTTCTACTGCTCTAGAGTCAGTATCACCCAACACAGAAGATTCAAGACCAAGTGCTCTGTCAGAATCTTCCAGCAACTCTCCTACAGGAACCAGGTGCTATCTGCTCTTAAATTCTTCTCTCTCTTTCTCTCTCTCTCTCTCTCTCTCTCTCAGTGGTAAACCATCTCTAATGCTGATTAAATGGAAAAAATCCTGCTTAACCACTGGAGACTCTGGGTGAGAGGTGCTACTGAAATAATCACAGATATATGTACAGGTGGAACTTCTACTACAAGGTCTAAGACTTAAATTTGAAGCCAACTCACCCAAAGGGCGGGTAAAAAACATGACTTCATAACATTAGCAAACATTAGCACATAAAGGCACACATTTGGGAGCTGTTTATCCTTTGGCTAGCATCTCCCCATTTCCGACAGCCCTCAGCCCCTGCAACCACCATTCCACTCTGCTGCTAAGAGTTAGACCTTTAAAAAGTATTTGTTTTTCTGTGTCTGGCTTATTTCATTTAGCATAATGTCCTCCAGGCTCATCCATGTTGTTGCAAATGGGAGGATTTCCTTCTCCTTATGTCCGAAAAATATTTCCTTGTGTGTATGTACCACAACTTCTTTATACATTCATCTGTCAATGGCCACTTAGGTTATTTCTACATCTTGGATATTCTGAATAATGCTGCAGTAAACATGGAAGTGCAGATACCTTTTCAAGATCCCAGTTTAATTTCCATTGGTTATATACCCAGGGATTGCTGAATCATAAGGTAGTTCTATTTTTAATTTTTTGAAAAACTTCCATCTGTTTTTCATAGTGGCTATATCAATTTATATTTACAGTGCACCAATTTATAGCTCACTAGGGGTTCCCTTTTCTCCACATCCTTCCCCCTCTCCCATCTTTTTGTTGTTGTTAATCCTCACCTGAGGACATTTTTCCACTGATTTTTTTTTTTTTTTTTTTTTTTTTTTAGAGATAGTGGAAGGGAGAGGAGAGACAGAGAGAAACATCGATGAAACATTGATGTGAGAGAGACACATCGATTGGTTGCCCCCTGCAGGCACCCAGACTAGGGCAGGGATTGAACGTGCAATTGAGGTAAGTGCCCTTGACCAGAATCAAACCTGTGACCCTTCAGTTCATGGGCTGAAGCTCTATCAACTGAGCCAAACCAGCCAATGCACCCCTTGTCTTTTTTTTTTAATTTAATAAATCTTTATTGTTCAGATTATTACAATTGTTCCTCTTTTTTCCCCCCATAGCTCCCCTCCACCCGGTTCCTACCCCACCCACTGCCCTTACCTCCCCCGCACTGTCCTCATCCATAGGTGTACGATTTTTGTCCAGTCTCTTCCTGCACCCCCCAAACCGCTTCCCCCGAGAATTGTCAGTCCACTCCCCTTCAATGCCCCTGATTCTATTATATTCACCAGTTTATTCTGTTCATCAGATTTTTTAAATTAAATCTTTATTCAGATTATTACAATTGTTTCTCCTTTTTCCCCCCATAGCTCCCCTCCACCCGGTTCCCACCCCACCTTCTGCCCTTACTTCCCCCCGACTGTCCTTATCCATAGGTCTATGATTTTTGTCCAGTCTCTTCCTAAACCCCCCCATACCCCTTTCCCCCTGAGAATTATCAGTCCACTCCCTTTCTATGGCCCTGATTCTATTATATTCACCAGATTATTCTGTTCCTCAGGTTTTTAATTCACACTTGTTGATGGATATGTATTTGTTGTTCATAATTTTTATCTTTACTTTTTTTCTTCTTTCTCTTCTTTAAGAATACCTTTCAGCATTTCATATGATACTGGTTTGGTGGTGATGAACTCCTTTAGCTTTTTCTTATCTGTGAAGCTCTTTATCTGACCTTCAATTCTGAATGATAGTTTTGCTGGGTAGAGTAATCTTGGTTGTAGGTTCTTGCTATTCATCACTTTGAATATTTCTTGCCACTCCTGTCTGGCCTGCATAGTTTCTGTTGAGAAATCAGCTGACAGTCGTATGGGTGCTCCCTTGTAGGTAATTAACTGTTTTTCTCTTGCTGCTTTTAATATTCTCTCTTTGTCTTTTGCTCTTGGCATTTTAATTATGATGTGTCTTGGTGTGGTCCTCTTTGGATTCCTCTTGTATGGGGTTCTGTGTGCTTCCTGGACTTGTAAGTCTATTTCTTTCACCAGGTGGGGGAAGTTTTCAGTCATTATTTCTTCAAATAGGTTTTCAGTGTCTTGCTTTCTCTCTTCTTCTGGCACCCCCATAATTTGGATGTTGGTATGTTTGAGATTGTCCCAGAGGCTCCTTACACTATCTTCAAATTTTTGGATTCTTTTTTCTTTTTGCTTTTCCAGTTGAGTGCTTTTTGCTTCTTTGTATTTCAAATCTTTGACTTGATTCTTGCAGTCCTCTAGTCTGCTGTTAGGTCTCTGTATAATATTTTTTATTTCAGTCAGTGTATGCTTAATTTCTAGTTGGTCCTTTTTCATATCCTCGAGGGTCTCGCTAAATTTATTGGCCTTTTCTAGGAAATTCTTGAGAAACTTTATAACCGTGGTTTTTGAACTCTATATCCAGTTGTTTGCTTTCCTCCATTTCTTTCATTTGTGATCTGTTTCTTTGTCTCCTCATTTTCACTGCTTCCCTGAGTTGGTAGCGTAGTTTTGTGTGGTAGGTGTCCTATAGAGCCCAGTGGCTCAGCCTCCCCCAGTTACCTGAGGTGGACACTCTTGGTGCACCCCTTTGTGGGCTGTGTGCACAGCCTTGTTGTAGTTAAGTCTTGATTGTTGTTGGTATCACTGGGAGGAATTGACCTCCAGGCCAACTGGCTGTGAGGATCAGCTGTGTCTACGCTGGTAGAACTTCTGTGCTGGAGACAGCCTTATGAGGCAAGACTTGCAAAATTGCAAAAGCCTCTGTGCTCAGCTTGGATGGGGCGGAGTCTCAGGGTGGAGCAGGCAGCCTTGGCTTCCTGTCAGCCCTGCCCTATGAGGCCCCTTGGTCTCAGTGTCCCTCGGTAATTTCTGCGAGCACCTCTGAGAGAATGCCGCCCTTAAGTTTCACCCGCTGCTAGGCAGTCCAGTTTCTCCCTGAATGAGTCTGGATTCCCAGAAACTAGCCCGGAACTGGAGTTCAGCGTAGTTGGGAGTTTCCGTCTCCCTCCCGCTTTAGAAAGCCAGCCGCGCACTCATCTACCCGTGCACTCAGCAGTCAGTCCTCTCTGCATGCGCACGTCTCTGACCTCTGCCTTCCACAGCTCCCCTGAGTCTCAGTGTGCTTTCACTTTTCCTGACAGTCCAGATTCCCCCTGAATGAGTCTGGGTTCCCAGAAACTCGCCTGGAAATGGAGTTCAGCACAGTCGGGAGCTTCCATTTCCCTCCCGCTTTAGAAAGCCAGCCATGCACTCAGCTACCCGTCCTCTCCGTGCACGCGCATCTCCGTACCTCAGCCTTTTGCAGCTCCTCTGAGTCTCAATGTGCTTTTCTTTTTCCTTCTAGTTGTAGAATTTCCACTCAGCCAGCTTTCCTGTGGTTCTGGATGGTGTTCGTTTTGTCTTTTAGTTGTAGTTTTGATATTGCTGTGTGAGGCAGCAGTTCAAGTGTTTACCTATGCTGCCATCTTGGTTTCTTTCACTCCTTGTCTTTTTCATAATAGCCTTTCTAACAGGTATGTAGTGATATCTCATTGCATTTGTAATTTGCATTTCCCTGATGATTAGTAATGTTGAGTATTTTTTCATATACCTGTTGACTTTCAGTTATCCTATATAATAAAAGCCTAATATGCTAAGTGTCTGGTCATCTGGTCATCCGTTCAACCAATCAAAGTGTAATATGCTAATGATATGCTAAGGTTGCTCAACTGCTCACTATGATGTGCACTGACCACTAGGGGGCAGATGCTCTGACTGGTAGGTTAGCTTGCTGCTGGGGTTTGGCCAATTGGGACTGAGTGAGACAGGCTGGACACGCCCTGGAACCCTCCCATGGTCCCTCCCTGGCTGCCCAACCTCCCGCGTCCCCCCCTCTCCGGCCCCGAGTGCACCGGTGGGGTCCCTCGGCCTGGCCTGCACCCTCTTGCAATCCGGGACTGCTCAGGGGATGTCAGAGAGCCGGTTTCAGCCCAATCCCGCAGGCCAGGCTGAGGGACCCCACTGGTGCATGAATTCATACACCAGGCCTCTAGTAAGATTATAAATTCTGAGGATCTAATGTACACCATGGTGACTATCCTATATAATAAAAGGCTAATATGCAAATAGACAGAACAGTGGAACAACCAACCAGTCACTATAACGTGTGCTGACCACAGGGGGGCATGTGCAGAACATGGCGGGTGTTGGCTGCGGTGGGATGGTGGAGCAGGTGAGTGGGGGCGCCAGACCAAGGCAGGGCACCAGTTGCTGTCATCGGGGTGAGCCTCTGGTGGTTACTGAAAATTCTTTGCTCCCACATGCCGCGGTCCTGCCAGGCACCCAGCGCTGCTCCATCGTCAGCAGGTGAGAGTGGGGCCCGCATCGTCAGCGTGTTGTAGGGGGAGCAGGGCTGAAGGCACACAGGGGACTGGGGCCATGGTGGGAGGGGCCTGGTGGGGGCATGGAGGATGGGCTGAGACCCACCCCTGTGCCCAACACAGCCTCACGGCCCACAGTTCCTTTCATGGTGCACAAATTCATGCACTGGGCTCCTAGTAGTTAATAATATTGTGTGTATACCTGAAACTTACTAGGAGAGTAGATCTTAAGCATTCTCACCTCACACAAAAAAAGTATGTGAAGTGATGGATGTGTGTGAATAGCTTGATTATTGTCATTATTTCATAATGTATAGGTATATCAAATGATCACGTTGTATACCTTAAATATGTACAATTTTTCTTTGTAAATTATGCCCCAATAAAGCCAGAAACAAAAGAAAATTTATGTATTTTTAAAGCATTAAGAAGAAAAAATTATTTACATATGTATACATACTCAGAAAAAAAAATGAAGTACTCATACATGCTATAACAGATGAACCATGATATCTTGAAAACATTATGCTAAATAAAAGAAGCTAGTCACAAAAGACCAGGTATTATATGACTCCATTTATATAAAATAGGCAATTCCATAGAGACAGAAAGTAGAACACTGATTGCCAGGGGCTGGCGGGGAGTGGGGAGGGCGGGAATGATTGGGGACTGTTAAGGGGTTTCATTTTGGAGTGATGAAAATGTTCTAGAATTAGATCATGATGGTGGGTGCACAACTCTGTGAAGCTACTAAAAACCACTGAGTTGTATGCTTTAAAAGGGTAAATCTTATGGTACATTATTATTTTAATAAAGCTGTTAAAAGAATGAAAAATAAAGGTGTTTATATATGTCAACTAATTTCATCTTCACAATAACCCTATAAGATACATGCTGTTAGTATCCCCATCTTCCAGGTGAGGAAACAGAGGTACAGAGAAGTGGGTAATGTGCCCAGTGGCCAAAAGTTATAGAGCAACCTGGTTGGTTTTCAGTTTTGTTTTCAAAAGACATAACAGATTAAATTTGCCTGGTTTAAACATTTAAAACAGAGAACATATATATTTAGGCAATAGATAAAAGAATAATGTGTAAATTTAGAATCTTCCAATTCCATATTTTAGCTACTTAAAAATGGGAGGGGAGAGACAGGCAAGAGAGGGAAGGCGATGTGAGGAGATACATGGATGGGAGAGATAAACAGAAGAGAACAGAAAAATGGACTGGAACTCTAAGTAGGTTCTGAGGTAACAGGATTTGCCTCAGGGGGACATCTGAGGGACCTGCCCATTCACGTGGCCTTTTGCATCTCTGTTTTGGGGTCTTGCATTCCTCCCTTTGATAGGAGAGCCCTGCTGCCCTCCCTCAGGATACTGTTCTCAGAAGTTGGCGTCTCTGAGCCAAGCTCTGCTGGAACAAAGAGGTGGAAAGCAGGACTTCTGGCTTCACTCATCCCTTAGGTTTTGGGGCCTCAGTTTCCTCCTCTGTACTAAGGGGACAATGATATGTCCGATTCCTCCTTGGCTTACTGGTTGAGATGATTAATTAATACCATGCCTATACTCAGATCAGCATGTGGTGATAATGCATGCCACAGCATCCCAGCCAGAGAGTCTCCAATGGCCCCCTCCAGGAGGCCATAAGACTTGCTACCTGGAGAGGGCTCCTGTCACTACCCCTGGGGTCAGTAGCCCTGAATTCTTGTCTTCACAAATGTAGGAGATGTCTGTTTGCTTGCAGCTAAGTTGGCCTTTTGGTGATATCCCAGCATGAGCATTCTCACCTCTCAACGTGCTTGGCCACATTTGTGCACTGGAGTTTCTTTGTTGTTTCCAAAGACTTGGTGTGACTGAGTTCTTTCAGATTCAAAACCCAGTCACATTGTCAGGAAAAAAAAAAGTCAACATTAGCATTGTTAATGGAAGAAAAGAGCTGTTAGATCCTTTCAATATAATTTCTGACTGCTGTACATTTATAAATCATTGTTAAAATAAAACAATGGCTTTAACTGACAATAGCACATGTTAGCAAAGACATGGAACATCTAAATGTTCTGTATCCTGGTGGGAGTGTCACTGGACCACTTTACCTGTATTTGCTGGAGCTGAAATGGTTCAAACCCTCTGACTCAGTAACTTCACCCCTAGATACAAGCGCAACAGAACTGCATACATGTGAGCACCAAAAGACATGTGCAAGTATATCTGTGCAAATTCCACTTACATAAGTCAGCACGCCGGTCACCTTGTTGAGAGAGTACTTGCTGGGAGAGGGCAAATGGGATGCTGGTATCATTCTGTTGCTTGATCTGCTTGCTGGTACTAATTGTGTGTGAAAATTAATTAAGTGGCACACACATTTTGTGTTCATATCTATATGTATGACCGACTTCTTAGAAAAATCTTACGTAAAGTTATGAACTGAAAAAATGGTTTTATATTTTATAATTATTTCTCGCACCAAGAAAGGTTTTTTCCTCCATGATGACTATCAAAAATTGAAGAGATTATCATTTAAAACATCTTGATCAGGAATTATGTGTAGACATTTTATTTTATTTTCATGTTTTTGTTAATCCTCACCCGGGAATATTTTTCCATTTATTTTTATTTTATTTTATTTTTAAATAATTCTTTATTGTTGAGAGTATTACATTATGCCCCCTTTGTTCCCCCATTGTTCCACTGATTTTTAGAGAGAGAGTGGAAGGAAGGGGAAGAAACAGAAAAAGAGAAACATCCATTGGTTGCCTCCTGCACGTGCCCCGAATGGGGCTCCTGATGGAGCCTGCAACCAAGGTATGTGCCCTTGACCAGAATCAAACCTGATCTATCCACTGAGCCAAACCCTCTAGGGCTATGTACAGACATTTTAAACATAAAACATGATATTAGAAGATTAGACTCAGAGAAATAAGCTCTAGTTTTTCTTACTTATGGTGCCAATTTAAATAGTTTTATTTAAGACACTGCATTTTCCACTTTACAATGCAGTGCTTATAAAGTGCACCATTATTTCCTTTCCTTGTGTCTAGTTTTTCATTAAAAAATCACAGATTTGTTATCAGAAAATTTTATACAAATTCAATGTTTAAATCTGCCCCAATACTGTTTTTATTTTTCTTCTCATAATCTATAGTATCATAGTTTTTTGTTTTTGTTTTATAAGAATATTATATAAAGAAAATAGGAATAATTATTATCTGTAAACTCCAGTTGAAATTATCCAAGTTCCCTCAAGTTGATCCCAGTGAGCTATACAAATACCCTGTTTTTAATGTTTAACAGGGTGGGACAAAGATTAGGAAGCATGATTAATTAACACAATTTGCTCTTATGCCAGAACTTCTAAACCTTATATCTGCCTTTATTCTATTCTAGAGTCTTAGTATCCTGAAATCACATCAGCTCCCATCCCTCTCAGCTTTGGACTGACCCAGATGTGACCAGAATGACCACTGCTGTCCTGGAGGGGACAATGGTTCTACATCCACAGCTTCTGTCCCTTCAATGTCAGTTCTGATGGGAGCTGGAGAAGGGGCTAGTGGTGGCATTAAAAGAGGAAGCCTTAGAAGTGAATCTGCTCAGATTCAAGTGTACTGGAGGTCTAGGAGCTTCAGGATACCCATCCCTCAGTGAGTTGTTCTTAAAAATTGAAGTCCAGCGTGGCTCAGCGGTTGAGCATCAACCTATGAACCACGAGGTCACAGTTCGATTCCTGGTCAGGACACATACCTGGGTTGCAGGGCCTCAATCCCCCAATGTGGGGTGTGAGTGCAGGAGATAGCCAATCAATGATTCTCTGTCATCATTGATGTTTCTATCTCTCCTTCCCTCTCCTTTCCTCTCTGAAATCAATAAAAATATATTTTAAAAAATTAAAAGAAAAACTTGAAGTCCTTTAGAAATTGATTGTTTGCATGATAATTCTTATGCAAAATCACTAGGAGACAAAACCACTGCCACCAGATTGAACTTGCCTTCTAAGACAAAAATATGAAGCTGACTTCTTAAAAACCACTCAGTGGCTCCCCATTTTTACAGGATAAAGCCCCAAACTCTTTAGAATAGCACTCTGGCCTATGCCCTTCCCCCCTTCAGCCTCATCTAAATAAGAGGAAACATCAAAAAGAAGGCTTGGAGAAGAACCAAGAAATGAAAACTAGTGGAGGGGAGTACAGTCATCTCCCTGTGTTCGATCAACATGGTCACATAATGCTTGTCCACCTTCACTCATACAAGGGTGGGACTTGAAAAATGCCTCCACTACTGAGTGTGTAATTTGGCTTGTGTTATGTGGGCTTGAATCAGGGCCAGGTCCTCACAGCTAATATGGGAGAGCTGATTTCCAAGTCACCTCTGTCTTAGAGAAGATTAATCATCAGTACTCTAGTGGGAGGCATTAATGAGAACACATTGATTGGTAGTTTGAAAGTGGAATAGATGGTGGCACAGCTAAAACAGGTGAGGGCAGAGGCATAAGGCAATGAATTAGAAAGTTGTATGGGGCAGGGCTGAAAAAGAAAGAAGAGGCTGGGAGAAGTGGTTTGTTTGGGAATAAGGTGGAGAGCGTCAGCTGAATTGATGCCAGTGACCAACTTTTGTGTAAATGTTACAATGTCAGCACCCATTGATTGCCGAAATAGCACATGACCTGGCACTCCATAATGCACCATTATGACTATTTAAAACGCAAATATAAAGTCCTGCCTTGTGTATGGGTCTGAAGGGGGCTCTACAGGTGGCTAATACTTTGGGGTTCCATCTTCTTCAGGCTTAAGTTCTAAAGTTAGCCATCAGCATATAAGTAAAAAAATCACAGTCAAAACTTCTCTTGAAAATCCCTTAGAAAGGTGACATGTTGGAGACAATAGACTTTCTCTTGGTAAGTCCAACACAGTTTTTCCTCTGGCACTGGAATTGATCACTGAATTCAATGGAGGAGCTACATTATTGATTTGGAAATCTGCATAAGAGATTCGTCTCTTCTCTTCCCCATTTATTAATTTATTCAATCATTTATTGATATCAGTTTAAATTCATGACACTTATTTTATATTTTGGGTTATAATGCAATATTACTTTATTCTGTTGCTCAGATTGCTCAGCTTTGGCCACTGGGAGCTCTTTTCATTGGCTTCTGTACCCTTTGACATATCCCAATCAATGTGGGTTTTTCTTTTTTTCACACTTCCTTATTTTCTGGCACTACAAGATGCTCCAGGCTCATCTTGAATATTTCCAGTCCCAGTCCTAGAATTAGTCATTTCTCCAAGGATCCCTGGTTCCTTTTATTGAGTAACTAGAGACCCAGTTGGGGGAGGGGGACCCCTTAGCCCGGCTTGTGCGCCCTCTCGCAGTTCAGTTCGGGAACCCTCGGGAATGTTGACTGATGGTTTAGGCCCATTCCAAGCAGACATCCCTGTGGGAGCTCACTGACCACCAAGGGGCAGCTCCGGCCCCACCTCCCATCACCCCGCCCCCCCATCATTGTCCCCTCCCTCTGCCCCTCTGCCCGCTGGCACTCCCCTTGGCTGACCTGGTGCCACCCGCTTGCAGGCTCCGCCCCCCCCCCCCCCCACCAACCTGTTGTTCTGCCATTTGGTTGATTTGCATATTAGGCTTTTATTATATAGGATGGTACTAAAAACCAAGGTTTGGGTCCTATGTGTGCTTGTTGCCCCTGGAGTATTGTTTTGTTTAGGCCCTGTCAGATGACAGACGAAATAAATATATGTGCATATACTAACCTGTGTATATGCACATAGCTATAAATATTTCTTTATATATAACTATCTGAATCTATATTAAGTTAAACATGATGTCTCCAATTCTAATCCATCCCTACATGGATCATTCTAGTCTCCTCCCTTTGTTTATCTGTAAATTCCCACTCCAACAGTGATATGCCTGGCTCCCATCAGTCTACATACATTTATTTAATTGTTCCATTTTAGTATACTTGTAGCGTAGTCTCAGTATTGTTAACCAGTACCCTCAAGGGGAATCACGTTATTAATGAGAACACCATGCTTTTTTGCAGTTCCTTTGCTTTTAGTCTTACAGATTCCATGAATTTCCAAAGTTTTAAGTCAACACCTTTTCCCCTACTCCTGTCAGTGAGATTGCTTCATATATTTACAATACAGTTATTTAGTTTTTCTTGTCACAATCTGCATTCTTTCCTGGGATCTTTTCAGAGAGTATTTTTTATTCACTTCTATAAACATGATGGAAATGGCATAAATCCACTCTCCCAACAACCCAACTGTAGTAGATAATATTGTTTTTAACCTTTACCTTTTAAGCTTTAAATAAATTTAGACTTCTGTGCTTGATTTATCAACTTAGATGATATTTTCTGACTGCCAGCTCTAAACATTGAGGAAATCAATATATGTACCCTACTTCCCGCCTTCTCTCTCTTTTCAGCTTTTGTTATTTATATCACTTTTTCACTGCCAGAATTTATAACCTTTGCATTCTGTTCTATAACCATAATTCCCACATTTGTTTTCAACTTAGTCTCACATTTCAATGTATTTCATTGTTATTAACAGTCCTTTCAGTGTTGTTTCTCCATCACTTTTCAGCACCTTCAAAAAAGGGTTATAAAAACTGTATTTCCTCCTCTGGCCCATATGTCTCAGTTGGTTGAGCATTGTCCCATGCACTGAGAGGTCACTGGTTCAATTCCCAGTCAGGGCTGCAGACTCAGTGCATACAGGATGTTTTTCTCTCTTTCCCTCTCCCTTCTTCTCTCTCTCAAATACATTTCTAAGAAACATATTTCTCTTTTAAAAAAAGCTTTCAAGGAAACTGTATTTCCTGAATTCTTGCACACTCAAAAATATTTTTGTGTTGGCTTTGTACATAAAGCACAGTTGAGCTGGGTATAAATTTTTTGGTCACACTTGCTTTCTGTGAGGATCTTGTAGACTTTGCTCATCTATTTTCTAATATTAAATAGCTGTGGAGACTCGAGGGCAGCATAATTTTTCCTTTCAGTTACTTAATTACTTAGCATGCTTGCCTTAAGTATACACCCTTTATCTTTTAAATCCAGTTACTTGAATATGTTTTTGAGTGAGATTTTTTTTGGACATGATGTTCCCATTTATTCTGTACATTCATACTTCTTTTATTTCTGAAACATTTCTTAAATTAAATCTGTAAATATGTTTTCTGTTCTATGTCTTTAGTTTTCTTTTTTAGGGACACCAATTATGTATAAATAGAGGCCCGTTGCACGACATTTGTGCACTGGGTGGGGGTCCCTCAGCCCAGCCTGCACCCTCCTTAGTTCTGCTGCGGAGGTGGGAGAGGCTCCTGCCACCACTGCTGTGCTCACCAGCTGTGAGCCCGGCTTCTAGCAGAGTGGCGCTCCCCCTGTGGGAGTGCACTGACCACCAGGGGGCAGCTCCTGCGTTGAGTGTCTGCCCCCTGGTGGTCAGTGAATATCATAGCAGTCAGTCGTTTTACTGTTAGGTCGATTTGCATGTTAGCCTTTTATTATATAGGATTGGATTTTCTCTGTCTATTTTTCACATCTATAATTTTCTTTCTAATCCTGTTAAACTTTGGTTATTTCCATTACATTTTGTCTACTTAAGTCTATTCCTTAGGTTTCTTGCTTTATTATCAGCAGTGTCTATTCTATACTGAGAGTAGTACTCAAAGTGCATACTCTGACAAATTTCATTTGGCATTTACTTCTCAACCCTACTAGCTCATATTTTATCTTTTCATTGTGGTAAATACATTAAATACATTCACAATGTTTTGTAATCATCATCCCATCTATTTCTAGAATCTTTTTATTATCTCAAACAAAAACTCTGTATCATTAAATAATAATACCCCATCCTCCCCCTACTAAACCCCCTCATATAACTTCTATTATACTTTCTGTCTCTATAAATTTGCTTACTCTAGGAACCTCATAAAAGTAGAGTTGTACAACATCTTATTTTTTACATCTGGCTTTTTTCATGTAGCATAATGTTTCAGGATTCATCCATATTTTGGCATGTATCAGAATTTCATTCTTTTTTAAGATTGAATAATATTATATTGTATGTATATACTACACTTTATTTATTCATCTGATTTTATAACTTCTAGAAACAGTCTCCTTTATTGGCAAACTCATTCACACTTTTGAGAGACATGTTTCTAATAAAGTATAAAACAGCTTTTCTGTAATAAAAGGCCAAAAATAGGTGAACTTAATACATGTCTAGCAATCAATGTGTAACAGCTGAAATAAGTTAATTGATCTGCTCAAATGGCTAAGGTTTTTTTTTTTTCTTTTCAATAAGGATTACCTCCCTAAAACTTTTATTTTTTTAATTTTTTTATTGTTTAAAGTATTACATATAGTAGTACATATATCTCCTTTTTTCCCCTTATTGACCTTCCCCCAGCCTCCCCTAACCCCTGTTGCATGTCCTCATCCCACCCCCCTAAAACTTTCATTTTAAAAGATGGCCCAACCCTAGTGGGTTTGGCTCAGTGGATAGAGCATCAGCCTGCAGACTGAAGAGTCCCAGGCTCGATTCCAGTCAAGGGCACATACTTTGGTTTTAAGCTCGATCCCTGGAGCGTGCAGGAGGCAACTAATCAATGTGTCTCGCATTGATGTTTCTTTCTCTCTGTCTCTCTCTCTCCCTTCCACTCTCTCTAAAAATCAATGGAAAAATATCCTCAGGTGAGGATTAACAACAACAAAATAAATACAAACAGATGGCCCAGATAAGAGTTCTTGAAGACCAGATACAGGGAAAGATATGCAAGCTTCTCCTAGGAGGACATTGATTTCAGAAAGCCAATTATCTATAAGCATTTTGAGCCAAGTGGAGGTTTTGGGGGAGTTAAAAGGATTTAGTGGGCTTTGATGTTCTGGAGCCACACCTCTGGCTCTGTAAAGACTTTATTTGCAAAACAAGGACAGTCATTTTTAATATGTCAAGGATTGGCAGATGTTGGCAAAGGACTAACAAATTCATTCATCCATATTTTGAATGTTTCTTTCCATCTGGGTATATTTTTCTTTCAGGCTCTGTATTACAGAGAGATCTAGTTTACCTGTAGTACATAGCTGAGGGTCATTTTTGAGATCCATAAAGGCTTGGCTGTGGAAGACACATTGATCTAAGAGCCCTTAACCTTCATCTCTTTCCCTTGGGAAGAGCAACACAGGTCTGTTATAGCATAGTAAGAAGCTAGGAAAATTTCAGGAATAGGAAAACTAAGACAAATATTTAAGCAGCAGTTTGCAGCCACCTAGTAATTTCCATCTTCCCTAAACCAAAGACACCCAAGAGCAAATGGTTTGCACTTCTCCCTAACCAGAGGGCAAATAGCTCTCAGAACACCCCACTCAGGGAGACAGACAACAGAAATCCAATTAATGGCCATTTACCAACCACACCCAAGGACAGACAAATTAGGAGAATAAATCCCACCTTGGTACATCAGCACAACGCTGATGAATATTCTGTTGATTCTCCTCTAAGACCTCCCCCAAACACCCAGCCCCCCAAACCCATGAAAAGGAAGGTCCCAGAATGCTCTCCCTCCAGGGACCACACCCATGCCATTCTCTTCTCCATCTCCTTCCCGCACAGGCGCAGATTTCCTAACCTCTAAGGAACCCATGAAACTTGCAAACCGGGGAGCAATGCACAGTGGCAGATCATCCCAGGCTAACCCCCTGAACCTGACTCCAGGGCCCCTTTTCTCTGACTTCCCTGTGAGCCAAAGCAGCTCTGTAAAGACTTCTTTGTAAAGCAAGTCTAGGCTGTCCTGTTATTTCTATATCCTTCCTTGTTTCACTGTCCTAAGTATATTTTTTTCTGCAGTCAATAAATTCCTGCTTGCTTTTCTACACTTTGTCTCTTGATTGAAATCTTTCCCTCAAGAAGACAAGAACCGAGGTCTCCTGGTCTCACCAGTAACAGGTCTAGCTGTAAGACAGTAAAATTAAAGTTAATGGTGCCATTACGTGGCCAAACCTTTCCATTGCCCACTTCCTAGTGGGGCCAGGCTATGTTGCAAAAGAAGCTTGAGGAACTGGGTCAATTTCTCCAGCCGGTGAATATGCATCCCAAGAGGGTAGCTCAAGGTACTGTTGACTGGTTCCCCATATACAGAGAGATAGATCTGTTCCAAGCCAAGAATTAGGTTTTCCTGCTAGTCTGGGCTGTTTTAGGCCATCCTGCGGGCACCCAGTGCCCCCACCTTCAGATACCTGGTGAGCAACAGCAAATATTTATTGAGGGCAGCTCTCTTGGGTTCCCAAATCTTTGCTCTCTTGGGTCCCCAGAGCCTAGCACGGTGCCCTGTCCGTTTGTCAAGTGAAGATAGGGAGCCTGCTCTCAAGGAATCAACAGTCCACAGTGAAGTTCAGTACTTTTGTACATCACCCTAGGCATATACAAAGCAGATTAAAATAATTCTTTAAATTTTGTAAGCATGTTAAAACACTGGGGTATTACTTATACAAGTCAAAGTAGACATCTGAAGTATAGAATTTAATGAACTTTTACAAATGAATACCCAGATCAAGATCTATGTACCCCACAATGTACCCTTATGTCCCATCCCAGTCACGATCCTGCTTGTATCATCTTAGGAGGTTCATCTTGCCTGTTTTTGAGCATTATATAAATGGGATCATACAATGTGGTCCCTTTGTGTCTGGCCTTTTTCACTTAATATTCTGTAAGATGCCCAGCCAGAGTGGCCCAGTGGTTGAGCATCAACCTATGAACCAGGAGGTCATGGATCAATTCTTGGTCAGGGCACATGCCCGGGTTATGGGCTCAATCCCCAGTGTGGGGCATGCAGGTGATAGCCATTGATGATGCTCTCTCATCACTGATGTTTCTATCTCTTCCTCTCCCTGCCTCTCTGAAAGCAATAAAAAATACATATATTCTGTGAGAATTATGCATGCTATTGCACATTATCAATAGTTTGTTCTTTTTTTAAGATACATTTTTATTGATTTCAGAGAGGAAAGGAGAGATAGAAACATCAATGATGAGAGAGAATCATTGATTGGCTGCCTCCTGCACGCTTCCCACTGGGGATCGAGCCTGCAACCTGGTCATGTGCCCTTGACCGGGATTGAACCTGGGACTCTTCAGTCAGCAGACTGACTCTCTATCCACTGAGCCAAACCTGCTAGGCCTAGTTTGTTCTTTTTCAGTGCTGGGCAAGGTTTCGTAGCATAGACATAACCCAATTTACATACTTATTCCCCTGAATGAACACTTGGGAGGTTCCCAGTTTAGGCTGTCATAAATAAGGTGCTATGAACATTTGTACACATATTTTTTAAATATATTTTATTGATTTTTTACAGAGAGGAAGGGAGAAGGAGAGAGAGTTAGAAACATCGATGAGAGAGAAATATCGATTCAGTTGCCTCCTGCACACTTCCTACTGGGGATGTGCCCGCAACCAAGGTACATGCCCTTGACTGGAATCGAACCTGGGACCCTTCAGTCCACAGGCCGACGCTCTATCCACTGAGCCAAACTGGTCAGGGCTGTACACATATTTTTTTTTAAAAAAATATTTTATTCATTTATAGTCTTTTTGGTACATCATTTATGAATTTTAACATGTGTATAAATATATACAACCACCAAACAATCAAGATACAGTCCATCACCCCAAAGAACTCCCTACTAGTCCTCACCCCTAATCCCTGACAATCACCAATCTAGTCTCCATTACCACAGCTTTATCTTTTTGAGAATGTCATAAAGATGGAATTGTGTAGTATGTAACCATTGGAGGCTGGCTTCTTCCACTCAAATAATTCCTTTGATATTCATCAATAATCCATTCCTTTTTATTGCTGAGATTATTACATGTTTTTTGGTAGACATAGTACTCACTTCTATTGGCTATACTATTTTTTTTAGCTTTTTAAATTATTATTATGTATTGGTTTGGGGTATACAGCTTAGTGGTTAGACAATCATATACTTTACATAGTGTTCCCCTCGATATTTCCAGTACCTCAACTGGCACCACACATAGTTGTCACAACTATTGGGGATACTTCGAGGAGGGCAACTGCTTGGTCATAGTTTCATCAGATGTTTAACTTTAGTAGGTACAGCCAAATATTTTCCTACGAGGTTGAGCCAGCAATGCAAGATAGTTCTGATCGCTCCCTGTCTTCACCAACACTTGGGAAACATCCTGGCCAGCGCGATTGTACATTTCAGTTGTTCTGATAGGTGTGTATGCAAATTCAATTTTAAGGTTTGTCATAAATCATGGAATTAGCCATCTTTTGTAGCAGATGCTATTGATGACCTTCCCAGATTCCCTGGGATCCCTTTTACTGTCCCACAGCTGCTGCAGGTGCTGTTGCTAATGGCTCACACCTGTGACTTTATCCAGCTCTGGCCCTTGGACCATTAGAGCTGGCACACAGTTTTCATCCCCCTCCCCTAGGCCTCAAACACACAGTGGTGGTCACAAGTAGTACTGGTTGTTATGGGGTACAAAAGCCCAATTCCCCTGCTTCAAGGCAGACTTTCATAATGTTGTAATTAATACTTTTGAGCTCCCCAGGGATCAGGCTGAGAGTGACCTCACCTGAAACCACATCCTCGTTTGGCTTTTCCTCCTGCCGGGTGGGGTCCTGCTCCCCTCACTCCCTTACAAGGTTTTTCTGTGAGCACCATCCCTATAAAGAAATTAGACAAGAACTCCCATTTTCAGCTCTGCTGCTAAGGAACCTGACCCCACACAGCTTTGCAACATCCATTTCTCCATCCTCCGACCCAAGGGCCTCGCTTTCTGTGTATACTGTTAGAAAAACTAGATGTTTGACTGCAACTCCCAGATAACCTGATAAGCAGTGGCTTAAACAAACAAGGATCTATGTGTTTTCTCCAGCAACTTTTGCCTCAATGTGACAAGTGCCAGTTAAGTGGCAGTTTTCCAGGCAGAACTATGAGATAAATGAAATTACCCTTGACATCCCACTCACGGTTCAGGACCCTTCTGCCTCTGTTGGTCCCCACTCCTGCTTTCCCCCATGATTCCCAGTGATGTCCGAATGCTCCCTCCAGTCATTTTCAGTAAAAAAATTGAGAATTTTTAGGTTACTCAGGTGCTTCAAAGACTCTGCACACACAAATTAATATTTTATGCCAAACAATAGAAATTTTAATTCCTGAGATTTTTATCATTAGGCAAATTAATAACTGCAGTTAATTTTACTAAATTTATTTCTCTTCAGTGATCATATAAACTCATCCATGCTCAGGTTTTTTATTGTTTGTTTGTTTTTAATATTTTTTTATTTATTTTAGAGAGGAAGGGAGAGGGAGAGAAATAGAAACATCAATGATGAGAGAGAATCATTGATTGGCTGCCTCTTGCACGCCCCCTACTGGGGATTGAGCCTGCAACCCAGGCATGTGCCCTTGACAGGAATTGAACCTGGGAGCCTTCAGTCCACAGAGGGAGGCTCTATTCACTGAGCCAAACCAGTGGCAGTCATGAGTTCTTTGGTTCAATTAGTGTTTGCAGAGGGCCTGACCCAGCCTCTAAATAAGGTGTGAGGATTACAAATATGAATGACATATTGACCTCTCTTTTAAAGATTCTGGGTGTACACATACCATTACACTTTTCACTATTGTGATTGTTGGTTTGCTAATTTTTATCCATTTAGATTGTAAGCTTCTTGAGGTCAAGAACTATGCTTTATCTCTCCTCCTATATTTATTATAGTGACTTTAAGATCTCACATATGTTTGTGGAAAGCAGAGTGGCAGAGAAGGCTAAGGGAGAATGAAGAAAGAGAGGTAGGGAGGGAGGAAGGTGGGGTAAATTAAAGATTCACTAATTCTTTGTGTTTTTCCCCACTGAGAGGCAGAGTCTATTTCTACTTCCCTTGAATCTAAGCTGATCTTGTGACTTGCCTTAACCAGTAGAATGCAGCAACATGATGCAAGTCCAGGCCTAAGCTTTAGAAGGTCTGGTAGCTTCTGCTTTTGCTCCCTGGGGGAAGCCAACCCCATGGAAGAAGTCCAACTATCCTGAGACTACCATGATGTGAAGAAGCCCAAGAAAACCTCATGGAGAGACCATGCAGCGGAGAACTGAAGAACCCAGCTGACTGCAAGGACTGAGGCCTGGACATATGACCCCAGTTGTTCCGACTGGACCTCAGCTCTTTGACCCATTCCAGCTGAGGCTCCAGACATCATAGAAAAGAGCTGAGCTACTCCCACTGTGCTCTGATCAAGTTACTGACCCACAAAATCACGTTCAAATGAAATGTTGTTTTAAACCACTGAGTTTGGGGGGTGTTTTGTTACACAGCAAGAGATATCTGAAGCAGGAGGTATTCACCATCAAAAGGATAATTGACAATTTTATCATTGCCAATAGTTTTTATTGTATTTAAGATATGCCTGCAGGAAGAGAACAATTCTTTATAACACATCACTCCAGTCTCCAACTCCGTGATCACATGGCCTCCTCTTCTGTCCATGTGATCTCCCTCTGTCCCCCTTTTATAGGGACACTTGTGGTGGCATTTAAGCCCCCGCCCCAAGGTAATCCAGGATAATCTCGTCAATTTAATCAAACTGACCCTTATCCCAAATAATATAACATTCCCAGGTCCCAGAGGTTAGGGCATGAATATGTTCTGGGGAGGGGGCGTTTTTCAGCCTACTTCAGTGGGAGAGAGGAAGGAAAAGAGGTGAGGACATCAACTTGTCAGCCTCTTTCACTTGAAGGGCCACCTTCCTTTAGAACAGTACTGCCCACCAAATCATTCTTTCTGACATCACCTAAAAGATTTCAGCTTTATGTATGCATTACCAATTCCATCATATGGTGGCCATGAGCATGTGACTCTAACTCTCTGACTGTAGGGAGTGTGACTGACTCTGAGCTTCAGCCACTACACTCTGAAGTCCATCACTGAGTTGGGGAGGAGGCCATGCTCCCCATGGGTTGCTCCAGCCAGTGACTGAGCACAGCAGGGATACTAAGGCAGACCCACCCAGGAGACATGGGACTCCTCTGACACGTAACTTTGGCTGAGGACTCCCTAAAAGCCTTGCTGAACCTTCCTTAAAACTGCCCAGCCATTGAAGATACTTCCACCAAACCTCCTCCTTCCCTTCCCCGCTCTCCACTGAGGTCAGACATCTATCCTGGTCTGACAGCTCTCCAAATTCCTCCCAGTTCCCTCTCCATTTTCCCTCAGGCATATTCCCTAATGTCTTGCATGTTTAATCCCTTCCTAGTATCTGCTTCTTAGACAATCTAGACTAACACATATTACCTACGTAATACTTATCTTTAAATAAGTCATCATTAAATAAATGTATTTTAAAAGGAAATTTTATATCACTACTAGAAACAGAAAGCCAATATCACTTGTCATAAACAGAGGGCAACTGAAAATAGAGACATAGACCAACAAAATGATGTTGTTATATTTCAGCCATGTATCCCTTGCTTGCCAGAGGATGAAAGTCTGAGGTTGGATTGCTCATTAAAAGGACTTTAGTGAGTGTTAGAAAGGTGTTAAAGAGCTATTAACACCAAGGTAGGACTTTCTCCTTGACCTAATCAGAAGGATAAAAACAGAATTAAAAAGAGAATAATTTTCTCACTTGGGACCTCCATGTTAACATTTACCATAGACCAGTAAATATGCCTCAAACAGTCTCAGAGACTTGCATGTGACTGACAGACAACAATGATGACACTTTGCTGGGAAGCCTTGTGGTAGGAAAATTATTAAGATATTAATTTGTGTTTTGCTCTAGCAGTACCACTCAGGTAGATGTTCCTTCAGACTTCCTTGTCTTTGGGGAGGTCTGGAAGCAACTGCTCTCTCTCCATGCTCCTGCATCCACATCTCTATATCCCCCATTCATGAGTTTGGGCTTTCTTTAAAGACTGCCTTAAAAAGTCTTTAAAGAAAGCCCAAACTCATGAATGGGGGATATAGAGATGTGGATGCAGGAGCATGGAGAGAGAGCAGGGGGGTTACAAAGCTGGGGAGACTTAAGATTCAGAGAGCAGTGAAGCTTCATGCCCTTTTCTGGGGGCAGGACCAAAAGGGGAAGAGGAAGAAGGTGGATGCATGGCAAACCCACCATATTGGGATGGAACCTTGAAGCCAGGGTAAAGGAAATAAAATTATGTGATGTCCTCACATCTGAGTTTGTGGATCTGGATTCATATACACCTACAGTACAAGCATCTCAAGAAGATTATTAGATCAGTAACTCAGAATGATAATCAACTACCTCCTAATTTACATTGAATTTTTACATTGAAATTTACCTATTTATATATATACTAGAGGCCCGGTGCACAAAATTAGTGCACAGAGTGGGGGTTCCCTCAACTCAGCCTGCACCCTCTCCAATTGGGGACCCCTTGTGGGATGTACGACTGCCATTTTAGGCCCGATCCCTGGGCCTAACTGGCTCCTAACTGCTCACCTGCCTGCCTGCCTGATTGCCCCTAACTGCCCTCTCCTGCAGGCCTGATGTCACCCCCAACTGCCCTCCTCTGCTGGCCAGTTTGGTTCTGATTGGTCGGTTCCTATGCCAGAGTCAAAAGCTTCGCCTCCTAGGCAGCCATTGGCTCCCCACAGCACCCAGATTTGGTTCTCATTGGTCAGTTCCTATGCCAGTCAGCGTCAGAAGCTCCACCTCCTAGGCAACCATTGGCTTCCCATAGCACCCAGATTTGGTTCTGATTGGTCGGTTTCAATGCCTGTCAGCATCAAAAGCTCCACCTCCTAGGCAACCATTGGCTCCCCACAGCACCCAGATTTGGTTCTCATTGGTTGGTTCCTATGCCAGTCAGCGTCAGAAGCTCCGCCTCCTAGGCAGCCATTGGTTCCCTACAGCACCCACCTTTGGTTCTGATTGGTCGGTTCCTATGCCAGTCAGCGTCAAAAGCTCCACCTCCTAGACAGCCATTGGCTCCTCATAGCACCCACCTTTGGTTATGATTGGTCGGTTCCTATGCCAGTCAGCATCTCCAGGCCTATCTCTGGGCCTGATCAAAGAGGCAGGGCTTAACAGCAGCCCCCCCAGAGGCCAGGAGAAAAAGAAAAGCCTGGCTGCTGGCGAAGATCAGAAAGAAAGAGGGAGAGAAAGAGAGAGGTAAGTACACTGATCAACAGCTTCCACTGAAGCTGCAGATCAGACCCTGACTCACTTTCTGGGTCTCAGCCACCTGGGCAACCCAGCGCTGCCTTCCAGATGTTCTGCGTTTGGTCTCAGGCTTTAGGCTTGGGAAGCGTGCACCCCCCCTCCACCCCTCCAGTCGCAGGCTCGGCCCCTTGGCAGAGATTTTAGGCTTGGGGAGGCCCCCCCCCCTTCTGATGGCCAGTTGGGAGTGACCTGGGTGCCAAGGAGGTTCCTGGGACCCAGGCGTGTATGCAAATTAACTTCCATCTTTGTTCGGTTAATTTGCATACTCTGATTGACTGTGGGCGCAGCGGAGGTACAGTCAATTTACATGTTTCTCTATTACCAGGTAAGACTAGTAGCCCTGTGCACGAATCCGTGTGCCAGTAGCTCTCTGTAGGGCCTGGCTGCTCTGCACCTGCTGCCCAGAGGCTCTCTGTGGCCCAGAGGCCCATCCCTGCCCTGGCCTGGCCAGAGGCCCATCTGCAGCCGGGCACAGAATGCTTGCCTCGTTGCCGTGGTGACAAAGCAAGCATTCCACCAGGCTGCTCATGCTGCCTGCTCTCAGCGGCTGCCCCTCTGGAACTGGGGGACTCTGGCAGGGCTGAGAGGACTGGGTGCCGCCATCTTGTGGCTATGGGCACCGTTATCTTTGTGATGGAGTGATGGTTAATTTGCATATTACCCTTTTATTAGGTAGGATATATATTTACATTGACATTTTTATGATATCCAAATGATAGAGGTTTATTGTTCTGTGTGTATGTGCTTAATTTACAGAACCATACCTTCTGTCTCATAAGTGTGTAAGCTAAAAAGTAATTGTGATCTTGTGGCTTTTGAAGAACCAGCCTGTAGTTCATTGGGAAAGGACACGTCTTTTCTGTGAGTCACGGGAGAGCAAAATAGTGAGCAAGTGCCATCCTAATAGCTATTTAGTTGAAACTGATGGTAGCAAGTGAGAAAGCACAACTCTAACTGGTTTAAGCAAGAAAGAGGGAGAGAATTTATTTGACCAGTCCAGCAGCAGGTTTGCTTCAGGCAGGGCTAGTACTGTCATGAGCACTCACTCTTATTCTCTCCATCTCCTGGCATTGCTTTCCTCTGTGGTGGCACCATTCTCAGGCAGCTGCTGGTGACAAAGTTGGCTACCTGCTCGGGGCTTGTATCTCATCCTCTCTCAGCCTTGGGGGGAACAGGAAGTCTAAACAACAGCTCCTCTCCAGTGCTGGTTCAGTTAGGATCTCATGTCCGCCCTGGAAGCAATCGCTGTGGCCAAATTGAAGGCTCTAAATGCCCACCTCCTGCAGGAGGGGTGGAGTCAGCCTGCCCAGACTGCAAGCTCAGTTACTGGAAGATGGGGGAATGGATGCTGGAGGGCAGGTGAAAACACCAGGTGTCCTCCTCAGGTAGACTCTTCCCTTCCCCAGACACAGGTGCGACCAGAAGCAGGAAGAGCTTGTTAGTGTGGAGACACTGAATCTTGTTCTAGGAAAATTCTGAGTGTGTCTACAGTCTAAGTAACCCTCCGACAAGGAGGCCCCACACATGGCACATCCGAGGTCGACCAGGGGCCCTGATGGACACACTGCTGGTTTCTGCTGAGTTCATGATGTGTATTCTTGGCGTCCTACTGCAGTTTGAGACAGGGATTCCTGACCTTTCTGTTTGTTGACTTACTTGTGATATGGAGTAGTTCTCTCCCACAAAGAGCTGCTTTGTGAAACAATCTTATGTACATCATGGAAAGCATTCGAATAACATTGGTCATTGTTATTTGAACAATAGGAACATGCTTTCTATAAGCACCTTCACAAACATGGTCCCATTTGATTCTCTGAGAGGAGGGTAAAAGACACATAAATGAGATATTATTTTAGAAAGGAAGACACTGAGGCTCAGAGAATTTTAATGATGTTACCATGTTCCTAGAGCTTGTCAATGGCAGAGCCAGGTTTCAAAGCCAAATCATTGGCCTCTCAGTGCTACCTGCCTGTTACCCCAAATCACAATGCTAACCAAGAAAATGTGGGGATGCCT
Source organism: Plecotus auritus (assembly GCF_963455305.1). Taxonomy (NCBI): domain Eukaryota; kingdom Metazoa; phylum Chordata; class Mammalia; order Chiroptera; family Vespertilionidae; genus Plecotus; species Plecotus auritus. The sequence continues at coordinate 80,773,168 of NC_137782.1, read as the reverse complement.
AAGGATAGCCTTCCAGAATGACATAGGCTCTTTTTTTTAATGTAGTTTTTTTAAATATTATTTTTTAATTTTTCAATTACAGTTTACTTTCAGTATTATTTTGTATTGGTTTCAGGGGTACAGCATAGTGATTAGATAATCATATACTTTACAAAGTGTTGCCCTGATATTTTCATTACTCACCCAGCAACCATACACAGTTATCACAATATTTTGACTCTCTTTCCTATGCTGTACTTTGCATCCACATGACTGTTCTGTAACTATCAATTTGTACTTCTTAATCCCTTCACCTCTTTCACCCAGTTTCCCAAGCCCCCTCCCCTCTGGCAAACACCAGTCTAGTCTCTATGTTTATGAGTCTGTTTCAATGACACAGGCTCTTCATGCCAGCCATTACTAGTCTAGACCAGCGCTGTCCAACAGGATGACAATGCAAATCACAGATACAATGTTAAAATTTCTAGTAGCCACCTTAAAAAAAATAAATCCTGAAATTGATTTAAAATAATATGTTTTTATTGATTTTTAGGGAGAGGGAGAGAGAAACATCAATGAAAGAGAAACATCAATCAGCTGCCTCCTGCATGCCACCTACTGGGGATCAAACCCACAACCTGGGTATGTGCGCTGACTGGGAATTGAACCGGTGACCTATGGGTGCATAGAACTACACTCAACCAACTGAGCCACATTGGAGGGCTTGAAATTGATTTTAATGGCATATTTTGTTTAACCCAATGTATCCAAAGTATTGTTTCACTTATAACTCAACATACAACACTATTCATGGAATATTTTGCAGTCTTTTTTTTTTTTTTTTTTTTTGTAGTAGGTCTTCAAAATCCGGTGTATACTTATAGCACATCTCAGTTGAGACCAGCCCCCTTTCAGGTGTTCAGTAGCCACATATGACCAACTGGTGATTCTCATTTTGAACAGTGCAGGACTAGAGGCAGATTAGGCTTACATTTAGGACACCTGCAAAGCAGGGGCATGAAAGAGAAGGGCTGAAGGGAGAAAGAGATTTTACTTTGATGTCTAACCAGAATCTTGCAAATCAGTCTAGAAAGAAGAGATTTAAAATAAGCATATATATTTTGTGGTTTAGTACTGCTTTTATTTTGAATTATAGTAGGGTGGGAATGGTGGGACACCAAATCTTATCCTTAATTAGGAGACAATGCCAATTGCAGAATAGATGACCTAAGATGTAGCAACAGAACCCACTCTAGCTAGTTTAATCAGAAAAGGGATTTATTAAAGAACTACAGGCCCAGTGCATGAATTTGTGCACAAGTGGGGTCTGACCGGCCAGCCCACCCTGACCGGGGCCAATCGGGGTGGGGTGGGGCTGATTGGGGGCAAGGCCAGCCCGGGGGGGAGGGGCCATGGTGGAACTCCCAGCTGAGGGGACAATTTGCATATTTGCCTTTATTATATAGGATGGTAGGTAGCTCTTGGAATCTCCAGGAGACCAAAGAATCAGTCTCTGAAGGGAGTCGCCTGAGATGATGTTCAAATCACAGTTCCAGGCTTCTCCAGTAGGGGTTCTGTGGCTGCCCTCTCCCTCAGCACTGCAGCCTTCCTAACTGGAGTTTGGGTGTATAGCAGAACCTGGGTCACATGCTTGCATTTAAAGCATGGAAGTCTGGGAAAGCAATTTTCTGTGTCCTTGTGGGGAAGAGAGACTCACTCATAAGGGGAAATTATTAAAAAATAGAGATGTGGAAAGGGTTTTGGGTTTCCTCAAGCATGGCCCCATATTCACTACACCAACTGATTTGGTTTTCTTATTTAAAAATTATTGTGACATATATAACATAGACAAGAGTAACTATAATATGTATACATGGTAAAATAATATTATTCTTACCCTCCAGGATAAGAAATTCGGCATTACCAGTACAATAGTCCTGCAGGAGATACTTTCTAAGACCCCCAGTGGATGTCAGACACCATGGACAGTACTGAACCAAACTGGGACCCCTCAGGTGATGTCAAACTGCCAGTTTTGGCCCGATCCCCATAGCCCAAGCTGAGGGACCCCACTGTGCACGAATCCATGCACTGGACCTCTAGTATGTATATAAGATCTTTGGTTAATTTTTTTCCACCCTCCCCCTACCCTCTTCCCTCTGAGATTCATCAGTCTGTTTCATGTTTCCATGCCTGTGCATTGAGCGTCTTTCCCCTGGTGGTCAGTGTGTGTCATAGCTACCAGTCAAATGGTTGAATGGTCACTCAGGCTTTTATATATACAGATATAACATGTTTTTTTCCTATACACATATACCCTTCCTATACACATATACACATAAAGAAAGCACTTTACCATTTCTCTTTGGCATATCCGAATTGCCAGCATCATTACTCTTGTGCTTTTGGGCCATTATTAAGTAAAATAATGGCTACCTGAACACAAGCACTAGATACCAAGACAGTGGATCTGAAAACCTAGCTGGCTACTAAGTGATTACTGGGTAGAGAGCTCATACAACATGGAGACACTAAACAAAGGGGTGATTCACGTCCCCAGCAGGAGTAAGATTTCATCACGCTACTCAGAACAGTAATTTAAAACTTATGAATTGTTTATTTCTGGAATTTTCCATTTAATATTTTCGAACTGTGGTTGACCACATGTAGCAGAAACCATGAAAAGTAAAACTGTGGATAAGGAGGGGAGAGGTACAGCTTACCTTGAAACCCCCATTTGTCCTTCCCTAATTATACACCTGTTCCTCTTCCCAAGTGATCACCACTATCCTGACTTCTATATCAATCATTTTCTTGATTTGCCTATGTTTTTCAAAAATATATTTTTATTGATTTTAGAGAGGAAGGGAGCAGGATAGAAAGGAGAGAGATAGAAACATCAATGATGAGAGAGAATCATTGATTGGCTGCCTCCTGCATGCCCCTTACTGTAGATTGAGCCCAAAACCCAGGCATGTGACCTTGATGGGAATCAAACCCGGGACCCTTCAGTCCACAGGTTATCGCTCTATCCACTGAGCCAAACTGGCTAGGCTGCCTATGTTGTGTTTTTTTTTTTTAAATTGAAATATAATTGAATTATAACATTGCATTAATTTTTGGTGTCTAACATAATGAGTTTGTATATGTTACAAAATGATTACAAGTGTGTGTTTTTTAAAGTTTTTTAAAAATTGATTTTTAGAGAGAGAGAAAGGGAGAGAGAGGGAGGGAGAGAGAGAGAGAGGGAAACATCAATCTGAGAACAAAACATCAATGGGCTGCCTCCTGCAAGCCCCCTACTAAGGATTGAGCCCGAAACCCGGGCATGTGCCATGACTGGGAATCAAGCTGGCAACCTTCCTATGCATAGGAGGACGCCCACCAACTGAACCACACCAGCCAGGGCTACCACACGTTTGGTTTTTTAAAAAAATATATATTTTATTGATTTTTTACAGAGAGGAAGGGAGAGGAATAGAGAGTTAGAAACATCTGTCAGCTCCCTCCTGCATACTCCCTACTGAGTATGTGCCAGCAACCAAGGTACATGCCCTTGACCAGAATTGAACCTGGGACCCTTGAGTCCGCAGGCTGACACTTTATCCACTAAGCCAAACTGGTTAGGGCTACCATACGGTTTTTGAACATCCATCTTAACTAAACATAATTACAATTCTTTTCTTGTGATGAGAACTTTTAAGATCTTAACAACTTTCAATTTTTTAAATTAAACTTTTTATTTTGAGATCATGCACATTGACATGCAGTTGTATTCTCTTCATCAAGTTTTCCCAGTGGTAAATTTTACAGAACTACAGTACAGTATCACCAGCAGGGTGTTGGCATTGAGACAATCCATACGTCTTATTCAGATTTACTCAGTTTTACTTGTACTCACTGTGTGTGTGTGTGTGTGTGTGTGTGTGTGTGTGTGTATTTATTTTTATTGTTTAATCTTCACCCGAAGATATTTTTTCCATTGATTTTTAGAAAGAGTGGAAGGGAGGGAGGAGAGGAAGAGAGAGAAACGTCAATGTGAGAGAGACACATTGATAGGTTGCTTCCCGCACTCCCCCCTTCCAGGGCTGGGGAACCTGCAACCAAGGTACTTGCCCTTAACTGGAATTGAACCTGAGACCCTTCTGTCCAGTCCAAGGGCCAACGCTGTAACCACAGAGAAAAACCGGCCAGGACTGTGTGTGTATTTAGTTCTATATAATTATATCACATTTGTAGGTTTGTGTAGCACCTACCACAGATACTGAACGGTTCCAGAGCCCAAGGATCTTGCATGTTTCCCTTTTGCAATTCTTAACTTAAAATTTTCTGATTGATTGGTTGATTTGATTTTTTTTGTTTTTATTAAATCTTCATTTTAAAAATATTTTTATTGATTTCAGAGAGAATGGAAGAGATAAGAGAGATAGAAACATCAATGATGAGAGAGAATCATTGATCGGCTGTCTCCTATACTCCCCGCACTGGGGATTGAGTCCAAAACCTCAGCCTCCTGGTTCATAGATCAACACTCAACCACTGAGTCACACGGGCCAGGCTTAAGGTTTGTTTTTTTTGTGTCTTAAGAAATTCTCCTCTATCCTATAGTCCTAAAAATATTCCCTTATATTTCCTTCCTTCCTCCCTCCCTCCCTCCCTTCCTTCCTTCCTTCCTTCCTACCTTCCTTCCTTCCTTCCTTCCTTCCCACATTTAAATGTTTAATCCACCAGAAATTGATATGTGTGCACATTATTCAATTGCTTTCCCCACCCCCCACCCCCAAATGGATAACCAAGCGTTTCAATTCCATACCCACATTACTGAGTAGCACATCTTTCCCCACTGCTCTACAATGCCCTCTTTCATAAGCCAAATGTCTGCACAGGTATGAGTCTGTTTTGGGCTCTCTGTTCTGTACTGGTGGTTTAGCTATGTACCAATGGCACATTAGTTTAATTACTATTGATATCTGATAGAGCGAGTTTCCACATCTGTTGTTCTTTCATGTAAACTTTAGAATGAGTTTGTCAGGTCCCACAAAAATATCTTTTTTTCAAGTATTTTTAAGAGTTGTATTAAATTTACAGATGAATGTGGGGAGTTTTAACTTCTTTTTCATTCAGTCTCTTAATCTATTAATATGGTAAATTTTCCATTGATTAGAGTCTTCTTTAATGTCTTCCAATAGAAAAAGTTTTCTTTTTTTTTGATATATTTTATTAATTTTTTACAGAGAGAAACGGAGCGGGATAGAAAGTTAGAAACATCGATGAGAGAGAAACATCAATCAGTTGCCTCCTGCACACTCCCCACTGGGTATGTGCCCACAACCAAGGTACATGCTCTTGACCAGAATCGAACCTGGGACCCTTGAATCCGCAGGCCAATGCTCTATCCACTGAGCCAAACCGGCCAGAGCCAATAGAAAAGTTTTCTAGCCGAAACCGGTTTGGCTCAGTGGATAGAGCGTCGGCCTGCAGACTGAAGGGTCCCGGGTTCGATTCCGGTCAAGGGCATGTACCTTGGTTGCGGGCACATCCCCAGTGGGAGGTGTGCAGGAGGCAGCTGATCGATGTTTCTCTCTCATTGATGTTTCTAGCTCTCTATCCCTCTCCCTTCCTCTTTGTAAAATATCAATAAAATATATTTAAAAAAAAAAGTTTTCTAATCTAATCTAATCCACAAAGAGCTTGCACAATATTTTAAAATTTTTATTTCAAAGCACTTTGAATTTTAGGTCATTTTTTCTTTAGACTTTAAATTTTTCTTACTGTTACTGACATGTAGAAAGGCAATTGACACATATACACACTGACACACACAGATTTCCTATACAACCTTGCTAAACTATCTTATTAATTCTAATAATTTATCTATATATACTTTTGAGTTTTTCACATACACAATCATGTTAACTACAAATAATGAGATTTTTGTGTTTTCTGTTATAATCCTTATATTTTTATTTCTTTTTTATGTTATCACTAGAGGCCTGGTGTACAAAATTCATGCACGGGGGTGGGGGGAAGGGGTCCCCTCAGTCCAGCCTGCACCCTCTCCAATCTGGAACATCCCTCTCACAATCTGGGACCACTGGCTCCTAACTGCTCACCTGCCTGCCTGCCTGATTGCACCTAACTGCCCCCCCCCCTCTGGCCTGGTTGCCCCTCACTGCCCCCCTCTGCCAGCCTGGTCATCCCTCACTGCCCACCCCTGCTGGTCTGGTTGCCCCTAACTGCCCCCCTTGCGGGCCTGGTAGCCCCATGCAGCCTGCTGCTCAGTCGTTTGGTCGCCCCTCACTAACCCCCCTGCCGGTCTGGTCGCCCTACACAGCCTGTTTGGTTGTCCATTTGGTTGTTTCGGATGCGATGGTCACTTAGCCTTTTATATATATAGATACCTGCAAGGAAGCCAGTCTAATGTTGAAAGGAGTGATAAAAGCAGGCAACTTTGTCTTTTTTTCAGGGGGGGGGGTGTGTTATTATTTATTTTTTTATTTTTATTTTTAAAAATTTCTTTATTCATTAAAGTATTACATATGTGTCCTCATCCCTCCAATACCCCCCAACCCTCCCCGCCACTCATGCCCTCACCCCGCTGTTGTCTGTGTCCATTGGTTAGGCCTATATGCATGCATACATATACATGTCCTTTGGTTGATCAACTTTGTCTTGTTTTGAGATGCTGTCTTCACAGGTGACTTCAGTTTGTGAAAATTTATCTAGCTGTGCACTTATGATTTATGTATTTTTTTCTAACACTATGTTATACCTCAATAAAAGGTTTTAAAAATTTTAGGAATCCTGGAGAAAATTATGCTAATATGAAATAAGCCAGTCAGAGAAAGACAAGTACCATATGATTTCACTCATAAATGGAATCCAATGAACAAACTGAACTATCAAGCAAAATAGAGACAGACTCATAGACAGCAGGCAGATAGCTCTGGTGTCTGTGCATTTGTGTGTGGGGGGTGTTGGTGGGTGGTGGAGGGATTGAGCAAAAAAGAAAAAAAAGAGAGAGAACTCATAGACATGGACAACAGTGTGGTGATTATGGGGGGACTCAGTTTGAGGTGGAAGAGGGCATAGAGGGGATAAATGGTAATGGAAAAAATTAAATAAATTTTTATTTATTTATTTTTAAATCTTTATTGTTGGAACTATTACATATGTCCTCCTTTTTCCCCCATCGGCCCCCTCCAGTCCACCCCTGCCCTAAATTAAATTTTAAAAAATTAGGAATATTTCCCCAACATCCTAACCTTTTCTTATAACTGTATGCTCTAAGGATGCCACTGAGCAGGTTTGTACCTGTCTACTTTCTTTTGAAAAAAAAATTTTTTTATTGATGAGAGAGAGAGAAACATCAATGATGAGAGAGAATCATTGATTGGCTGCCTCCTTCAAGCCCCCCACTGGGATCAAGCCCACAACCCTGGCATGTGCCCTTGACCAGAATCGAACCAAGGACCCTTCAGTCCACAGGCCGATGCTCTATTCACTGAGCCAAACCAGTTAGGGCTGTACCTGTCTATTTTCAACCTGACTATACATTACTGGAGAAAACAAGTCTTAAGTGAGAACACCAATGGATCCTTTCACACGTTTGAAGCACTACCAGGGAGAAGGGGCCCAGGCATAGTCTCAGCAGTCCCTGAGGGCAAAATGGGGAGAGGAGATGAGAATATGGGTAAACAGATTTCCATGAAGCAGAAGGAAAAGCTTTCTAACATCATTGCATAAGCAGAGAATAGTCTGCTTTTTGAAAAAGTGAGCTCCCCAGCACTGGAATATTCTAACAGGACTGGATACACACCTACCAAGGATAATATATATGCAAGTCCATCTTTTCTCCCTGATAGTGGGTGGGGTGTGGACCATGTCATGTCTTTTTCTCTTCCAGTTACAAGCTATGATGTTTTTAAAGAATTGGGTTTATTTCTTATTCCACCTTTTTTAAAAATATATTTTATTGATTTTTTACAGAGAGGAAAGGAGAGGGATAGAGAGTTAGAAACATCCATGAGAGAGAAACATCGATCAGCCACCTCCTGCACACCCCCTACTCAGTCTGCAGGCTGACAACTCTATCCACTGAGCCAAATCGGTTAGGGCTCTTATTCCACTTTTAAGGGGTACACTATGAACTCCTCATAATATATAGAAAACTAACTTTACAAACAGATAAAAGTCAACAGAGGCAAAACTGGTTCTTTTGAAAATGTTAATAATATTGATAAACCCTTTTCAAGTCTGATCAAGAATCAGAAAAATAACATATTGCAATTCCTTTCACTCAGAAACACCCAACAAATATCATATAGGTGCACATCCAAGAATCGTTGAATAAAAGTGTAGCTATCTGTGTTATTTTCATCCCCAATTCTCCAAATTTTGCATTTTTCGAGGTGTCTAGCCTTATATTTCATTATTTTACAATTTTATATATATACTAGTGGCCCGGTGCATGAAATTCGTGCACATTAAAAGGGGATTAATTATTTTATTCCAGAAGTAGCTCTGAGGGAGCGTGCGGCTTAGTGTGATCTTTGTTAGCTTTCACCATGGCGTACTGTGGCCAGGGCCAGAAGGTGCAGAAGGTGATGGTGCAGCCCATCAACCTCATCTTCAGATACTTGCAAAATAGATCTCGGATTCAGGTGTGGCTTTATGAGCAAGTGAATATGCGGATAGAAGGCTGTATCATTGGTTTTGATGAGTATATGAACCTCGTATTAGATGATGCAGAAAAGATTCATTCTAAAACAAAGTCAAGAAAACAACTAGGTTGGATCATGCTGAAAGGAGATAATATTACTATGCTCCAAAGTGTCTCCACCTAGAAATGACTTAAATGTTAAGTGAGGAATTACTAAGAAGCAATACAGTTTGTGTTTTATGTTGTCCTTTCCTGGAAGAATATGTCTTACCCATTTATTCATATTGGCCTACAATACCCTTAAGATACTATCAGATGACAATTGAGAGAAACCAAGATGGCGGCATAGGTAAACACCTAAACTGCTGCCTCGCACAACAATTTCAAAACTACAACTAAAAGACAGAACGGACACCATCCAGAACCACAGGAAAGCTGGCTGAGTGAAAATTCTACAACTAGAAGGAAAGAGAAAAGCTCACAGAGAATTGGAGGTACGGCAAAGGGTCTTTGTGCGCGCAGAGAGGAAGGGCGGCTGAGAGCCTGGCTGACTTTCTCTGGCGGAAGGGGGAAGGAAGCCTCCGACCGCACTGAACCCCAGTTCTGACTGCACTGAACCCCAGTTCCGGGCGAACCCCTGGGGACCCACGCTCTTACGAGGGGAGTCTGGACTCTCGGGCGGAGACTCGGGAGCCGGGGAAGGCGGAGGAGACTCGAGTTGGGAAAGGCAGAAGTCTGAAGGCGCACGCGGGCCAGTGCGCACAAAGACTGCGGAGGTTGCCACAGGCTTTCCCTAGTGGAAGGGAGTCAGAGGATCCTGACTGCACTGAGCCCCAGTTCTGACTGCAGTGAACCCCAGTTCCAGGCGAGCCCCTGGGGACCCACGCTCTTGTGGGGGGAGTCTGGACTCTCAGGCAGAGACTTGAGCTGGGGAAGGCGGAGGACTGAAAGCACACATGCGCACAAGGGCAAGGTTGACAGGAAGCCAAGACTGAGACTCCACCCCATCCAAGCTGAGCACAGAGGCTATTGCAATTTGGGAAGTCTAATCCTATAAGGCTGTCTCCAGCACCGAACTTCTCCCAGCATAGACACAGCTGATCCTTACAGCCAACAGGCCTGGAGGTAAATTCTTCCCAGTGATACCAACAACAATCAAGACTTAATTACAACAAGGCTGTACACACAGTCCACAAAGGGGTGCACCAAGAGTGTCCACCTCAGGTTAACTGGGGAAGCAGACCCACTGGGCCATATTGGAAACCTAGCACAAATATCTACCTTTCCAACTCAGGGAATCAGTGAAAATGCGGGCTCAAAGAATCAGATCACAAACGAAAGAAATGGAGGAAAACAAACGACTGGATATAGAATTCAAAACCACGGTTATAAGACTTTTTAAGAATATCCTAGAAAAGGCCGATAAATATAACGAGACCCTTGAAGATATGAAAAAGGACCAACTAGAAATTAAACATACACTGACTGAAATAAAAAATATTATACAGAGACCCAGAAACAGAATAGAGGAACACAAGAATCAAGTCAAAGAATTGAAATACAAAGAAGCAAAAAACACTCAACCAAAAAAGCAAAAAGCAAAAAAAAAAATCCAAAAAGTTGAAGATAATGTAAGAAGACTCTGGGACAACTTCAAGCGTACCAACATCAGAATTATGGGGGTGCCAGAAGAAGAGAGAGAGCAAGATACTGAAAACCTATTTGAAGAAATAATGACCGAAAACTTCCCCCACCTGGTGAAAGAAATAGACTTACAAGTCCAGGAAGTCCACAGAACCCCAAACAAAAGGAATCCAAAGAGGACCACACCAAGACACATCATCATTAAAATGCCAAGAGCAAAAGACAAAGAGAGAATATTAAAAGCAGCAAGAGAAAAACAGTTAGTTACCTACAAGGGAGCACCCATACGACTGTCAGCTGACTTCTCAACAGAAACTATGCAGGCCAGACGGGAGTGGCAAGAAATTTTCAATGTGATGAATAGCAAGAACCTACAACCAAGATTACTCTACCCAGCAAAGCTATCATTCAGAATTGAAGGGCAGATAAAGAGCTTCACAGATAAGAAAAAGCTGAAGGAGTTCATCACCACCAAACCAGTATTATATGAAATGCTGAAAGGTATTCTTAAAGAAGAGGAAGAAGAAAAAAGTAAAGAGAAAAATTATGAACAACAAATACATATCTATCAACAAGTGAACCTAAAAATCAAGTGAATTAAAAACCTGAGGAACAGAATAATCTGGTGAATATAATAGAATCAGGGGCATAGAAAGGGAGTGGACTGATAATTCTCAGGGGAAAAGGGGTATGGGGGGTTCATGAAGAGAATGGACAAAAATCATACACCTATGGATGAGGACAGTGGGGGGGAGGTAAGGGCAGAAGGTGGGGTGGGAAATGGGTGGAGGGGAGCTATGGGGGGAAAAAGGAGAAATAATTGTAATAATCTGAATAAAGATTTATTAAAAAAAAAGATACTATCAGATGACAATAAATGATGTTGAATTGTTTTTGTTAAATAAATAAATAAATAAATAAAAGGGGATTAATTAGAGGAAATAATTTAATATTGCTATTTGCCCTTTCTCTATAATAGAAGTGTCAGAGATGAAAGAAAATTAGTAAAATGTATATGAAAACCTTCTTCCTGTCAGAGTCTGGGGCACACCACGGGACCCAGAGTCAAGTCCTCGCCCACCCACATGTGCCTCAAAATCGCGTGAGACGCAGACCTGGCCGCCCCCCCCCCCCCCACAATTGGGATAGATCCAAACCTGGCTAGTCCCACCCTTGTCAAGCCCCACCAGGCAGGGAACATATCCTCAGGTCCCCTGGCCTGGTGTCAGGACGGGGTGCGTGCCTTGAGGTCCCCCATCAAGCCCCGCCAGGTGTGGGACATGGCCTGAGATCCTCTGTCAAGCCCTGCTGGGTGGGGGTGTGGCCTGAGGTCCCCTGTCAAGCCCTGCCAGGTGGGGGGCGCGGCCTGAGGTCCCCTGGCCTGGCACTGGGGTGGGTGGAGCAGCCTGAGGTCCCCTAGCCCAGCACCAGGACGGGAAGCACACCTTGAGGTTCCGAATCAAGCCCTGCCCGGTGTGGAAGGCAGCCTGAGGTCCTCTGTCAAGCCCCGCCCCCCAGGTTCCTGCTGATTGCTTGTTAAGGCTCCTTATGGGAACTTGGCCTAAGCTGTGGGTGCAGCCATCTTTGTGAAGGAGTGATGGTTAATTAGCATATTCCCTCTTTATTAGATAGGATTATATATAATTGATAGGGTATATATTAGATAGGATATATATAGTTGATAGGATATATATATATATATATATATATTAGATAGGATATATATATATATAATTGATTTCAGAGAGGGAGAGAGAGATAGAAACATCAGTGATGAGAATCACTGATTAGCTGCCTCCTGCAAACCCCCTACTGGGGATCGAGCCTGCAACCCAGGCATGTGCCCTTGACAGGAATCGAACTCGGGACCCTTCAGTCTGCAGGCCGATGCTCTATCCACTGAGCCAAAGCAGCCAGGGGTACAATCTTTTCAAATAATGGTCAAAGTGATCCAGTCACTCATCGCTTTGAGTGTGTGTGTGGGTGTGTGTGGGGGGGAGAGCTCTGTTAATGGGATTCACTTTTTTGTGAAGTAAGGAATTTTGAGCAAAGCGACGTTTTAAATATTTTTAAGACGAGGAATAATCTGATTTTGTCGTTTTGCTTTATCTTTACTTTCATTCAACCAGCTCCTTTCTAGCAAATCTCCAGTTTGTTGGCAGATACAAATACATTCGCAGAGTCTCCCACATGCTGCGCCATCAGCCTCCTAGACTAAAAGGGAGTCTCGTTTCTCGTTTCCTTATGCTGCTGTACAAATGTCTTCCTTCTCCCGCCCCTCGCTCGGGCTACACAGATCAATGTCTTTTTTTCATTCTTGGTAGTTCTCAAAGAAAATCTGGAGTCCAGACAGGGTTGAGCCCAGAGAGGGCGACCCCTTGAGGGCAGACCTTGAGGCATCACGCGTCCCCTCCCTCCGCGGTCGCCAGAGCTGCGCCCCCTCTCCGTTCCGCCAGAGCACGCCAGCAGAGCCGAGAAATCCGTTACAGGGCGGCTGTGTCCCTAAGGGCCATTCCAGGGCGGAAGAGTACGGGGAAACCGCTGTGTACATTCTCCAGGCCTGTGGGCTGGGCGCGTAGCGGCTCAGGTTACACACAGGTGAGTCTGGCCCATGGGCGAGCTGAGGGCGCCAGGGAACCCCTGGCCAGGCGCGCCCCCGCAGTCCCCGGAGCTGGCACACATCTGACCACCCCCTGGAGGGTGCGCCGACCACAGGGGTGGAGGCAGTGCTGTGCTTCCCTGGGCGCACCAGAGCAGGGCCCGTGGGAGGGGAGCGTATCCCCCAACGCGGGCAGGACTGCTCTTAGAAACTTGGTATCTTTCTCTCTCTCCCCCTCCCCTCCAGGTATAAAGGTAGACAGGGAAAAACAAAACCGAAAATAAATACAAAATTTCCAGCCACCTCCCCAGTTGAGGCAGTAAGGGGATGTACCCTTCTTGCTGGCTTCCTGAAAAGGTATTTCCCAGCCTCAGAATTGGGGGAGCAGGCGGTTAGGGGAGGCAATTATGGAAGTGGGCGAGGAGAATAAATTCGTTTCGAAGCTTTGTTTGCATAAAGTGCAATTGGCGTTTATTTCCACTGTGTTACAATTTCTGGTGATGGTGCTCTTGGGGTGCAAGGTCTTGAGGTGGAAGCTACTTTGGTGGAACAAGCCGACTTGTTTTTCTTTCATTGTATGGTACGAAACAATGTGTTCTAAAGATGCTGACTTCTTAAATTTATTATTACTGTGTTTATTTGGTGGGACTGTTGTAGTTGATGGGAGCTTAAGCCCTCAAATTCCCCCTTTATCAGGTCACAGTCCTGGGGAGTCTCCCCACAGCCTCCCCCATCGCCCGCCAAGATTTCAGCAACCGCCGGGAAAGATTCACAAAGTCCATTTTCTGGTCGGAGACAAAAGCTCTTGGGGGGGCGGTGTGTGTGTGTGGGGGGGGGGCGGGCATTCTCAGGAGGCCCTAAGTCTCGGGAGGGATGCCCTGGGAAGCGGACCTAGGGTTTTACCTCAGAGTTTGCCCCGAGGTGCCTGTGATGGGGAATGGTTGGGGGTTGATTAAAAAAAAAGTTCTCCCCTTTTTAAAAAGGGGAGGGGGGAGAATCAGACGTTAAATTCTTTTGCAAACATTCATGCCTAAGGAAGGGCTGGAACAGGCAGCCCCGGCCGCCGGAACCGGTCGGACAGGTAGCGAGCTTGTTGACACCGTTATGTTGCAGGGCGCATGCTCACTCCCAAGTTTCCTGGTGCCTTTTCTATTCCACCTTATGAAACTTTACTACGGCGTGGTCTCATCCGCGATTTAAGGCATAGGTGTCGCGGAGCCGGGAGTCTGGGAGTCGCCAGTAGTGCGGGAGGGAGGCCGGGGCCGCGCTGCGGCGGGGGGCGGAGGGAGAGGGTCGGCTAGGCGGGAAGGTGGGCTCTGGCCGCCAGAAGCCGGGACCCAGACATCGCTGCTGTCCCTAGCGGTGAGCAGCCGGGACGAGGGGGCCGGGAGGGGGCCTCACCATGCCCAAAGTCTTCCTGGTAAAGCGGAGGAGCCCGGGGGTCTCGGTCCGCAGCTGGGATGAGCTCCCGGACGAGGAAAGGGCAGATACCTACATCCCAGGTGAGCATGGCTCGGGGGCCAGGCCTGGCGCGGGGCTCTTGGGGTGAGGGTTGGGGTGACCGGGTTCTCTCTGCTCATCGGCTGGGGGTGGACTTCCCACCCCCTGCTTCTTCCAGGAGAGAGTAGGAAGTATCAGAGGTGCGGGAAGACAGAGTGAGAGGCTGGGAAACCCTGGGCATCGTGCTCCCCTTCCCCCTAGTGGGCGCCTTTAATTGCCCGGCGGCGGGACCGTTGGCTGCAGCGGGGGCCGAGGTGGTCCCAGAAGGGGGTGGAGTTGAACGCCGGTAGGGGCTACCCCCAATTCCACGCCTTCATGGGTTGCACAAGGATCGGTGATCTCCTCTGGGGCTGGGTATGTAGATATCAGACCCCTCTACCCCCATCCTAGGTAGAGGAAACTTGGCGCGCGGGGTCCCGCACTTCCTCGTGGCCCGGGGACCCGGACCGAGCAGCGGCCCCCAGAACGCCGAACTCTCTCAGGAGGCCGAGCCGAGGGCTCGCGAGCCCACCCCCTCGGCGTTGCCCACTTGGCGAGGTGCCCAGGTCCGGGGCAGGGCGGCGGCGGCACCGGCGGCACCGCCCGCAGGTCAAACTATCGCGGGCGCCCAGGCCTGACGCCTTGTGTCTGTGTGTCTAGGCTCGGGCCCTCCCTTCCCAGTGGGTCTGGGCCGCCTGCTCTGCGACCCCCCCGAGGACTGCCGCAGCGACGGCGGCAGCAGCAGTGGTGGCGGCAGCAGCTGCGCGGGGGAGCCTGGAGGCACCGAGAGCAACTCGTCCACGCGCACCCCAGAGCGCGAAACCCTGGAGCCTGGAGATGCCGAGGACCCCGGTGGACACCTGGCGGCGAAGCAGCGCCCGGTCGCCAGATCGAAAATCAAGGTACGGAGCCGACTCTGCCGGTGCCGCCACCTACACCACGCCCTGGCGTCGGGCTCCCGGGGCCAGCGCCCCTCCCTGCCGCGCCCGCCCGCGCACCCGGCTCCGGTGCATTCGGCGTGTCCACCGCGCGGTTCCTGCACCTGCCCCTGGGCCGCGGCCAGGGCGTTTCCGCGCGTCCTCCGGTCGGCTGGGGAGCCAGCCGCCTGCGCCGCTGCGCCCCCAAGGCAAGCGCCCCGAGCGGGCACAGTCCGTCGGCGGCCTATGGAACTACCTGAAAGGCTCAGGTTCAGCTTCTTTCCTCCCATTTGGTGCGCAAGGGCCAGAGAATAGTCAGGTCGTCGGGGTTCCAGTGGTCGGAGAGGAGGGACCTAGGCACCGGAACTCCAACCTCTGGGGCGCAGTTCCTAGCGCTCTATGAATTCTAAATTTCACACTCTTATCTTAGTTTTGGAGACAGTGGTGGCAGCTTGGTACACAGTGGGCCTCTCATAATAACAGCGATTTCCAATGCCAATTATGGAGTGCCCGTTAGACACCAGGTCTGCTGGGTCCTTTAAATGTGTGTTTCAAGTTTTCTTGAATTAAAATGATGGACAAATGAGCTCAACTGTAAATTGCCTCATGCGGTGTCCTCGGTGGGTTGGAGTGTTTGTTCCCCTTTATCATCGCGCTTCAGAACCCCACCCCCCTCCGGTCTTCTAGAATGGTAGACTACATCTTATCCGCTCTTCTGCGCTTACGCTTACACGATTGCCTGTTCAAAGGTATCCGCTACCCCCTAGGTTAAGGAATCCCATTTCACTGACTCACAGCCACCTGGAGTCAGGGAGTGGTGTTTTAGGGATCACATGAACCCAGTCGCTAGCTGGACGGACGGGCCAGAATGTGACCCTTCACAGACTCCTGGTCCTCGCTGTAGGTGATAATTCTTGGGCGTTCCCGCAGTCCCGCTGCTCAGGAGGGGATAGGGAGGTTAGGGAGGAGGAGGCTTAGAGTTTGCTATGGATTAGGAAAGTTTACGTTACTTTTCCTGGGAGAGGCGGGCTCTCCCCTATGCATATTCCTGGCTCCTGGGGCTTGGCTGGGGGATGGGGAGCTGGGGAAGAAGATCCCTAGCGTTTGCTGTGGATTAGTAAAGTCTCCGTTACTTTTCCTGGGAGAGACCGCCCCTCCCCTATGCATATTTCTGATGCATAGCTCAGAGGGATTGGCTGGAGGTGGTCTGGAGGTGCATTTGGTTATGAATTGAGGCTAGAGGCCTGTGCTGAAATCTTTAAGAAAGACATCTTTAAAAGATGCTGCCAACTAGGGCATGCTGCTTAGTGTTAAAGTTTTTTGCTGAGGTTCAAAGTCAGCTACCCTGAGGTTTTTGTGGGCCAGATGGGGTTAAGTGGGAGGGCTCAGTTTGCCTGAGGCTGGTAGCTCTGCCCTCCAGGAAATTCTACTGTGTCCCACTTGCATATTTATCGCCTGGGTGGGAGGACAATTGCAACGTTGTTTTGGAATGGATTGCAGACAGTTTGCCCCTGGATGCCCAGATTACCCTTGAGAAAAAGTGGCAGAGGAAAACTATCCAGTCCCTTTACCAACATTTTAGGAGATCTTTCTTTGCTGCCTCAAGCAAACAGCGCTATCTGGCTTAAGGGAATGAGTAAACCAAATTTGTTTCCATGATCACTGCCTATGTGCAGCCCCGGGGATGGGGGTGGAGCATAGAGTTTGCCCCTCAACTGTTAACATAGTTTCCAGAGGAGTGTTAGTTTGCTGAGGAGGACAGTCTGGTTCCTTCTCCCTCTCAGCTTTCACCCACAAATAGGAGACATCTTGGCTTTAAGATGCTTTGAGCCTCCAGAATTAATAGTGGTGATATTGGGCATTTTCAGTTGACTGGTTAAATTCAGCGCATTTTAACTCTAGAGTTCTATGCAAAGCAAACTAAACTCTCTAAGAATTGGTTTTCTAGCCGAAACCGGTTTGGCTCAGTGGATAGAGCGTCGGCCTGTGGACTGAGGGGTCCCAGGTTCGATTCCGGTCAGGGGCATGTACCATGGTTGCGGGCACATCCCCAGTGGGGGGTGTGCATGAGGCAGCTGATCGATGTTTCTCTCTCATCGATGTTTCTGACTCTCTATCCCTCTCCCTTCCTCTCTGTAAAAAATCAATAAAATATATTTAAAAAAAAAAAAAAAGAATTGGTTTTCTAACTGGAAGTGAAAAGTCTCTCAAGGATGAGCCTCTTGTGGTAATGACCGTAGTTTCAATGACTTGAAGACATTTGGCTGTTGGCTATTAGGACCAGAGGAAGGGCAAGTGTGATCTGCAGAGAAAAGTAACATCCCATCCAATAGTATGGCATGCCTGCTGTGTCCCAGGCAGCCAGGATAAAAATGCTCCCACCCTAGAGTTCCAGAATCATTTGACAGAAATGATTAAGCCTCTAGGCTCTGGCTTTTGTTACTTCTTAGCTGTGTGACCTTAGGCAAATTGCCAATCCCTCTGGGCCTTAGTTTTCTTGCTTTTTACAATGGGGATAATAAGGGTACTTAGAGAGTTGTGGATAAATGAGTTAAGAGTGGAAGATGTAGGTGCCCAGTAACTCTAGCTAGAATTAGTTGGGTTGGTGGGGAGACTCAAATATTAATTATTAACTACGACAGGAATGTGAATGCTAACCCAGAAGCACAAGCAAATATATGATAAATTCTGAGCAGGGGAAGGTTTCTTGTGTGGATTTGAGACCTATGGAGAAGGAGAGGTATGGGCTCAGCCCAAAACTTGAGTAAGGCAAGAACTCAGCTATGTTGGCTGCAGGATGGGAAACTATTGGGGTCAGAAAAAGTTGAAGGTGAGGCTAAATCAAGAAGTGTGGAAATTCCCTTGGGGTTGTGGGTGGGGCTCTGGAAGGTTTTTTTGTTTTGTTTTTTTAATTTTTCTGGGAGGTTTTTTGAGAAGGAAAACCTCAGTTGGATCTATATCATCAGCTGTGATTGTGGATATGTGACCTGTTTGAGCCTCAGTTCCCTGATGTGTAAAATGGAGAAATAATAGAATCATCCTCTCAGAAGTGTTGCATAGATTAAATGAGATAATGGGTGCAAAATGTTTAGCACTTTTTGTGCTTGTATAAACTGCCCAATAAAAAGTTAGCCGACAGTGGATGATAGCTATTTTGTTACCTACAGTAGGAACAAGGGATTTGCTAACCTGATTGTGCTGATCAGTGGATCTGGACAGGACTCGTAAGTGCCAGTTAAGTGGTTTTATTTCCCAGCCTAGCTGTCTTTCAACTATGTGCCTTAGGGTAGGTTATGAAATTGTTTCTTTACTACTGAGGATTCTGTAATTTATAAAACAGATTTGGGGTGGGGAGATGGTATACCTCTGGGAAAGTATTCATGCCAGAGGTTTAAGTCACTTTAAGTCCCTTTTGTAAGGCTGCATCCATTTTCAGGTCTTTAGCTGTGGGAAATACCCCCTCCCCCCAACCCCAATCACCACTGTCCTCCCAAGGCTTATCAGAAACAAAGTAACTCAGAAGTTAAATCAGTTAGTTGACTGATGTTATTCATTCCTGACTCAGAGTGGCTGGTGGGACCCATGTGCAAGTATAGACTACAAGTGAATGTCTTCTTACCCGATCCCATTCTTTTCTCTCTTCCTTTGGTTTCTCCCAAGGATTCTTCAAAGGAATTGAGTTTAGAATTCCTTCAAAAGTATTCTTGGCCTTTTACCTGGCTCTGTAGCCTGCGTCGTCCAGTAGTCATGGATGTGTGAATGTGTGTCTTTTTCTTGTTTCATCATTTTTTATTATGAAAATTTTCAAAGGTGGAATACTTGTCACCTGGTCCTAACAACAATGAACCCAAGGCTACTACTGCCATCCTTCCTCCATCCACCCCCCAACACTATTTTGAGACAAATCTCAGCCATCATAAATAGTTTAAAATGTGTCTCTAATAGATAAAGACCGAAATACATGATTATACTCACATTAACAATGGTGCTCACATTGCTAATTGTCTCATAACTTTATTTTTTTTTCATTTTACTGAATCAGGTCCACATAATGTCTACACATTGTAATTCATTGATGTGTCTTTTACTTTATGTATTTTCCTCCCTCTCTTTTTTAGTTAATTGTTGAAGAGATGGCTAATTTATTTTATAGAGTCCAGCAATCTGGGTTTTTGCTCCTTACTCCCATATGTTTTCTCTAAATGGTGGTTGGATTTGCAGCTACACTGTCCAAAATGGTAGCCGTGGTCACATATAACTACTTACATTTAAATTAAGTAAAGTTAAGTAAAACTAAAAATTAAATTCCTTACTTGCACGATTTATATTTCAAGTGCTCAATAGCGATGTGTGACTAGTGCTTACCGTATTGGACAGTGCAGATTGGAACATTCCTATCATCACAGAAAGTTGTATTGCACCAACACTGTTGTAGATGCTTGATCAAGTTTACTGTAGCTAAAATCTGTCACAGTAGGGGTGTCTATTTCCATCAAGAGCTACATAATATTTGGTTGCCTCTTTGTGATGTTAGCAGCCATTGATGCTCAAGGTCTAAATATTTTAGGTTATTAGGGTTTGTAGATCAGTAATATTCTAATTCTGTCCCTTCTTTATTAGCTGAAATTCTTCTATGGAGAGATACTTCCCCTGTTTCCTAGTGAGACAGTTCACTTAGGAAAGGCAGAATAAAATTCCTTTTATTTACCAGTTTTCAAGATAATCAGTTGGTTCACCAGAATTCTTTAGTGATGGCCAATTAGTTTATTTTTAAGAATGATTGTGAATTGTGGATTTAAGTACAGTAGTTTATAAAAACACATCCATTTGATATTTGGAAGGGACCATAAATGCTGTCCCTAATAGTCTTTCTCCCAAGATAATTGGATGCCCCTCTTCCTGCCTCCATTGTAACTCACTGATCATCTCCTTGACTGCACATTTGGCTGACCAGACTCCTCTTGAACTGGACACACCAAAGGCAGGCTTGTATCTTCAGCATCCGGTACATCAATGCCTGACTCACAGGAGGACATAAGTCAACACAGAACAGAAATACAGACAGGGAAGAAGGGGTCAACAGTCCGTAGATGTGATAGTATTTGGAGGAAAACAGGAAGCAAGAAGAAAAGGGAGATCTGGGAAAATGCCTAGAATGGATGCTCGAAAAAGTTTAAAGAGGAAAAAAGGAGGCATAAGAGAACAATACATGTTAACTGCATCAGCTTTTAATTTGAATATAAGTTTTTACTTATTTTTATTTCAGAGAGGAAGGGAGAGGGAGATAGAAACATCAGTGATGAGAGAGAATCAATGATCTGCTGCCTCCTGCACTGGGGATTGAACCCATAACCGGGCATGTGCCCTGACCAGGAATCTAACTTCCTGGTTCATGGTTAAAAACTGAACCACTGAGCCACACTCGCTGGGTTGAAGTAGGTTTTTATTGTTGGAAGGGACTACATGGGTTTAGTTACAGAAAACAATCTACTGTAGCTTGCTTAAACAGAGAATGGTTGATTATAGGGCATCAAATGAACTAAAGAAAGACCAGGCTGAGCTCCCAGGCTCTCCTCCGAGAGCCACACTGCAGAAGTGGGCAACCTAGGGAGCTGCAGCTGCCGCCTCTATGGCTGCCTAATCATGCATCATGATGCTTCTGTTAATGCAGAGTGTAAAACAATTGCCACGTGCCTTCCTCTCTTCAGTTAACCTAGTAATTGGTGGAACCTAAGTTTCTACTGGGTTACATCTAAAGATCATAGCTGCAAGGGAGTCTGGAAAATATAGTTTCTAGCTTACTGGCCTCTGCAGTACAGGAAGGCTCACCAGAGGAGTAGGAATAGAGGCTCACTGTGTATACATAGGTTCCACTACAGGGACCTTTAAAGCTTACATGGTCCAGTCTCCTCATTTTTTTGTTGTTGTTTTGTTTTGTTTTTATTTTTTAACTGATTTCAGAGAGGAAGGGAGAGGGAGAGAAAGAGAGAAACATCAATGATGAGAGAGAATCATTGATCAGCTGCCTCCTGCATGCCCCCTACTGGGGACGGAGACCACAACCTGGGCATTGCCCTTGACTGGAATCGAACCCAGGACCCCCCCAAGTCCACAGGCTGATGCGCTATCCATTGAGCCAAAGCAGTGAGGGCAGTCTCCTCATTTTGAAGGGGAGAAAGGTAAAGACCAGGAGGTTTTGTTGAATTCCTCACAGCGGTTAGTGACAAAGCCCAACCCAAGGATCCTTATTCTTTCAATGTTATTGTATTGCATTATGGAAGGTCTTTAACACTTTATCATTAGTGCTGATGGTCTGACATAAAGGAATTTGAAGCTGTTTCTCACCATATGAGACAAACAACAGAGTCCTTCCCTCCCTCTCCCTTACAGTTCAACAGTAGACACTAGTTTGGCAGACACACCACATTCAAAATCTCATTGTGGGTACCTAAAAGCCATATGGCGTGGGCATTTTATAGCTCTTTGAGCCTCAGTTTTTTTATGGATTATAAGGATATATTCCCTTCATCATCTTTGCATTTGAGAAGCTTCTCCACTGCCATATAGCAGAGTGGTGAAGCCTAAGGAAATGGTACTTAGGATCAGGAGGGAAATTTTTATCCCAAAGGAATTGGGGAAATACAATTAGCATGGTTTGAGCACTCCAGCATAGCAAATGTGCCCGTGGAAATCTTGTTCATGTGGCCACCATACGATAGCCCGGACTCACAGTACCCTCCCACAGAAAATAGGACCATTAATTTAATGAACTTGTTTGATGGAAGCATCAGCAGAAAATAAAGGATTTAAAAATCTTTTACTTTAGAATGTTGACAGGTAAGTGACCATAGCCAGCTTTGAAGTTGGTCAGAAGACCTACCTCCCCGGATGCTCCTGAAGTTTTCAGCAGCACTGATACAATGATCGGTTTGTTTCTGCTGCAGAGGCCTGTTTTTTAGAAAAACTAGAGGGGAACTTTGTGTGTTTTTTAAAATGAAAGCCGAGACCTTGCAGAAAACAGGACAGCGGGCAAGATAGTGCCAAGCTGAGGGATTGACGAATTGCTTGCTCTCTGTCTTCATTTTTCTTGTCCTAAATTAATCTCCAGACTGATGTCATTTCCCACCCTCCATGGTAGCTTCCTCGCTTTGTTAGTAAGCCTTTTTCAAAGTGTTAATTTTGGATTAAGGGTGAGACTGTTAAGCTTTCAGAAAGTAGCATGATATAAATACCACCCCTGGCAGGTCTGGAGCAGTACCCTGTAATTAAACACATTAATAATTTCTCTATCAAAACACATGAATATTGATACCAAAGGGATAAAGTCTGTGTGTAGATCCATGCTTGCTTGTGTCAGTTTTATTATCAAGGAAGATGGGAGAAAATGTCAGTTTTCAGAGCTTTTAGGATTTCAGTTTTGGATGAAGGACTGGGGACTTGTGGCTCACACTAAAGTTAATCCCCTTTTTCTTTAATCAGAGAAAGAAAAAATCAAAAGCCAAATAAGTAAATGAAGGGTTTTGACCAATTGATTTTTTTAATATTTTTTTTTTTATTGATTTCAGAGAGGAAAGGAGAGAGAGAGAGAGAGAAACTTCAATGATGAGAGAGAATCATTGATTGGCTGCCTCCTGCAGGCCCCACACTGAGGATCGAGCCCACAACCCGGGTATGTGCCCTTGGCTGGAATCAAACCTGGACTCTTCAGTCCATAGGCCAACACTCTATCCACTGAGCCAAACCAGCTAGGGCTTGACCAATTGATTTTTAGTTAGGATCACAGAATTTTGGAGCTGGTCTAACTATAAGAGTTAGGGCTTATTAAGTAGTTTTCTTATTTAATTCCTTAATACTCCTAAGAGGCAAATATCATTATTATCTTCATTTTACAGGTGATAAAATTTAAGCTTAGAGAGGTTGAGTAACTTGCCTACATCCCACAGTCTGTAAGTGGTGGAACAGGATCTGAAGGAAGTTGGAAAAAAGATGCTCTTAGCTTCTTATTCTGCCATAGAGCTCATCCAATACCATTTTGTTATGTTTACATGCGGGAAGTTGTGGCCCAGGGATATTACATGACATCACATAACTAGCCAGGTCTAGGTTTTTATTTGATCCTTAGCATTTCTGTCCCAACATTCCACTCTCATTTTGTAATTAAGATGACTAAAGGGTAACTAGTTTGGGTCTAGTACTTGTAGAGTAGAGTAACAGTGTAAAATTGGTTAACCCTATTTTGAAACTTAAGGAGGTAGAGTGCAAGGTCTAAACCTGTTGTAAACATAGCAAGGGTGGTGTAGTGAGCAGACATGTGCCCAGGGAGGGATTGCTGGTCCGCTGGCTCACAGGATATCATTCCAGAAATCAGATGTGTCTCTTCTTCTTATGCAGCCCATCTTGGGAGTCAGAAATGTGGCAGATCTGGTGTTCCAGAGAGGATGTGATACGTTTGTTACTATTCCACTTAATTTATTGCTGCTTCCCAAATAACCACAAATTTAGCACCTTAAAATAATTTATCGTTATATCTTCTAGTTCTGTGGAATGACTCATCTCTGCTGGGCTGGTCTTCCCTGGGGCTTCTCTTGCTACTGCAGTCAGATGACAGGTGGGGCTGGACTCTCTGAGCCTTTTTTGGACATCCAAGAGGGGTCACCCACGTGGCTGACAATTGATGCTTTCCTTTTTCCAGCTGCTTTGATGAAATGCTTTTTTTTTTTTTTTTAACAAGTTTCTATTGACAGACATATAGGTAGTTTCCAGTCTGTTGCTATTACAGACCACATTTCAAGGCAGAAAACGTGAAATTCACTCTGGGATAAATTTCACATGTAGAAATTTATCATACAAACATCCCTTTCCTTCTGAGAAGTGAACTAGTCTGGAAGAAGCTGGCTTCATCATCAGCCATGATCTTTTACTATTTAATTAACCTTACAACTTGTTTCAACAAAACTCTCTTAAAGCTTCAAGTATAACTTAATGTGTGGTGGCCGGATTGGTCATAGATGTCTATAGATAGCAAGTACCACTTCGTGAATTGGTGGTTGCACCTTAGGGGAATTCCCTAAGTGAGTCACTTTGTGCTGACTCAGTTATTCATACTGTGAAATGAGGATGTATATGAAGGTGGAGAAATGGAAAAATTGCCTTTGCTGAAGCGTACTTGGAGAACTTCTGTTTTTGCTCCCAGAAAACCAAAGGAAAGTTTCCCCTGGGAATGGGGTGCCCCCAGTCTCCATCCCCTCTCCCCATTCTCATTTTCTCCCCAGTGTTAAAAAGTTTTCTGTGTCTTGGTCAGATGATCCATTGGCCCTGCACTCCCTTAAATTGTCACTAATCTCCGTTCCCTCTGCCCTTTAAGATTTATTCTTTTCAAACAAAATGTGATTTGAGATTTTTTCATCCTGGACTGTATTAGAAGGTATCTATATTACACGCTGAGCATTTTAAAAATAGGAATTTACCAAAATGATTAAAGTAAGCAAGAGGTCAGGTTGGAAATGTAGTTGTCCAGTCCTCAGGCACATTCTATAGGACTTTCAAAAGACAGTTCTAGCCGAAACCGGTTTGGCTCAGTGGATAGAGCGTCGGCCTGCGGACTGAAGGGTCCCGGGTTCGATTCCGGTCAAGGGCATGTACCTTGGTTGCAGACACATCCCCAGTAGGAGGTGTGCAGGAGGCAGCTGATCGATGTTTCTCTCTCATCGATGTTTCTAGCTCTCTATCCCTCTCCCTTCCTCTCTGTAAAATATCAATAAAAAATATATATATTTAAAAAAAAAAAAAAGACAGTTCTAGCTTTCTACATGTTTTTAATTAGAATTACCAGGGTCAATTGTCTTTATTCTATTTTATTAGCCCCTCACTACCTCTCAAATGACTTTTATCCTGAGTAGCCTTGGCCTTGAGAAGCTCAAAGTACTCATTTTGCCAAGACGTGGGCCACATTTAGTCTTTTCACATCTCTTCAAGGGAGGCAAGACCAGAATGGGGACTGCTGGACAAGGAGGAGACCATGACCTGTCCTGGTGATTGGAATATGAAAGCCTTGGGCACAGCTGGGTCTCCTTCAGGCTGGGTGCCAGGTCCTACCCCTTCGGGGAACACATGGCAGAGGTGGGGCATGAGGAAGTTGGAGGCCTATGATGGCTATCCATCTGAGTCATCAAACTCAATCCAGTAGCTGTCCGCCTTTATCTTCCAATGTCCAACCCCTTCACCCTCTTTGAACAGAGTTAAGCTCACATCCCTGCCCTAAGGTAGAGCCCTAAGGGGGACCCTGCCATTCTCTGCTACCACAGCTCTCTTCATTACCTGCTTTCCTAGGGCTCAGGCTAGCAGTGTGGAAATCACACACAGTCCGTTTCCCATTGTCCTCTCCTGGAATATTCTTTGCCATTCCTCCTCTCTTTCTCCTCCTCTTTACCTGGCTGAGGAGCTCACTTCCTCTAAAGCAGTGGTTCTCAACCTTCCTACTGCCGCGACCCTTTAATACAGTTCCTCATGTTGTGGTGACCCCTAACCATAAAATTATTTTCGTTGCTACTTCATAACTGTAATTTTGCTACTGTTAATGAATCGTAATGTAAATATCTGTGTTTTCCAATGGTCTTAGGCGACCCCTGTGAAAGGGTCGTTTGACCCCCAAAGGGGTCGTGACCCACAGGTTGAGAACCGCTGCTCTAAAGGCACTTTCCCTCTCGCCCCATGGCAGAAATAGGTGCTCCTCCGAGATGCCCATTGCACTTGGGCTTTCCAGATGTCAGTGGCCTATTGACCAGTCCGCTCCCAGACTAGACTGGCAGCTTCTTGGGGACAGGTGGTCCAGGAGACTGTACTCCCTCAGCTCTGAGCACAGGACCTGTTACAGATCAGGCAGCAGTCGGTCAGCTGAGACAAATTAAGCTCTGAGCAGATGAAAAAGAACTGGTACAGAGGAGGCTAACTGGAAAACCCAGTTCTGGAGTCTTGGGCCTCCTTCAGGTCTCTTGTATCTCTTTGTATCTTGCCACTTGTGAAACCCACTGCCCATCGGCACTTTCTGAATGTGCACTGACCTGAGTCTGGGCTTGGGGTGTGGGGGTGGGAGGCAGGAATGTGCACAAACACTTGCTGACTCAAGGCACTTCGTTGAGGACACTGGATGAGCTCTGAGGAAACATTTGTGGGTAATGAAACCCTCTGGAATGAGATGGAATAAAGTACTGGACGGCGTAAGGGCCAATGCTCCAGCCTCACTTCTCATGCAGAGCTCGTTAGAAATGCAGTGTGTAGACCCCATCAGACCTCCTGAATCAGGTCCTGCATTTTAGTAAGACACCCAGGGGATTTGTGTGCACTCTGGGTTTGAGAGGCACAGGTCTTGCGAGTCAGAAAACAGTGCAGGCAAGGGCTGCAGTTGTTAGAGAAGCTACATCAGAGAACGAACAGTTGACCTGGGTCTCAGTGGAGGGTAACACCCAGGGTGGATGAAAGGAGGAGGGTATTTGAGGCTAGGAAGATTTCGAGCCAGGAAAGGTCCAACTTTTCTTGCTAATGATATTGGTCTGAAAATACATTTTTTAAGGCTCTTTTATGAGTAAAATTTTGGCAGAACAGTTGAGTCATTCCTCTAAAGGATCTGATTTGGTAACTAGGAAACCTTTGATGAATATATTAGATCTGGTGGTTTTCACCACCGAAGAATGATCCAGGTGGACTCCCATAATAGACTCAGTTTCCTTTCTTAGAGATGGCAAACATAGTTGAGAGAATGCTGGAATGGGAGCCCAAGTCTGAAATTTAGTTGTGAGTTTGCTGGTAATGAAGCTGTGGGCTCCCAACCAAGTCACTTCCCAAAATTATCATTCTGTTTGTTCATGATTTTGTGCATCAGGAACTGGGGCATGGCTTAGCTAGGTAGTTCTATTCCAGGCAGCATTGGTTGAGGTCTCTCACTCATCTGGTGACAGCCATGGGTGGGCTAGAAGGTCCAGTGAGGCTTTTTGTTCATACCTGGTACTTCTGTGCTCCTCCACATGCCCTTCCACTCTCCACGTGGCTGCTTGGGCTTCCTCACAGCATAGTGGTCTTAGATATCTAATGTGGCAGCTGACTTTCCTAGAGGGAGGATATAGAAGCTGCATGGTTTCTTAATACCTGGAACTGACACATTATCTCTGCATCCAGTTGGTCCAAGGGGAGAGGAGATAGTCTCCAGGAACAGGGAGGAAGGAATTGACTGCGGCTGTCTTTAGGGACTTCCTACCACAGGTTCTATGTTATCAGGACTTAGATTCCTCCTTTTTTTCTGCTCTTCCATCCTCATCACTGGCTTTCCCCTTGTGGTCCAAGAAAGGAGAAAATGAGAGAGCGGGCAACATACTCCCCACTTAGAGAGAGTATATTTCATCGGCCAGGTAGTCATAGAACCATGACTTGGTGGGGGATGCAGATGTTTAGCTGGGGACAATGTCCTGCTAGAAATCAAAGGTCTGTTCTCAGGAAGAAGGGGAAAATGAATGTTGGGAGGAACTTCCAGTTGTTCCATCTTCCCCAAAGCCAAAACCTGATTTTTAGGAGGCAGAAGCCAGGCCAAGCCTAGACACTTAGGGAGGTGGACTCCCATAGTAAGCTTGCGAGCTGTGCCCACCTGCACTGTGGTCCTCACGGCCTCTCTCTCTGTCCCAGTTCACCACAGGCACATGCAGCGACTCGGCAGTTCACAGCTGTGACCTGTGCGGCAAGGGCTTCCGCCTACAGCGTATGCTCAACCGGCACCTCAAGTGCCACAACCAGGTGAAGAGGCACCTGTGCACCTTCTGCGGCAAGGGCTTCAATGACACCTTTGACCTAAAGAGGCACGTCCGCACACATACAGGTGAGGAAGGGTCGTGCGCTTAATTTTAGTTTTGTTTTTCTGCCCAAGAGTTCCTCCTGCTTTCTTTCCATCAAAGAACCAGGTTGGCAGATGGGACATTGTTGTATTTCTGAAAAGACCACAGGATGGGGCATTTGGGGCCAGCCCATCTGGGTTTACCTCCAGGTTGTGCCAACTTCCAGCTGTGTCATCTTGGGTCAGGCAAGCCTCCTCTCTTAGCCAGTTTTTGCCCCCTGTAAGATGGGGATAATGATACAAGTTTCAGCATAACTCAAGACAAATCACTGGCTGAAGATGTTCTGAGAATTATGATGCCTGACGCAATGCTGTGAGATATAGTTTGGCCCCTCAGTCCGGCCTGAATGCAGGGATGTGGTTCCCGTGATCCCACTGGTGCTATTTTATGCACCTTTCTTGGGAAGTAAGCCTGTCTCCAAATAGCATCTTGTTCCTCCCAAGAACTCAAAAAGAAAAGAAAATGCTCGTTCACTTAGAGCTGACCGAGCCTCCTACCTGAGGCTGGCAGGCAAGCGTCTTCCTCCTCTTGGGCCTTCCTCAGTTTCCCTTCTCATGAAGTGGGAGTCTAGGTCCTCCCCAGCTCATTACACAGAGAATCCTGAGGGTGCTCACAGGCCTCTCTCTAAGCTCTTCTGATTGGTGACAGCCTCATTTATTTTATCTTAGAAACATCTGGCCTCTAAGCTTCTCCTTTGGGTCCACACCTTTGCCAGAGTGTTCCCTTGAGGAGAATTCTGAGGATGGCTCCTTCCCTGCTAAAAAAGTCCCCAACTCTGGGCAGGAGGAAATCCAAAGTCTTCATCTTGAGGGGCTTCATGTAAAGCTCCTCAGAATCTGGGACCCATCTTCAAGTCCTCATCCTATCTCAGCCCATCCCAATTCCATCCCATCCCAGCCCATTCAACCTCATCCTGGTTACTACCCACTCTCCCTACAGCCTCACAGAATTTACTGTATATAGTGTCCCTGATCTCTGAAGCCCTTTCAGAGTTTAGGGTTTCCCCTGGCATTTTAGTGGGAATGGGAAAACGTCCACTCCTCCCTCCAGGTGGAGTTTCCAGTCCCTCAGCACCCCATAGGACCTTCTCAGATCCTCTAATTCAGATTTCTTATATGGCCCTTATGCTTCTGTGTTCTTAGAGTGCTGGCCATAAGCCTCCTCCCTGGCCTAGGGAGAGTGTCCTCCACCTTAGCGGGTGAGCTGATGAACTAAAAGGTTTTTGTTTTGTTTTTTTCTTTATAAAAACTTTTTATGAAGGGTTTTTGTTTTTTTTAATGTAACATACATCCAAAAGAGTGCACATCATAAGTGCATAATTCAGCAAATTTAAGAATCTTTACAAAGTGAACAGACCCATATCACTAGCACCCAGACCAAGAAACAGTATTTCCAGAGCCTGGAAGTTCCTGCCCCCTCTTTCTGGCCCCCTTCAAATCATTACCTCCTAAGCCCGAGGAGGAGGTCCAGGCTGCAACTCCAGAGCACATGTTGCGCATAACTGGGGCCCACTGCTCTTCTCCAGCCCTTTCAATCTCGAGCAACACAAAAACAACAAAAATAAATAAATCACTATCTCCTTTCTCCCAAGAGGCACCGACATTGTGACTTCCAATAGCATAGATTGCTGTTGCCTGGTTTTAAACATGATAGAAATGGAATCCTATCGTGTCTGAGTACAAGGCTTCTTTTTGAGTCCCTAGCACCAGTGAATCAGTAAAAGGTTGACCTCTGTGTGGCCAGGCTGGTACCTTAGGTTGAGGTGGAGAGAATGCTTAGGGAGTATCAGGGTGGAGGAAGGTCACAAGGATATCAATGAACCCATCAAGTAACTGCAAATCTAGGCTCATAGACAACTGACCCAAGGGCTGGAGAAACCGGGGACAGCTCACGCAGTCATTTGTCATTGGTTGTCCAGGAGAGTTTCTCAGCTTTTCATCTCTGTCTCAGATGTCCTTGAGAACATGGCCTATTTCTTCTCCTGGTAGACTCTGTGGTCACTTCCTCGATCCTATCCTTTAAGACAAAGGGAGCATTGCTGGCTGTTCGGTACTTTCACTTGGAGTAAATAACTGAGGGAGCTGTTCACTCATCAGTGCCATCAACGGAGAATTAACCAGGAAATATTAGGGGCTGACTGCTTCTCAGGCAAGAGTTTACAAGTTGAGTCACTGGTATAGTAGTTAAGAACTCATATCTGAGTTAGCTGACTATGCAAGCAGTTTATTTGGGAGATGGTCCCAGGAGACACAGTGAAGAGAAAACAGCCAATAAAAGTGACTACATGAGCAGGTTACCATTGTGGGCAACTGGCGCTCAATCCTATTGGGGTCCCCTGAAGAAATATATAGAATACACCCCAGAATTGCTTTAGGGGTGAGGAAGCTAGGTATTGGCCTATCAACTCCCATCCCTCCTTGGTTGGGGGACCAACCTCCTGGATTCTACAGGAAAGACTCACACAGGTAGGCAAAGGATATACAAGAATATTTTTAATGTTAATTTCATTTTGAAATGGTAGTATCTGAATATGTTAGGTTAGACAAAAATATATCATTAAAATTGATTTGACCTTTTTTTTTTAAACTTATTTTAGTGAGGCTACTAGACACTTTAAAATTACAAAGTGGCTTGCATTCTAATTTAGATCGTTGAAATCTACAGATAATCATTTTTTAAAAAAATTTTAATCATAATTTTGAGTCTTAAAGTGATAAACAAATAAAATTGTGAGAATGTCTTCAACTTGTTTTCCCTGCCCTGGTTTATTTTCGGATGGAGATGTACCTTCAAGTGATAATGGACCAGAAAGAGGAACCAGGAGCTTACTGACCAGTTAGCTGGGGGCTGCCCCTGTGCCTGGAGCTGGAGGAACAGGCTTGCCTCCTGGTGTGAGAGACCTGCCCCACCATCTCTTGAGCTCTGTGCAAAACAGATAATCAGTAAAAAGAGCAAAAATGTGGTATTTTCAGATTTTTTTTTTTTTTTTTTTAGTTCATTGAACAACCTTCCTGTTTCCAAAAGATATCACCAGAATTCTGTGAATTCTGTCTTGCCTTTGATTGAGACGTGAATGTTGGATTTTTGCTATTGACTATTAAGTGAATGTTGGATTTGGACCAGAAGCAAAGATATGAACACTGTTAACACAAATAGAGTAGACAGTTGAGTGAAGGGTATGCTTGCTCATAGTGTGATTAGCTAGGCCACGACTGATGAAAAGACTTCTCAGGGATCCCCGGACCCTCTGAGATTGTGGCGACAATATTGATGAGGTGGGTGAAGACAGTAGGATAGAGACTCAGGATTAATCCCACCCCACCCCCACCTCCTCCTGTGCCCTGCAACTTCTGAGGGGACAGGGCATTTAAGGAAAGACTCAAAACCCAAGGAAACATCTTGGGAAAGATCCAGGGAAACCAGAGCCTGAAAATGTCTTACCTTAATATTTAAGCAGATGAAAGAAAAGATTAAGATGTCTTTTTTGGATATAACTTCTCCAAGAGGAGAGTAAATCAGAGGAGTGTGAGATGGAGAGCTGGGATGCAAGCCAAATGACATCTGATTCAAGATTGGGAGAGAGAAACTACAGCAGAAAAAACTCCATAACAGTTTGTGAAAATATTTCAGGAAACAAATAGCTATTTTCAATCCAAATTGTCTTAGGTTGGGTTCCCTAGAAGCAGATCCTAAGATGGCAATTCTTTTTTTTTTTTTTTTTTACATTTTTTTATTGATTTCAGAGAGGATGGGAGAGGGAGAGAGAGAGAGACAGAGAGAAACATCCATGATGAGAGAGAATCTTGGGTCCGCTGCCTCCTGCACGCCCCCCACGGGGGATTGAGCCCACAACCGGGCATGTGCTCTTGACCAGAATCGAACCCGGGACTCTTCGGTCCACAGGCCGACGCTCTATTCACTGAGCCAAACCAGCTAGGGCAAGATGGCAATTCTTATAACATCATTTGTTGAGGGAGAGCGCCCAGAAGAAACCTATAAGGGAGGAGGGAGTGGGACAGGGTAGAGGATGGAGCTGAGCAGGACTGTGCCCTCAGCTAGAGTCCAGCCCAAGCCTGATCCCATTGGGGTTCTGGAGTGTGGATGGCGCCACAACCTTGTCCTGTCTACAGGCAAGCCGGGGACATTTCCACTCCACGTCGGCCGGGCATTGGCTGAGGGCTGCCTCTTCCCTGGGCAGTGAGGTCAATTACTCAGTGTCCATTCCTTGGAGAAGGAGGCAGCCAGGCACTGTTAGCTCATCACACATGACAGCTGGGGGACGATGCGCTGGCTCTGAATATGGGTCTGGACTGGGGACCAACAGCATCCAGTACACATAAGAGAGGGACTTGCTCTATTTAAGTTGATAGGATTGCTGAGGCTATCGTGGGAAATTATGGCTGTTGATCCACCTTAGGTCAAAATGGGCGGGGGCAGGAGAGGCATGAGCTTTACAAAAACCAACGTAAATTCAGTTAACAGCCAATGAAAAACATAGCGGGCCTGTTTATAGAGAATACGTGTTTGGATTTGTTTAAGGTGAACCAGCTGGGATGCATTCTAAGAATGCATTGAGGGGATGGTTTGCTTTTGGTGGGGGGAGAATTTTTTTTTTTAATATATTTTATTGATTTTTTACAGAGAGGAAGGAAGAGGGATAGAGAGTTAGAAACATTGATGAGAGAGAAACATCGATCAGCTGCCTCCTACACACCCCCCACTGGGGATGTGCCCGCAACCAAGTTATGTGCCCTTGACCGGATTCGAACCTGGGACCTCTCAGTCCGCAGGCCGACGCTCTATCCACTGAGCCAAACCGGTTTGGGCTGGTGGGGGGAGAATTTGACTAGAAAATAACACTACCAACACTTGCTTGTGCCAGACTCTGCACTCTGTCTACAGCCTCGCTACTCACAGTGTCCATAGTCCGTGCCCAGCAGCGCCAGCAGCACCTGGGAGAATGTTAGAACCACAGAATCACATTTATTGAGGGCCACATGTCTGGTATGGTCTGGGCATTGTTTACAGCTATGACCAGATGTGCCAGGCTCATCAGACAAGTACAGTTTTATAGAAAGTGTTTTATTTTTCTCCTTTGTAAAATGAATATTACACTATAAAAAAACTTTAGCCAATACAAAAGCTATAGAGAAGAAAGTGTAAGCCACTATACACAGTTGAAAAGGGCACACACATCTGTGGGATTCCCCAGCTTAGTCTTTGGGGAGCAGGGTTCCAGGGGAAATAACCCATGTTGGTTATCATTTACAACTCTGCAATAGAGGAGTCCAAGGTGCCTGCCGTTCCTGGGGAAGCTTCTGAGTTCCATAGAGAGGAGTGGAGGAATTCAGATTTGAGGTCAGGGAAGCAGGGAGGGGGCACTGGCCAAAGGGAAGTATTTGTCCTGCCTCCTGGGATACCTTCCACCTTATCTTCCATCGGCCACATTGAGAGGGACAGAAGGCAAACAAATCCCATTTTGATTGAAGAAGAGGAAACAATGGTGTCTTTCTTTGGAGCCTAAAGGGAAGGATTGACTGGATTGGGAAAAATGCAGATTGGGAGAAATTTGGAGTGGGGCAGATGGAGGAAAAAGAATAAAGTATCCTCCACCTCTAGCGAGTTGAATGGTCTTGTGGGATTGTCTCCTGTGCTCATTAAACTGTCTCTCCTCTATTTTATTTTGACTTACTTTTTACCTTAAAAAGTAATATGAACAGGAAAATAAGGATAGAAAAAAAGTAAGCCTCCCTCCTCATGCCCATGTTCCACTCCACTTAATTAAAAAAAAATTTTCCCCAGCCCTGGCCAGTATGGCCCAGTTGGTTGGAACATAATTTTGTGTACCAGAAAGTCATGGATTCTATTCCCAGTCAGGGAACATGCCTAGGTTGCAGGTTCAATCCCTTGTTGGGGTGTATCAAATGATTGTTTTATCTCTCACATGGGTCTCTCTCTCTCTCTCTCTCTCTTCTCCCTCTCTTCCTTGCTCCCTCTCTAAGATTTTTTTTTTAATTTTAAAAATTTCCCCCAGAAATTAAAAAAAAATTTTTTTTAATTGATTTCAGAGAGGAAGGGGGAGGGAGAGGGAGATAGAAACATCAATGAATAGAGAGAATCATTGATTGGCTGCCTCCTGCAAGTCCCACACTGGGGATCAAGCCCGCAACCTGGGCATGTGCCCTGACTGGGATCGAACCTGTGACCTTCTGGTTTATAGGTCGATGCACAACCACTGAGCCACGCTGGCGGGGCAGAATTTTTAAGTACACATTGCTTTTTAAATGTACTGTAATCTTGGAGATTGTTTCACATCTGCACAGGTAGACACACCTCACTCTTTTTCATAATTGTCAGAGCATTTCTTAAATATGAAATTATAGCATGTTTTCAAATATGGAGGCACCATTATTTTCCCTTGCCCCCCAATTAATAACAGTTATTTCCAATTTCAGCATTTTTCTTTTCTTTTTAAAAAAATTTCAGGCAGTACTACCATGAATATTCTTGTATATCCTTTGCCTACCTCTGTGAGTCTTTATGTAGATAAAGTTCCTGTCGCAGGCCAAAGGGTAGTTATTACGATTTTTTTATGGACATTGCCACATTACCTTCTGAGGAGGGTGCCCTAAATATCCACTCCCACAAGGAGGCCTGTAAAAAGTTATTCACTGAAGTTCATGTTTGCATAAAGTTCAATAAAGCAGCACTTAGCTACAATAAGGAAAGCAAGCAGAAAGCGCTAATAACAAAGAATTTTCTTGGGCGACTTGAAGCTTGATTTTGGAAGTAGGAATAGCAAATCTGAAAAGGAGAAACCGTTTTTGATAACCCAGCACACAATATTAGACTAGGTAATTTAGGCCCAGGGCACAAAATTCAAAAGAAAGACAGTGAAGGAAGTCTCTTCCCTTCTCTCTACCTAATGACCATCATTTAAAAAAAGTTTTTTTGTCGTGTTGTTTTTTTTTTAATATATTTTATTGATTTTTTACAGAGAGGAAGGGAGAGGGATAGAGAGTTAGAAACATCGATGAGAGAGAAACATATATCGGCTGCCTCTTGCACACCTCCCACTGGGGATGTGCCCGCAACCAAGGTACATGCCCTTGACCAGAATCGAACCCAGGACCCTTCAGTCCGCAGGCCAACACTCTATCCACTGAGCCAAACCAGCTAGGGCTTTTTGTCGTTTTTATTGTGAAATAAATAATACATCCAAAAGTGCATACAAATACAAAAAGCATAGATATAATTACAATTTAAAGACAAATACTAAATACATCCCCACTTATGAATGGCACATGTCTGTGTTATGTTGAGCTGGATTGTAAGCTCTTGCAGCTGTATCCCATTGAGTACCTAGAATGTGCTGGTCCTGTGCATGATATGTCTCAGTTAATCCTCAGAGCTGCCTTATAAGGAGTACGAATATTATCCCTGTTTTACAGGTAAGAAAACTAAGGTGGGGGGAGGGTGTTCAGCAATCTGACCATGGTCTCCATTAAAGAGTAGCAGACATGTGATGCAGGGTTTTCAGTGGCCTTGGACTCTGTTACTGTCTAGGTGTCAGTAGGTTAATGGTGTCTGGAGCAGGGATGGTGTTTTTTAGTATCTCACTACAGACATGGACAGGATTGGCCTTTGCTTGTGAGCTCTAAGGTGGGTGAGGCCCCAATGTCAGGGAGGCCTTGGCATCAGTCCCCCTTGTCCAGGGTTTCTGTCTGGCCACCTTTATCTCCCACTGTTGAATTCATGGGGGGAATGAGGGGCTTCAGGAGGGAGGGGCTTGTTCTCAACTCCAGAAAGGGTTACCAAGAGACTGCTGTATGGCGGTGTCTGCCTACACCAATGAGTGAGGTGTGAATATGTTATTTACAGAGAGGGGAGGGGAGGCAGGTTTATAAATCAGAATTGTCGTAACTAGAGTTTTCAGGGCCTACTGTTTCCTTTCCATCTCTGTCTGTGAGTTACCTGTCCTCCAAGCCAGGCTCATTCCCACCCCTTCCTGGAAAAGCACACACAATATGTGCTGCAGTCACCCAATTTGAGACAGGGCTACAAAATCTTCTAGCCTTTGCTGTGCAGGCCTCCCAGGCTGCCTTGACCAGGAATCAAACCCGTAACCTTTTAGTGCTTGGAACAATGCTCAGGCTAGGGCCACTTTTTATCCACTCATATATCAGTGGGCACAGGTTGCGTCTATATTTTGGATTGTAAATAATGCTGCAATGAATATAGGGGTGCATATTGCCTCCTTTGTCATAGATTTATTGACCATATAGGGGTGAGTTTATTTCTGGGCTCTTGAATCTATTTCATTGATTTAGGTATCTGTTTGTTGTTGTTTTTAAGTAGCAGTGTCCTTTTTTAAAAAAATATGTTTCTATTGATTTTAGAGAGAGAAGAAGGGAGAGGGATAGAGAGATAGAAACATCCATTGGCTGCCTCCTGCATGCCCCCTACTGTGGATGGAGCCTGAAACCCAGGCATGTGCCCTGACCGGGAATCGAACCAGTGAACTCTTGGTCCATGGTTCAACACAACCACTGAGCCGCACTGGCCGGATGATGTTTTGATTACTGTAGCTTTGTAGTATCAGGTAGTTGATACCTCCAACTTTGTTCTTCTTTCTCAAGATTGCTGTGGCTATTTGGGGTCTTTTGTGCTTCCATATAAATTTTAGGATTATTCATTCTAGTTTTGTGAAAAATGCCATCAGTATTTTGATAAGGATTGAATTGAATCGATAGATTGTTTTGAGATTTCCTATTGACACCGAGACAGTAACAGAGTCCATCTTTGTTCAGGACTTTTGTTTGTTGGGAGTTTTGTTTTTTTTTTAAATATATTTTATTGATTTTTTACAGAGAGGAAGGAAGAGTGATAGATAGTCAGAAACATTGATGAGAGAGAAACATCGATCAGCTGCCTCTTGCACACCTCCTACTGGGGATGTGCCCGCAACCAAGTTACATGCCCTTGACCGGAATCGAACCTGGGACCTTTCAGTCCGCAGGCTGACGCTCTTCCACTGAGCCAAACCGGTTTTGGCTGTTGGGAGTTTTTTATTACTGATTTGATTATGTTGGTAGTAATCAGTCAGTTCAGGTTTTATGTTTCTTGATTCAATCTTAGAAGATTGCATGTTTTTTAGGAATATATCCATTCCAGATTGTCCAATTTGTTTGCATATAACTGTTCGGAATATTTTCTTATAATCCCTTGTATTTCTGTAGTGTCAGTTGTTATTTCTTCATTTCTGACTTTAGACTCTGTTTCACTTATTTTTGCTTTGATCTTTATTATTTCCTTGCTTCTACTCACTTTGGGCTTTGTTGTTCTTTTCTAGTTTCTTTAGGTAAGGTTAGATTGTTTATTTGAGGTTTTTCATGTTTCTTGATGTAGGCTGGTATTGCTATGAATTTCCCTGTTAGGACTGCTTTCCTGTGTCCCATAGATTTTGGGTTGTTGTATTTTCATTTTCATTTAATACATCTATTTTCAATATTTTTTCAACAACTCAAACATTATGGGGGAAAATAACTTAAAAAATATATAAAACTGGATGAGTTCATTCACGTGGAATATAAAACAAACAAAAAATCAAACTAACAAAACAGCCCTAGCTGGTTTGCCTCAGTGGATAGAGCGTCAGCCTGCAGACTGAAGGGTCCCGGGTTTGATTCCAGTCAAGGGCATGGGTTGCGGGCTTGATCCCCAGTAGGGGGCATGCAGGAGGCAGCCAATCAATGATTCTCTCTCATCATTGATGTTTCTATCTCTACCTCCCGCTTCCTCTCTGAAATCAATAAAAATATATCTTAAAAAAAAAAACTAACAAAACAAACTCAGATACAACAGAATGGTAGTTAACAGAGAAAGAGGGTGAGGGATAGGGCGAAATGGGTAAATGGATCAAATACATGGTACAGAAAGGAAAACAGAGCCCTATTATTAATTTTTGCACCTTTACACATATTAGAATTCTTAACCTTTATAAAATCCTAATTTCTGCCCTCTAGCCAGTTTGGCTCAGGGATTAGAGTGTCGGCCGGCAGATTGAAGGGATTCTGGTCAAGGGCACGTACCTCAGTTGCAGGCTCGATCCCCAGCCCTAGTCGGGCCACTTGCAGGGAGGCAACCAGTCGATGCGTCTCTCTCACATTGATATTTCTGTCTCTCCCCGTCCCTTCCACTCTATCTAAAAAAAAAAATCAATGGAAAAAGTATCCTTGGGTGAGGATTAACAACAAAACAAAACAAAAAAAGGAAGGAAACTAGACTTTTGATGGTGGGCACAAAACAGAATACATAGATATTCAATTTATAATCTTGTACACCTGGAAGTTATAGAATGTTATTAACCAATGTTCCTCAATACATTTAATTTTAAAAATATGGAGTATATATGGTGTGAATATATATATGTGTGTGTGTTAATATATATATACACACAGACAGCATAAGGTGCATGTTTTCCCTTTCACCTCAAGCTCCAGTGTGGCTGCACATGGCACTGTTGGATCCTGTCCTTATTTAAAATTTTGATAACTTATCATCCTGTATTTTTTTCTATGTATTTTGATTTTTAAATATTTACTTGATAGATGAGTTTTGGGGGTACCATTCAATTTTATGCCTGAGACTAATAGGATTCCTCCAGGCAGTGACCCTCCTGGCCTCTGGTCTCTGGGATGGTCTGACTGTGGTGGCAGCCCTCCCTCTCTGCTCCACGTACCCCAAACACGATATTCACCCTCTCCGGGCTTCATGCTTATGTGACACTGTGCTTCCTTTACAGCCAGGAATCCCCAACTTTAGAGCCTCAGTTGGAACCTTACTTAAGTCTCTTGAGCTGATATTCGACCTCCCATGGTCCAGTTGAGTACTGATGGTGGAAATAAGAGAGACTGTGCTCTGGTAAGACATGGTATATTTGGCACATGTGAACTCTCCATTTGGAAGGCAAGCTCCACTAATATTAACCAAATTCTAAAGCCCCCCAGCAGGAGATCTAGTTTGGAAATGCTTTCATAACTGTAGCAGCTGCCAAAAGCGTCTTGCCCTTGCCCCCAGCCCATGCCATTTTGGGGCATACCCATCCTTGCAGCAACTGCCCACACCTGCACCCTGTTCTTGTGTTGCTGGAGCCCACTCTACCTATGTGATGCAGGCCAGAAGTGCCAGGGAGGGAAGGTCAGAGCCACCCAAGGACAGCCCTCAACAGTGCTGTTGGAGCTGGTGGGTAAAGACCTAGCTCCCAGGGCGCAGGTGACTCAGAGGTGAGTGTTCTACAGTGTTTCCCAACTTGCCTAGCCGATGGGAAACAGCAAGGGCTGGCTCGATGACCACACCTTGTAGGGGCTTCTTCCTGTATCCCTGTCTCAATTCTTCGCTCCCCTACAGGTGCTTCCTGGGGTCCCATCCATCCCAAGTAACTCGTACAGGAATCTTTGTCGCAGGGTATGTTTGCTGGAAAACTCTAAGATAAAAACAATGTTTATTTTGCCCACTCTAAAATCAAAACATTAAAATGGTGTACAAGTAGGAAGAATGAAACTCCTCCCCCACAAGCCAGGTGGTATGTGTTTGCTATATTTGCATCCATTTTGGTTACATTT
Organism: Plecotus auritus; assembly: GCF_963455305.1. Classification (NCBI taxonomy): domain Eukaryota; kingdom Metazoa; phylum Chordata; class Mammalia; order Chiroptera; family Vespertilionidae; genus Plecotus; species Plecotus auritus. The sequence continues at coordinate 80,733,386 of NC_137782.1, read as the reverse complement.
GCTCATGTGGATGTTGTAAACTTTTGTGGACAGTTTTGTCTCCTGCCCTAACCATTTTCCTCCTTTTGAATCAATGGTCATGATGACTCTTTTTCTCTCTACCCTCGCTCCCCATCCCCTACCACCCATTTTTCTACTCTGTTTCTATAGGTTTAACGTTTCTACATATAGGTGATGCCAATGCTGCATTTGCCTTTCTCTGTCTGGCTTATTTCACTTAGCATAATGCCCTCAAGATCCATCCATGTTGTCAAAATATTTGACAAAGGACTCCCTTTTTTCTTGTGGCTGAATAATATTCCATTGTATAAATAGATAATGGCTTTTTTATCTATTCATTCATTGATGGACACTTAGGCTATCTCCATATCTTGGCTATTGTGGTTAATGCTGCCATGAATGTGGGAGGGCAGATATCTCTCTGAGATCCTGTTTTCATTTCCTTTGTCCTAGAAGTGGGGTTGCTGTATCTTTTGATAGATCTATTTTTAATATTGTGAGAAACTTCCATACTGTTTTCCATAGTAGCTGCACCAATTTACAAGCCCACCAACAGTGCACAAGGGTTCCCTTTTCTCCACATTCTTGCCAACACTTCTTATCTCTTGTCTTTTTTATAATAGTCATTGTAACAGTTATAAGGTAATATCTCATTGTGGTTGTGATGTGCATTTTCCTGATGATTAATGATGTTGCGCACCTTTTCATGTGCTGTTGGCCATTTGTATGTCCTCTCTGGAAAAATGTCTGTTCAGTTCCTATGCCTGGTTTTGAATCGGGTCATTTGCTGTTGGGATGTGCGTGATGATTTTTTATGGCTTTTTAGTTGGAAGGCTCTGGCTTGGCCATGACCAACTGGTGATGTGTCTGCCCCTTGCCCTTGCAGGCATTCGCCCCTACAAATGTGATGTCTGCAACAAAGCCTTCACCCAGCGCTGCTCCTTGGAGTCCCACCTGAAGAAAATCCACGGGGTGCAGCAGCAGTATGCCTACAAGCAACGCCGGGACAAGCTCTACGTCTGTGAGGATTGTGGCTACACAGGCCCCACTCAGGAGGACCTGTACCTGCACGTGAACAGTGCCCACCCGGGCAGCGCGTTTCTCAAAAAGACATCCAAAAAACTGGCAGCCCTTTTGCAAAACAAGCTGACATCCACACTCCAGGGGAATGCCAACCTGAGCGAGGAGGAGGAGAAGTGAGGAGGAAGAGGAAGGGGGAGACGCCAGTGCTAACACGTTTACACAGACTTTTGGTTTTGAGGGTCCCACTGGCTCTTTCTAATTACAAGTGTTCAGTTTATCTCTCTGTCCTTTTGGGGCCTCAGCAGGGGGATCTGCTCCAAGGCTGTCAGTTGTAATGATTGTGTCAGGTCCCCCGTAACCCATGCCCTGTTGAACACACTCATGTTCACGAAAGTTGATCAGTAGCTGGCTGTGATCACCGTGCAGGACTTTTTGTGTGTGTTTTAGGAATTTCATACATGGAAGCAGATGTGTTCTTAGAGAGACCATCATATTATGGTGCCTTGAAATAAAAGTACTTCCACTTGAAATGCTACTTAAATGAGAAAAATGAATTTTATTATCCTGAAAGAGTTTATAGGAATTATTTTAATAAGTGAAATATCCTCTTGAAACTTTCCTTATAATAACCAAACAGGAGAGCGTTGAGCTATGTAGCTCATTGTTTCAGGCTTATTGTGTGACATTCAACTTCAGATTATTTGGGGGTTGATCATTTTGTGTCAGTGGGTGGGTTTGAAGAGGCAAATCTTAAGAGTACTGAACCGCTGACTCCTTCATTGATGGCCAGAGGTGCCTGGGGTCAAATCAGTAAGTAACTGACTTTGGTCACTTTTTGTGGCTGTGGGGTTACTGCAGAGATGCCTCTGACTTTCTGGGGCTGGGATTGTTGGATGAAGGCACTTCTCCCTTCCTTGGGGACAATGTGTGGCGCGGCCGGAGTGTGAGGAAAGCTCACTGGCAGGCACAGTGCACTTGTGGGAGGGGCAGCAGCAGCAGCATGTGACTGCTGAGGGCAGCGACCTTTAGCTCCCCGCATCCGCTCACCTAGGAGGCCTGGGAGGGTAACAATAAACCAATTTGAGACCATAATGGGGCAAAAGGGAGGCACTCAGGTCCATTTCCACCCTGGAAGATCAAGAAAACCTTGCTTGGGACCAGGTTGCTCCTTGGCTTAGGGGAACATTTGGATGAAGAGACCATTTTCTTATTTCCTCCCTCTTCCAACACTTGCCAACACTTCCTCCCCTCTTTCCTTCCTTTTCCTCTCCCTCCTTTCCTTCCACCTTCCCTCCCCTTTTCCTCTTCCATACTGTGGGCCAGCCATTATGCCAATATCTGGGTGGTATTGGGAGCATATCCCATGACACTTCTCTTCCGAATCAGCACTTTTCTTTCAGAAGGAAGGAAATTTACCCTTTTGCAGGGCACCTACGACCTATGACATGTTCTCTGGAGCCATCCTCGGAGCACACCTGGGGGCCAGCTCTCCGTAGCCGTGAGCAGACGAGGTGACAGCAGAGACCAGCAACTGGTGGCCATTGGAAGGAACCCACAGCAGCAACGCGGGATGAAGTGCAGCCTCCAGGGTCAGCCTGCACTGAGGCTCAATCCTGGCTCCAGTGGGCAAATTGTTAGCATTGTGTTGTGTCTCCTAACACTTGATACAGAGGAGAGAGAGGCCAGAAGGTGATTGGTTTGCTTTCCTCAGTTATCTGGGTCATTAGACAACATAACGAACATTCTGCCCTGCTGCGGTGGCTCAGTGTTTGAGTGTCAACCTATGAACCAGGAGGTCATGGTTCGATTCCAGGTCAGGGCACATGCCCAAGTTGGAGGCTCGATCCCCAGAGTGGGGTGTGCAGGAGGCATCAGATCAGTGATTCTCTCTCATCATTGATATTTCTATCTCCCTCTTCCTTCCTCTCTGAAATCAATAAAAAATATATATATTTTAAAAACGAAAACGAACATTCCTGTAAGGAAATATCTAAATTGCTTTGGCTGGGAGAGCAGCCTGCGGCCTGTTTTGCACAGGGAATTGTGGACTAGCTGATGTGATGTTCTCTTTGGGGTCAGATTTTTACTAAGCAGAACTCTTTTGGTTGCAGGTGATAGAAATTCAGTTTAAAAGGTCTTTGACAGGAATGCTAATCTATTATGTTAGCTAAGTCTAGGGTTGTTCCCACTTCAGGGATGGTAAGTACAGGTGCTTAAATTAAGTCATCGTCCTTCATCTTTCTTTTATCCAGTTTTCCCCCAGGTGGCTTCTTTCTCAGGCAGGCTCAAGTGGAAGCTAGATGACCACCCACCCTTGGACTTCTATCCCACAGTGCAGCAGCCCAGCGGAAGCAGGGTTTGTCTTTTAGCCAATGATCTTGGGCTGATGCTTCTTGTCTCTGATTGGCATGGTTTGACTCTTGGGCCTGAGCCAGTCACCCTGCTGGGGGAGATAGGGGCTCTTTTCCCCAGGCCCGAGCTTATGCCCCTGCCTCCCCTGAAGCAGGGGTAGAGAGAGCAGGTCAGCTATACCTCTGGCCTGGGAGTGGTTCCCCAGCACAAAAGCAGGGTGCTGTGACCAGAGAGGAAATGGATATTGAGTAGGTGTACTAGCTAAGACACATACAGCTGTAGTAACAAAGATTAAAGAAGAGAGGTCACTTTTTTTTTTTTTAAAGAAGGTCGTTTCTTTTAAAGCCTTCTGTGGCTTAAAGAAGAGAGGTCACTTTTTTTTTTTTTAAAAGAAGGTCGTTTCTTTCTCACCCAGCAGTTCTGGATTGGTGGGTGGCTCTCCTCCATGCACTCACTCGGGGACCCAAACTTCTTTCCTTCATTGCTCTGCCATGCCCTAGGACATTGTCAACATATGCATGGTTGAACTGGGTCTCTGTGAGTTTCAGCCAGTAGGAGAGTTGTCTTGGTTTGAGTTCCTCCAAAGCAAGGCTTCAATTTCTACTCAATTGCTTTGGAGAGTGATTCCAGGAAGCTTCTACAGGGCAGTGGGGAAGTGTGACAGGGAAGGGAAGACAGCCAACAAAGGGAATATAATCAAGGAAGTTACTGCTGTGGACAACTGGAACTTAATCACTGCAGGGATTTCTGGGAGACAGTACAGACCTGCCTTAGAGTTACCCCACTTGAGGGGCATAGGAAACCATTTGTCTACTACCTCCCCATCCTTGAGGATTTAGTTGAGGTGCTGGCATTGGGGACATTCATTTCTGGTCCCTTCCAACTTTCCCTGTGGACTGGCCAAGCATGTTTCTTGTGCCAGGAAAAGATCTCAGGCAGCGTGATGGGTGGGCCATAAGCAGCCTTCAGCACATAGAACCAAATGCTCTGGAGACCTGGGTAGGGTGGCACCCGGTCTGGTACAGGTGTGGAAAGGTCACTCACTCAAGCTGCTGGCCTGGATGTGGAACTGGGGATAGGGTAGGAAAACACAGCCTTCTTGCCTTAATGCTGTTTTATGCCAGAATGTGGGAATGGATTATGGTGGACAACTCGCAGTCTCTGCTATGGCAAGCCAAATCAATGACGTCCACCCTAGTTTTGTCTCCCTCCTCCTCCCAACCCTGTTTGCTTGTCCTGCTCTTAGTCAGTTGTCAGAAGATTCAGCTACCATGTGCAGGGTTATGACTTAGGGCACTAGTTCTCAGAATGGCAGCTCTGAAACCATAGGCCTCTAGATGGTAGAGTGTAGATGGATGAGCTCTTGTCCATATTTTATATCCCTCATTAGAAACCATTAATCTGTACAAAGTCCACCCAACAGTACCTTTGCTTTTGGCTGGTATTAGGTCAACACTGTGGAAATTTGTTCATGTTTTTAGAAGTGCCTACTGGTGATTCATTTTGGAGAGAGGGGTCTGTTATCAATCAATGTGGTTTATTTGGTGATGTCCTTTTTTAAATTATTATTTTATTTTCTAATTAAAATTGCCATACATTATTATATTAGTTTCAGGTGTACACCCAATGATTAGACATTACATAACTTACTAAGTGATCATCCTGATAAATCTCACACCTATTTGACATCATACATAGTTATTAGAATATTATTGACTACATTCCCTGTGCTGTACTTTACATCCCTATGACTATTCTATAATAACCAATTTACTATTTAATCCCTTCACTTTTTCACCCATCTTCCTTCCCCCTCCCATCTGGCAAATGTCAAAATGTTCTCTGCGTCTATGAGTCTGTTTCTGTTCTGCTTGTTCGTTTATTTTGTTTTTTAGATTTAATTTTTGATAGATATGTACTTTTTGCCATTTTATTGTTCATATTTTTTATCTTTTTCCCCCCTTCTTCTTAAAGAAGATCCTTTAACATTTCATGTAATAATGGTTTAGTGGTGCTGAACTCCTTTAGCTTTTTCTTGTCTCTATCCTTCAATTCTAAAAGATAGCTTTTCTGGGTAGAGTAATTTTGGTTGTTAGTCCTTGTTTTTCATTATTGTGAATATTTCTTGCCACCCCCTTCTGGCCTGCAAAGTTTCTATTGAGAAATCAGCTCACAGTGTTATGGAAGCTCCCTTGTAGGTATCTAAGTGCTTATCTCTAGCTGCTTTTAAGATTCTCTGTCTTTGAACTTTTGCCTTTTCCTTATGATGTGGCTTAGTGTGGGCCTCTTTGAGTTCATGTTGCATGGGACTCTGTGCTTCCTGGACTTGTATGTCTATTTCCTTCACCAAGTTAGGGAAGTTTTCTGTCATTACTTTTTCAAATAGGTTTTCAATTTCTTTCTCTCTTCTTCAGGTACCCCCATTATGCGAATGTTGTCACATTTGAAGTTGTCCGAGAGGATCCCTACACTAGCCTCATCTTTTTGGATTTTTTTTTCTGTTTTGATTGGGGTTTTTTTTCCCCCTTTTTTATTCCAAATTGCTGATTTGATTCTCTACTTCATCTATTCTACTGTTGATTTGCTAAAAATTATACTTCATTTCACTTAGTGTGTCCTTCGTTTCTGATTAGTTCTTTTTTTTATGCTGTTGAAATTCTCACTAAGTTCACTGAGCATGCTTATAACCAGTGTTTTGAACTCTGCATCTAGTAGATTGCCTGTCTCCATTCTGTTTAGTTATTTTTCTGGAGTTTTTTCCTGTTATTTCATTTGGGACATGTTTCTTTGCTTCCTCATTTTGACAGTCTCCCTGTGTTTGTTTCTATGTATTAGGTAGAGCTGCTACATCTCTCAGGCTTGGTAGAGTGACCTAATGTAGTAGGTGTGTGTCCCACTTCCCTCCCACCCCCTGTGGGCTGTGCACACCCTTCTTTCATAGTTGAGCCTTGATTGCTATTGGCAATGGAAGGGATTTACCCCCAGGCTGATCAGCTGCAAGGATTGGCTGCCACCACCAACCACCTTGAAGGAACAGCTGTGCAGGGGCCCACCACATAGAGCAGGATTTATGGGCTCTGGTGTCTGCTGAGTCTGCCCCCAGATTGTGTCTTTTGTGGAGGTGGTTGGGAGGTGGTGCTTCCACGTGGTCTCAAGCTATCCACTGTGTGCCCTGGCTCTGGGGCCTCCCAGGAGGTGCAGGCCAAGGTCAGCTGCTGTCTGTGTTCTGCCCAGGGCCACCCAGAATGAGCTACAAAGCAATCTGCAGATGGCTGGTACTTGTGCTGGGCTTTGAGATGCCCAGGCAAGGCCAAGCTGTGAACCAAGGCAAGCTGATGCTAGTGTCAGGCCTATGGCCATTTAGCAAGAAGTACAAGGCACACTGAGGCCAGATATTGCTTGTTTGAGAGATTTTAGGAAAGTCCAAAGCATGAGACAAGAGGGTCCATTTGTAAGGAAAAGCTACTGGAAACGGTTTGGGTGAGCCTATAAGTTGGGAGGGCAGGGCCTCGGAATTACCAGGGTAGGGTGAACCATGTAAGCCAAGTTGATGGAATCTCAGATATGGTGCCCACCTGCTGGCTCGGAGGCAGGGGGGCTCATCAAAGGAACAATGGCCTCTGCCTGCACTTCGGTCTGGGAGAAAGCTGCCCCCCCAGCTCTCATCCTGATGCCAGATAATTTAGTTCCTCCTGTATGTCTCTGGTGCCTTTTCTTGTTGTTGTTAGTCTTCATCCGAGGACATTTTTTCCATTGAGTGGAAGGGAGTGAAAGAAAGGTAGAGAGAAACATCAATGTGAGAGAAACACATAGATTGGTTGCCTCCTGCATGCCCCAGACTGGGGCAGGGGATCAGACCTGCAACTCAGGTATTTGCCTTTGACCTGGGATCAAACCCGTAACCCTTTGGTGCACAGGCTGACACTCTAACCACAGAGCACACTGGCCATGGTTCTGGTGCTTTTTAAGTTGCTGCCCCAGCACTGGAGCTCAGAGGGATTGTCTGCAGGCCCTTTAAGAGGAACTGCCTTGGACTCCAGGAGTCCTCTATCTCACAGCTTCAGTCTCCACTGGTTTTTACAGCCAGAAATTATGGGTACTTTTCTTCTTGGCACTGGAACCCTGGGCTGGGAGACCTGGTGTAGGGTTGGGACCCTTGGCTCCTCAGGGGAGACCTCTGCAGACGAGATTATTACTCCCAATTTTTATCTGCTACGTGTGGGTGTGGGACCAGCCCATTCAGCATCTCTGCCCTTCCTACCAGTCTCCATGTGTCTTCTTTAAATCCCTAGTTGTAGGACTTCCATTCAGCCAGATTTCAGGTGGTTCTGAATGATGATTGTTCTGTAATTTTGATGTGGTTGTGGCAGGAGGCAAATACCACATTTACCTTCACCACCATCTTTACTGGAAGTCTTGGTTGATGTCTTAGGTTGAGTTCCTACAAGCAGAGCCTGAGACAGATTCTGAGGTAAGTGATTTATTGGGGGAGGCTGTAAGGATAAACCAATAAGGAGGTAAGAGGAACCAGGTACAACAGAGTAAAGGCCAGGGCCAAGTCATTGGCAGCTGTGGTTACCCCTGGGAGGGAGGGGAAAAGGCATGACCACCAATCTGTTTAGCAGCCAATGTTCTAAGCAGCTGGGGGCTGATTCACTTGGAGGTTTCCAAGGTGAGGGAGAGAAATCACAGGAATGGATTCTTAAGGGTGAAAAGATTGAGGCCCATAATCTCTAGCTACTTCTCCATGGAATATTTACATATTGATAGAGGACCTCTTTTGATGCTAAAGGAGTGAATCACTTATTGCAAATTATGTGGCATTTGTGGGAGAGATTAAAAAATATATATTTAAATGTATACAGAAAAAAATCTTTTCTCCAAATCTGTTTCTCATCTGCCAAGCCCCTCTTCTCTGTAATAGTCAACAACTAGCTTCTTGTAGAACTTTCTTGAGTTTCTTTATCCATATGTAGGCAAATACGAATATATCTAACCTTGTTCTCTACATGTTTTTTTTTTTTTTTCAATTAGCAGATAGCATTATGCATATTATTTGGAGCCTTGCATTTTTCTTTAAAAAATATATTTAAAGTAGTTCTTTTCATAATAAAACAAAAGTGTTCTCATTCTTATTTATAGCTATCTGGTATTTTTTAAAAATAAATCTTTATTGTTCAGATTATTACAGGTGTTCCTCTTTTTTTCCCCCCATAGCTCCCCTCAACCTGATTCCCCACCCAACCCCACCCCATGCCCTTACCCCCCGCCACTGTCTTCATCCATAGGTTTAAGATTTTTGTCCAATCTCTTCCCGCACCCCTCACACCCCTTTCCCCCTGAGAATTGTCAGTCCACTCCCTTTCTATGTCCCTGATTCTATTATATTCACTAGTCCATTCTGTTCTTCAGATTTTTTATTCACTTGATTTTTAGATTCACTTTTTGGTAGGTATGTATTTGATGTCATTTTGTTGTTCATAATTTTTATCTTTACCTTTTTCTTCTTCTTCCTCTTCTTTTTTTAAATATATTTTATTGATATTTTACAGAGAGGAAGGGAGAGAGATAGATAGCTAGAAACATCGATGAGAGAGAAACATCGATCAGCTGCCTCCTGCACACCTCCCACTGGGGATGTGCCCGCAACCAAGGTACATGCCCTTGACCGGAATCGAACCCGGGACCCTTCAGTCCGCAGGCCGATGCTCTATCCACTGAGCCAAAACAGTTTCAACTTCTTCCTCTTCTTAAAGAATACCCTTCAGCATTTCATGTAATCCTGGTTTGGTGGTGATGAACTCCTTTAGCTTTTTCTTGTCTGTGAAGCTCTTTATCTGACCTTCAACTCTGAATGATAGCTTTGCTGGGTAGAGTAATCTTGGTTGTAGGTTCTTGCTGTTCATCACTTTGAATATTTCTTGCCACTCCCTTCTGGCCTGCATAGTTTCTGCCGAGAAATCAGCTGACAGTCGTATGGGTACTCCCTGGTAGGTAACTAACTGTTTTTCTCTTGCTGCTTTCAAGATTCTCTCTTTGTCTTTTGCCCTTGGCACTTTAATTATGATGTGTCTTGGTGTGGTCCTCTTTGGATTCCTCTTGTATGGGGTTCTGTGCGCTTCCTGAACTTGTAAGTCTATTTCTTTCACCCAGTAGGGAAAGTTTTCTGTCATTATTTCTTCTAATAAGTTTTCAATATTTTGCTCTCTCTCTTCTTCTGGCACCCCAAAAATTCGGATGTTGGTACGCTTAAAGTTGTCCCAGAGACTCCTTACACTATCTTCATATTTTTGGATTCTTTTTGTTTTTCTGGTTGGGTGTTTTTTGTTTCCTCATATTTCAGATCTTTGGTTTGATTCTTGGGGTACGTTGATCTACAGTTGAGTTTCTGTATATTCTTTATTTTAGACAGTGTATGCTTAATTTCTGACTGGTCCTTTTCCATTTTTTTGGCATTCTCATTAAGATCCTTAAAGGTCTCACTAAGTTCCTCAGCGGTTTTTAGAAGATTCTTGAGTAACCTTATAAATGTGGTTCTGAACTCTATGTCATCCAGTAGTTTGCTTTCCTCCATTTCTTTCATTCGTGACATGTTTCTTTGTCTCCGCATTTTGCTGCTTCCCTGTGTTGATGGAGTGGCTTTGTGTGGTAGGTGACCTATAGGGCCAGTAGCTCAGCCTCCCCAATCACCTGAGGTGGACGCCTTTGGTACACCCCTTTGTGGGCTGAGTGCAAAGTCTTGGTGTAGTTAAGCCTTGATTGCTGTTGGTACACTGGGAGGAAATGACCTCCAGGCCAATTGGCTGTGAGGACCCGCTGTGTCTATAATGGAAGAACTGCTGCGCTGGAGACACGCTTATGGTACAGGACTTGTTTCAGTGGGGCTTTGGTGCTCACTGAGTCTGCCTCTTGAATGTGTCACTTATGGATGTGAGGAGTTGAAATCTGGTGTCTCACACTGACCACTAGGTACACTGGCCTCTGGATCTCCAATGGGGTGCAGGTCAGCTACTGTCTGAGGCCACCCAGCAGGAGCTATAGCGAGAACTACAGTTTTCTCCTCTTTGCTTGGGGTTTGGAGGTTTTGGAGCTGTCTGACCCGGGCTGCAAGTTTGCTAGGTTAAGCTGTGATAGGGCAGGCCATTCATATGCTAAAGCTGCTGCTTGGAGCTTGGGTGGGTTTGTAGGTTGTGCAGGGCAGGGTCTCAGGACATCACTAGGCTAGGGCGTGGAAAACAGCGATGGCTGCCAGTAAGCTGGCTCTGCATCTCCGACCGCGTCCCCACGTACCGCGCCCCAGTGCAGTAAACAATTATTCCTGCGCGCAGCTCTGCAAGCAAGCCACCCTCACTTTCCGACCCGATGGCAGACAGTCCAGCTTCTCCCCGTAGGAGTTTGGGTCCCCCGCGTCTCCCCAGAAACTGGAGTTCGGAGTAATTGGGAGCTTGTCTCCCTTCGGGTTGAAAAAAGCAGCACTCCCAGTTGCCCGCCGCCAGCCTGATAAGTGCGCCTCTGTACCTCAGCTTTTCAGCGCTTGTGCACGTCTCAATGCTCTTTTTTCTTTCCTTCTAGTTGTAGAACTTCCACTCAGCCAGCTTTCCCGTGGTTCTGGGTGATAGACGTTTTGTCTTTTAGTTGTAGTTTTGAAATTGTTGTGCGAGGCAGCAGTTTAGGTGTTTACCTATGCCGCCATCTTGGATCCTCAGCTATCTGGTATTGTATTGTATGGATATACCATAATTGAGAATATCTGTCTTCTACTTATGGATATTTATGTTATTTCTAATGTTTTGCTACTATGAAGAATGCTACAGTGAGAAACTTTATACATGCCATTTCATATATGTGCAAACATATCTGTGGGGTAAATTCCTAGAAGTGCAATTGTGAGGGCTAAGGGTATGCCCACCACAGTGTTGAATGATTTGGCCCAATTTTTTGGCACAGAAATGTACCACTTTGCAGTCCTACTGGCAATGTGAGAGAGTGCTCCTCTCCTTACCACTCTGCCGGTGTTGTACTGTCATGGTTTGGGATTTGGGCCAATCTGATAGGGGAGAAATCATTCCTCAGGGTAGGTTCTTTTTGTTGTTGTTGTTTTTTGGTAAATTCTCACATGAGGATATTTTTTCCCCCCGCATTGATATTTAGAGAAACTGGAAGGCAGAGAGAGAGAGAGAGAGAGAGAGAGAGAATCATTGATGTGAGAGAGACACATCAATTGGTTGCCTCCTGCATATGCCCCAACCTGGGCCCAGATTGGGTCTGCAACCAAGTATATACCCTTGATCGGGAATCAAATCCAGACCCGTTGGTCTGCAGGCTGACACTCTAACCATTGAGCAAACCGGCCAGGGCTCAGGATAGTTTTATTATACTATGTGTGAGAGAAAGAGGTTGTATGTCTTCTGCTATGATCAAGGACCGTTTGTAGTTCCCTGTTCTGAGAACTGCCTGAATGCCCATGTGTCTATGGGCTGTTGGCCTTTTTGTTTCCTGCCCAACTTCTAGGAGTTTATTTATTTAATTAAATGTATTAGGAAGTTTAGCTCCCAGATTATCATTATCTTTCAATTTTGCTCATGCTGGTTTGTTTTGGCCAAGCAGAAGTTTTGTGATTTTTTTATGAAGTTTGAATTGATTCATCTTTTTTTTTTTATGGCTGCAGGAGATTGAGTTGCAGTTAGAAAGGCCTTCCCGCTCCAATGTTATATCCGAATTCAGTCATGCCTTCTTCTAGGGCTTTAATGGTTTCATTTGATCATGTGTAAATCTTTGATCCATTTGAACTACTTCCTGGTATATAGTGGGAGGTATCGATCCAACTTTGTCATTTTCCAGATGGTTGCCAAGATATATTTTTTAACGGGAAGCTGGTCCAAAAAACACCAGAGAATGCTTTCTTTAGGAAAAGTTCATGTGCCGCAGCAGGTGTTGTGAATTGCAGTAAGAAGCAGTTTTCTTTAATTAGCAAAGATTTATTTGTTCAAGGAATATCTGCTGAGCGCCCGCTGTGTGGCATGTACTTTCCCAGATACTGAGGCTGGGAAAGAGCAGGCCCAAGTCCCTGCTCTCCGGGACTCCCATTCTCTTGGGGGAGAGACACAAGAAATAAACCGGTAAACATAGACTGTGTTAGCTACTATAGAGAGAGATCACATCAGTGTTCCAATTACTATGACTGTAACAAATTGTGCCAAAGCTCAGGGGTTCTGTGGGTCAGGAATTCGGACAGGTCACCGCACAGAGGCACAGGGGATGGCTTTCCTCTTCTCCATGATGTCTGGGGCCTCAGCTAGAAGAATTGAAGGCTGGGGCTTTCTAACCATCTGAAGGTTTGTTCATTCATGCAATTGGTTAATGCTGGCTGTTGGCTGGAGTCTAGATTCTTCTCCACATGGGGCTCCCCTTATGGTCTCTCTGTGTGAGGTAGTTTGGGCTTCCTCTGATGTGATGGGTTCCAAGGGAGAATGTCCTAAGAGAGTCAAGTGGAGGCTGTATCACCAATGGAACCATGCAAGTTGCTATGGTCAGTTTTAGAAAATAGAATCTTTCACATAAGCCAAGGAGGGCTGGGATGAGGATGGATATGTGAAGTCAGTGGAAATTGTTAGCATTTATATAGGGAGTCAGGGATGTATGGCCTGAAGGAAGTGAGGGACTAAGTCCTGTGGTTATCTGGGGAAGTGTCCCAGGCAGAGGGAACAGCAAAGGCCAGGAAGTAGGGGTATATTTGACTTGTTTGAAGAGCAGGAGGACCAGCGTAGCTTTAGCAGAGTGAGAAGAGAAGGGGAGAGTGTAGATGAGGCCAGAGGTCCTGGGGAGCAGGTTGTCAGTGCAGGCTATTCTTCTGAAAGAATTGGAAAACCACTGAGAGTTTTGAGCAGAGGAGTAACATGATCTCACTTATGTTTTAATGAACTTGCTGCTGCTATGAGAACAGATTTGGAAGTGAGAGGCATGGGTGGAATTGGGGAGACCAGCTAGGAAGCCATTGCAAAAATGAAGTCAGGACACCATGAATGCTTGGGTCAGAGTGATAACGCAAGAGGTGATGAGAATGGCCAGATGTTGGATATATTTTTTAAAGACAGCTCTGTTTTTTGTTGATGAACTGGATGTGGGTTAGTGGACAGACCATACATCCTTATTTGTTTGGAACAGTTGCAGTTTATATAATGAATGACATGGTCATCCTGGTTATGAGAAAAAGAGAGGAGTCAAGAACGGTTCCATATAAGGGAAATAAATGGTAATAGAAAAATCCTATATAATAAAAGCCTAATATGCAAATAGACCAAAGGGCAGAACGACTGGTCGCTATAACGTGCACTAACCACCAGGGGGCAAAAGCTTTTGCCCCCTGGTGGTCAGTGCACTCTCACAGGGGGAGTGCCGCTCGGCTGCAAGCGGGGCTCACAGCTGGCAAGTACAGTGGCGGTGGCGGGAGCCTCTCCTACCTCTGCAGCAGCACTAAGGAGCATCAAGCCGAGTGGTAAGGAGCAGCGAGCAGGCGGGCAGTAAGGAGTGAGGGGTCCTGGACTGCAAGAGGGATGTCCGACTGCCAGTTTAGGCCCGATCCCTGGGAGCGGGCTTAAGCTGGCAGTCGGACATCCCACAAGGGCTCCTGGACTGCAAGAGGGCACAGGCTGGGCTGAGGGGACCCCCTCCCCCGAAGTGCACAAATTTCTATCCTATCTAATAAAAGAGTAATATGCAAATTGACCATACCTCTGCTACACCCACAAGCCATGCCCACCAGCCAATCAGGAGCGAGTATGAAAATCAACCCAACCAAGATGGATGCGGCCACCCAGAGAGCAGGAGGCTTGGGTTTCCCCAGCAATGGAGGAAGCCAAGCTTTCCGTCTGCCCTGGCAGGCCCAGGCCTCCACTCAAGGGTACAAAGTTTCAATTATAGAAGATAAATAAATCCCAACAAAAATGGCGGCAGCCACAGAGCTGGAGAGAGCAGGAGGCTTGAGTTGCCCCCGGCGATGGAGGAAGCCAAGCTTTCCACCTGCCCTGGTGGGCCCAGGCTTCTGCTCAAGGCTACAAAGTTTCAATTATAGAAGATACATAAATCCAAAAAAAAATGGCTGCCACCACGGAGCAAGCAGAAGGCTTGGCTCCTCTCAAGGCTACTAAGTTTCAATTATAGAAGATAAAGAAACCCCAGATACCAGGGCCTCTGCTTGGGTAGCCGGGGGGCATGGCCAGCCTGCAAACCACCACAGGCCCCTCACCCAGGCCACCCCATGCCCCAAGGGAACCCCCACCCTGATCCAGGACACCCTTCAGGGCAAACCAGCCAGCCTCTACCTGTTTACCAGGCCTCTATCCTATCTAATCCTATCTAATAAAAGAATAATATGCAAATTGACCATCACTCCAACACACAAGATGACTGCCCCAATGTGGACACAAGATGGCCACCACAAGATGGCCATCAGGGGAGGGCAGTTGGGAGGGACCAGGCCTGCAAAAGAGGGCAGTTGTGGGCGATCAAGCCTGCAGGGGAGGGCAGTTAGGGGTGACCAGGCTGGCAGAGGAGGGAAGTTGGGGGCGACTGGGTCTGCAGGGAAGGGCAGTTGGGAGGGACCCAGGCCTGCAGGGGAGAGCTGTTGGGGGGACCAGGCCTGCATGGGAAGGCAGTTAAGGGTGACCAGGCCTGCAGGGGAGGGCAGTTAGGGGTGACCAGGCCTGCAGGGGAGGGCAGTTAGGGGCAAACAGGCTGGCAGGGGAGCAGTTAGGCATTAATCAGGCTGGCAGGGGAGTAGTTAGGGGGTGATCAGGCTGGCAGGCAGAAGTGGTTGGGGGCAATCAGGAAGGCAGGCAGGCAAGCAGTTGGGAGCCAGCAATCCTGGATTGTGAGAGGGATGTCCGACTGCCCGTTTAGGCCCGATCCAGGTAGGGGTCCCAGAGGAGAGGGTGCAGGCTGGGCTGAGGGACACCCCCCCCCCCCGCCCCGTGCACGAATTTCGTGCACCGGGCCTCTAGTAAATAAATAAAATAAAGAGGAAAAAAAATGGCTCCAAAGCTTTAGGACTGAGCAACTGGAAGAGTTGCTCTGCCTGAGGAGCTGGGTTGAGGGAGGGGTGGGATCAGGAGTTGCAGTTTGAATCTTTCAAGTCCATTGAGAGACTTCCAAGTGTCTGGTAAGCACAAGGACCACTGACTAGGAAGGGGGAGTTCCGGGACAGGGTGTGAGGTGGAGATGGGAAGTCCAGTGGTTGCGGAACCACAGAAAGGATGAAGCCATGAGGCTGGGACCTACCCGAAGAATGGAAGGAGCTGCCATAGGAAAGGAGGTATGGGGTAGGGGATGGAGGTGAGGGCTAGCACCCTTTGAGAGGTGTTTTCTGTCCCTCACTTTGGTGCCTGCTCTTTGCTGTGAGTGAAAATCTTTCTTACATATGTGTACTTCCTCATCTTAAACAGAGGACAATAAACCCCATCTGCTGTTAAAAGTGACTTAGTCATCATCGTAAATATTGCCTGTGGTCACACCCATTTGTAGGCATGGCTTCTGCAAGGCTCTGTGGCCCACAGGCCTGCTTGTCCCTGTGCCCTTCATCCCAATCTGTTCTGTACCTTCCGTTTGCATTTCAATTTCCACTCACTTTCCTTCTTATTTTATCGCAGCCCCTCCTCCTTTAATGCAGGGCTTCCCAGGCTTCCGAGTACACTAGGACTACAAGTGAAGGGAGGGCCTGTCCTGTGACCATTAGTCACTACTTACGCTGCTTCAAGGCTTGTTTCTTTCTTTCTTCATTTTCCCTGGATAACTGCTTACTGGAAGGCAACTTTTGGGTAAGAGAAATGGAACTATAAAAGTTATTTTGTTGCCAATTTAATCAGCCGTGCAGTATTTACTAGGCACACCCTCCCATGTGTCCCAAGCATTGTGTTACACCCAGCAGGGGCTACAGTGACTGATTAGCTCATTCCTACAACAAATATTAGTTGTGGGCCTACAGACAAAACAGACAAAAATCCCTGCCAGTTTTGAGTGTATCTTCTAGAGCAGTGCCATGACCCTTTAATACAGTTCCTCATGTTGTGGTGACCCCCAACCATAAAATTATTTTCATTGCTACTTCATAACTGTAATTTTGCTACTGTTATGAATCGTAATGTAAATATCTGTGTTTTCCGATGGTCTTAGGCTCTATAGCAGTGGTTCTCAACCTGTGAGTCGTGACCCACAGTTGAGAACCGCTAGCAGGGTCGCCTTCTTCAAAGGAGAAGCTGCAAACAGGGTGATCCTGGAGACCTTAATGAGATCATGAGGGGGTGTCTCCACCTCAAGCTCAGCATCCAGCAGCACCCAGGTCAGGTGGCTATTGTGAATCCTGGCAAATGCAGGGCTGCGCATCACACTAAGAATAACTCCTGAATCCTCCCCTTTCTGTGGCCTGCAGCACTGAAGGGATGTGGCCCTGGCTGCCTCCTGACCTCATCACTCACTACTCAGCTCCAGCCGCAGTGGGCTCTGCTTTCCTCACACATCCCAAGCACATTCCTGTCTCAGGGCCTTTGCATGTCCTCTTTTTAAAAAAATTTTTTTTATTGATTTCAGAGAGGAAGGGCGAGGGAGAGAAAGATAGAAACATTAATGATGAGAGAGAATCATTGATTGCACCCCAATGGGGATCCAGCCCACAACCCAGGCATGTGCCCTGACTGGAAATTGAACTGTGACCTCCTGGGTCATGGGCCGATGCTCAACCACTGAGCCACGCTGGTTTGGCTTAGAGGGTATTTTATTTATTTATTTATTTATTTATTTATTTATTTATAAATATATTTTATTGATTTTTTACAGAAAGGAAGGGAGAGAGATAGAGAGTCAGAAACATCAATAAGAGAGAAACATTGATCAGCTGCCTCCTGCACACCTCCTACTGGGGATGTGCCCACAACCAAGGTACATGCCCTTGACCGGAATTGAACCTGGGACCTTTCAGTCCACAGGCTGACGCTCTATCCACTGAGCCAAACCGGTTAGGGTTAGAGGGTATTTATTAAAGCGGGGGACAGTGAAACAAGGAAGGGCTGGGGAAATGACCCTAGGCTGGTCTGCTTTAGCTCACTAAGAAATCAGAGGAAAAGGGGCCTTGGGGGACAGGCTCAAGGGGTTTGCCTGGGATGAACTATCACTGCCCATTGCTGTCCTGGTTGCAAACCTTGTGGGGTCCCTTAGAGTTTAGGAGATTCATGCCTGGGTCGGGGGAGGTGCACTCCTGGGAGGGAGAGGATGCCTTTGACTTTCATTTTGAGGGATTTTAAAGGCTGGGCATTGCCCTAGCCAGTTTGGCTCAGGGGATAGATTCTGCCCACGGACTGAAGGGTCCCAGGGTGAGTGTAGGAGGCAACCAGCTAATATGTCTCTTTCACATCGATGTGTCCTTCTCTCTGTCTTTTCCCCTCTTTTTCTCTCTCTAAAAATCAATGGAAAAATATCCTCGGGTGAGGATTAATAATAATAAAAAAAAAGAAAAGAAAAGAAAATAAAGGCTGGGCATTTAGGGGGATGTCAGGGGAGGATATCAATAGAATATTCATCAGTGTTATGCTGATGTATCAAAAGGAGGTTTATTCTCTTATCTGTTCTTGGGTGTGGTTGGCAAATGGCACTAATTGGATTTCTGCTGTCTCCCTGAGTAGGGTGATTTAAGCTATTTATCCTCTGGTTGGGGAGGAGAAGTGCAAACCATTTACTCTTAAGTGTCCCTGGTTTAGGGAAGATGGCTGAACCTGCTTGGCATCTTGATTTCCTATTTGGCTGCAAACTGCTATTTAACTACGGTATTTGGTCTCAGTTTCCCGATTCCGCTTTTCCTGGCTTACTGGCCTGTCTCAGTCTGACTGCTCTGCTGGAAAGGCCATGGGAGAAGCCACATGGACAGGCCACCTGGAGAGGGAAAGGTCCCAGGACTACTTGGAGAGAGGAGCCCAGCCTCCTCACACTCCTTGCCAGCACACCAGGCATGTGAATGAGTCATCCTGGACACTCCAGCCTAGTCAAGGTGTGGGACCCTGCAGCCCTGGCAGAAATCTGTGAAGAGCAGAAGAACCACCTAGATGAGTCCAGACAGTACTGGAATTTGAGAGATAATAAAACAATTGTTTTAATCAACTAGTTTTGAGGTATTTTCTCATACAGCAGTACATCACTGGAACGCTTTCCCTGACCACCCCAGCGCAGACTGTACCCTCTACTCTTTGCTTTGGTTTGTCTTTCTTCACATAACTTAAAACTTCCCTGACATTTAACATGCATTTGCTTACTGTCCATCTCTCCCACTGGACTGTGATCTCTGTGAGATGAGAAAATTTATTGGTTCTGCTCACTGCTTTATTCCTGGATCTTAGGACAGTGGCTAATAAACACTCAATGAGCAAATATATAAATATCCACTCTTCTAAGATCAAAATAACTTTGGTGATAGAATGACCCTTTCCTTCTGAGAAAAAATAACCTAATCCCCAGCTCTCAGGGACACACACCATTCTTTTTGTAAGGAACATCCTGCAACTGACCTTAGACATCAACATCCACACACTTTTATTGAACTCCTGCTACATGGAAGACTGATTGGAGAACTAACAGATAAACATTTGAAAAATAACTGGCAACTTTAAACAAATCCAGTTCTGTGTTTGGAGAATTGCCTGTGTTCCCAAAGAGGGGGCAAGAAGAAGTAGCTGATGCAAAGCCAGCTGGAAGAAGGGGTGAAGAGCACCGAGTACCAGGGAGGACATGATGGAGGGCACTGGCCCAGCTCCTAATGACTCCCAGGCTTGCCCTGCACCCCCGGCTAGCCAGTAATTCCTTTAGAGAGGCCTCCTGGGCTCCAAGAGTCCTGCTTTCTGTGTAAAGGGGCAGACTGGTATGGCCACCACCATGGTCCACATGGTGGTAGCCATACCAGTTGCTATTTGGGTTCTCTCCTGTTCTCTAGGCCTGACGTTTTCTCAACTAATTCTGAGCCCGGTGTACCATTTTAGCTCACGTGGGCGAGTGTTTCGTGGGGACAGCAGATGGATGGGATGACAAATAGCAGGATGGTGAGGACAGCTAGGAAGTGCTTTTTCCTGTGTCAGAGCTGTTGGCTATGCACGTGCTCCAATATAGTCTAGCTCTAGACTCACTGGGGAAGCAACAGCATGTACTAGGGGACAGCAGACAAACTGGCTTTCACTTCTTTCTTTGCTGCTAAGCAACCTCATCCATACATCCAATGAACCATCTCACCAACTGTCCTGGAAGTAGACCCTGAGACAGTGGCTTATTACTGACATTGTCCTGGGGAAGTGTAACAGGGAAGAAAAGAAAGCCAATACAGCAGGTTGCCGCTGGGCCTCAGTCAGCTGGGGAGTTCTGAGCAACTATATAGAATATGCCCAAGAGCTGTACCACCTGAGGGGTGAGTAAACTGGGCTATTCAGCCACTAATTCCTGTGTTTCATTGGCCAAGGGTTGCCTCCAAGGGAATTAACTCCATGGAACTTTGGCCTACCCTGCAGCCAGACAAAAGCTTCATGCAGTTCTAAGGATTTTATAAGAAGCCATCTGACTTAGCTTGGGCTGCTGTAACAAAGTACCATTGACTGGGAAGCTTGTAAACAATAGAAATTTCTTTCTCACAGGCTGGAAGTCTGAGATCAGAGAGCCAGCATGGTTGGGTTCTAGCAAGGGTCCTCTTCCAGGTTGCAGACTACCACTGACTTCTCTTTGTTTCCCCACATGGTGAAAAGAGCACAAGGTCTCTTGCTTCTTCCTATAAGGGCTCTAATCCCATTCCCAAGGGCTCCAACCTCATGACCTAATCACCTCCCAAAGGCCCCCACCTCCAAATACCATCACATTGGGATTGGGGCTTCAACCTATCAATTTTGGGGGACGCAAACTTCATTGCACCATCATGTGGAACAGCGAGTGCTGAGGGGATATGGACAGGGCAAGATGGTGTTGCTACATGGACCACCATCGCCTATCTGCCACAAGTCAGGCCCTGTGCTAGCACTGGGTGCAGAGGAAATAAAAAACCGGATCATTGTTCATTGTCTAGTGGGGGAGATGGATGTACAAGTAGAAGTGACCACTAACACAGTGGTCCATGTCAAATGCTGTGGGAGGTAGATCACCACTGAAGGAACCAGGAAGCTCACACAACAGGGAACAAAAGCTGAGTCTTGAGAGCCAGATACCAGTTGAGGGTCACATATGTGTCATTAACAGTTCAGAGTCGCCCTGGCCAGGTAGCTCAGTTGGTTAGACTGTCCTGATATGCCAAGGTTTGGGGTTCAATCCCCAGTCAGAGCACATATAAGAATCAACCAATGAATGCATAAATAAGTGGAACAAGTCGATATCTCTCAAATCAATCAATTAAAAAACATATTTTTATAAAACAGTTCAGAGTCTGCACTCATGTGGTAGCTGCCGTCTGATGTTGGACAGCTAGAATTCCTAACCACGATAATGATCCCAGGCATTCAGAAAGCAAGCTACACCAGAAGTGGGTGGAGGCCTCTCAGTCAATTCCATGTGACATGTGAAAACAATTCTTAGCACACGGACTGTGCTAAAGTAGGCAGCAGACTAGATTTGGTCCGTGGGCCATGGTTCACTGACTCATGAGCAAGGCTATTGCAATAGCTGTCCAGCTGGTCTCTGACTCAACTCCTGCCCCTGTTTTCCGCTCTCCAAATAAGACTGATCTTTTTGAAAGGGGATGGGATGACTTTATTCTCTTGCTTAGCATGCCTTTTCATCTTCCTTAGAATAACTCCAATGTCCTTTCATGGTCTATTGAATTTGGCATCGCCTGGCTGCCCACCTGGCCCTAGTCTGCAATTCCTCCCTTTCTTCCCTGCTTCCTGACCACCCCTGTCTTCTGATGTCCCTCCTCCAGACTATAAGCTCTCTTTCTTACTTCTAGGCTTTGAGAATACTCTTACTGTGGCTCTTTACGCGGGCTACTTTTCATCTTTCAGGTTTCATCTTAGGTCATCCCTCAGAGGAGCCCTCTCGGACCACCCAGTCCAAATTTTCAATCCCCTTGCTGGCTCAGTGATTCTGGTTCTTCATGTCTCTCAATCTGTAATTTTCATACTACTTTTTTCACTTGTTAATTGCCTGCCCTTCCTCTAGATTATAAACTCCATGTCTGTCTTGATCCTCAGTGTCTTGCACAAGCTGGCACAAAACAAACACTCAATTTGTGGGGTGAAGGGATGAATTAACCTCTAACTTGCAACCCGTGCTTTTTGTCCCACCCTGTCCATCTCTGTACTGCTGCACACATCCCCATTTTACAACTCTTATTTCACCGTCTGGCTCCTCTAGTTTGCATCTGCTTTCAAATCACTGAGTTCACAGAACCCACAGCCTCTTAGCAACAGGCTGCCCAGAACTAACCACAATGTCTCTGGTGGGCCAGTCTGGTCCCCGGCTCTTTTTCTGTTGTTCTGGGGCAGGGCACTCTCCTTTTGTTGTTTGTCTCCTCACTTAATCTCTCTTAAAACTGTTCTGTGTGTCTTTTGTCTACTTCTTTCAACTTTCCTGATTTTGAATTCAAGATGCACCCAGATCTCCTGTGACCATCTGAAGCCTGAATCATGTTCTGTAGTTATTACCCAAATCTTATTTTTAAAAAAACCCACACCCACTCCTTATGTGTAACTGCTGATTACGGTAATGGAAAAGTAGGACCGTTTGTGCAACAAGCAGTATATATGTAGTGGATTTGTCCAGCACATTTGTCCAGCGCTGTTGATGTGTCCCAATGACTGGGGAGATGATATACACATTTGAAATGGTTAGGTGACAGAAAAAGGTAGAATACAAACAAGAATCAATGCAAGTGGTAAAGATAATGGCCCCTTAGGAGTTCAGTGAAGGGTGCAGTCATCACGTACTGTTTGGAGTTAGTTCCAAGGAGGAAGGAACAAGTATTTGCCCAGGGCCTGCTCCGACAACACTGGGGTCAGTGCTATCCCCAAATTACTGATGAGGAAGTAGGTAAAGTGATTCACCTAAGGCCGCAGGGCTGGGATTTGAACCCTTGTCTGCCTGATTCTGAGGCTCCTACTTTCTGCACGTACGCCATCTCCTTTCCCGCACAGTTAGGAAGACTTGCACTGGACCTCAGGTAGGACTGGGGTTCAGGTCCAAACACTAAGAAAATTAAGATTTGGATGAACAAAGGGATGAAGAGAGATTATTTTAGGCAAAAGTATCATCACAAACAAGTGCTTAGAAATGGGCATGAGGCTGGTGCTGTGGGACAGTCGAGATCTGTCTGGGTATTTCTAATCACAGCTGACGTTTGTTTTTTTTTTAAAGTACATTTTATTGATTTTTTACATAGAGGAAGGGTGAAGGATAGAGAGTTAGAAACATCGAGGAGAGAGAAACATCGATCAGCTGCCTCCTGCACACCCCACACTGGAGATGTGCACACAACCAAGGTACATGCCCTTGACTGGAATCAAACCTGGGACCCTTGAGTCCGCAGGCCGATGCTCTATCCATTGAGCCAAACCGGTTAGGGCCACAGCTGACCTTTGCTTGTTGTTTGGACTCTGTTTCCTTTTCTTAACTTCTAATATCACATTAATTTAGTGATGATACTTATTTAAAGACATGTTATATAACAGTTCAGCAACTTAAAATTTTTTTAATATATTTTTTATTATTGATTTCAGAGATGAAGGGAGAGAGAGAGAGAGAGAGATAGAAACATCAATGATGAGAGAGAATCATTGATTGGCTGCCTCCTACACGCCCCCCACTGGGGATTGAGTCCACAACCCGGGCATGTGCCCTGACCGGGAATCGAACCATGACCTCCTGGTTCATAGGTCGATGCTCAACCCCTGAGCCACGCCGGCTGGGCTCAGCAACTTTTTTTTTACACCCTTGCTTTCATGGAACAATTTTGTATAGATCTTTTAAAATGTATTTATCTCTTTGATGATTAATATCTAACATTTTCATGCACCCTGAAATCTTTTTAGATTATGACTTTAGGAGTCTTTGCAGTAGACAGGACCAGCCCCTGATTTGGAAAGAAGTTAACTGAGACTCTCAGCTCAGCCCTCTGTGGCAGTTTGAGGGAGCAGCCCCAATGCCTGCATTTGGCCATCTCTCCATGAAAATCCTGCCCTGCTTAGAGCCACAGTCTCCTGCCAGTTTGTAAATAGCCTTGTTCCTAATTTATCTCACTTCTCTTTTCAGAGCCAGTGACCCAGATTCATTTAGCTGTAGGAAGCCTCACAGGGCTGTGTAGACAGGTCTCCATGTCGCCATACTAGAAAAAGTGAGAAGGAAATCATCAAGCTGCCTAAAAATGGAGAGAAAATCTCTTACACAGTTACTTTAAATCAAACCAGACCTGTGTTAGGAACTAAGATGCCCCAGTTCCGTCCGGGGTGGGCAAACTTTTTGACTCGAGGGCCACAATGGGTTCTTAAACTGGACCGGAGGGCCGGAACAAAAGCATGGATGGAGTGTTTGTGTGAACTAATATAAATTCAAAGTAAAGGAGTGGAGGGGAGAGCAAGAGAACCGGATAGAACAGCCGGATCCGGCCCGCGGGCCGTAGTTTGCCCATAGCTAGGTCCATCCCTATTTGGCTTCTGCTTGCTAAGTGCAGTCTACTTCTCCCACCACTAGGTGGCAATCCCGTTTTCATTCAAGCGATAATGCTGTTCAAAACAAAAAGTAAAAATGAACTGTTTTCACCCCATCATGTTGGCAAACGAAAGTCTTAAAATTCTTGTTAATGAATGTGTGGGAAAGCAGGAAATTTCAGACATCACTGGTGGGAACATAAAGATGATTTGGGAGGGGAACTGGGCAGTAATGTTTAAGCTGTGCACATTCTGGGGCCAGCAAAGATGCATCCTGGTGTGTTCATTTGATGATGGCGGTTAACATTTATTTTGTTCCCATGATGTGCCAGGCGCAGTCCTAAGTGCTTACATCACTGTACTGCTCTATTATAATAGTAGGTACTAGTATTTCTCCCCAATTTACAAATGAGGAAATCAGGCACAGAACAGTCGGATAACTTGCCATAGGTCACAGAGCTATTAACTGGCAGAGCCCAATCGACATCCTGCTTCCACCACATTGCACCTGTCTCCTGTGGAAACACGCACAGGAGGGTGTTGTTCACTGTACCACTGTCTATAGTAACAAAACATTGTTAGCCTATCAGCCCATTGGTGAGAGAGACAATGAAGCATGAGGAAATATAGATTTGGAAGTGGTCACCTGGTGAGATATCAAAAATAAGTGGAGACAAAGCAAGTGAAACCAAAAACACAGAAAGTACAATGGTGTATTTTTCATGGATTGTAAAACTGTAAAAGGATATACTGGAAAGATACACTCCAAATGTATGATGGTGTTTATCTCAGGGGAGAGAAATGGGATTAGGGAAACAAAGGCAAGGACTTATCTGTGATGATCTATTAAAAACTCCCCTCCCCCACTCTTTGTTTTAATTTTTTAAAATTGATTTCAGACAGGAAGGGAGAAAGAAAGGGATAGAAACATCAATGATGACAATCACTGATGGGCTGCCTCCTGTATGCCTCCCTCTGGGGATTGAGCCAGCAACCCTGGCATGTGCCCTTGACTGGAATCAGACCCAGGACACTTCAGTCCCCAGGCTGATGCTCTATCCACTGGGCAAAACTAGCTAGGGCCAACCTCTCTTCCCCCAATCTTGATCATAAAGGAACCCCTAACCCAGAACATCATTTTATGATTGGGTTCACATGTGCATTACTCAAACCTGACCACTGTTATTGTCAAGGCAATACTCAATCAGGGAGATCTCCCCAAAGAGATTCTCTCAAGCTCCCTTCTATAGTATAACTTTAAAGGTTCACAGGTTCCGCTTCCAGCAATAGCACATCTCTTTACTTAACCTGTAGGCCTCAGAGGCTGCAAGGATGGGAGGGAGGCAAGGAGAATCAGTTCTGCCATGTACTTAGTAATTGATTGGTTTAAGACAGTGTTTCTCTTTAAGGTACAAACTCCAAACAATTGAAGTATTTTTAAAAAACAGTTCCAACTATTTCCTTGCTTCACTTTTTTGTGTGTCTGGGAGACAGAAGATAGGGTAGGTTATAATAAAATGTTTAATTGCTTAGCCCTCTCCAACTCCTTTTACTAGTAAAGCTGGTAGGCAAATTGGTTACCTGGAAACACATTGACTTATGACAAAACCCTCTTCCTGTGTTTACCAGAGTCAACAAATATAAAACCATAGGTCATATGTTCACTCATTTTCCTAGAACTATAATGGGTTTATAGAAAGAAGTTAATTATTTTCTCAGATTAACACGTATTAATGGCTCTGAGCAAGAGGCCAGGTCTGAGGGGGAAAAAAAGTATTTTTATTGATTTCAGAGATAGAAATATCAATGAGAGAGAATCATGGGCTGACTGCTTCCTCCACCCCCCCCTCCGCCGCCCCCCAATACAGGAGATTGAGCCTGTAACCCGAGCATGTGCCCTGATTGGGAATTGAAATGTGAACTTCTGGTTCATAGGTCAATGCTCAATCACTGAGCCACACTGGCTGGACTGGAAAAAAAAAATTTTTTTTGAAAAATATTGACTCTTAGTACCAGCTTGGAGCTTTGGCAGCTTCATTAAATGCAGTCTTATTAAATGCATTAAGCAAGTGTAGAATTGCAGAACGAAATGCAGCTTTAGCCGAAACTGGTTTGGCTCAGTGGATAGAGCATCGGCCTGTGAACTGAAAGGTCCCAGGTTCGATTCCGGTCAAGGGCATGTACATTGATTGTGGGCACATCCCCAGTAGGAGGTGTGCAGGAGGCAACTGATGGATGTTTCTCTCTCATTGATGTTTCTAACTCTCTATCCCTCTCCCTTCCTCTCTGTAAAAAATCAATAATAATATATCTTAAAAAAAAATGTAGCTTTAAATCTAATGGACTATCTCAAAGCTCAGTCTATAAGGATACCTTTTGTACTTATGTGAGGTAACCCCTTCAGAAAAGAATACTTTAAAAAATATTTTAATTACCTCAATTGGAGACTCTCATTTCAAATCCTGTTTCATTTCACAATTTCTTAGAACAGGTAGCAACCAAAAACTAGTAATATACATGTTCTTAAAAAAGTTATGACTCATTTAGAAACTCAGATTTGGCTTTCTCCTCTTATGCCTTAATAGTGAAAATAACTTTTTCCCCTTATCAACATTTCCTTCTCAAAGCATTGAGAATTCTTTAATTGGTGAGATCTGAAAATTACCAGGAGAAATTGGGTTCAGGGAAATGTGGTTCAGGGAAATCTACCCAGGGATTTACCTTCCCTGTTCTATCAACCATGTCTTCTTGGTCATACTCTAAGGATCTTTATGGAACTTTTCACACCACCACTAGCTTGGGTCAAAGTGAATTTATGTTAACCCAACAGAACTGTATTAAAATGAAGTCTCGTTGGATCTGGTTTCCTAAATCCCAGGGTGAAACTTATTAGAGCAGCATGGAAAAAAATCTGCTGGTACAATTTTTAATTTTCTTACTTGATTCCTGACTTTGGATATTACACGTTACAGGAATATATGCTATTTTAAAAAATGTAGATGTGTATAGAGTCAATAATGGTCACCCACAAGCCTCCTCTCCCCCAACTGAACCTTACTTTCCTTGACAGGTGACTGATTCGGGACACCTCCTTGTATTCATTTACATAAAACATATACCAAAGCTACTGGGCCAGTGGTAAAATTCTGAATATAAAAACAAAGTCTAAACATTTTCCAGGTTTGTGAAATTAATCTATAAACACAGAAACTAAAACAAAAAACTTCATTATTTTAGTCACATCTTGTATTTTATTTATAATTATGGCTAATGAAAGAAACAAATTAATTGTAGCATCCTATGATTTTAAAACAATAATGCTAACCCACTTCATAAAATAGGGACCAATCCCCCAAGGCTATAGTGGGGATTTACCTGTTTCCCAAACCCAGTGACAACTAATAGTTTTTATTACTTATCAAACACCCCCCCAAAATATATTATTGCTTCCCATAGCTAAAAAAATTCCACAAATGATACATTTTCTCTATGGACATGATTCAATTACTCAAAGCAGAATATAACTAAAATACCTACAATTACTTCTCGTGGTTATTTGGTGGTATGCCAATTACTTCTCTTGGTTATTTGGTGATATGCCAATGATATGGTGAATATGCTCCGTCGCAATATTTATTCGTGGCTAAGCAGTCACATATTTCTTTTTAAAAAATGTTAAATGGAAATTTTCTTTCCCAAAGAAATATATAGAGAACCCCAATATATAAAACAAGTTCTAGGAAACTGTGTTGGCAGTAGTAGTTGGCTGATGTGAGTTCCTCCTCCACACACCCTGGGACTGCTATGGCCCCTTCCCTTCTCGTGTAACCCTGGGGAAATGCTTGGCACACCAAGCCTCATTGCCCTCCAATTTTAGTTTAAAGATTGGGCAGCCTGCCCAGGACACACAGAGGTCCCATGGGGTCTAAGAGCCACCAACACTGTGCCAATCTTGCTTGACTTTTTTTCAAGTAAATCATAGTCAGAGGTAGCATGGCTGATCTTTTGTATGCTAAAGTCCAGTTTTTTATATCTAAATGTTTCTGGCTTTTCAGTCTTTTTCTTTTTTATTGCAATAAATTTTAACAAATTAATACTTCTGCTTTGTGTTAATGCAGCTCTCAGATCCTGTGGGACCTCCATCTTAGGTCACAGTAAACAGCAATATATTTTCCCAAACTGTGAGAAAGTGTTGAATGTTTCCAAATAGCATCCTGCCCCTAATCTGGTTTCTGAATATCCTGGTTCTTTTCCTTTTTTGTATATTCTTCTAGTCGAAGAAGCCACTTTGCCCAGTACTGGGAACAGAGCTCTGTGTCCATGAAATGTGCATGGGCAGGGGATCCATCTTTGTAGGCCACCACAATTAAACCACACTGAACCTAGAAGAAACACAGTAGGATGAGAGAGCTTAGGTTAATTTCCTTCTTACTCCAGGGCAAACTCAGAACAAATCAATCTACAGTAGCATCTGCTAACTCAATTTCTAAGATGGGCTGATGAAAGACTGCACCAGGATACACAAGAACACAAAGATGACAGATAACACATTGAAGAATGGACTGTCATCATTAAAGAACTATTAACAACAACAGCAAAAAGCCACAGAAGGGGAAAAGTGCTTTTTAAAGTGGCAGAAAGACAAGGAACAAAGCAAGCAGCGGGCTACAAACAGAATAAGAACCATAATGAGTTAAATAGCTTTAAACAAGTGTTGCTTTAAGCAGAGGCTCAGTGTCCTGACCTGAAAGCTATAGTTGGCATCATGGTTTATGGCACCCATGTATGCCACAACCTGCAGCGGATTGTCAAATGTATTTCGGATAAGAGGTTTTGGTTTTTCCGATGTTTTCCAATCAATCACACACAGGTTGCCTCTAAAGAGAAACCAAAGAAAAGTCTTTGTAGGTAATAATTAAAACTAAAAAACTCTATTAAGTTAACCCTCTTACGTATAATTTACTACTTGTCAACCAATGATTGTTGCTTCTATTCTCCACTTACCAAAAAGCTGAGCTTTACCTCTTAGGATTAGAAAGATCTGACATTCTCTTTGCTTTGAGCCCTTTATTCAGTAAATGAGCCTGTCAGGAGTTTGATGAAAATGTTTCCTAAATTGCACCGGTGAGATCTACAGGTGCAGGCCCACGTGGGAGTGCTGGGAAACAACTTTTCCACAGTTTAAGTTTCTATACAATCTTGAAATGCCTTGAAACCTCCAAGGCCTCCTTTCCTTTAACAAGTGACAGGGGAATTGAAGCTACACCTATTATTACCTTAGCTGATTTTGCTTCAAATGTCTATCAGAATGAACCACCACAGACCAGTAGCAAAGTCCTCATCATAAAAGACTAAACATCCTGGAGCTTTAGAAATTCTCTAGCTCAAAAACCAAGGCTGGGGTTCAAATCCATTAACACTTTAAAAAAAAAATAAAAAATCCTGGCCCTAGTCGGTTTTGCTCAGTGGATAGAGCATCAGCCTGCAGACTAAAGGGTCCCAGGTTCAATTCCGACCAAGGGCACATGCCTGGGTCTCGGGCTCGATACCCTCCCCGCGGCCCCCCCCCCCCCCCCGCTGTAGGGGGCCTGCAGGAGACAGCCAATCAATGATTCTCATCATCATAGATGTTTCTATCTCTATCCCTTCCTCTCTGAAATAAATAAATAAAAGTCCTGTCCTAGTCGATTTGGCTCAGTGGATAGAGCATCAGCCTGCAGATTGAAGGGTCCTGTGTTTGATTCCAGTCAAGGGCACAGGCCTGGGTTTCGGGCTCCATCCCCAGTAGGGGAGTGCAGGAGGCAGCCAATAAATGACTCTCATCATTGATGTTTTTATTTCTCTTTCCCACTCCCTTCCTCTCTGAAATCAATAAAAATATATTAAAAAAAAAATCCTGCCACTTTTTTTTTTTTAGCCCAGCTGGTGTGGCTAACAGATCAAGATGCTATTTTTAGGGGAACAGGAAAGAAAATCCAGGAATCAAATTTGATCTCATGGCTGGTACCTGGCTTGGGGGGAGGGGAGGAGAACATGCTGGAAAACAGGCCCTCCTAGGGATATTAAAAAGTTATCTTCAAAAAAAAAAATAAAGAGAAAAAAATGTTATCTTTTCTCCACCAAATATTTTGATTTTGGAAAACAGATTTACAAGGATTATGTGGCTCTTCCCTCTGTATCCATCCTTACCCAATTCTTTTACCTAGCACACAGGTTTTGACTTAACAGAGGCTGTACCTTAAAGCAGGAGTTAAGAGGAAAAAGTAATAAGCATAACCAATGGATACAAGACACTGGGGGGGTGGGCAGGTAAAGGCATGTACTGGGGGGTAGGGGAGGCCGGGGGGAGGTCAATGGGGAAAAAAAAAAAGGAGACATATGTACTACTATTTGTAATACTTCAAACAATAAAAAAAAAAAAAATTTAAAAAATGCTATAGAAAAAAAAAAAAGGAAAAAGTAGGCACCATCTGTCCCACCCTGCATTAATTCACCTACATACTTTCATAAAAACAATCTAATACTTACTGATACTCAGCCACACAGTCCAGCAGACCTACATACTTTAAGGTCTCATGTTGAACAGCACTTTCAAGAGCTTGAACTCCACTGACATCTTTCAGAATATGCTGAATGCTTTCGATGTAGCCAGACTCACGATTTTCATCTCCTTCTTTTAAGTTCCCCTGGGGTGAAAGTATGCTTTCCAAGTCTTCATGGAACTGTTTCCCTTGTAAAAATAAGTCTAAAAAAAAAAAAAAAAAATCAAGGGAAAAGGAAAAACAAAACAAAAACAGAGACCAAACTAGTACTAAAAAACAAGTACTCTAAAAAACTCTGAATTAAATTAAAAATTACACAAGATTTACTTAATTTTCTTTAAAACACATGTAACTACTTGTTTAACATGTGTGCACACGTGCATGTTTTTTTCTAAGATGCTTCAAAATAACTGCATTACTCTTAAAAAAGTGCTTGTGTACCACCACTTGGGGTAGATATACTGCTCTCTCGGAAGCATAGTCTAAGGCAGTGGTCGGCAACCAGTAGTCTGCAGACTACTGGTGGTCAGTGAGGTCTGAAAGACTGGTAACTGCTGGTCTAAGGCAGTGGTTGGCAAACCGCAGCTCTCGAGCCACATGCGGCTCTTTGGCCCCTTGAGTGTGGCTCTTCCACAAAATACCACGGCCTGGGCGAGTCTATTTTGAAGAAGTGGCGTTAGAAGTTTAAAAATTTGGCTCTGAAAAGAAATTTCAATCGTTGTACTGTTGATATTTGGCTCTGTTGACTAATGAGTTTGCCGACCACTGGTCTAAGGAATGATCAATGTAAAACTTAGCTTTAAGAAAAGACAACTACCCAGTCCTGATGAGATCAGTTAATTCACCTGTGCAATGGTCTTTCCTTTTTCTTGCTTTTGAATGGAATCTTGTTTAAAGGAAGTTATTCTCTTCACTTGTCTAGTAAGTTAGGAGTTGAAGGCTAAAGTTTATTTATTCTCAGTTCCTAATCAAGAGCATCTGATTATCTCAATTTACCAAGATCTAAATACAGATGATGTGTTCTGGCTTACTGTTTTAATTTCATTAGTCTGGCTTGTCAGTCTACCTTGATAAGTAGAAGAAGGGGTATTTACTAGATTCTGAACAGAATGCCTAGCAAACAACTAGAATTCCATTATCAGGTGATTTTCTTCCATAATCAAAGAAAACAGGCAATTCTAATACTTAAGCTTGTAGCTTATAAAATAAATAAATTTTATACATCATTTAGTCAAAATACTTGATCTCTATGCTTGTTTCATTTGTGAAATGGGGACAATAGTATCTATGCTTTATAGAGTTGTCATGAGGATTGAGTTAAACACACAGGGCTATTTGAAGCTAATTATTATCTGAAAGTAATTCCTCACTAGTTAAGATTAAAAAAAAAAACTTAAAAGAATGACACTAGTGCTGTATATTCTAGAAAACATAGTAACAATATAGAACCAGGATTAAGAAAATTACTTGAAGTATATTCTGCAAAGCCATCCTCTCCCAGTTCCAGAATCATCCGCTGTTTCCACCTCTCCAAATAGAAAATCTGTTCTGATGTCATGGTCTGCTGAAGGACCCGGGTCACACTTGGTATCTTATTCCTTTGCAAAGGGATTTTCAAAGGAATTGTCGCACCACCTGTTGCATTTGGCTTTAAGCTTCTCTCTGGATTGAAGAGAGGAAACCAGTTTCCTGGAACTCTTGCTTCCTCATCTTGCTTTGGGGGCTTACACTTACTCACAGGTCCATAGAGTAAAGAATCTTCCTCGAACAATGATTCTGGAGTCTGAGCAGGGCCTCTGAATGACAAGACAGACTGTACTAAATCAGAGTACTTTTCTTGGTTCACCTCTTCATAAGGGTTCACTTTTTTCTTCCGGCCACATGAATAAGAGGAAGTGAAGAAACCCATATGTGGGGATACTTCTACAGAAAATCCCTTTGAACTTTTAAGCTGCCTGCAGATGGTCTGAAATGCCTTCATCTTTAGACTTTTCACTTCCCTCAGTCTCCTTGCAATGCGGAGGGTCTTTTTATTTTTTGCATTCCTATTAAAGAGAAAAGTGGTGTTAGGTGCCAAATGTGTTAAATTATTTTAACTATCAATGTGAAAGTGGCATCAGTATGATATTGCACATTTAAAAGCCTATTCAATAAGCTTTTGCAACATGCTCGGACACAGCTATTTCCAAAGAAAGGCCCTTATCAATACCAGAAGAACCAGCACCTACTAAATTCGAAATAGCAGCTTGGGCAAGACGTCCCCAATATTCTATCTGGAGAAATGTGATGCCTAGGAACTGAGGGAGGAATGTGAGACTAGCTGAAAAAACAACTCTAGAATCCATCCTGTAATAGCCAGGAGTCACAGTTAACAATTAACCACGGATCCTTAAATATCAGATTCTTTGCTAAGTATTCTGTGTGGAGATTTCTCATTCAACCCTCACACCTGTAAGGTGGGTACTACTTCCACTGTTTTACAGAAGTGGAAATCAAACTTCTGAAGGTCATGTCAGGTCCCAGCACAGCAGGTAAGCACGGCAGACAGCAGGGAGCACCACTGTGATCCCCATAAGTCAGCCTCCGGTAGTAGGCAGTTAAGACAGACATGAACAGAGCAAGGACGATAGGCCTACTACAGAAGGTCACCAGGGTGGAAAACCCCAGGTACCTATAGTAAGGGATAGTCACTCGCCCCCAGGGTGACTTTCCTTCCCCTAGCAAAAAGCTGGTCAAGTGGTTTTGACCTCTCTGACCTTTCCTCCCTAGAGATAACATCTATGCCTCAATTGTATTTCAGCTCCAGGTCCAGAAAAGCAGCAAAACCAGACCAGCGACCTCTCCGCCCCCACCCCACCTTGTCCT
Organism: Plecotus auritus; assembly: GCF_963455305.1. Lineage (NCBI taxonomy): Eukaryota > Metazoa > Chordata > Mammalia > Chiroptera > Vespertilionidae > Plecotus > Plecotus auritus. Next base: position 80,699,959 of record NC_137782.1, on the reverse strand, counting down.
CAGGACCAGCTGCACTGCATAATGACCCTGGGACTGGCCAATCAACCAGTGAAGACCCCAACCCTGAAAGGACACACCTAGAAAACTGATGAATATTGAGGTCTTCCCCTAAAATCTCCACCTTAAAACCATTAGCAGGAGGACCCAATGTGCTCTCCCTCCCAGAAGCCCTTATTCCCCCCTCCCCCCAGGCACCTTGCCATTAGTTCCCTCACTTCCAAGCTCCAAGGGCCCTTCCTTTTTTTTTTTTTGGTTTTGTTTCGTTAATCCTCACCCGAGGATATTTTCCCATTGATTTTTAGGGAGAGTGAGAGGGAAAGACGAAGTGAGGTTGGTGGACTCCTGCCTAAGTCCCGATAAGGGCTCGGTCGGGGCGGAGCCTGCAATGGAGGTACTGCCCTTGACCCGAATCCAACCCGGACGACCGCAGGGCCAATGCACTATCCGCTGAGCAAAACCGGCTAGGGACAAAGGCCCTTCCTTTTCCTCCATAACAAATTCCCTCAGACCATCTCTTCTACCAACTACTTTTCCGACCTCTGTGATTTACCAAATAAATATTCTCTTACAATTTGGGTCTTTGCTCCGAATTCTTTCTAGCCAGAATCCAAGTACCCAGGTTGCTGAAGGAGGGTCGGTCTGACCCCATGGGTCAGACTCCTGGTACCGTAACAGCCGCCTACAACCGAACCATGTTGGCGGTCAGAATGCAGTGGCCCTTACGGTGAGAGTCAGGACTAGGGAAGAGACGGCTTAAGTAGAAGCCTAGCCCAGGGCAAGGGTAGGTACCTCGGCGACCACCACCCTTCGCTTAACTCCCACGTAGCTAACAACCTCTTCCAACGCGTATTCTCATCGTTCCCGCGCTTTGGTCTCGAATTAGGCTTCCGCCCAGGCAAGGCGGCCCCAGCATGCACTGCGCACTGCGGTGCGCACGCCCCGCCCCTAGCCCTTGGTTCACCTCCATAGACACGCGATTCTCGTAGAGTCCCTCCCCGCCGGCAGATTCGCGGGCGCTGGCAGATGCGCGGGCGCCTCCAAATCGCGCCCTTTCGCTCTCACGAGATTTCGCTTACGTCACAGCTCGTGACCATCTTGGCCCTGGCTAAGTAATAAATTTCGCCGCACGACAGCACGCTCTTCCTTGAGACGCGCCTAACGGGGAGTGTTTCTGGCTTCGGGTCCCTCTCGCTGCCCTGTGGTCTGCGGCTCCCGCGTGGCCCGGAGCGAGGTTAGGCCCCGCGTAGCTTCTTTGCCCGGCTCCAAGATGGACGGGGGAGGCAGCTGTGGGGGAGCACGTGGCGTGCCGCTCGCCTTTCCAGGGGCTTCTGGGATGGTGGCGGAGTCTCGAGGCCTCCTGCCGCCGTGGGGCAGGGAGGCTAGCGGAGGCGGGGCCGCGGCCGCCCCTCTAGGCGCCCCGGCGGCGGCGGCGGCCCAGCCTCTTCTTTCCTCGCACAGCCCGGCAGCCCGCGCTCGAGACCCGCGTCGCCATGGCCGCGGTTCCCGAGGTGCTGCAGCAGCAGGACGAGGACCGAAGCAAGGTGAGGCCTTACACTTTCTGGCGCCAGGCGGGAGGCCCGCCGACCTCTCGGGGCCCCACATTTCTTTCCTCGTCGCAAGGGGACTTTGGGGCTGCTCGTGTGCCCACGAGGGACGCACCTGCCGGGCCCCGAGCGCCCTTTGTTCTTCCTGAGGCTGAGAACAGACGCGGTACCGTTCCCAGCGGCCCGGTGTCCGGTGCCGAGCGGGCGCGGCGAGCTTCTGGAGACCCGAGAATGTGTTTTTACGTAAAAAGTTTTTTAAAACTGATCTTGGCTTCACGAAGACTGGACAAGGAACGTAAAATCCACTTAACATGCAGCAGACGACAGTTTGGTTTAGTTGCCTCCAAACTGCGCCCCCCCCCCCCCCTTGGTAAAACTCTTTTTTGGCCTAAATACTGAGGAAATTTCATCAAGTCAGGAATCTGAAGCCTGTATCTTATAACTATAAACGTTAAAGGCGTCGCTGCGGGAATTCTGTGGTTTTTAGTAGGTGCTCAAGTAGTCGTTGAACTCGGTTTTTATTTTTAAAACTTGGGTGTTTATGTAAATTATCTCATTGCCGCTTAAATCTTGAGGTCTAGTAGGTAACTGGTGCAGTAAAATTAGTTTGCCATAGCCTATTAAAGATTTAGAAACAAGCCTCTACTCTTTTCCTGTTCCTTTACATTTGGATTAGTGTCGCACAATTCGTTTAAATTGGTATGAACCACAACGTTATGTGCAGAATCGCTAAAAGTTTTTCTGACAGAAAGTGGGGGGGGGGGGGGGGAATTAAATATAAAGCACTTTTAGATTTAACCTGGAAGGCATCTTAAAATGTTACGTCTATATTAGCCCTCTTTGGAGAGACTTTATCATTCAGTAAGTACCAAATTGTTCCAACGAGGGTATCACTGCTGTACTGAAGTGCAACTTTGTGATGAGGGTAGTAAAGTCTTCGCTGGAGTATTTTTACTTGAAAGTTGAAAGAAGTAACTTGTTCTTTTTACTAAAACAAAGTGGGAACTTGAGACTACGATTCTTACTAGAACATTCCAAAGGTAGATTTCTTTCTAGAAGTTTAGATGCTGAATAGGAGTTTTGATAGCAATTTTATATACGCACACTTATTCCTTGACCCAGAGTGTTTTAGAGTTAAAACATTAGACAGCTGTTTAAAAGTGCTCGACTGCTTCAACAGGCCTTGCTATTTGTTAGTATGGTATATGGTAGCTGGAATTTAAAATGCCCATCATTCTAATCCAGCAAAATTGGAGTATTATGAAGGCTATCTCCCCCCCACCCCCGCCCTCCGCCCCCCCGTAGTGGCTACAGGAAAAGGATTATGTAGAATTATTTTCCTTCTATTTTTTTATTAAGAAATAAGGAAATAATAAAACTTACTACAATATTGCCCTAACACGTGGCTTCATTTTGCTTCCTGATCTAATTTTCGTCCTGTGCTGTGTATCTATAGATGGTTTTTTACTGTTAACTTAAAGGCTGTTTTTTATACTAGTAGAGAGGAAGGGAGAAACTTGATCAGCTGCCTCCTGCGCGCCCCCTTTGGTGAATGGAACCAGCGACCTTTTGGTCCATGGGAAGGCTGCTCAACCCATAGCCAGGGCCCGGCAAGCCGTTCATGGACATCCCTGACTGGGAATCGAATAGGACCTGGTTCTTAGGTCCATGGATGCTCAATCACTGAGCACACTGGCTGGGTGATTCTTGAGGATTTTGAATGCTCTTAAAGGAACTCGTCGCTACTTTAGCAAAACTAAAAGAAATATTCTGTATCTGGTAGCCTGACACTTTCATTTGGTGAAGGTGTTGAGATTTGTCTCCCAAAAAACAGTTTAAGGGAAGAGTTGCATGGGTTTCAACTAATTCTCTACTGATGGAAAAGATTGTATTTTGATCTTTAAATTTAGAAAAAGAGGAATTTTACCAAGTGTCACCCTAAAAAAGTTAAAGCATTAACACCAGTGGGCTCCATCTTTATAGTTAACTAGTTCTGTGCCACCGTACCTGCTACATGGATGTTGTCGGGTGTCTGGAGTTTTTAGTGGGTAGGGGGGAAATTACGCAGAACCTCGTTCCCATAAAATAAGTTACCCTGGTCTCTAGTCATTTTGCACCTTATAGGTTCTCTAGGCCTTCTGTTTGCCGAAAAGCCACTTAAATAGCTGGCATCATGGTTAGGTTCCCACTCCCAGATTCAGTGTGTATCCATCTGTGGTGATGAATCTCTTCAATATTCCAGCAAACCCACCGCAAATAGAGTATGGATCCTGATTGCCTACCAAGACTTTTTTTTAATAATTCTTAAATTGCTAATAGACTGAAGTAAGTTTAGCATGTAGGAAAAGTTTTGCAAGGACTAGATGGTAGCCATTCCCAGCCTGGTGGATGTGTCTCCTCAGAGCCACGTTAATGTTTATGCTGCTCTGGTTTGCAGTTTTTTGTTAACTGGTGTGGAAATTGTCTCTAGGGGACACTTGGCTCCCAGCTTTGAGTGCAAAAATGTCCTAAAGTTTGTTAGTGTAGGAATAGTACTAAACTTTGACAACTACTATGGCAACTTCAAAATTACTAATTTTTGTGGGCTTTATTACATTTAATGGCTTTACTTCGTTTTTCTTTTCTAAACTCTGCAAGTGTAGGACTTATCAAACTGCCCAAATCTTAGTTCTGGATCAGTAACTTGTACACAGTGTCTTAAGATGCATATGAGCTCACATTTTTTGGGCTGTAGGAAGAAATGACCAATGGAGACTATTACACAGTTTTCTAGGTCCTGGGATCTAAATTCTCATTTGGTGTGAGACCTGGTAAATAACCAACATCTGATGTAGAGCTTGAGTTTAAATCAGGGTTTTACAGCCTGAGCATTATTGACATTTTGGGCTTGATAATCTTTTGTCGTGGGGAATAGTCTTGTGCATTGTATGGTGTTTAGCAGTATACCAGGCTTCTGGGTGACAGTAGCACCCTTTCCTCCAGTAGTGATAGTCAAAAATATATGCAGCCATTGTTAAATGTTCCTTGGGTGGGAATCACTGGTTTAAACTTTCCTTTCAAAAATGATGTATATGAGTGGGTGAAGGTTGTGTTACAGAGGCCGATCTTCAGTGTGCCAGTTTTTACATTTTTTGCAGATGTATGATTGATTATAAGAAAATACATGCTATATCGTTGACTTTGGGGGGAATTAGCTTCCCCCACCCCAATATTGAAGAACCTTATCAAAAGTTGGTAGGTTTTCTTCAGTGGGTTCTGGGGGCAATTTAGGATTGCAGGCAGCTGTGTGTTTATGTTGAAATTTAGTGCCTACTTTGTATAGTGGAAACCTGAAGCTTTGATGCTACAGCACTCAAAACATTGTGGACTAGAATTGAAGTTCACTAACAAACGCTGCAGAGTAGAACTTAGTTTAAAATCTTAAAAATATTTTGCTCTCTATTGTCAGGGCCTGGTTGTTTGAGGAAATGAGGCAAAAATATTCCTGTAGGTTAGTACCCTTGAGATAGCCATAGCCATTGATGAAAGTGCATGCAGTGAAGTTAGGTGGTAGTTAGGGAAATAACTTTTTACTGAACCCAATTTGAGGACAGCTCAGCATTGTAAGTTCTGCCTTTTAGAAGCAGCGAAGGAAGATGGCTGCCGGAGGACATCTTGTCTCATGCGTGTGGCAAACTTTTTACAAGTATAAAGGGGAAGTTTTTCTGCATGATCTAGCTTTCTAAAAAGCCTCACCTCCAACATCTGTTTATTTTCTGATTGGCCACTGAGTTACTCTTAAGAGATAGCCCTTCTAAAAGAGGGACATGAAATTCATCAACTGTTTCATAACCCAAAGGCAAAAGCTAAGAGGGAAGAGAGTGTAAGTGCAGTTGGAGGCCCAGAGGAAGGACTGCACTTCCTCAGTTCAGATATGGGCTTATTGGCTTGACTCCCCCTCCTTCCTTCCCTTTTACAAATTTGTTCAAACTTTTTACAAACTTTTTCAGGCACTATGTGGTCTGGAGAGAAAAGTGTAATTTTCTCAGAATAGCTGCTTGTGGTATGCATTTTCTGCTCGAAGAGTATAGTTTACTTGTTTTTGAGGGGCAGGCCTCTAACTTAATTCTAGTCACTGTTAATGGTGAGTACAAATGCAGAAGCCAACTTCTTGGGCTTTCACTTTATATTTCTTGAAGAGCAGTACAAAGCCTCTGGTGAGTGATGAAATGAGGTATTGGAATAATTACATCTAAATGACTTGGGAAATGTGTGGTACCTTTGACTCAAAGCAGAGGGAATCTCCTCAGGAAGCAGGCAGCCTTCTCTTCTCCCTGTGCTGCCATTTGTGCCTCAAACTTATATAAGCTTAAGCTCAGATAGCTCTCTTGTGTTGCTGAATAATCTTTGGTGGTGATGAAGGTAAATTTGTGTATTAAACCTATTTCCGTTCATCTTGGTTTGATGATAAAGGTCAGGCAATGGATGTTCTTAAATACTCTCATCGTCGTGTGTAGTGTGTAACATGTCAGGTTTGTAGCAGAGGGCTGTGGATTTGATATACCAAGGAACTTTGGGGAGGGAGCCTTGATAGAATTGGGTAGTAGGTAAAGGGCTTTAGCTTTGAATGGAAGAAAATTAATTTTTTATTTGTTCAGCTGCTTCCTCCGTAGCACCGCTGTGTTGATTCCCAGTAGAATTTCTGTGCTAGGAGATCCTTAGATCATATAGTTTAACCCTTTCATTTTGTGAGCTCATTTGAAAATAATCCAGGTATCTAGTAATTAGATAGATTTCTCGAAATGAATGTTATTTAAGCCAATAATTCAACTTAATCTTTCTGGTTCCATGTTGGGATTTGACTAGTTCATGCATGGGCTTTGCAGCCTTGTGAAATGATGATTGAGTTTATCCATTCGCTGAGTACGCTGCACTGACCTTCTTCCAAGCCTTGGTTCCTGTTCTAGGAACTCAGGGTTCAGTAGCCTCCAAATGCCCTGCAGTCTGTGGTGTTCTACCATGGACAGCTTGTGTGTTGGTGGACTACCCGTAAGAATGGTTGGTGTCAGCAGGGATGGGTCCCTCTCGGGCCCATCTCACCAAGATGAGTGGTGGAAATCTGATCACTTGCTGTGGCCCTTTAGTTTTTTTTTTAAGCTTATGGCTAACTTCCATAACTTTTATCTATATTAATATACTGAGATCTAGAAGACTTTGGTTCTGTTGTTATGATTGATACTGGTAGACCCAAGTTAAATGAAGGGAAGAACCAATTGTAGGTTGGGGAGAAGGGGCAGGAAATGAGAAACAAATAGGTGTAAAAGCAGAGCTCATGCTGATAGTCAGTTCAGTTGTTTTCATGCACCAGTGCCATAAGGAAAAGCTGGTATAGAACAGATAAACAGGTTTTGGAAGAAAATGGTAACAAAAAGTTACCAGTACTTGGAACCATAAAGGGATTTGGAGAAGGATATGGCATTAGAATTTCTTATAGAGCACTTCTTTCCTGTGAGTTGAAACACTAACAGTAATATATGTATCTGCTGTATGTTTCTCTGTTCTCCCTTGTAGGTTCTGAATTTCAGAATCTAGCCTTCCATGTTGTCCAATCACATAGCTGTCCTTTGCCATCTGTGAGCCATTAAATCTTTTGAAGAGGGGTCTTTGTAGATGGTGGTAAGTCTTGCACCAAAGTGAGTCATGAAAGTGAGATTTGGACCAAAAGTGGTCTTTAGCTCAAAAGTCTGCAGAGTTGTCCTGCAGCCAGTATCATGTTCCCCAGCTGGGGTGGCTGATGAATGGGTGAGGAAGTGCATAGGGATTCTGTATCAGTTTTTCTCCTTTTCAGGCTCTTACCAAGCATTTAGAGTTTTTAAAACAGTTAAAATCTTGCTTCCTAAATAAAGCAGTGCTGTTTATCTTCCACTCCCCTTCCACCCCCCCCCCTTTTTCTTGTCACAAGAGCATTGTAATCCTTACTATAAGGATTAATCTGGTAGGAAAGTACATTGGGGGCTGAAACTCCATCTAAAACTTTTGGGTATATCATGCAAAGGTTTCTATAGAAATATACAAAAGAAAGTCACTTTTAAAACTTACATTCCATTGTTTGAGAATAGGTATTTTAAATTTGATTCTCAAGTGACCTAAGGGAACTGGGAAATTGAAAAAGTAACCTGACTTGGTTCTAAAGCCTGCCTTTCTCCACTGATTTAAACAGCCATTCTTGGCATTTTGACATCAGTAGCCCAACTTGGTATTGGCCACCAGTGCAAAGCAGTACTCTGGATGCTTATTTAGGGTAGGGAATAGAGCTGGGTGAATGGGGTACAACCCAGTTCTTATACTCTACATCCTGCAGATTTATTTATTATTATTTTTTTAATAATATATTTTTATTGATTTCAGAGAGGAAGGAAAGGGAGAGAGATAGAAACATCAATGATGAGAGAGAATCATTGATTGGCTGCCTCCTGCATGCCCCCCACTGGGGATCAAGCCCGCAACCCAGGCATGTGCCCTTGACCAGAATCGAACCTGAGACCCTTCAGTCCGCAGGCGGATGCTCTATCCACTGAGCCAAACTGGCTAGGGCCCTGCTGATTTATTTAGCAAGTACTGTGGCGGAAGGCTATGGGATTTGGTTTTTGTTGACTAAGCAGGAGAAAGAATGCTGAACTTTTAATCATACTTGATGCTTCCGGAGTAAGGATTCTGTGCTGACTTAGAAGTTTTAAGCATTTCACAACTTTTTTTTAAATTGATTTTTTTTGCTTCATTTTCTGGAGGGTTAATATGCTATACTATAGGTTATGTGTGTTTTCATCGCACTCATACCAAAAACAAACCAAAAACCATATTCCTATGGTAACAAGAAAGGAAGATAGTAGTAATATAGTAAATAATGTAGGCTATTAACTCTATGGTTAGAGTTATGGGAAGAGGAAACCAGAAGATAATTGTTCAGTGGGATAAAAGCAGCTGGTGAAGTTCATTTTAGCTTTGACTGTGATGCTTAAATAAAGTATTTCTCTATTACATTCACCTTGGTCTTTCAATACCTAATTCCAAAGCTAGTCCATGTGGAGATCACAGGCTCATTAAGTTTGTCTTATAGTGAGCTAAAATGGAATTGTCAGCATGTTTAGAAATTGAGAGATGCCTAGAAACCAGGATTTGAGACTTCTTTAGGAAATGGAATCTCAGGAAGCATCACAGTTACTGAGCTCAGGGAAATGTACCTTAAACCTGCCCCATCTTTCTACCAATGTCTGTTGGCCCTTTTACATCTGCCCACTTTGTTCTTGTTCTGATTGACAGATACAAACATAAGATAAGTGGGTGCTCAGTATTCTCTGCAGTCAAATTTTAGTGTATATTTGAGGTCTTTTGAATTCTGCATTTGCCCAGTGGTAAGTTATCGGAAGGAAGGAAGCTTTTATCAGAAATATGTCAGGAGAGTCACAGTTATGACAAAATGAAGTACCCCTGACCTTGAGTCTTATCTTTTTTTGTAGAGATCTCATAAATGGACATAGGAAAATTAAGTCAGAATAAGCAAATATTTCATAGGAGTCATCAGGAATTAATTTGGAAGAAGTACTTAGGTTGAAATGTCAGGGACTTAAAAATATTGTGATCTTACTAATACCTGATGTTAAATAAAGTTCTGGTAACAGATCTTGAAGCTTGTTTCTTATTAGAAAGCCATTGTTACAGGACTAACTCTGGTTTTTGCAATTTAAATTTTTTCTTAGTGCTTAAGGGGAAAAGGGAGGTAACTGACAATTTCTAAGATATAGAAATAAAAGTCATGCATTTTTTTAGTGGATATATTTAGTCTTTTGATACCCAATTGAACCCGTTTTTCTACTTTCAAAAGTTTATCAGTCTTAGGTCTTGAACTTTATTTTGAAGAAAAGAATTCAAAATGAAATTTAGGGGGAAATATCTCAGTATTCTCTGTTCCCTCATTCTCTTAACTCCAGTCTTCACTTGGCATTCTCCCTGTGTGCAATAAATCGAGTGTTATGACAGCTTTACTTTATCTCTGGGGGGAGGAGGTGGGAAGACATGAGATGCTTATTTCATGCAGTTTAATGCCTTTCTGTCAGGCCTTCACATTGACCATTAATCACCTTGTCTGATTTAAGAATTAGGGAATTTATCATACTTTAAATTCAGGACAAATTTTTCTAACAGTCCATTTCTTCCAAAAATTCTTTTTAAACCGACAAACATGGAGTTGGGTGTTATTTTTCTCTGAATTCCTAACTCTCACAAAATCTGTTGCCTTGGCTTCCAGGGCAGTGCTCACACTTGTTGTCCCTTACATGTAGCTACAATGAGATTCTGCTAAGGAGGGTCTTTGTTAGTTTTTCAGTTCATTTCTTGGTGCCTAGATGAAACAATCCCTGTTAAATAGCTCTACTCTTGAGCCAGATTTTTCTTATCTTTTGACCTAGGATCCCATACCACATAACTGTTACGTTTTCCTAGTCTCTTCATATGAATGGTCTGGTGAATGCCACTTGAGTATTCCTTGTAGTTTAGGCATTTATGTGAGAAGTTCATGATTTCATCCTGTCTAGTTCAAGCCTTAATAACAGTTCTTTAGGTGTTTGATTAAAGGAATTTTTCATGCTGATATAAAATAAGTAGTGCACATATTAAAATTATAGTTGCTTTTTCAGATCACAGGAATACTTTGTACTCATCCATATATTTAAGAGAAGATTTCCCTACAGTGTCAAATAAACTTAGATTTATCTCAGCTGACTTTGTTCTAAATGATCTCGTACAAGCTGCTTTTTAATTACTAGCTCCCATTTTTGAAAGGATACTTTTTAGGACTAAAATGAATTTGAAACTAATAACCAAAAAATGTATTTCAGCTGAGATCTGTATCTGTGGACTTGAATGTTGATCCCTCGCTTCAGATTGACATACCTGATGCACTCAGTGAAAGAGATAAGGTCAAGTTTACAGTACACACCAAGGTAAGTGGTGGACTGGCTTCAATAATACAAGCAGTGCTGGGTTGCAGCCTTTTTATTTAGTGTCTGTGAGAAGAGACTTCCTGAACTGAAATGGTTGCCATTTGTTTGCAATGTAGCACCACTGCTAAGTGAGCACCTCCCTCATCTTGTAGTGAGCCTCTAAGTGTTCTTGCTGCAGTGTTTTCCACTATGGTGGAACCCTAGGGCAGAGGTTGGCAAACTCATTAGTCAACAGAGCCAAATATCAACAGTACAACGATTGAAATTACTTTTGAGAGGCAAATTTTTTAAACTTATTCTAACGCCACTTCTTCAAAATAGACTCGCCCAGGCCATTCTATTTTGTGGAAGAGCCACACTCAAGGGGCCAAAGAGCCGCATGTGGCTCGCGAGCCGCGGTTTGCCAACCACTGCCCTAGGGCATTGCTGATGTTAAATGTGGCTTGTACACTGCTCTAAGAGGAAAGTAAATCAGGCAAAGTGAAGTAGGCCGAACCATCTACCTACACAGCTATAATCTTTCACCTTCGTTTTTTAATTTGATTTTTTATTGGTTTCAGAGAGGAAGGAAGAGTGAGAGGTAGATAGAAATATCAGTGATGAGTGAGAATCATTGATCGGCTGCCTCCTACACACCTCCTACCGGGGATCGAGCCTGCAATTTGGGCAATTGCCCTTGATCGGAATTGAACTTGGGACACTTCAGTCCGCAGGCCGACGCTCTATCCACTGAGCCAAACCAACTGTAAGGCCACCTTTGTTTTTAATTTGCATGTGTGGAAAGTGCTTTCCCATGTTTACTAAGTTCTTAGCCCTTGCCCCACTCATTTCTTGTGATTCAAAAGAGCCTTTTTTTTTTTTTTTGTGGCCGCCAAATTTTTATAAATTTTAATTTTTTAAATTGATCTTAGAGAAAGGGAAGGGAGAAAGAGAAACATCAATTTGTTCCACTTACTTATGCATTCATTGGTTGCTTCTTCTATGTGCCCTGACCAGAGATCAAACTCACAGCCTTTGGCATATAGGACATTCGGCTGACTACCAGGCCAGGCCTGTCTGCAATTTTTTTTTTTTAAATCCTCACCAGAGGATATGTGTTTTACTTATTTTAGAGAGAGGAGCGGAGAGGGAGAGAGAAATATCAATTGGTGGCCTCCCATACATGCCCCAACTGGGGATTGAACCCAAAACCTAACATATGTACCCTGACCAGGAGTCAAAACCACCGCCTTTTTGGTATAAGGGAAAAGACTCCAACTGAGTCATCCGGCCAGGCTTATTTCCAAATTTTTAATTTGACAAAAGCAGTATCAGTTCTTTCAGGAACACTTCCAGCCTCCTTTTTTCCTTTCATAGTAGTTAAAATGTATTGAATGATTGTCCTATCCCAGGCGCTGTTGTAAAGGGTTTACATGGATTTGTCTTTTTATAACAACCTTATGGTGGTGGTTTATTATCCCCACTTTACAGGGGAGGAAACAGGAACTGATTTAAAGCAGATATCTATAAGGTCCTTTCCCGCTTTTTTTTTTCTTCTTAATCCCTTGGTGGCTTGATTGGTGTACCTCAGTTACTCAAAAGGCAGTGTGAAGACTACATAATTATATTCGAGTTGACCTACAAGGTGGAAATTTGTGAAAAGAATTCCTTAAAGAACATGTTTAATCTTGGCTATGGCTTTTTATAGTGGTGGAGAGATTGTGTGTTGCTGCATTTTGTTCTTTAGTGGATCTCGTGATGTTTTTTATTCAGGATTTTCTCTTAGTGCAGCTCAGGAAACTCAAGCCACTTTAAAATAAATGGTAGTTACCAGTTAACTTCTCTTTTTTATTTACAGACCACACTGCCCACGTTTCAGAGCCCAGAGTTTTCTGTTATAAGGCAACATGAAGACTTTGTATGGCTACATGACACTCTTTCTGAAACTGCAGACTATGCTGGGCTTATTGTAAGTGCCTTATGGAAAATAATTATTGAAGCATGTTTCTTCTACTTTGCTGTTCATTCTGTTTAAAGAGACTTTTACCTTTTTTTTCATCATGGATTGTAAAAAGTCTGATTTCACCTGCCAACTAGAGTATGTGCTAATCATTACTGTCAAATTTGATTGTCCTCTGGAATTCTTTTTGAAGTCTATAGACTATTATCTTGATGTTTCCTCATCAGCTCTATTTTAGTATTGATTGTAATATATAAATTTTAAACAAACACAATTGTACCCTACCAATTGTTCATAATAGATAAACTGAATAAGTGTGTGCCCAGTTTTGGGGAGGACACTTTTATTTTTTTTTTTTATTTTATTTTTTTTTTTTAAAAATATATTTTATTGATTTTTTACAGAGAGGAAGGGAGAGGGATAGAGAGTTAGAAACATCGATGAGAGAGAAACATCGATCAGCTGCCTTCTGCACACCCCCTACTGAAGATGTGCCCGCAACCAAGGTACATGCCCTTGATCGGAATCGAACCTGGGACCTTTCAGTCCGCAGGCCGACGCTCTATCCACTGAGCCAAACCGGTTAGGGCGGGGAGGACACTTTTAAATGGCCAAACGAATAAGGTTAAGAGAAAAACAGGTTGACCACAGGACTGGTGGCCTGTGCACAAGCCCTAACTAGAATGTCACTGCTGGGACAAGAATGCTCACCGAGTTACCTGCCTCTGCTGCAGATTCCACCTGCTCCTACAAAGCCTGACTTTGATGGCCCTCGAGAGAAGATGCAGAAACTGGGGGAGGGCGAAGGGTCTATGACCAAAGAAGAATTTGCCAAGATGAAGCAAGAATTGGAAGCGTAAGTGGATCTTGATGGGATGAGTATAGTAGTTAGTTACTAGTGCTGTCCTCTAAAACTGCATTTTGCAGAGTGTGGGGCAGAGTCTTTAGCTTTAGACCTTGACTTCCTTGGGCTACTAGTACTGGATAGAGTAGTTTTCCCCTATGTAGACCATACTTGTTATGGAATGCTGATCTAGCATGGTGAAGTAAACCTTTGTATCCTATCTAATAAAAGAGTAATATGCAAATGGACCATCACTCCAACACACAAGATGGCTGTCCCCATGTGGACACAAGATGGCTGTCACAAGACGGCCAGCAGGGGAGGGCAGTTGGGAGGGACCAGGCCTGCAAGGGAGGGCAGTGGGGGACGATCAAGCCTGCAGGGGAGGGCAGTTAGGGGTGACCAGGCTGACAGAGGAGGGAAGTTGGGGGCAACCGGGCCTGCAGGGAAGGGCAGTTGGGAGGGACCAGGCCTGCAGCAGAGGGCAGTTAGGGATGACCAGGCCTGCAGGAGAGTGGTTAGGGGGTGATCAGGCTGGCAGGCAGAAGCGGTTAGGGGCAATCAGGAAGGCAGGCAGGCGAGCAGTTGGGAGCCAGCAGTCCTGGATTGTGAGAGGGATCCCAGATTGGAGAGGGTGCAGGCTAGGCTGGGGGACACACCCTCCCCGTGCACGAATTTCGTGCACCGGGCCTCTAGTTTTCATATATAATTTTTTTAGACTGCTGATAGTGTGCAGTGCTTCTCTGAAGTTTGATTACTGGAAACATAGTTGAAACTAGATGCAGTGAGTGCTGTTACAAAGAAGCTTTCTGAATGATGACCACATTGCAGGTTTGGAAGAAGTCCATAGGAAGTTTATTTTACTTTGATTGTAATTTAATTCAAACAAAAATGTTTTTTTTGTTTTTTTTTATTCTGTATCATAGTTGGAGGTTTGCATTCAAGTTTCTTGTGAAACCATCCTTACACTTTATCTTGACTTCCTCCCCTCTTCTACCATCAGGGTATTGGAATTCAGGTGCTCATTGCAGCACTTCCCATTAATGCTCTGCCCCAAGTCCATATTGTCTAGGGCCAGTGCTCCTAAACTGCCAGGTCCTGAATTATTCATGCATTTCAGTGACTGTCATGACCATTGATGAGGGTAAAGTACTGAACACAGACTCAAGTTCCCACCATTGGAAAGTTTAGAGTGATCTTTAATGTCTAGATTGAGATAGATCCTCTTGGTAATTTTTTGTGTATGTGTTTTTGAGAGTACGTTTATTAAAGCTGGGGGACAGTGCTCTAGCAATTGTGGTTCAGTTGGTAGGAGCATTGTTCTGTACACTAAAAGGTCATGGGTTCAATTTCCAGTCAGGACACATACCTGTCCTCCCCCAAAAAAACAACAAACAAACAATAAATACCCTTGAGTGAGGATTTTTTTTAAAAAGTGGGGGCAGTGAAACAAGGAAGGGCTTAGAAGAAACAACAGGAGAGAGCCAGAGCCTAGGTGGGGCTGCTCTGACTCTAGAAATGTTATGGGAAAGAAATAAGCCTAGGCAGGGCTTCTTTGGCTCACTGAGAAATAAAAGTCAGTGACAGAAGTGAGCCAAGGTGGGGCTGCTATTGGCTCACTGAAAAGTTGGAGAGAAGGGGGCTTTGGAGACAGGTTCAAGGGGTCAGCCTTGGACAAGCTGCTACTGCTAGTTGCTCCCCTGGTTGCAAGTCTCATGGAAACCTTTATTTTAGTTTATTTTTTAGAGGGTGGAAAGGGAGGGGCAGGGAAAGAGACATCAATTGGTTGCCTCCCACAGGTGCCTACCCATGGCTAGGGATCGAATCGGCAACCCTTCTGTGTATGGGCTTATGCTCTAACCACTGAGCAACACAAGCTAGGGCTCTCTGGGACCTTTAGATAGATGCATGCCTGAGGGGGAAGAAAGGGGTGGGCATGTGTTGAGATGGGGGAGAGTGCTGGGTTTTTTATCTTGAGGGCTTTTAAAGGTTGGGAGTTAGGGGAGGATCTCAATAGTATATTTATCAGCTGTATTATGCTAATGCACCAAAATGATATTTATTCCCTTAACTTCATCTGTCCTTAGGTGCCATATAATTTCTTAATGATTCTGAGCCTTTTTAGTCTCCGTGCTGTCTATATAGCTGGCAAATTAAAGTTTTTTTGTGTGATTTTAAAGAAATCAGTGCTCTGTTGGCTGCTAAATACCAGCAGTGTTTGCATGTAGATTTCAGTCTTTGTAGACTTGTTCCATCAACCCCAGTTATAATTTCACTTTCCCTCTTTTGTTTGTTCATTCCATAGATTTCAAAATGGCAACTATCTTATTACTGAATTAGATATGAAGTTATACCAAAATGTTTATGTCTTAATCAGATATTTTACTTAGTGGCATGAGCAGTAATAACTGGGTTGGGTAGTAGTTGCCAGTTGAGTGGTGCCAACTAAATGTCTTGTATGCTTCTCTTTTAGAGAATATCTTGCTGTCTTTAAGAAGACTGTATCCTCCCATGAAGTCTTTCTTCAGCGGCTTTCTTCTCACCCTGTTCTCAGTAAAGATCGCAACTTTCATGTTTTCCTGGAATACGATCAGGATGTAAGGTTTTTGTGTTTTTTTCCCCTAAGATTCAATTTCCATGATCCAGTAACATTTACAAGACTATTCTTTAAAGATATACCTGATGCCCGGCTGGTGTGGCTCTGTGGTTGAGTTGTCTACCCATGAACCAAGAGGTCACCAGTTGGATTCCCTGTTAGGGCACATGCCCGGATTGCAGGCTCTATCTCCAGTAGGGGGTGTGCAGGAGGCACCTGATTGATGTTTCTCTCTCATTGATGTTTCTATCTCTACTCCTCTCCCTCTCTAAAATCAATAAAGACATATTTAAAACAAATAAGCAAACTATAGACTTGTTAAAAATAAAAATACTTGATACATATTCTCCAAAGTTGACTTTTAAAGTTCTGAATTTCTTTTTTTTTTAATACATATTTTATTGATTTTTTTACAGAGAGGAAGGGAGAGGGGTAGAGAATTAGAAACATCGATGAGAGAGAAAATCGATCAGCTGCCTCCTGCACACCCCCTGCTGGGGATGTGCCCGCAACCAAGGTACATGCCCTTGACCGGAATCGAACCTGGGACCCTTCAGTCCACAGGCCGACGCTCTATCCACTGAGCCAAACCAGTTAGGGCTAAAGTTCTGAATTTCTTACCAACACAGTGGAAACCTTTAGTATATGCCACTTCCTCTCCCTGGCAGATCAATTATGTAAGACATTTTTATAAAAGGCTACTTAAAGGTTTTGACCTTTTTCCCCTTCTGAAGAATAGTTTACTCAGTTAAGTTTGGGATTGTTAGAAAACTAAATGGATCCAAACTTGTTATTTTCTTGGCTACCTTTTTGTTGACAAAAGACTTGTATACTTGTTTTTTTTTAATGTTTTTGTTAATATGTATGAAGCAAATCCCAACTTAAAAATTTCCTCAGTGTCTTCTAACCAGTGAAGTTTAATAAACATAGAACAGAACAAGTTTTACCAAAAATTTAAAAGCCACTGGGATTTGGTGCCTGGCCAGTGGGTGCCTAGCTAATGTGGCTCGGTTGGAGTGTCATCCTGTACACTAAAGTAGTGGTTGCCAACCGGTGCTCCGCGAGGTCTGAAAGGTTGGCAACCTCTGTACTAAAGCAGTGGTCAGCAAACTGCGGCTCACGAGTCACGGTTTGCCGCTCCGTTGACTAATGAGTTTGCCGACCACTGCACTAAAGGATCACAGTTCAACTCCCAGTCGGGACACATATCCAGTTGAGGGTTCTATCCCAGGTCAGGGCGCCTGTGGGAGGCCACTGATTGATGTTTCTGTCTCCCTCTCTAAAAATCAATAAAAAAGGTAAGGGGAAGAAAATCCATCTTTTTGCCCAGATAGTTTTCAAAATATCTATTACATCATACTTTTAGAATTGTGACCTGGATTTAGGTTTAGCTATATATTTGATATCTTAGATCTGGTGGTTAAGATGGAATTTGTCTATGTCTTTATCTTATGTGTGTGCCAATACTGGTAAACAGTGTTATTTGGAAAGTATTTAGGACTTACCAGAAAAATGTATTTACCATAAACTTCTTTTGGCATTCTCTTTCTTCAGCTAAGTGTTAGGCGGAAAAATACCAAAGAGATGTTTGGTGGCTTTTTTAAAAGTGTGGTGAAAAGTGCTGATGAAGTACTTTTTTCTGGAGTTAAGGTAAGTGGCTTTTAGCTGTTCCTGATTTTGCATGGAAGGTGACCTTTTTTTTCTTTAGAAAAGATATTTGTGAAATGAGTTTTTCCAAAATATCCTGTTCTCTCCCTGGAGAGGGGATAAGAACCTTCTCACACTTAAGTCTTTATTTTCTCCTTTTTTGTAAGGAGAGAAGTGAAATTACTTTAAAAAAGAAAATTACCACAAGGGCAGTCGTTCATGACGGTCTCTAGAACTACACAGCCCATTTTGGTAGCCTCATATACTTGACATTTTTAATTTTATTTACATGCTGGATTCCAAGGACTTGATATGAAGAAAAGAATGTAATATATGTCACTCACTGATTTTTTGTAGATAATACTGAGTTAAGTAAAATATTTAAAGCTAATTTCATCTGTGGCTAGAAAAATTTTAATGGCACATATGGCTCACACATTTCTACTGTTAAGTACTATTCTAGAAAATCAAATTAATATACAAGTCTCTCATTAACCTCATAGGTGTGATTTACTCCTTTATTCCTCATCCCCCCTTTTAACTGTGTTACCTTAATAGCTACTACTTGGTATCTAACTTTGTCACTTGAGGGCTTGAGTAAGTAGCCTAGAATATAGGTGCTGAGTTCCAGGGGCCTTGTTAGAAATTTGGAAGCTCTTTGGTGATCTCATTGGCACAGTTAAAGGTGTGTGGGACTTAATCTGTACCCACGTATTGCAGGGTGTTCAGTGTCTCTGGCTGGTGCCCACCGGATCCAGTATTTGCCTCTCAGTCTGAAAGCGACCAAATTCAGCCCTCTACACACACAGAGTATCTGAAGGCTAGGTAGCATCCACTAAGCAGAACTATTGCTCTCGCAGAATTGCTAGATCTTAGGGTACCAGAGTGTTACTGGGCTTTGTTAAATGGTTCTTCAGAATGGTTCTCTGTTGACATTTCTTGCCAACACTTGACTTTTGCTGGTCTTAAGTGTGAAATGGTATTTTGTCAATTTGTATTTCCCTGGTCTATAGAGGTTAAGCTTATGCATGAGCTTATTTCCTTAATGTTCTAATTCAAAACACATACTCATATTTAAAGTTTTGCTTCTTAAATTTTTCCCCCCTCTTCTTTTAGGAGGTAGATGACTTCTTTGAGCAAGAGAAGAATTTCCTCATTAACTATTATAATAGGATCAAGGATTCATGTGCAAAAGCTGACAAAATGACCAGATCTCATAAAAGTAAATATCATTCACCCACTAGCCACCTACCTTTGCTAATGTGCCAGCTCTGTTCACATAAACAAGGCTGTCCTTGTTTCTGCAGATGTTGCAGATGACTATATCCACACTGCAGCCTGCCTGCATAGCCTGGCTTTAGAGGAACCCACAGTCATCAAAAAGTAAGTTTTTGTTGGAAATGCTTTTCTCTAAATTCTCTAATCCAAAACTAGTAGGTGGTATGATTGGAAGTATGAGTAATGACTACATAATATCAGTTCTGCTCTTGAGTACAACTTTATCAAAGGTAGATAAGATAGTTTCTAGCAACTAAAATCTTACCCTCTGAACACACAGACACTTTGTAGTGGACTCAGAGGGCACTTCTGTACCAAACGTGATTATTGAGCCTATATTACATCTCTCTACTACTTTTTTTTTTTTTTTTGAAGTTTGCCTTGTATGTTCTATTCCACATACTTCTTGCCACTGTACTTGGCAATATCTTGGACTGATTTGAAGAGATTTGATGGAAGTGGTCATAAGGATAATGTAATGACCCCAGTCTGATCTTGAGCTTCTTTTTTTTTTTTTTTAAATTTATATTTTTCAGTTTCTCTATCCCAGCCATTTTTGGTGTGATACAGTATTCTATTTAATACCTGGGCTTGGTATAACAGGCGGCAGTATTTCTGATTTGAAAGTGTAAGTCAGCTAATGGCAGAACCAAGATGAAATAGTTTATACTTAATGGCTTTGAGGCACATGTGGTGGTTCATTAGAACCTGACCTTGGTTAACACAGATTTGGCATTGGATAAAAATTGGGGACATAACCTGGCCAGTGTGACTCAGATGGTTGGGGTGTCATCATGTACACCAAAAGGTGGCGGCTTCGATTCCTGATCACATAGCTAGATTGTGGGTTTGATCCCTGGTTGGGGCTCCTCTGGGAAACAACTGATTTGACGTTTCTCAATCTACCTCTCGTACGCACATGCACAATATTGATAAAAAATATTAATAATTAAAATTGAAGCACAGGTTCTTCATGGCAGTATGGCTGAAGGGGGATAGTGTACCAACAGGTTGAAACACATGACTGCGGCACTATAAATGTGTTAAATTTTATTGTCATCTTCTCTACTAGATTGGGCCAAATCTAGTGATGAAAGCAATACTTTGATACATTAATTCTAAAGCACCAAAGGCTAAGACTCCTGAATTTACCCATTCCTGTATATATTTTAGGTACCTGTTGAAGGTTGCTGAGCTGTTTGAAAAACTTAGGGTAAGGATTTCTATTTTGGTTTTCATTATATATTTTAAAATCTGTTGATACTTACTTTGATGATGATCTTTTTTTATTCTAAAAGAAAGTAGAGAGTCGAGTCTCCTCAGATGAAGATTTAAAGCTGACAGAGCTCCTTCGATACTATATGCTCAACATAGAGGCTGCTAAGGTAAGTTCTTTACGTCTGCCTTGCCATGACCTCTAAGAGGTGTGATGTTAGAGGTGTATTCTTTTTGTTAAAAATGAAGGAAGATAGGAATTTGTCAGGATTGTTTATGTAAGTGATGAGAACCTAAATAGTGATGTAAATTGGGGCAAGTTTGAGTTATCAGAAATTGAGTTTATTGAGGAATGGCAATTTGGAAAATGCATGCAATAGTAGCAAGCTACATGTGAGTCTGGTCAGGGTTTGGAACGGATTTATGGGCAATGAGGGTACAAAAAGTGAAGTCCGTCCAGAGTTCAAACAGTAAGTTCATGGGTAGATGTTCATTGGTCACGAGATTCTTCTGTAAATCAGGCATTTACAGGAAATTAGCCTATTAGTTCTTAAGTTCTGTTCTTTGCGGTCACATGCATGAAGTTCTTCATTTCATGTCTTTTCAGTCTCATTTTAAATTGAAATTTTTCCACAGTGGTGTACCTTTTTGTGGCATTGTATCCTTACCTTGTATTACTTGAGATCAATAGGGGTTGTACTGAGAAGACAGATAAATAGTTTGGGGGTTACGACTTACTTGATGCAGGACATAACTGAAGACTTTCCAAAGGGGCTATTTCTGAGGCAAAAAATGTTTTGGGATTTGTGAGTTTTATTGACTTGCAGTTGTCATAAAGCATTACTTATTAAAAGCAAGACTAATTGGGAGCAGAATGACCTTTTAGAATGAAACATGCATTCTCCACTGTCTACACAGCGCTGAGCAAAAATGTTTAAGTCATTTTTATGTGAATATTGAATCGGGCAACATAAGATTAGATAGGGGAAATATATAACCGGAAAATGCTGTCAGGATGTAGACATTCATTATTTTCCTCTTAGTTTAGTTTTATTTTAGTTAATTTGTCTTTTGGCATGCTTCTTTAGTCTTATACTATTTGGATTTTTTTTTTTTTTTACACATTCTTGACTATCTTTATATGGGTTTAAGTGCTGATGATAAACAAGTTTTTTCTTTTGCATATACACAAAGGTGGACATAACTGAACCTCAGATGACTGTGATACATGCATATCTTTCCATTTTATTATAATTATTTTTAATATATTATTGATTTTAGAGAGGAAGGGAGAGGGAGAGAGAGATAGAGAGATCAATGATGACAGAGAATCATTGATTGGCTGCCTCATACACAGCCCCCACTGGAAATTGAGCCCACAACCCAGGCATGTGCCCTTGACTAGAATTGAACCTGGGACCCTTCAGTCTGCAGGCTGATGCTCTGTCCACTGAGCCAAACCAGCTAGGGCATAACTTTCTATTTTAGATACTAAGGTAACTTTTCTTTGCTGCAACATTGCAAAGAATATTTCAGATTAGATCTTCAGGGGTAGACTTCCAGAGGCAGGGTTCTCTGGATAGGGTTATGAGAATGTTCTAACTACCTCAAGCCCACTTGCATTCTATCTGCATCATTTGACTCACCTTGCAGTAACTGCATGTTTCAATACACAGTGGTTAATTTTCTGAAATTACTTTCCTAGAAAAAGAAATCCTTCAGTTTTGACTGTTGTTTCTTTTGACCCACGTGAATAGTTCTGAAAAAAGTTCTCAGTAAGCCATAAGAATTTTTCCCAGATTAATCTTGGGATTAAAAAAATAATGGGGAGGGGGAGTGGTCATAGAGGTAGACTAGATTTTGCCGTCTAACATTTCAGGTAGTGCATTGGCACTAGAGTACTTGGGATATTTTACCATGTTTTTATCTGTTAATTTTCTTCTCAGGATCTCTTATACAGGCGTACCAAAGCCCTCATTGACTATGAAAACTCAAATAAAGCGTTGGATAAGGCCCGGTTAAAAAGCAAAGATGTCAAGTTGGCTGAGGCACACCAGCAAGAATGCTGCCAGAAATTTGAACAGCTTTCTGAATCTGCAAAAGAAGGTAGAGCAGGGCCACTCTAGCTTTTACGTTTTATTTGTAAATTGTTTCAACCTCACTGAGAGAAGTTGCACAAATACTGCAAAGAACACCATACATACATCCTTTAGTTGCAGACACCTACCTGTCCACAGTTTGTTCTTTCTGCTTTGTCACTTGGTACACTTGCTCCCTTGTGGGTGTTTTTATGACTGCATTGGTGCTTTTGTCTTTTTCAACCATTTGAGTTTGAGGTTTTATGTATTGTGGTCTTCTTTCCCTTTAAAAAAAATGTTTGTGCATTTTTAAAAAAGTTACTTGCCTTTTTGAAGACCATAGTCTCTTATTAAAAATAGAATGCTTATTTTTGGTTGGTCTATTTCCTCATTAGATTCCAGTTATCCATTCCCAACAGAAAACTATATAAATAATGTGCTTCTTAGGGTATGGTATCTGAGGGTGTGTTGTGTCCATTTCAAAATTTTGTGGTATTAATTTTGATTACCCAGACGTGTGTTGTTATATTTCTCCACTGTATAGTTGTTACTTTTTTTTTCATGCCACTAATTACTAATTCACGGGGAGACAATTTAAGACCGTGCATATATCCTATTCATCAAACTTTTCCCCTAAATGTAGCTTATGTTGGTTCTTGCCTGAACCAACCTTTATCCTCGTGGTTGCAGAAAGGCAATTTCCCCCTCCCTCCAATTCTAGCATTCCCTTTCCAAATTAGCAATTGACATCAATTTTTTAAGCACAAGCCTGCCCTTTTCCCCTATTTCTTCATTAGAGTCATGGACTCATATTCTAAAATAATTTTGAATTTTATTATACTAGCTATTTTGGTACTCATTGTTCAGTCAGCCAGTGAGAAAGTGCTTTTAAGCTGACGTGTTCTTATGACATACCCCCCATTCTTTTCTTTTTTAAAAAATTTTATTGATTTCACAGAAGGAAGAGGGAGAGAGAGAGAAACACCAATGATGAGAGACAATCATTGATTGGCTGCCTTCTGCATGTCCCCTATTGGGAATCGAGCCTGCAACCCGAGCTTGTGCCCTGACCAGGAATCAAACCGTCACTTCCTGGTTCATAGGTCGGCACTCTTACCACTGAGCCACACTGACTGGGCCCCCCATTCTTCTGAACAGTTAAGATGTTCTATGTTAATCTTACATCTTTTCGTCTCCAGGCCTGGAAACTGCCATTTCTTTCAGAAGTCCAAGCTCGTTACTTAAGGAATTAGTAACAAGATTTGGTGCTAAATATGCTCATTGATTCTGGAGAATCTCTGCTTCTGGGCCTTTGTGCTGACAGCGAAGAAATAATAGGGATGTGTGCACACATGGGCACATGCATTTGGCTTCTCTCTCCCCTCAAAATTCATGAATCCATGATGATGATGATGTAATTCCAGTCCATGTCCACAGGGCTTTTCTTGCCTTCCCCCATTTTCGCTTTGGGGGGAGATGGTGCACCATGTAGTCTTTTCCTTAAGGGATTTCACTGCCCTATAGTTCTTAGGGGCCATGGAACATGCCAAACGAAAAAGTAAAGAATGTGTCTTTTAGAACAAACTTAATTATAGTGAGTCTATACTTGACACAACCTCAAAACACCTTCCTACCCCCCCCCTCAAAACTCAAGACTTTGTTTTCCCAAAACTTTTCTCTTTCCCTGTGGTTTCAAAAATCTAGGCATATTTGGAAACGTCCTGATAATAGCTATCTGTGAACAGTACAGTTCTCCTTTGTCTTTGCTCAGACGTATCCAGGACTGTAATGTCTTAACTATAAGGAGCAGAGCTTCTCTGTACAAAAATGCTGCAGATGGCATGCAGGCACATGCAGGTGGCTGTCTTTTAGGTTCTTTCAAAGGAACCTCCTTTAAAAAAAGAGTTTTTTTGATTTTAAAGAGAGAATCCTCAAACCTCCTCCTTATTACCCTATTTTTCTTGGCCCCTCCCCCTTTTTTAAATAAATTTTTTATTGATTTCAGAGAGGAAGGAAGAGGGAGAGAGAAATAGAAATATCCATGATGAGAGAGAATCATGGATTGGCTGTCTCCTACAATTCCCCCACTGGGGATCCAGCCCACAACCTGGGCATGTGCCCTTGACCAGAATCGAACCTGGGACCCTTCAGTTCGCAGGCCGATGCTCTATCTGCTGAGCCAAACTGGCTAGGGCTCTTCTTGCCCTTTTTAGCAGCTAATTTAAATTTATAAGGAACACACTTTAAAATGACAGAGTTGAAATCTTAGGTTATTATATAGGCGAAAGTTCAGTGGCTCAGAGTTTTAGAGAAGGGGATTAAATAAAAAACGTTTTTCAATGGTGCCAGTTTAGGCCTGTCCTTACTGCTTAAGGTTGTTCCTGTGTTATAGATTTTATCCTCTTTATTCAAATTACTATAGGCCCGGTGCACGAAATTTGTGCACAGGGAGGGGGGTCCCCTCAGCCCAGCCTGTACCCTCTCCAATCCGGGACCCCTCAGGGGAGGGATCGGGCCTAAACCAGCAGTTGGATGTCCCTCTCACAATCTGGGACCACTGGCTCCTAACTGCTCACCTTGCCTGCTGGCCTAGTCGCCCCCAACTGCGCCCCCTCCTGGTCTGGTTGCCCCCATCCTCACCCCCCACTGGCCTAGTCAACCCTAATTGTACCCCCGCCGGCCTGGTCGCCCCCAACTGCCCCCCCTGCTGGCCTGGTCACCCCACGCAGCCTACTGCTAGGTCGTTTGGTCACTCCTCACTAACCCCCCTGCCGGCCTGGTCGCCCCACGCAGCCTGTTCGGTAGTCTGTTCGGTTGCGATGGTCATTTAGGCTTTTATATATATAGATACGCCTGGGTGTATGATATTTAAAAGTACAATATTCCAGACCATTCAGAGATTAATGGGTCTTAACTTTGGTCCCAGTTCTTTGTAACATTTGTGGCTGAATGAATTTGAGTCAGTTGAATGAGCATAGTGAAACAGTGTGTGGGGGAGACAGAAGGGTTAGTGTGTAGAGTCTTGGTCCTGTGTGGAGGCCTTAGAGGAAGGAGGGAGCTTATCTTGACATCTGGGAAGACCCATTTAGCCTAGTAAATTCCAAGTTGTGGCTATTAACACATCAGTATAAAAACGTTGTGAGTTTTTAGTTTTTAATGTGGCTGCTTGCATTATATTTCTGTTGGACAGTGCTGTATAGACATGATACGGGAGGATAAATTTGCTCCTAAGTACCCTACAGCACCAACTTGAGCTAGGAAGGGTTTTCAGAATTTAAAAATAAAATGTCCTTAAAAAAGTTATTGGTTCAAGTATGTGTGGCTCACCACCTCCCCAACCCTCTGTCTAAAAACTTGGTTAAGGACAAAGCTGCTCATCTCAGAGATTCTCCGTCAATAGCCCTTCTCCAAATTTTGATTCTTAGTGATTGGATGGTGTTGCTTATTTAAAGGTAATGGCAAGTATATTACAGTGTCCGTAGAATGGGATGTGTACCAATTGCAGAGATAATAGAAATGTGAGAAAATATGGCAGTGCTTCAAAGCTTTGGAGATCGTTTATTTGTAAGAATATTTGGAAGTTAAAGATGAAAATTGTTAAATTTTTTTTGAAACTCTTTTGTAGAACTAAGCAATTTCAAACGAAAGAGAGTGGCAGCATTTAGGAAGAATTTAATTGAAATGTCTGAACTGGAAATAAAGCATGCTAGGGTAAGTATTCAGATTTAAGCCAACAACTTTTTAGGGTTGTTTCTTTTTTTTTTAAGTCATTTTCCAGTTATCCCAATATCATTAAGCAGGTGGGATTTGCTTTGTGGCTTTAATCCCTTTTAGTGTAGATGGGAGCCAGTTGTTAAAGTATGTTTATTCTACTGCAAAACAAATTTATAACGTTTTGGTGAAATACTGCATTTGAAAAGAGCATTCTTGATGGTGGCTGCCCTGCCTCCTTCTCAAAGTTCTGTGGACCACACTTTGAATAATCTGTTCTAACAATTTGTGAACACATCTATCATACCATTTTACAGCTCTTAATTATCTGGAGTTTTCATTGAAAACAATTTTTAAAATAGTCATCTAGTTTTGCTAAATGTCTTCTGATACTCCTTTTTGGTTTAGAAAGGAAGAAGTTTTCTGAATTCTTTAAAGTGAGAACTAGGAGACAATTTGTGCAAAGTTCTTTATAAATATTTATCATTTGTTATCTCATTTAAAATTCCACCCATAACTAATTTTTAGCAACTTAAAAAAATACATTTTTTTAATTTAAAATACTTATTGATTTCAGAGCGCAAGGGAGAGGGAGAGAGAATCATTGAGCGGCTGCCTCCTGCATGCCCCCCAGTGGGGATCGAGCCCCCAACCCAGGCATGTGCCCTTGGCCAGAATCAAACCTGGGACCCTTTAGTCCACAGGCCTATGCTCTATCCACTGATCCAAACCGGCTAGGGCTGCAACTTTTTATTTCGTCTTCTCAAGGCCTTTATCTTGAAAGAACAGCTTATTTATGTAGTAGTTAGGTTAATTCACTTAAGCAGAATTAGCATGACTGTGTTTGGTGCAAACTTGGGGCTGGGATGGTGGAGGTGGCTGGAACTAGAACCATTAGCTCTTTAGCTGTGAGCAATCCCAGACCTGCTGAGGAAGAGAAACTTACCAACATGAAATCAGGGTGAGGAGGGTTGTAGACTGTAATTCAGTTGCGATTTTTAATTTTTTAAAAAATTGATTCTAGAGAGAGGAAGGGACACAGAAAAATTGATGTGAGAAAAGTATTGATAAGTTAGCTGCCTCCCACATGCACCCCAACTGGGAATTGAGCCTAGCACCTTTTAGTGTATAGGACAATGCTCCAACCAACTGAGTCACACCAGCCAGGGCTGATTGAGTTGTGATTTAATGAAGAAAAACACCAAGTTTGACTGGCTTAAAATCTTGTGAAAAGCTAGGTTGGTGGGTTTGAATTTAATTCTTACAGAAATGTAGGAAGTCTTGTAATGGCTCATTAGTCTACCGTGACTTGTTTTTCTTCCAGAACAATGTCTCCCTCTTGCAGAGCTGCATTGACTTGTTCAAGAACAACTGATCTGCCTTTTCTCTGAATGAAGGATATGAATGTGAAAGCCAGCATCACTTGCACTTAAATCATTACCACAGAAGATTTATTACCTTTGACTTTACTTTAAAATTATGTTAATAAACATTTTGATTTCTGAAAATCTTAACACTTAAACATGTTGGTTTAAAAGTATTTCTATTACATGCTTCTTCAACATAACTGATCTTTTCTTTACGCAGTTAATAACTCAGAATGGGCAGAATCTAAAAGTGGCTTCTCTATAATTTGTCTTTAGTTATTAAAGGGTGCAGGAAATATGTGCCTTCTGGAAACAAGTATAAGCAATTGCCTGGCACATGTAATCTCACTATTTCATGTGCCCATGTTGCTGCAAACCAGTTATTTTAGGGTAGGTGCCAATTAAAACAAATAATTCAGCTACTTGTTATAGGTAACAAACATTCCATTCCTTAATTAGGTAACTTTCCCCCTTACTCAGTTCTTTAGTAGTCATCTTAAGTGTTTGTGCTATAACGAGCAAGAATGCCTCATTTATCTTTCTATACCCTTTGCAGCACCATTTTTGTAGTTGGGATATAACTATTTGAGAGAGAAGTACCTTAAGGGTATAAAAATCAATTTGGTTTACTTTAGAAAATGGCCAGATCATCTTGTTAGGAAAGATGTGAACGCCCTCCAAATTGGGCAGGTGGATGTTTATGTTTGGACATTTTATAAAGTGCATAATAAAATAATAAACTATGATATATGGAGTGTTTTTGTGGAAAATAAAGCCCAAGATTGCAGTTGCAGCTCAGTTTGGCAGTGGTTAGGGGCTTCAGTGTCTATCTAGTCCTCATGGGCTCCGTTCTAATCTTAATGTCAACAGTTTTGAAGACTTAATGTGTCAGAAGGTCCCCAGATCTGGGTTTGCCTGCTTTTGGTTTGCAGTTTTGACAGGCTTTATATGATCCTGTGTCCTCAGAAAGGATATGCCTGTCTCATTGGTGGTGACTGAGCCCTAAAGATGGTGCTTTCCAGGTTTTCTTTGAAGATTTTTTTGTTTGTTAATCCTCATCCTAGAACGTTTTCCAACTGATTTTTAAGGAGAGTGGGTGGAAAAGGGAGAGAAACATCCATGTGAGAAAGACAATTAGTTGCCTCCTACATGTGCCCCGACCAGAGCTGGGGATAGAGCCTGCAACTGAGGTATGTGCCCTTGACTGGAATCTATCCACTGAGCCAAATGGGTTAGGGCTTCTGGAGTTTTACCTCTTACCTATCTAACTATTAGAAAGATACTTTGAGACAGTGTAAAAAATACCCACACACCACTTTTCTTTAATCAGTTGTAACTGGTTTGTAGGGTTCCAAAACATTGCTATTTGAATACCACAGGTAGCATTTTTTTCCCTAACAAACTGCTTTGAAGTCTTAACCTCCCTAGCCAGGTACAGGTAGCTGAAATTTACTGAATGAGTTGGACTGTGGCTCCTACTTAATTTACATATTTTTGGAAGCATGGTGCTGGAAATGAGTGGATTTAAATGGTGGTCTGGGTTCCTAACATTTCCTCCTGCTTACCTGTCACCCCCCATACTGTCTATAGTAGCACAAATGTGTGGTTGGGCTGGGTAACTACGTGGGTTGCAACTGGTCCAAGGAGCTCTTACTATTGGACCACCTTGCCTCAAAGCCTGACAGGCTTTGTTGCACTTTGTTCTAGATGTGTTGCTGGGTATCAAATAGGAATGCTGTGTTCTGAGTCCTGGCTCTGCTTACTGTGTGGTCTAAACTGCCACCCCCTCTGAGTCAGTTGCATCTCATGTAAGCTGCCTTAATACTTCAGGTGTCCTTCAAATTATTTTAAGTAGGTCTGAAGGTTATTCATGAAATTTCATGTGGCTCTTAGGGAGGGATGTTTGTAGTCCTTTTCCTACTCATGCCAGTTAATAGCAATCTGTATAGCACTGTACCTCTTCCTGAGAAACCATCAGAGGAAAGAGTGTGGGACTACAAGCTGTGTTGTCCCTACATGCCACCGAGCCTGTGGGGATGGGGGAAGATAAAAGGAAGGCAGCTTCCCTGTGGGCTTCAGCAGGAGGAATGCCAAGCTGCTGGGCAACTTGGCAAGAGTGCAGGTGGGCTTGGGTAGAGCATTTTGAAATGTTTTCTCAAAGCCAGTTGGTGAATATGGGCCAATTCAGAACGATACGTTGGGAGGCTTTTGTAGGGCTGCCTGTTTTAAACAGAGTGCTATTAAGTGGATTGCTTTGAGAGTTGACAGCTCTCTTAGGAAAGGTGCACTGTAGCACAGAACCACAGTTCTTAGGTAAGGCTTCACCTAAAGGAAGATAAGGGGATGCAGGTCAGCAAAGGAAGACCATCCCTGATCTGTAAAGCTTTGGTGGAAAGTGAAAGTTAGTGGTGGCAGTCACGCAGTGAGCCAGCATTTGCCTTGCCTTTGAGGTTGTGAGATTTGAGATAATGCCTAGACACAGCTCTCTTTTGAGTTGTGATTTCCATTTGGGAGCTATTTCCCGAAGACAAGTGCCTTGCACCATCACCTTCCACCTATAGGTGGCAGAAGCACCAAGGGCAGCTACAAGGCACTCGCTTGTGGGGCCTCTTCATGAACAACGGAGAGGGTAAGCCTGGCATTCTTGCAGAGTTGCTCAAACAATCATCTCGTAACAGAAGTGTCCTGGGATCTAAGATTACAAGTTTTTTTTCTGGACGGTGTCTTCCCATTCCAGTAGCTCTCTCCAGGATTCATGAGGGCCTCCGATGCCTGGTGACCCAAGATAACATGTGTTGCTGTGGCTGCGCCTTCTGTTCTGGGAACTTAACCTTTTTAGGGGTTCAGACCAGGGCCATGCAGCATGCCTGAAAGGAATGTGGGGAGGATCTTCCCCCTGTGCCTGGGTGGACAGAGCAAAGATTCCTCATTGTCATTTGGTTGTCATTCAAGGACATTTTAAAAAATCTTTATTTCTGACTATAAAAGCAGTACATTTAAAGAATTGAAACAATGCCAATTTATAAACTATGAAGTAAAAGCCTTACCACATTCCATAAATACTAGGAAAAAAATTTTTAAGGGAAAAAATAAAATCAGTTATTAAATGTTTATTTTTTCTATCCTTATGTGTAGTGTATTTTACAGAAAACCATTCAGAATGCCAGAGTTGGGGGTGGTATCAATTTCTGGAGGTTCTTAGCTCTTCTTGAGTGTCTCTGCTTCTGGAATGGTCTCGAACACTTCTGCATCTTGTTCTTCTGCTGCCCATCCCACTGGAAAGGGCAGAAGACTGGAGGAGGCAGAAGGCCCTCCCAGCCTCGTCTTCCCTTCAGCAAATCTGGCCACCTGCAAAGGCTTCATTAGTTTGAATGACTTACATAGTTCTTTTAGGAGGCTTTTAAATTAATTTGTTTACTTACAATATACAAATTGAATGTATTACCAGATTGTAGATACAAAATAATTAGCCATTTACATGCAATAATATTTCAAGGAAAGAAAGATTTTATATATTACCAAAACACTACTAACATTGTATAATCAAAAGTTGGAAATATTAAAAATCTGCAAATAACAGGATTACTTCTAAAATATTTTTCCCCTCTGGCTCTGTTTGCTCATCAGTTTATGTTAATTACATTTCACAAATGAGTGAGGTCGTGTGAGACTTACCTTTCTCTGACTGGCTTATTTCATTTAACATAATGTTCTCCAGGTCTATCCATGCTGTTGGGAATGGTAAGAGTTCCTTCTTTTTTACAGCAGTGTAGTATTCCATTGTGTAAATGTACCACAGCTTTTTAACCCACCACAGCCATTTTTATTTCTGATGGTTGCCTTCCAGCTGTGGCCCACAAGCATTAATTCATCTGGTACAACTCAGCTAACGGGGAGTTTGGGGTTCAGGGTATAGGACTTCCACTGAACCTTGCTGCAAAGATTACCCAGTGGAAGTCTCGCCAGCTGCTTGACTGTCTTATCAGTGGCCTTATTTTTTAACTGCCACGTTGTAGATCCTTTCCTGTCATTTTGGTGTAGATTGGAGATGGATTGGAGATCATGTGTCTGTTCTTTGCCATGTTGCCTCCAAACTGCAAAGCATAGGAGGGGACTATTCATGCCTCAAAGATCAACCTAAGACAAGGCAAGATTCGGGAACAGCAAGTAAAACCAGTGCTGCTGGGTGTGAGGTTAGTACTACTTACTCTTGATTTGGGTCTGGTATTCATGGTAATTTTTGGCCTAGTTGATGGAAGTCCCACCTCCCCGTTGCCCTGTCCTGCCAGAGAAAGGTATCTGCAAAGCCGTTGAGCTGTTGAAACTTCAAGCTAGAATCAGCCTTTGAGACTTCTGTTGGCTCCAGCTGCAGCTCCCAGGCTTCTCTGCTGTTTTGTTTTTTTACTAGTGGCCCGGTGCACGAAATTCATGCACATTAAAACGGGATTAATTAGAAGAAATAATTTAATATTGCTATTTGCCCTTTATAATAGAAGTGTCAGAAATGAAAGAATTAGTAAAATGTATATGAAAACCTTCCTCCTGTCAGTCTGGGGTGCTGCACCAGAGTCCCGCCCACCCACATGTGCCTCAAAATCGTGTGAGACCCAGACCCGGCCGACCCCTGCCCCCATTGGGCTAGATCCAGACCTGGCAAGTCCCATCCTTGTCAAGGCCCCCTTCTCCCCCCCCCCCCCCCCCGGGGCAGGGGACGTAGCCTCAGGTCCCCTGGCCTGACACCAGGATGGGGGGTGTGGCTTGAGGTCCCCCAGCCCAGACCAGGGTGGGAGGGTGTGCCTTGAGGTCCCCCGTCAAGCTCCGCCAGGTGTGGGACATGGCCTGAGATCCCGTCAAGCCCTGCTGGGTGGGGGGCATGGCTTGAGGTCCCCCATCAAGCCCCGCCAGGCGGGGGTGGTGCAGCCTCAGGTCCCCCGGCCTGGCACTGGGAGGGGGGAACAGCCTCAGGTCCCCTGTCAAGCCCCATTGGCAGGGGAGTGCAGCCTCAGGTCCCCCCTGGGCAGGGGGCATGGCCTGAGTTCCCCCGACCCAGCATTGGGGGTGCACCTTGAGGTCCCCTGTCAAGCCCCACCTGGTTGGGGGCATGGCCTGAGGTCCCCTAGCCCAGCACTAGGATGGGAAGCGCACCTTGAGGTCCCCTGTCAAGCCCCACAGCTCCCTGCTGATTGCTTGTTAAGGCTCCTTATGGGAACTTGGCCTCAGCTGTGGGTGCAGCCATCTTTGTGATGGAGTGATGGTTAATTAGCATATCCCTCTTTATTAGATAAGATGTTTTGATTTTTTAAAAAGTGTTTATTGATTTTTAGAAAGAGGGGGAGTTAAAAACGTTGATGAAAGAGAAAACATCGATTGGCTGCTCCTGCATGCCATCCTCCTTACCCTAGGGATCGAGCCCACAACCCAGGCATGTGCCCTGACTCAGAATCAAACCTTTGATCTCTTGGTGCATGGGATGATGCTCAACCAACAGCCACACCAGCCAGGTTCCTTGGAGTTGATTGCATCATGAGCCCACAGGTTCCTTGGAGTTGATTGCATCATGAGCCCACAGTTGTGTTAGGAGGTCGTGTGGGGAGGCAGGCAGCCTGGCCGGGCATGTATTTGGGGGCAGAAAAAGGACCCTTGGGATGAGAGGAAGAGGAGCCAGTGAGCAAATAGGTGATGCAGGAAGCCCCACTCCCTTCTGTGAAGCTGACCTGGGCCTGCTCAGCAAATGCCCTGTCCCAGAAGAAATCCCAACTGGGTGTTCAAAGGGAAATGGTCTGATGGGAAGGCAGAGGCCTGGGGCTGAGCCCCCTCGGTTTTGGGAGGGGCCCTCTGTCTCCCAGGAGTCATCGTCCCCAGGGCCTCTTACCATACATAGCTCATCAGGCTAATGAGAGCTCTCTGGCCCACTCCACCTCTGTAATTTGCTCACTGCCTTTCCCCCTCTAATTTTATTGCCACCTTAGCAGTTTCCCAAGACCTTGGGGCTCATTTTCAGTGGAAGGCCCCTCCCTGGGTTTAAAAAGGAGCTGCTTTCCTGCAGCTAGCCAGCTCTCCTAGGGGTGGGGAGGGAGAACAGCTTCTTTGCAGAGCCCTATAAGGGGAGCGAAAATCTGCTGGCAAATGTTAGAGTAGGAGGCAAACCCTTCTTTTCACCAAGTGCCACTCTAGGTACTTTTTCGGACACTTTTAGAAACTTCACAGTGAAGAGGCTGAGGACAGACCACAAGAGGAGGAGCAGGCAGGACACCTGGGTGCCCAATGTCCACCTCGAGGTGGTAGCCTCTCCGGTGTCACTGCCTTGTGTGGGGTTAATGTCTCTGTTCAAGTTCCTCCGGCCTTGTTTCCCCATGGACTGTGGCTCCTGTAGGAAAGGCCATGTTTTGGAATCATCCAGGCATTGCAGGTGCTGGTTCCTATCACAGTCCATGGACAGATTCCTGAAGCTCACACATTTCCACATTTGTAGAGTTGAGGTATCCTGAATACAAAAGGAGGGTGCAGTTGGTGACATTTTTGCCCTCCTGCACCTAAGAGGCATTTGGAATAGCAGTCCCACCTAAGATAACTTGAGAACAGTTCAGACTGCTCATCGGGGCTGTGAGGACCAAGGGAAGCAGTCCATGCAAAGCCTTCATGCTCACCACAGAGTAAGTCCTCAATAAAGTGTCAAGTCATTGGTCCCTGCCTCTCTCTGGGCTTGCACACTGTAGACTTAAATGTTTGTTCCACCAGTTTGGAGCCATTTACCTAAGGGCTGATTCTAGGAGTTCCATCTCTGCCAAAGAGTTCATATCTCAGGTGTCTACAGCGTGATCAGAGGTGATAGGTTGTGGCTTTATATGGCAGTCAGGCAAATCCTGCAGCAGCCTGGACCTTGCTCGCCTTGAACCTGGAGCTGTCCTCCAAAAGACCGCATTTGCACAGGTGCCTTTGCTGCAGCCCTTAGCCAGGTGGGCTCGGGAAATTCAGTGCCCAGCCTAAAAGTGAGGCAACAACACAAGTCCTCTTACTCAGAGCCACTCTGAGCTCTGTCCCCTGTAGATTCCTTGGTTTACACAATGCTTTATCAGTTGTCCCTAGGGTCCTGGCCACTAAGGCCACCTGCAGCTCCTTTCTAAACACACACACTGACCCTAACCCAGGACCTGCCTCTCTGGCCCAGGGCATGCCTGCCGGTAGGGGCCACTGCCAGCCCAGGAATACTCTCAGGTATTGCCCAGCAAGGGACAGGAGCTGGTGGGATGAATGGAGGTGGGTTCCACACAGTCCCTGTTTAGTGACCCCATCTCACTTCCAAAACCCCTGCTCCGGCTTCCTGGGGCCACCTCCCAAATGAAACCCTTATGCCCAAATCCTCAAATTGGCCCGCTCTTGGAGGAGCCTAAATTAAGGCAAACATTGAGTAGTCAGCCGTGGACTCCAGAGACTTGCACTCTGTGCTTTTTTTTTTTTTTAAAATATATTTTATTGATTTTTACAGAGAGGAAGGGAGAGGGATAGAGAGTTAGAAACATCGATGAGAGAGAAACATTGATCAGCTGCCTCCTGCATGCCCCCTACTGGGGATGTGCCCACAACCAAGGTACATGCCCTTGATTGGAATCGAACCTGGGACCCTTCAGTCCACAGGCCGACGCTCTATTCACTGAGCCAAACCGGTTAGGGTGCACTCTGTGCTTTTCCTCTCAAATTATAAAAAATTTCTCTGAGGTCCCTCCAAGGGAGGGCAGCAGGGAGGTTGAGGTGCAGATGGGAGCTCCTTTTTGCCCTCACCCTGCATCTCCCGATTCCTGGTGCAAGTCAGTCAGCCTCTGACTTCTCATCTGAAAAATAGCGGTGGGAGTATCCCCACTGGTGGATCCAGGGAAAGGAGGATTAAATAGATAAGTGTGAAAGTCTCTTTTACACTTTAAAGGGATTATTCAAATGTAAGGACCACCAGGATTCAGGGAAGTGAGGGCCCAGAGCAAGGCAGGCAGATGGTGGGATGCCTGGAATGAATCTACCAAGTGGTGGTCCATGAGCAGCTGGCTAGGGATCACTAGGATGTGAGATGAACTCATTTATTCATTCCACAAACAGCTGAACCCCTCTAGGTGGCCAGGCACTGGGGAAAGCAGTAGACAGAATAAGCAATCCTTGCCCTCATGGAGTTTATTCTGTGTGACAAGAGAGACAATAAATAAGTTAGTAGATACATAAAGAGGTAAGGTGAGGAATGCTTTGGTGAGATGTATATCACACACAAGAGAAAATGGGAGTGGAGCTGTTATTTTTATATAGACCATCCAGGGATGGCCTGACTGAGCAGAGACCTGGGAGCAGTGAGGGAGAAAGGCATATGGATCTTTGGGGGAAGAGGGTTCCAGGCAGAGGAAAGAGCGAGGACAAAGGTTATGAGGTAGGGACATTTTAGTGTGTGTATTAGTTACATTACAAACCACCCCAACACTTAGTAGGTTAAAATATCAGTTGTTTATTTTAAAAATATATTTTAATTGATTTTGGAGAGGAAGGGAGAGTGAGTGAGATGGAAACATTGATGATCGGCTGCCCCCTGCATGCCCCACACTGGGGATCGAGCCCGGAACTTGGGCATGTGCCCTTGACCAGGAATTGAATCATGACCTCCTCCTGATTCAAAGGTCAACATTCAACCACTGAGCCATGCCAATGAGGCATCAGCTATTTATTTATTTATTTTTATTCTTTTATTTTTAAAACATATATCTTTTTATTGATTTCAGAGAGGAAGGGAGAGGGAGAGAGAGAGAGACAGAAACACAAATGATGAGAGTGAATGAACCCCAAGATGCCGACGTGCCCTGACGGGGAATCGAACTGTGACCTCCAGGTTCATAGGTCGATGCTCAACCACTAAGCCACGCCAGCCGGGCCAGCTGTTTATTTTTAATGGCTGGACCAGCTGAGCAGTTCTGGTAGCTGGGCTCACTCAATTGTCTGAGGTCAGCTGCCACATTGTCTGAGGCTGGTGGCTTAGAATGACCTCAACTGGGATTGTGATCACTCATCCCCCAGCAGGCTAGACCAGGATGATGCTTATGGTGGCTGGGCAAGCATCCAAGGGAATCTGTAGGTCCACGCTGGGCATTGGCACACCATCACATCTGCCACATTCTATTAGCCAAAACACCTTACAAGGCCGGCCTAGGTTCCATCTTTTTTTTTTTTTTTTTTAAAGCTAATAAATCCTATTTTTATTTTATATTTTATTTTATTTTTTAATCCTCACTTGATATTTTCCCATTGATTTTTAGAGAGAGGGAAAGACAGCGAGAAATATCAATGTGAGAGAAACACATTGGTTGGTTGCCTCCTGCACGAGCCTTGACCAGGGCCTGGGCCAGGGAGGAGCCTGCAAGAGAGGTACATGCCCTGGATCGGAATCGAACCTAGGACACTTCAGTCCGCAGGCTGACATTCTATCCACTGAGCTAAACCAGCTAGGGCCCGACTCCCATCTTTTGATGGGAGGAGCTGCAAAGACTGCAGCCACTTTTGCCACTTCCTATAATCTCCCATGTTGCAGGTGAGAAACCAGAGCTCAGAGAGATAAAGGCCACACAACCCCTGAGATTCAAACTCCTGCCTGTTTAATTTCAGGGTTGTTGCTTTTTCTAATATAAACTGTCTCTTGTCCATCAGGTTTCTTAAATTGATTTATTAGTTTTTCCTAATGACATGGTAAGGTAGAAAATACAAAAACGACAGGACCTGCCCGGCTGGTTTGCCTCAGTGGTTGAGTGTTGACCTATGAACCAGGAGGTCACGGTTCGATTCCCGGTCAGGGCACATGCTGGGTTGTGGGCTCACTCCCCAGGGTGAGGCCTGCAGGAGGCAGCTGATAGATGAATCTCTCTCATCATTGATGCTTCTATCTCTCTCTCCCTTTCCCTTCCTCTCTAAAATCAATAAAAATATATTTAAAACCAAACCAAACCAAAAGACAGGACACAGAGGTGATATGCTAAAATTTCCTTCCAGCCTTTTTTTCCTGCACATTAACTGTGAACCTCCACCTCCCACCTGAAATCTCTCTCTATTTCTCAAATACTTTTTTCAGGTGGTATCATCTTTCTTTAAGACGTTATTTTTTTAAGAGTAGTTTTAGGTTCACAACAAGTGTAAGGGGAAGGTACGGTTGATGATACCTTCTTTATTACCCATGTGAATAATGTAGAGGAACGAATTGTTCATAAGTAGGTCAACTTTATTGTTTAAAGTATTACATTTTCCCCCATTGACCTCCTCCACCCCGTACCCACCCCTCCCCAGGCCTTCACTGCACTGTTGTCTTTGTCCTTGGATTATGCATATATGCATACAAGTTCTTTGGTTAATCTCTCCCAGGGGTCAGAAACACCAGAGTGAGGATTCTTTTTTAAAATTCTATTTTTATTGATTTCAGAGAGGAAGGGAGAAGGAGAGAAATAGAAACATGAATGATGAGAGAGGATCACTGATTGGCTGCCTCCTGCACACCCCACACTGGAGACTGAGCCTGCAACCCGGGCATGTGCCTTGACTGGGAACCGAACCGTGACCTTCTGGTTCATAGGTTGATGCTCAACCACTGAGCTATGCTGACTGGGCCAGAGTGAGGATTCTGAGGCAGGTAATGGGGAACTATAGAGGGTTTGAACAGAGGAGTGGTCCATGTGTGATAGATAACAGGTATCCATGGCTGGACAGGTGGCTGGCAAGGGAGAAGTTGGGGAAATTACCTGAGGTATACCGGAACCAACATCCAAAGGGTCAAGAGACCGAAAGAAGAGGCTGACAACTCCAGGATTAGAATTTATTCTGTTCAAAGGGGAGCTTTTGGACAGAAGCTGAGACTTGGGCGGCAGCAAGACAGTGAATCCCTGAACAAAAAGTGAAGGAGGCTTGATATATACAGCCTCCAGGAATACGGGCGGCTTGCAGCCATGCGGTACGCGCTTGTTAAGAACTATATGTCCCAAGTGGAAAACAATGTAATGGGCCTACTTCTCTATGCAAAAACATTCCTTTCAGGTGATATGGACCCACCCCTTCCAGGTGAACTGGTCGACACTGAGAGCAGCCGGCTTCTTCTTTTTTTAAAATGTATTTTTATTGATTTCAGAGAGGAAGGGAGAGGGATAGAAAGATAGAAACATCAATGATGAGAGAGAATCATTGATCGGCTGCCTCCTGCTTGCCCCCTACTGGGGATCGAGCCTGCAACGGGGGCATGTGCCCTTGACTGGAATCGAACCTGAGACCCTTCAGTCCATAGGCTGGCACTCTATCCACTGAGCCAAACCAGCTAGAACAAAAAGCCTGCTTCTTAAGATGGTGTTGGTCCCGGCAAGCACTAGAAAGCATTTTGGCTAACAGGGGTCTGAAATTCTGGGCAAAGGGAGGGAGTCCTGGGCCAGGGATGTGCCAGCGTGAGGGGAGTGGAGCTTGAGTGGTTCGTGGGGGATATGAATGCTATCTGCAAACCCTTTAAGGGCCCTCAGGCGAACAAAGGGTGGGGTTGTGATG
Source organism: Plecotus auritus (assembly GCF_963455305.1). Classification (NCBI taxonomy): domain Eukaryota; kingdom Metazoa; phylum Chordata; class Mammalia; order Chiroptera; family Vespertilionidae; genus Plecotus; species Plecotus auritus. The sequence continues at coordinate 80,661,224 of NC_137782.1, read as the reverse complement.
GGTAGGAGAGACAGGGAGACAGGATTGGCAGCCCTCGGGATGGGTGAGCCCCTTGTGAGGTGGAGTGAGCTGGTTGGACATGTGCAAGGTTTTGCTGACTCAGCTACTCTCCCTCTTTTGGGTAGAACCCCTGATATTTCTGTGGGCACCTCTTTTCCATTCCCAGCCCTGCCCTCCTGGGGTTGCTGACCCCAGCCTCTGCTTTCAGGAGTGGGTGGCCAGAACTCTGAGGTCTGGCCCAGGAAAGCCTTCTCCTGCCCAGGCCTTAGGCCTGCAGCAGGAACATGGCTCCGTCAGGGACTTCTGCTGGGGCCATTGGTTTGGGAACACGCTCCAGGCTGTTAGAGCTGCCAGGGGGTAAGCGTGGTGCTGCCGAGAACCCAGATGGCATTGCTCCAGCACCTGTGTCCATGTGCCAGGCACCATGCTGCTGTGGGGCACCCAAGGGTCGGTGGGTAGTCACAATCCAGGTGGCCAGTCCCAGGAGAGAGAGAGAGGCCCAGGGGCCGGACTGGAGGTGGGGGCCAGGGAAGCCTTCCTGTAGGAAGGAATTGAGACTCCATGTGTGGCCCAGAGGGGTGATCTGGAGGGAAGAGCGTTCCCAGCCAAGACACAGAGGCAGGTCTGCCGGCAGCATTCTGCGAGACTGGAGAGGTGGTGTGGAAGCCAGGACACTGGAAATCTCACTCCCTGTGTAGCCAAAGAAAAGCGTACCCCCTCCCTGGGCCTCAGCTTATTTTTGTTTGTCTAATGGGCCTCACACCTGGACAGGCGTCAGAATCACTGGGAAGGTGCTAAAAATGCACATTTTGGGGCTCCTTCCTGATTGTCTCAAGTGGGATATGTGATGAGTGTGGCCCAGAAATGTACATATTTACCCAGCACGTCAGGGGCCTCTGATGAGAGCCCCGAACCCACACTTTGAGAAGCTCTCCCCGAGAATGCCAGCAGGCCGTCTGGACCAGGAGATCCACCAGGTACCTGCTGAAGCAGGAGTCAACCCAAGACCTCCCAACCTGACACCGTCAGATTGAGGGTGCTGCCTTTGGGCCACACGTTTGCCAAACACAAGGTGCTGAGCCCCTGGCGTTGCTCACCAACCTGGTGGCTTGACTCCAAGGCCCTTGAAGAGGGGATTCCCTGGAACCGGTTCTAGGCCATGCTCCCTCTGTGGCCTCCGCCACCCGGCCTTGTGCTACTCCTCACCTTTGTCAATATTTATTTCTTGCCTGGCCTCAGTCTGGTATTTGCTTGAAAGGGCAGGAACAGACGTGGCAGACCTTGCCTCCTTGTTTTGCACTCTGCTTCCTGGCATTTCTGCACAGGCTGCCTTGTTTTCTGCAAGTGGGCTCACCCTGCAGCCCTGCCTCTGCCCGGCTCCAGCACAGAGCCCAAGGCCTGAGAGCTTTCTCGTGTCACTCTTGACTCCACTTTCCCTCAGAGGCACCTCGAACCTGTCCTCTGGCTCTGCACACAGCGTATCTGGCCTACAGGCCTAGAATTGAGGTACTCAGAACATTCTAAATGTTCCAAAGATACTCCTGGCTGCAGCACTGGCTCCTGATTCAATTTTGAATAAGCCACCAAGAGGTTGTGGTGAAAGGTCGTGTTGTTTGAAACAGATGTGCATATCATTTTCTTCCTTTTTTTTAAAAAAAAATTATTTTACTTTTTCTATCACCATTTATCCCTTCTATGGCCTCTGCACATCATTCTCTATGAAGTCAGACCCTGGCGTTGGCTGATGCACCAGAATGGGCCTGGGAAACCCGAACTCAGACAGGGCGCTGTTGATGCTGTTGGTAAATGTGATCAGCCTCAGACAGGTTACTGGACATTTTTTTCTGCCAAATCTATTCAGATGGGATCTTGTAATTTTTGCCTCCTTCGAACCTCAGTGGCATTTTTCAGAGAGAGAGAGAAAGAATGCCTCAGCCCTGACTTCCCCACTCCCACATTTCAAAGTATTTTGAGATCAGTTGTCTGAGTTTTGAGCATTGCTCACGTCAGTGCAAGTGTGGTGAGTGTTCCTTTCCTAATAAAGACACGGCTAACAAAGTCGGACGTTTGCTGCTGTTTCTTTAACTTTTTATTTTGAACTACAGTTAGAAAAGTAGTGGCAAAAAGAATTAGTAAGCGTAGTAGGAAAGTTGCAAGAATAGTAGTTTCCCTATATCCCTCCCCTACCTCCCCAACCTCACAAAACCATAGCACCATGATCAAAGCCAGGGCATTAACCTCAATACAACACCCGTAAGCCAACTGAAGGCCCCGTGAAAATCTCACGTGCTTCCCCAGGAATGTCCTTCTGCTCCAGGAAGGCATTCAGGATCCCACATTCGCATTTACTTGTTTTTCTCTCTGTGGTGTCCAGCTGTCTGCAATAGTTCCTGGGTATTCCTAGCCTTTTAGGACCTGGATACACATGAAGAGTGTTGATCAGTGACTTTGCTGAACATCCCCCAGTTCAGGCCTGTCCGGGTCTCCTCATGACCGGGTGGAGGTCATGCATTCCAGGCAAGGACATCACAGATGTGGATATCTACCGTCCACACAAACATCTTAGGAGAGATAACTTAAGGCTAAGCAAATCCCTTTTCTCCTCAAACCTTCCATGGATTCTAGCATCTGTCAGCAGATCTTGTCTGCAACAGTCACCTCTGTGCTGTTTGCCTAAAGCTGATTTTCCCTTTCCTCCTTCCTTCCATATTTATTGACTGGATTCCCATAGAAAGAAAGAGCTGTCACTTCTGCTCCATTAATTTATTTAATCAAGTAGTTCTATCAATATGAACTCATGTATATTTTATTCTATGGGTTATAATCTAATACTATTATTAACTAGAGGCCTGGTGCATGAAATTCATGCCCTCGGTGGCTGAGGGGGGAGTTCCTCAGCCCAGCCTGTGCCCTCTTCCAGTCCAGGAGCCCTCCGGGGATGTCTGACTGCCGAGGAGGCGGGAGAGGCTCCTGCCACTACCTCTGCACTTGCCAGCCGTGAGCCCGGCTCAGGGCTTCTGGCTGAGTGGCGCTCCCCCTATGGGAACACACTGACCACCAGGGGGCAGCTCCTGCATTGAGCGTCTGCCCCCTAGTGGTCAGTGCACATCATAGTGACCAGTTGTTCCACCATTCAGTCGATTTGCATATTAGCCTTTTATTATATAGGATTTATTTTACTGTTCAAATTATTTTAACCCTGGTCATTTAGAGGTACTTAGGAGGTCCTGTGTTCATTGTTTCTTTTTTGTCTGTTTGTTAATCCTCACCTGAGGATGTTTTTTCCATAAATTTAAAAAAAAATATTTTGTTGATTTTTTACAGAGAGGAAGGGAGAGAGATAGAGAGTTAGAAACATTGATCAGCTGCCTCCTGCATACCCCCTACTGGGGATGTGCCCACAACCAAGGTACATGCCCTTGACCAGAATTCGCAGACGCTCTATGCACCGAGCCAAACCGGCTAGGGCTTTTTTTATTTTTTATTTTTCTTAGATAAAGTGAGAAGGGGAGAGAGAGGGAGAAGGAGAGAAACAATGGTGTGTGAGAGACACATCTATTGTTGCCTCCTGCATGCACCCCAACTGGGGCTGAGGATCGAACCTGCAACTGAGGTATGTGCCCTTGACCAGGAATAGAACTGGTGACCCTTCAGTGCACGGGCCAATGTTCTAACCGCTGAGCCCCACCAGTGGGCTCCTGTGTTCTTTCAACAAGCCCCCATCTTTTCCTCGTTTCACACAAATTCCAGAATTTGCTGCTGGCCTCACCCAGCTAATTGTTAGGTCTCCTTTTTGAGTTCTGCATAGATTATGAATTACTGAGGCCGCAGATCACATCATCTGTATGCCAGATTATGCCCCAAACATATTCCTTAGTTGATTGGTGTGTTGGCAGAGCTGGTTCTTTGGGCGAAATTCCCACTATTTGGAGGTTGGAAGTTGTGATTGTTGTGCTGGGAGCTGGTAAAAGCAGGTAGAACCCAAGTAGGGCTCCAATGCTACTGTCTTTTACAGCTTATGTTCCTCCTACCTGAAAGTCCCCACAGTGAACACCTGGAGTTCAAAAGCTTCAGGATACCCAATTCCTATTGACCTGTAGCTCCCTTTGCCTGGCACACAGAAGGGTGCCAAGATTTCATGATGATAACCTTTGACCTTTGCCCAAGCTTTACCTGATTTTACCAAAAACTGAGAAAGTTGGGACATTTCTTAATTTGGGTTCCCCCAGAAGCTGACCTTATTATAAGTCTACAAGTGCAAGTGATCTCAGTGGGGAGTGGAGAAGTGAGACAGAGGATGGAGGGCAGCCATGATTGCGTTATTATACTATCAAGCACATCATTCCTTTGTACATTTGGAGCCTGGTCCTGCTTGAGAACCCTGGGCGATAGTGTGGAACATGTGCCTAAGAGTTCTGCCCCTCAGGAGCTGGAGTGTTTATGTACCAACTCCCATTAGTTTGTGGTTGAGGGCTGCTCCTGGGCATGTTAATTCTCTAGCTCTTCTAAGTACACAGGCAGGATGGGCTCCTGCCGCTAGAGCAAGGGGCTCAGAAATAGGAAGGGTCTACAGGATACAGGTAAAGGCATATCCGCATTTTACAGATGAAGAAACTGAGGTGCAGAGAAGCTAAGTGAGTCTCCTGACGTCTAGAAATGGTACTGAGGGCTGGTACTTGAGGCGATGAATTTGATAAGGACTGTGTTAGATGGTTCTCTGAAATCTCCCTTTGCCTCTGCATCTTATGGCAGGTTCTTCCTCCATTGCCTGCTTGCTGGCCTGAAGATGACCTCCAGGCTTGGCAGGGAGTGTATTTGCACAAGACACACCCCAGCAAAATGAGTGATGGTTTGTAGTTACAAGCTCATTGTTTGAATTGGATGGGGCCAAGCCCCTGTATTATTTCAGGAGGCTTGAGTTATGTCAACCCCACTAATAAGCAGTGTTGAAAGATCAGGCAAATCGGTGGAAGAGACTCCTGGCTTCTTGTTTGCTTAGAGTGACTGTTGGGCTGACAGAGAATTTGTTTATCTCTGACACCAGGTTCCTCTGGGCTGAACTTGGTGTGTCCCAGTGTCTCACTGAGTCCTGTCCTCTCCTGAACTTCCAGACCTACTTCTTGGTTCTTTTTCTGACTACCCCCTCCCCACAACCCCTCACACATTCCCAGCCTGTTTCCTGGTTAGCCTTTGGACATGAGCTATCCTTAGGAGTCTGGAGAGGAAATTTTGTGCCAGGACTGGGCTCTGCCAACAAATAACCGGGTGTGTGGGACAGATGTATTGGCCCAGCCTCAGTTTCCCACAGAAGGAATGGAATATTTAAAGAGGAAATTACCTTTGCCTGGTCATCTCCCCAGACAGCCCGGAACACCAAAGCAGATGAAATTACCAAAGGATTGTCACATCCCAGGGCCTGGCTGACTTCCTGGCCTCCAAGAAACATTAAAACAGTTCGCAAGCATATAAAAAAGAAATTCCACTTCACCGATGTTCAGGAACATGTGAATTCAAACTATTTACTAGTGGGGTTGGGGGTGGGGGAGTGTCTAGCCCCTGTGGGGGCAAGTTGACACTATCTGTCACAACAAAAAAGCCCATATCCTATACCCCAGAGAATCACTTCTTCTTTTTCTTATTTTTAAAATATATATTTTCATTGATTTCAGAGAGGAAGGGAGAGGGAAAGAGATAGAAACATCAGTGATGAGAGAGGCTGCTTCCTGCACACCCCCTCCTGGGTATTGAGCCCTGACCAGGAATCGAGCCATGACCTCCTGGTTCATAGGGCAACGCTCATCCTCTGAGCCACACCGGCTGGTTGAGAATCACTTCTTTAAATCTATAGCAGAGAGTGCCTGGCACAGATGCACAAGGACTCAGGTCTGCGTGAGGCTGTTCACCAGAGCAGCGCTTCTCCACACCACGGCAGGCTCAGTCTTGATTTCCAATCTATTGCAAACCTGTACGTTTTTACAAAATTAATTACTAGAGAAATGAAAATTTTAAAACCGAAGACTTTCAAAGCACAAGCCCCCGATTTTTATTGTGAAAACTGACAAAACATTACTCTGGGCAGTTGCTGTAAAGGGTCCTCAGTACTCACCCCACTGTCTGTTCTCTTCTCATCATGGGCTGCTAACAGCTCATGCTGCACCAGGCGTGCAACCACTACTGTACCGTGTTGCTTGCAAAACAAAACAAAATACTGGAAAGAACCTAAATATTTATCAGTTGGAGAATGTGCACATAAACATATTATGTCCATATTATAAAATCTGTGTGTACTAGTGAAGAATCAAATGGGAGGTTTGTAAATTCTGACCTGGAAGGGTGGCTGAGAGACATTGAGTGGGAGAAAAAAACAAAAACATACAAGTTGCTAAAGGATACAGTTTTATCGTATGTTAAAGGTGAAAAAAAAATCCACAACAAAACATTATATATTTCCTATCCTATCTTAAAAAAGAGGGAATATGCTAATTGACCACCATGCCCTCACAAAGATGGCAGTGCACACAGCCAATAAGGAGGGAATATGCTAATTGACTGCCACACCTTCAAAGATGGTGGTGCCCACAGCCACAAGATGGTGGCGCCCAGTTCCCTCAGCTCCGCCGGGGCGGCAGGCTCATGGCATGGCTGGGCCCACCCCCAGGTGGGTCCAGCTGCTCCATGCGCCTGCCTCTGGAGTCCCCCAGTCCCCTCCACCCCCCAGCCACCCAAGGCCGGCCTGAGGGGCAGGCAAGCCTTGGATGGCGGCTGCCCAGCCAACGCCCAGGGCCAGCCTGAGGCACAGGTAACCAGGGCCGGGCCAAGGCTTGTGCTTCTGGCAGTGGCAGCAGCAGAGGTGTGATGGGGGTGTCGCCTTCCTCTGATCTCCGGGTCTCCTCCAGCCTCTGAGGGCTCCTGGACTGTGAGAGGGGGCAGGCTGGGCTAAGGGACTCCCCCTCCAGTGCATGAATTTTCATGCATCAGACCTCTAGTGTGTGTATAAATATGTATAAACATATAGAAAAGGTACTGGAAATGCTATTGAGAATGTCAATAGTTTCATTTTTATGGAAAGACAGCATTCAAATAATACTTGTATAATGAAAAAAAAAACAAAAAACCCATACTAACGTCTAAGCAAGATTGATCTAAGGCAGGTAAAGCCTCTCCCTAGTTCTCAAATCATTGGAAACCGAATTTTCCAGACTTTTTGCTGCCTCCCAACCAAAGGACACACCACACACTGCCACGCAGGTGAAATATGGACTAGGCGAACAATCTGTATCAAGGACAAACTCATGGGAAAAAAGAAGACCCTCTGGCCCCAGTTGCAGCCTGAGAGGCTGGGAGGGGGCTGGTTGTTGATAGCATATGAGCCCCCTGTGAGGTGGCCAGAGGCAGAATAAAGAATTTGGATTTTAGATTCAACCGCAGAGTAAAATTCTAGGACCTGAGTTCTGAGTTGAAGGTAGATTGACACAGGTATTTAGTCTTGGCTCCTTCCTGAATCCTAGCTCAAATGTTGGTCAAGGGAGACAGAACCCTACAAAGATGAAGAGAACGAGGCTGGAAGACAGGTGAAGGAATGTGAAGGAACTTAGCAGAAGAAACACTGGCATCCTCAGTGGGCAGTGGGAAGGGGAAGCTGCAGGACTTTCACCACAGAGCCCCCAAAGCCCCTTTGTTCTCTCCTCTCTGGGTTCTTTGACTCTACAGTTCTGACATTCATGCTGATTTACCTTGATATGAATCTTCCAATATGGAAAGTTACTTCTTTTGATTCTGGTAGGTTTATTGTATAATTGCCTTGATCATTTCCTCTGTTCGTTTTCTGGAACTCTTTTTGGCTGGATGTTAGACTACCTGGATTCATACTGTATTTTTTCCCCCTAGTTTTCATGTTATCATTTTTTGTTGCTGATCTACTTTTGAACAATGTCATTGTCTTTATCTTCTGAATGCTTCTATTGGATTTTTAAAAATGAAACTTTTAATTTTGTAGATGCACATGTAAGAAACAATACAGGGATATCCTATTTACCCTTTACCTTCTTCCTGGATGTAACATCTTGCAAAACTATAGGACAATATTACAGTCAGGATATTGACATGGATGCAGTTAAGATACAGACACGTTGGTCACCACAGGGATCTTTCACCGTGCCCTATCATAGCCATACTTGCTTGCCTCCTGAGCTGTTCCCTCTCACTTATTTCTATAATTTTGTCATTTCAACAATGTACTCACAAATGGAATCACACAGTATGTGACTTTTTGTGATTAGCTTTTTATCACTCAGCATAAATCTTTGAGATTCATCCAGGTTTTTGCTTGTATTAATAGTTCGTTCCTATTTATTTATTTTTTTTATTATTATATTTTAATATATTTTATTGATTTTTTACAGAGAGGAAGGGAGAGGGATAGAGAGTCAGAAACATCGATGAGAGAGAGACATCGATCAGCTGCCTCCTGCACAGCCCCCACTGGGGATGTGCCCGCAACCAAGGCACATGTCCTTGACCAGAATCGAACCCGGGACCCCCCAGTCCGCAGGCCGACGCTCTATCCACTGAGCCAAACCGGTTAGGGCCGTTCCTATTTATTGCTGAGTAGTATATTCCATGTTATTGATGTACTACCATTTCTTTAACTATTTGCCACTTAGAGAAATTTAGTTTGTTTCCAGTTTTTTGGCTATTACAAACAAAGCTGCTATAAACATTCATGTGCAAGTTTGAATGTAAGTTTTCATATCCTCCTATATAATAAAGAGGTAATATACAAATTGACCCTCACGCCCTTGCATCACAAGATGGCTGCCCCTATGTTGTCACAAGATTGCTGCCTCACGTTGTCACAAGATGGCTGCCCCCATGTTGTCACAAGATGGCTGCCACAAGATGGCTGCTTACACGTTGTCACAAGATGGACTGCAGGGGAGGGCAGTTGGGGGCGACCAGGCCTGCAGGGGAGGGCAGTTGGGGGTAATCGGGCTGGCAGTAGAGCAGTTAGGTGTCAATCAGGCCAGCAGGGGAGCATTAGGGGGTGATCAGGCTGGCTGGCAGAAGCAGTTAGGGGTAATCAGGCAGGCAGGCAGGCGAGTGGTTAAGAGCCAGCAGTCCCGGATTGTGAGAGGGATGTCCGACTGCTGGTTTATGCGGGATCGAGCCTAAACTGGCAGTTGGACATCCCCAGAGGGATCCCAGATTGGAGAGGGTGCAGGCTGGGCTGAGGACCCCCCCCTCAGTGAACGAATTTCATGCACCAGACCTCTAGTTCTGAGATAACTGCCCAGGAGTGCAATTGCTGGGTCATACAGGAATTGCATGTTTAGTTTTTTTAAGATCCTGCCAAACCAATGTATGAGGGATTCATTGTCTCCAGATCCTTGCCAGCATTTGCTATTATCACTGTTATGTATTTTAGAAATTCTGATAAACATCTCATAGTGGTTTCAATTTGTATTCCCCTGATGACCAATAATGTTGAGCATCTTTTCATATGATTATGTACTATTGGTAAATCCTCTTCAGGAATGTCTCTTTATGTCTTTTGCAATTTTCTAATTGGATTGTTTGTTTTCCTACTGTTGAGTTTTTTTGTTTTGTTTTGTTTTTTTTAAATATTTTTATTGATTTTGGAGAAGAAGGAAAAGGGAGATAAAAACATCAATGATGAGAGAGAATCATCAATTGGCTGCCTCCTGCATGCCCCCCTCACTGGAGGTCGAGTCCACAACCTGGGCATGTGCCCTTGACTAGAATCAAACCCAGGACCCTTCAGTCCACAGGCTGATGCTCTATCCACTGAGCAAAACCAGCTAGGGCCCTACTGTTGAGTTTTGAGGGTTCATTATATAGTCTCGATACTAGTTCTTCATTGGATAAATGGTTTGCAAATATGTTCTCCCAGCTCATCTTTTCATCTGCTTAACAGGGCCTTCCACAGAGCAAAAGTTTTTAATTTTGCTGGATACAGTTTACTGATACTCCTTTTATGGATAGTGCTTTTGGTATCAAGTATAAACACTAGACCCCAGAGATTTTCTTCTCTGCTTATGTGGGGGCTAAAAAATTAATACTTTTCCTCCTATCTTCTAAATTTTTCTAGCTGGTTTAATAATTAAATTTACAGAGACAGATTAACAGGAGAAAATCAAAGTTTTAGTTCATGCGCATGGGGAGTTCACAGAAGCATGAAATTCCAAAGACAGTGAAGCAACATTGGGCATATTTGTTATTTGTGGACAAAGGAGAAGTGGTGAATGGGGCATTAGATTTCAGAAGTGAGAATGGGTGATTTACAGGTAGTTGAGGAAGAAAGGAACATACAGGGCAGGAAAATTCTTGCTAGGCAACTCAGAAACAATGAGACATGGGGGTATCCAGCTAACAGACCTCTGACTGAAGCCCTCTTATATACATACTTAATTCAAATTAGGTGAAGAATATCCTAAAATTTCCTTCCTGAAGCAGGTTTTCTGTCTGAGTCCCTTGGGCAGGAAAGGGGGGAGGGTCAAAGTTTCTTCTGAGTCTTGTTTCTTAATAAACAGCTTAAAATCAATATCCCAAAGAGACAGCTTCAGGGTGGCAAAACTTCAGTTCCCTTCACTTATTTTTCAACGTTTTGTAGTTTTACATTTAAGTTCATGATCTATTTAGAGTTAAATTTTATATTAAGTGTGCGGTTTGGGTTGATGTTCATTTATTTTTTGGCCTATGGATGTCCAATTTCTCCAGTACCACTTGTTTGAAAAGGCTTTCTTTTCTTTCTTAAATCACCTTGGCACCATTGTAAAAAATCAGTCTGGCCCAGCTGGTGTGGCTCAGTTGGTTGAGCATTGTCCCATGTATCAAGAAGTTGCTGGTTTGATTCCCAGTCAGGGTACATGCCTGGGTTGTAGGCTAGATCCCCAGTAGGGGGTGTGCAGGAGGCAGCCAATTGATGTTTCTATCTCTCCCTTCCTCTTTCTCTAAAATCAATAAAAATATATTTTTAAAAATTAGTATGATCAGTCTTTGTGCACCTATTTTTGAGTTCTCTATTCTATTCCATTGACCAATCATCCATCTCTCCACCAATACCACTCAGCCTTGGTTATTCTAGTGTTATAGTAAATTTTGAAATCTAACAAGCTGATTTCCCCCTCTTTCTCTTTCTCAAAGTTATTTTAGATATTCTATATCAACTTGTGGAGAATTGACATCTTTACTATGTGGGATCTTCTAATCCATGAACATATTATATCTCTACATTTGTTTAGATCTGCTTTGATTTCTTTCATCAGCATTTTATAGTTTCAGCATACAGATCTTGTACAGTTTTGTTGGATATACATATGCCTCCTTTATTTTTTTGTGTTCAATTGTAACTACTGATTTTTAATTTTGGTGTCCACTGATCATTACTAATTATAGAAATACAATTGATTTTTATATGTTTAACTTGTATCTTGAGACCCTGTTGAACTCACTTATTAGTTCTTGGATTTTTCAGATCCCTTGGGATTTTCTACATAGACAATTATGTCATCTGCAAATAGAGACAGTTGTATTTTGTCCTTTCAAGTCATATGCTTTTATTCCTTTTTTGATTGTTTGTTTTTGCCTTATTGCATTGGTTAGAACTTATTGAATTAAGAGCCATGAGAGCCTTGACTTGTCTTTTTCCTGATTGTGTTATTGTTGTAATTAGCTAGTTATTAATAATAGAAAAGGAGCAAAGAAAAGGCCAGACATGACAAACATGGCCATTTGAGCAGCGTCACCAGAAATCTACAACTTTACACTCCTCAGGGAGCCACTGGCCCAACAAAGGGGAGATGGACACATGTGCAGTGAAGTTGGGGTAAAGTAAAAAAGGTGCCCATCAGTCTAGCCTGAAAGAAAGATAATTGGCTAAAGAAAGCAGAACCATTGCAAATTCACAAAAATTTAGAAATACATAATCCCCCAGACAAAGGAGTTTGCTCTTGCCAAAACCGGTTTGGCTCAGTGGATAGAGCGTCGGCCTGTGGACTGAGGGGTCCCAGGTTCAATTCCGGTCAAGGGCACATACCTTGGTTGCGGGCACATCCCCAGTAGGAGGTGTGCAGGAGGCAGCTGATCAATGTTTCTCTCTCATTGATGTTTCTAACTCTGTATCCCTCTCCCTTCCTCTCTGTAAAATATCAATAAAATATATTAAAAAAAAAAAAAAAAAAAAGGAGTTTGCTCTTGGTGCTTTCGGCTCTGTTCCTCTGGTTTTGTTTCTGCTTTCTTATATTTGCCTGCGTTCCCTCCATAGCTATTTGTTTGTAGAAGCTGCATGGCTCATGGCCATGTGGACCCCATATGCAATGGACTGATGAACTATAGCTGGGAACACAAACTAAGCTAGCCTGATGCTGTACTGAAGTGTGCAAATGTGGAGCAGAAACTCTGGGAAATGGCTTTCATCCTAGCTCTGCTGAAAGCAATGGGCCTTTTTCCTTGGCAGAATGTAGAAAAATGGGACCTTGGAAACTAAGGGATTTGATTTCACAGAAATAAAGCTTTCTATAATATCTCATCCTCCCGTGCAAATCTAAAAAAATTTCTTTTCTTGTGACATCGAAAAAATCCCCGTTCCACTAGCAAAGATGGGGACACTAAGAACTCTCCATCGATAACAATTTTATGGGGAAAACATTTAGTGTTTGCCATTAAGTGTAACATAACTGATAGATTTTTTGGTAGATACAACTTATCTAGTTAAGTAAATTTTCCTCTACTTCTATTTTTCTGAGAGTTTAGTTTTAAAATCATGAATGGATATCGAATTTTGTCAAATGCTTTTTCTGCCTTGATTAATATGATCATGTGATTTTCTTTTAAATACTGTTACTATTGATAGATTTTAAAAACTATTGCACTAGCTAGCCTTGCATTAACATATTTTTATTTAAATAAACCCTATTTGGTCATTACTGATATTTTGATAAGGGTTGTTGCATCTGAATTCATGAAGGATATTGGTCTATAGTCTTTAGTTTTGTTTATTAATTGTTTGTTATTTTCATTCAATTCAACAAATATATTAAAACTAGAGGCCTGGTGCACAAATTCATGCACAAGTGGGGTCCAGTTGGCTTGCCCCAATTGGGGCTGAGGAGGGCAAGGCTGGCCGGGGGAGGGGCCGCAGGAGGTTGGCTGGTGGGTCCGATCGGGGGCTGGGCCAGCTAGGGACAGGGGCTGCAGGAGGGCTGTGGGAGGTTGGCCAGCCAGCCCCACCCCAGATGCGGGGTGCAGATTGGGAGCCAGGCTGACTGGTTGGCTAGCTGCAGTGCACGTCATAGTGACCAGTCGTTCTAGTCATTCCGGTAGTTCTGGTCGCTTGGCTTTTATATATATATAGATTTCCTTGGGACTTCCTCTTTGATTTATGGATTATTTGGAAGTGTGTTATTTATTTTCCAAGTATTTGGAGATTTTCCTGTTATTTTTCTGTTCTTGAAATCCATTTTCATTTCATTGTAGTCAGAGAATACACTTGGTGATTTCAATTCCTTTAATTTGTTTGATTTGTTTTATGGCTCAGTATATGGTCTATCTTGGCATATATTCTGTGTCTGCTTGAAAAGAACATGTATTTTGCTGTTGTCAAGTAGAATGTTTTATACATGTCGATTAGATTCTGTTGTTTGATGGTGGTGTTGAGTTATTTTATATCCTGTGATTTTCTGTTTAGTTGATTTTTCAGCTGTTGTGAGAAGGATGTTGAATGTGCCAACTCTAATTGTGGATTTATTCTTTAAGTTCTGTCAGTTTTGCTTTACATTATTTTTTAGCTCGGCTGTTTGGTGCATGCACATTTAAGATTGCTGTCTTCCTGGTGAATTGACTCTTTTATCATTATATAATGTCCTTTTCTATCTTTGGTAATATTCTTTGCCCTGGAATCTACTTTATCTAATATTAATATAGCGACTCCTGCTTTGCTTTGATTGGGGTATGCATAATATATCTGTTTCCACTCTTTTACAATCTGCCTATATCATAGTTGAAGTGAATTTCTTGTATATAGTAGGGTCATATTTCTTAATTCACTCTACCAATCTCTGTTTTTTAATTGGTATATTTATTTTATTATTTTTTTATATACATTTTATTGATTTTTACAGAGAGGAAGGGAGAGGGATAGAGAGTTAGAAGCATTGATGAGAGAGGAACATCGATCAGCTGCCTCCTGCACACCCCCTACTGGGGATGTGCCCGCAACCAAGGCACATGCCCTTGACTGGAATCGAACCCAGGACCCTTCAGTCCGCAGGCTGACGCTCTATCCACTGAGCCAAACCAGTCAGGGCTTAATTGGTATATTTAGACCATTTACATTTAATATTATTATTGACTAGAGGCCCATTGCACAAATTCGTTCACAGGTGGGGTCTGGCTAGCCCTCTCTGATTGGGGTCAATTGGGCCAGGCTGCCTGGGGGGAGGGGCCGAGGATGGTTGGCCGGCTGGCCCTGCCCCCCCGGTAGAACTCTTGGTTGAACTCCTGAACTCCCTGTTGAGGGGACAATTTGCATATTAGCCTTTTATTATATAGGATATTATATTTTGATCTATTTATAGTATTTTTGAGTGTATCTCTTTGACTAGATTGTTTTGGTAGTTGCTTATTCTTCCTTAGGTACTTTCATTGAAGGGACATTTGTTCCTTCATGCTAGGGACACAATGACAACAACAATAATTATGGTTTCCTTTTGACCTTCTGCCATGTGCCTGGCTCTCTATAATTGAGCTCCAATCCTATAAATCAAGCATTATTATTTCAATTTAATGATGTGAAAATTAAGAAGACTCAGAGTACTACAGTAACTTGTTCAGGACTACACAGTAAGAATCTATTTGCCACCAGGCTCCAAGTTCTTCTAACACATTTAAAAGCAGCTGTAGCCTGTGGGATTTGTTTTGAGATAGTCTTTTTAGTTAATACCTAGGTTATTTTCCATTTATAATGAAGGCTTTTGTCTATCTTGGGGGAGATATACTCTTTCTTCTCTCACTTTCCTTTTTCTCAGTTATGTTTCTGGAGACTGCCTGCATCATGGGTTCTGGAAAATAAGGACATTTTCAGCAGCAAAGAATCTGCAGCTATTAGGTGGCAGTATAGCATCCAATGATTCTAAAAACACCAGGAGATGATATGTCCTAACTTTGGACACATTATTGCTCTCACAGGAAAGTTAGTGCTGCTATTTTCTCCCTACCAATTAAAACAGACTCATTCCTGATGGGTAGATCTTGTGGTCAATCATTTATTTCAATTTAAACTCCACCGTAAAGAGATAAATCTTTTCAACCCTGTCAGAATTTCCTTTGTTCATCTCAGCCACCCACGATTATCATCACTAGAAATCACATCATTGCTGAAATCTTGTTTTCAAACATTTTACCTCTCTGACAACTATTTATCCTCCTGGCTCACTTGTTGGAAATTCTCCCATTTATAGAATTCTATTACTTCATCAAGACTTATAATAGCTTTTCGCTATCATTACTTTTCTTCCTTCCCTCAGTAGGTTTATCATTATAATCCCTGTATTAGTCAGCCTTTGCTGCAGTAATAAATCTCAGTGGCTTACACAACAAAGCTTGCTTCTTTTTCCCCCCAATTTTCTTTATTGATTAAGGTATTACATATGTGTCCTTGTCTTCCCCTTGCCCCCTCACCCCTCCACCCCACTCATGCCCTCACCCCCCTGGTATCTGTGTCCATTGGTTATGCTTATATGCATGCATACAAGTCCTTTGGTTGATCTCTCAAAGCTTATTTCTTACCAATAGTTTTGCTGGCTTAAAAAAAAGCAACACATGGACTTTAATATTACAGAATTTGGCCTTTATTAACTAGCTTACACATAAACAAAGCTACTCTTTGCTCACCTGTCCTAACCTATGAAGTATGGCACCAACAGACCTCCTTCCATAGCTTTTTACTATGTAATCAGATGACTCCTCCCCTTAAAACATGGTGAAAAAAAAGTTTTCACCCAGAAGAATGCTAACAGAAATATTAAATTCTAAATTTAAATTAGTTAAATTTAAGCAGATGCAACACCAGAAATAGGTTATGGCCAGCTTTACTTAAGTCTTTTACCTAAATAGTATAATAGAAAGTTACAATGTTGGCCAAAAGAACACACAGGTTTTCATTGAACTTTGTTTTAATGGGTTTCAGTGTTCTGTGACAGCTTTTGGTCAAGTTGTTTTTATTAAAAAGTACTCGTTTAAAAAACTAACTTAAAAACTGCCACACAAAATACCCCAGATGGTCCACCAAACATTTTCCTTTCGTTCTGAAGATTTTACAGTGCATTGTAATCATTAACCAGTTGCTTACTATTAAACTTCAATGGCCTCTTGAGACAGTTCTGCGATCGTTCTTCCACCACTGACTAAGACGGGGTGGCAGGTATTGGGGATAATATTCATTTGGCCTTCTGAGCTTTCTGGGCAGACTGGTGACTGCCAGCTCCAGCTGCCTCCTTGTCCACTGTTTTGATGGCACCTGTGTGTCTGTCTCACGTCACAAACAGCAAAACGGCCCAGAGGAGGACAGTCAGAGAAGCTCCTGACACACACGGGCTTGCCAGGAATCGTATCAGTGATGGCAGCAAATTTGCGGGCAATGTGAGCTGTGTGACAGTTCAGCACAGGTGCATGTCCTGCACTGATCTGGCCTGGATGGTTCAGGGTAATCACCTGATCTGTGAAACCAGCTGCCTCCATTTCTGGATCATTTTTGTTGTCACCAGCCACATTGCCA
Organism: Plecotus auritus; assembly: GCF_963455305.1. NCBI lineage: Eukaryota > Metazoa > Chordata > Mammalia > Chiroptera > Vespertilionidae > Plecotus > Plecotus auritus. The sequence continues at coordinate 80,644,432 of NC_137782.1, read as the reverse complement.
TGACAAACATCTTTGACAGACACATTCTTTTTTTTTTTTTAATATATTTTTATTGATTTCAGAGAGGAAGGGAGAGCGAGATAGAAACATCAATGATGAGAGGGAATCATTGATTGGTTGCCTCCTGCACGTCCCCTACTTGGGATTAAGACCACAACTCGAGCATGTGCCCTTGACCGGAATCGAACCTGGGACCCTTCAGTCCGCAGGCTGATGCCTTATCCAGTGAGCCAAACCAGCTAGGGCGACAGACACGTTCTTGACACTGAAGCCCACATTGTCCCCAGGAAGAGCCTCACTCAAGGCTTCATGGTGCATTTTAACAGATTCACTTAGTTATAACATTGACTGGAGCCAAGGTGACCACCATGCCGGCTTTGAGAACACTAGTCTCCACTCGGCCCATAGGGACAGTACCAATACCTCCAATTTTGTAGACATCCTGGAGGGGCAGACGCAGGGGCTTGTCATTTGGACGAGCTGGTGACAGGATGCAATCCAGGGCTCCAAGCAGCCTGGTTCCACAGGCATTGCCATCTTTATGGGGGACTTTCCACCCCTTGAACCAAAGCATGTTAGCACTTGGTTCCAGCCTGTTGTCACCATTTCAACCAGAAATTGGCACAAATGCTTCTGTGTTAGAGTTGTGGCTTATTTTCTTAATGTAGGTGCTGACTTCTTTAACAATCTCCTTGTATCTCTTCTGGCTGTAGGGCAGCTCAGTGGAATCCATTGTGTTAACATCAACAATCAGTTGTTTCACACCCAGTGTGTAAGCCAGAAGGGCATGCTCACAGGCCTGCCCATTCTTGGAGATGCCTGCTTCAAGTTCACCAGCATCAGCAGCCACAATCAGGACAGCAGTCAGTCTGAGATGTGCCTGTAACCATGTTTTTGATGAAGTCTCTGTGTCCTGGGACATCAATGATCATCACATAATACTTGCTGGCCTCGAATTTCCACAGAGAGATATCAATGGAGCTACCACCCTCATGTTCAGCTTTCGGTTTATCCAAGACGCATGCATACAGTACTTGAAAAAGCCCTTCCCATCTCTGCAGCCTCCTTGCCAAACATTTCAATGGTTCTTTTGTCGATCTCATCACATTTGTAGATCAGATGGCCAGTAGCAGTAGACTTGCTGGAATCTACGTGTCCAACTATGATGATGTTGATATGAGTCTTTTTCTTTCCTACTTTGGCTTAGATTTACGGGTAGTTTTCATGACACCTGTGTTCTTGTGGCAAACCTGTTGTGAAAAAGCTCTACTGATTTGTTTTGTTACACCTGGGCTTTAGGCTCCAGGGTCTCTTGTTCTAAGACTAGGTGAAGGAGCAATGGCTGTCCAGGAATGTTCTTTCCATCGCACATAGTGGGAGCATCAGAAGAGAGTGAAAACATGCAATATCTTTTAAGGCCTCAGCTTGGAACTGGCACACTGTCACTTCTGCCTGCCTATTGGTCAGAGCAAGTCACATGGTCAAGCCCAATGAGTCAGGGAACTGTTTTCCATTCCCTGGGATGCAAATATTTGCTTGACAATAATAAATCGACCACACCTCCTTCAATCAATTCCCTAGCCCCTCTCCCTTTGTAGAATCAATCCTGGATGAACACAAAGTATTTGTCTTCTTTCTGTATATACCTGCAGCAGAACATTGGTTGGAGGAAAATTGTGCAACTGAGCTGACTGATTTCTCCACAAATGAATTATCTTAAGCCTCACGGGACACTAACTATGCCATGTCTAAACTTTCGCCTATTTATTTATTTACTATCTTATTGTGGTAAAATATGCATAATGTAAAACTTATCACCTTAACCATTTCTAAGTGTACAGTTCAGTAGCGTTAAGTATATTCCCATTGTTGTGCAACCAATCTCCAGAACTTGTTCATCTTGCAAAATTGAAACTCTGTGCCCATTAAAAAATAACTCCCCATTCCCCACTTTCCTCAGCCCTTGGCAACTACCATTCTACCTTCTGTTTCTGTGAATCTGACTACTCATATAAGTGAAATTATATTGTATTTGTCTTTTTGTGATTGGCTTATTTCACTTAGCATAATGTCCTCAAGGTTCATCCATGGTGGAACATGTATCAGAATTTCCTTCCTTTTTAAGACTGAATAATATTTTATTGTATGTATATACCACATTCTGTTTATCCATTCATCCATTGATGGACACTTGGTTGGGTTGCTTATACCTTTTGACTATTGTGAATAATATTGTTATGAATATGGATGTATAAATAACTTTGAGATCATGCTTTCATTTCCTTTTGGTATACACCCAGAAGTGGAATTTCTATATCATATGGTAATTCTCTGTTTAATTCTTTGAGCAAACTTTATGCTGTTTCCATAGTATTTTAAGTATTTCCCACAATTTTATACTCTCACCAACAGGGCAGCCAAACTTTTTATATTTCTCTGGAAAGCCTACTTTGGCCCTTCCACCAATGATGATGTCAAACTGTATCTTACTTTCTCAAAACTTCCTCCTCTCTTCCCCCACTTTTACTTTTAGGTTCAGCTGCTGACTTTGCCTCATTCACTGAGAAAGTAGAAGCCATCAGATCCAAACATACTTATCCTCCTTGCCTCAGACAACATTCCTTAATTTTCACCATCTTCCCATTCTGCTTCCTGTTTGTTACAACCAAAGAGACATACCCGCTGCTAGTCACAGCTAATCCCTTCATCTGATTCCACCCCCACCCTCCATTCAGGGATTTATCACCTCATTCATTTTTCCAGTTCCTTTCCCATCACCCTTACTGGACTGAGTATTTTCTATCTTTAAAAACACTCTCCCTTGAGCCCTGGCCAGATAGATCAGTTGGTTAGAGCATCGCCAGTCAGGGCACATACAAGAATCCACCAGTGAATGTATAAATAAGTGGAACAACTAGCCTCTCTCTCTCTCTCTCTCTCTCTCTCTCTCTCTCTCTTTCTCTCTCTCTTTCTCTCTTTCTCTCTTTCTCTCATCAATTATATATGTAAAAAACCAACCAACCAAAAAAACAAAAAAAACAAAAACAAAAACAAAAACAAAAACAAAACACCAAAAAAATACTCTCCCTTAAGAAGTTCACATCATCTATGTGGTATTCTTGCCAAAAATGTTTAACCTGAATCCAGTCATGAGGAAACAATCAGACATGTCCAGGATGTGGGACATGCTACGTGACAACTGGCCCGAACCCTTCTAGCTGTCAGTGCCATGAAAGACAAAAATAAATAAAAATAAAAATACAGAGGCTGTTTTAGATTAAGGAGAGTACAGAGACGTGACAACCAAATGGAATGTATGAATCTCAATTGGATCCAGCACCAGGAAAAAAGAAAGCAGCTAGAGAGGATGTTTCTGGACTGTTGGGGAAATGTGTATATGGTCTGTTTATGAGGTAATGTTATTGCTTTGATATTACATTTCTTCAGGTGGGATATGGCATTGAGGTTATGTAGGGGAATGGCCTTGTTCTTAGGGAAAGCATGATGAGTATTGAGGAATATCTACAACTTATTTTTCAATGATTCACCCCACAATGAATATATATAGGTGTGAATGGGGGAAGTAAATGTGGCAGTGTTAACAAACGATGACTAAAGAAAGGTAAAGGGTGAAGAGGAGTGCATTGTATTCTTTCAACTTTCTGCAGGTTTGAAACTTTTCAAAAGAAAAAGTTGATCAGAAAAGAAAAAGAGTCTTCCCTTGATTCCTATCTGCCTGTAGCTATTCCCAGTTTATGGGCCATTCTCAGCTCAGTGATTGAGCCATTCACACACAATGATTCCGCCCTCACTTCCCTTCATCACTCGATCCATTCCTGCAGGCTTCTGGCCTTGAAACTGCTCTTGTCGGGGTCCTGATGGCCTCCATGCTGGCAACTCCCAGACCAGCATTCCACACAGCTGGTCACTCCCTGTTCTCCACATACTCCTGTCTCTCAGCCTCAGAGACACCTTCTGGTTGCCCTTATCTCAATAGCCTCTTCTTTTTTATCTTCTTTGCTTGCTCCTTTGCTCTCTCCAATCTCTAAATTTTGGGTTCCTCAGGTCCCAGCTTTTCTTCTTTAAAGCTCTCCTCAGGTGAGTTTATCTATTCCTGTGGAGTTAAAAGCTGACTTTGTTCTAATGATGTCCAAATGTACACCTTCAGCCTGGATGTTTTCCACATTTGATGACTTCACATCTGTCCTAAAATATTTCACATACATCTCAAGTTTAACTTTTAGTCATTTGTTCATTAATTGAGCAAATAATTGAGTGTCCACTATGTACTAGGCAACTGTCCTAAACACTGCGGATGTGGGGAACAAGCCCATTATGGCTGTGTCATTCCAGTTGCGAAAGACAGCAAATATGAAAGAATTTGATGATCATACGGGGTATAAAGAGAATACATTTTTTAAAAAGGGGATATGTTAGAGACTGCTTGGGTGGATTTATACCTATTCTTTGAGTGACCAGAGAAGGCCTCTTTGAGGAGGGTACAATGAAATGGAACTCAGGATGAGAAGTGGGGGCCAACAAGAGAAGATTTAGAGATGGGGAGTAGAGGTAGAGGGGGCAGCTGGTTTAGCTGCCCTCAGGTGGGAATGTGCTTGGCATGCTCCAGACCTGAGGTGTATCCCCAGAACTCAGAACCTTGAGTTCAGAACTCAGAACCCTCTCTCTCTGGTTCATATTTTTGAATTCCAGGGCATATAAGACATGCTGATTAACTCTATCTGAAAAACCTTCACTTGACCTTGAATTCCTATTTTAGAATCTTCTTCAGATTAGGAACTGCTCTCTGTCTGGGATGGAAAGCACTTTGATTCTTGTATTGGCAAAGGGTCAGCATGTTAGGTTAGAGTTTCACCAGTCCTTTCACCCTCCACCTTGTGCAAAGCCCAAATAGTAATTCTGAAATTTTCTTGAAGGGGGAAGGTTTCCATCCTCCACGGCTCCCTCGCAGCCCACCCGTACCCTCAGTAGCTGCCACTGTACTCCTGGAGACTGGAGGGGAGCCATGAGAGGGTCCTGGTATTAACAGTTGACACATTGCTGTGTTTCTCCCAGCAAAGTGGAGAAGGTGACTTGACTCTGTTTTATAATCTTTCCTGGGTAGGATTTGTAGCCAATGATAATAAAAGCCCACCTCCCTCAGGGCTAGATCCCATTAGGCCTTGGCTAATGAGGCAAAAATCCATCTTTTCCTAAATGAGGTGTGTGTGTGTGAAACCACTCCTTAAATAAATTTGAAACATACTTAGAACTTAATTTTTTTGAGTGAGTAATGCATTCATATCTTTCTAAAATTTAAAACATTAAAAAAGTGTAGCAAAAAAAGTTTCCCCTCACCCCTATTCCTAACCTCCCATTTCCTGTCCTCCTCCATCCCCTGCCCTGCAAATGGATAACCACTATTATCAGTTTCTTGTGTATCTTGTGTGAGGACCCACTTGGAACCCCAGAATTGGAACAAAGATTATTTTAAGCTAAAGATGTTTGAGATTCAACAGATACAGAAAGAAGCCTTCTTGGAGTTTCCCTTATCCAACTCAAAGCAGAAACCTTGGAGAAATGAGGAGGGCTATGAACTCCCTCTTCAGGGCAGTTTCTACTACAGAGAGAGAGAGAGAGAGAGAGAGAGAGAGAGAGAGAGTAAATCTACCAATCTACCATAATTTTCATGAAGAAGATGAAAGAGTATCGCACCTGCATGAATAAATATTATCACAAACTTTCTTATCTCTGGTTTGTTCTCCTAAAAACCCATTTGTCTTTCCTAAAGAAATCTTTTTGTTCTTCCTGTAGAAGCCCTTTTCCCTCCCTTTCCCTTTCTCTTTCCCCTACTACGTATCTATAATAATAAAAGCATAATATGCTAATTAGACTGGATAGCTGAACGAAGCCGGGGCTGTGAGGGCCGAGGCAAGCCACGCGGCTGTGAGGGCTGAGCCCCTTGCACGAATTTCGTGCATCCGGCCTCTAGTATAAATATAAAAGGCCCAAATTCCAAAGACCACTTTAATTTAGTCATCACTGAGCACTCCCACATGTATGCATAAATAGGTTCTGATTTCCCTCTTGCTGATCTGTACTTTTGTTTAGTCTGTAAGCCTCCACCTTCTGAACCTAAGAGGATAGAGGAAAGTTTTTCCTCCCTGACACTTGCAAAGACTTTTTTTTGGTATATATATATATATGACTATGCAAGCAAATATATTCTCACCCTACTCATACATACAGTGCTTATTTATTTATTTATTTATTTAAACACATATGATTTCACTTTATAAAACTGTTATGCATCTTGATTTTTTTAAAATTTGAAAGTATATCTTGGAAACCTTCTAATATCTGTACATAGAGAGCATCCTCATTATTGTTTTTTTAAAAAATGTGTTTTTATTGATTTCAGAAGAGAGGAAGGGGGAGGGAGAGAGAGATAGAAACATCAATGATGAGAGAGAATCATTCATCAGCTGTCTCCTGCATGCCTACAGGGGATCGAACCCAAATCCCAGGCATGTGCCCTGACCAGGAATCGAACTGTTCCTTCTGGTTCATGGGTTGATACTCAACCACTGAGCCACACCAGCTGAACTTGTTGGTATTTTAAAAAATTCTTATTCTTTTTTGTTGTTTGTTATTATTTTTGTTTTTTTAATACATAAACATTTTTTTTGCTATCTTAAAAACTAACTTTACTGAGATGTAATTTACATACAATAAACTTCATTTATACATTTTAAGCATCAGTTTGATGACTTTTGACCAATGTATACACCTAAACAAGAGCTAGCACCCATCCATTACCGGAGAAAGTTCCTTAGTCCTTCTTTGCAGCCCCCTCAATTCTAGGCAACCACTATACTGCTTTCTGTCACTGTAAATTTGCTTCTCTTGTTTAAAAATTTTATATAAATGGAATCATGTGATAGACACTCTTTTGTATCTAGCTTGTTTTACTCCCTATAGTGATTTAAAAAAATTGATTTTAGACAGAGAGGAAGGGAGATAGAGAGACAGAGAGAGAAATGTTGATTTGTTGTTCCACCTATTTATGCATTCATTGGTTGATTCTTGTATGTGACCTGACTGGGGATCAAATCCCAAATCCTTAGGGTATCAGGATGATGTTCTAATCTTTTTTTTTTTTTGATACATGCATATATTTAATAATGAAGCAATTCACCATCACCAACAAAAGAATTAGAAAAATTCATGAGACCTCAGTGCTGTGAAATAGTATGGGACATCAAGGCAAAAAGATACAGCAACTGACCCAGAAAGCTGAATGAAGAGGGAAGCAAAGGCAAATTTGGCTAGGATAGTATCATATGCTCTTGAAAAGGAGGATGGCTGCAGAAATACCCACTTATTTGACTGCTTAGAAGCAGGCAGCCTTACTCTACCCTGCATGGAAGGGAAGAAAAGAGCTAAGAAGGGAAAGAGAGGAGAGGTAGAAGAGCAATATAGAATCCAGGGTAAGCAGATGGAAGAGATTGAGATAGAGTTACAAAGAGAAGACTCCAAGGCCTTTTGTTTCCTCTGGACTCTAAAATAGACCTGTTCTGAGTCTTCAAGTATGTCAGTTAAATTCAACGATCACATAAATAGCACTTGGCACTGTGAAGGAGTGGTGGAGGGAGTGCTTCACAAAGTATAGGGATGACGTGGTCCCTGCTCTCAAGGAGCTTACATCCTATTTGGGGAGAGATTCCATGCACAAACAACTATAAACATATTTGCAAAGCAACATAAATACAAATAAGTATACATAGGAATAAATAGCATATGAAAGCTAAGGTGTACTGTGTCAATAATTGCTTAGAAGTCAAAGAAGACTTTCTGAAGGAAAACGTTTTGAACTTTGAGTATAGTGTTAGCAGAGAGTAGGGAATGTGCATGTCCAGTAAGTAAGCAGAATAGCTTGACTAGAGTAAGAAGTCTCAATGGGCCTCATTAAGAAGTACGATGAAATAGTAGGGGTCTATTTGGTGAGAGATACGTTTGTCTGGTCCCTAAAACAAACAAACAAACAAACAAACAAACAAACAAACAAACAAAGGAAGATGTTTTCTTTAGGTAATAAGTGGCCACAGGTCTAGGAGCAATTCTACTAATCTCAAAAGTTTTGTAGTTCCTCTAAGACTAGTAATAAGATGGTAGAGAAGTATTCAGCATTCTTCAGCAGTTCAAGAACTCTTGCAGCCTTCTGCAAGAACGCTTATGAAGTGACAGGTAGAAAAACTCAATGAAATTCAAAGACTGAGGATCTATCATTAAAAGGCTAGCCAGATCCCAGGAATCTCAAGTGCTCAAGCAGAATGTCCCAGACCCCTGTTGCTGATTCCTGGTGGGGAGCAGATTATGTATACTTCTAAAATAATTTATTTTTTTAATTGCCATGACAATCAACTTTGATACTAACATTTTAGAAATTAAAATAGGAGTATAAGAAGAGCCCTAACCTGTAAGGAATGCTCATGTCCCTGAAGAAGGGACAGGTCAGTAGGGGCCCAAAATTTCCCCAGTCTTTAAGTGGAAAGGCAAAACATCACACCTTGAAAAGAAGCTTTTCTCAGCCAAAGTTATAAGACCTCTTTAAGCCTATTGATCTGAAGCTGTTCCAGGAAGGAAAAAAAGAGTCCAGCCCAGATATTCAGCAGCAGCCAGAGTTGGACTCTATGTCACCTGAGTTCTGGGAGGCGATGGGTGCCACTGATGTTGAAATACACTGTTGAGGATCAATCTTGATGCAATTTGCCTCACTGTGGACATGAAATAAACCCTGCTGGATCTGCCTATATATTTCTTTGGCTTTGTTAATGAAGGCCCCTTCAACATTGCAGGCTGTTTTGGCTGAAGTTTCCATGAATATAAGTCCACGCTCCCGAGCAAAGGCCTCTCCTTCTTCTTTCTTCACATCTTTGTGGGACTGTAAGTCACTCTTATTCCCATTCAGCATGATAACCATGTTGGGACTAGAGTGCTGCCGGGCATCCTCTAACCAAGAGGTCAGGTGGTTGAAGGTTTCACTCCTTGTAATGTCTTATACCGGCAGTGTTCCAGCTGCTCCCCTGTAGTAGGAACGGGTGATAGAACGGAAGGATTCTTGCCCAGCCGTATCCCAGATTTGCAGTTTGATTTGTTTCCCATCAATGTTGACCATATGGGCCCCAAACTCCACACCTATGCGGAGGTTGTGGACAGGCTGGAACTGCTTGTTTATAAACTGCAGGAGGAGGCATGACTTTCCCATACCTAAAAGAGGAGGATGCACATTCTAGCCTTCACGTGGCCAGGGAGCAGTCCTGAGTCACTCTAATCTTCAAAAAAAAAATTAAAAAAAAATTGATTTCAGAGAGGAAGGGAGAGGGAGAGAGAGATAGAAACATCAATAATGGGAATCACTGAGCGGCTGCCTCCTTCAGGCCCCACACTGGGGGTAGAGCCCGAAACCTGGGCATATGCCCTGACCAGGAATCGAACCATGATCTTCTGGTTTATAGGTCAACGCTCAACCATTTAGCCACGCCAGCTGGGCAGTGCTCTAACCTTTGAGAGTCATCCATGCTGTCATCTTTCAGTAATTTCAACATTTTTATTATAATCCCTTTCTATGGCTATACTAAATTTTGTTTATCCATGCCCTGGTTGATGGATATTTGAATTGTTTTCAGTTTTAAAAAATTGTGAATGAAGGTGCTATGCACATTTGTGTACAAATCTTTTTTTTCTTAAGGTAACATGCATTTTTGATAACTTATGCATCTTAATGTAGACATTCACAAACATTTGAGCAACCAGATTACATACAGTTGGTGATCATTAGCTACTTTCACCTGTGGCTATTGATATTTGTGTACAAGTCCTTTTGTGGGCATTTAAAAAAATCACTTTTTGATGAACACCTAAGAGTAGAATTAGTGGGTCCTATGGTAGGTATATTCTTTAGGTCCCCAAGTGATTGTACAATTTTCAATTCCTGCCAGCAAAATATAAGAATTCCAGTTTCTCTTCATCCTAGCCGACACTTGGTATTGGAAATCTTTTTAATTTTAGCCATTCTAGCAGGTATCTTGCTGTGGTTTTATTTTGCATTTCTCTGATGACTAATAATGTAGACCATCTTTTCATGTGCTTGTCGGCCATTTCTACAGTGTTGTGAGGGATTTGCTCATGTCTTTTGCCCATTTTTTTTTTCATTGAGCTGTTTGCCTTTCTATTAATGAGTTATCCAAGCTCTTTATATATTTGGAATGCAAGTTCTCTTTCAGATACACGTGTTGTCAATAGTTTCTCTCAGGCTGTGGTTTGACTTTTTAGAGCAGGAAGTTTTAATCCTGACAGAGTCTGACTTTTTCCCATGGTGTGCTGACCTCCCAGGCCCCACACTCCTCTGAGGTCCCCCCTGACTCACTTCAATCTCTTTCTTTCCTGCTTTGCAGATCAGTTTGTCCAGCTCCTCTCTCCAATCGTTTACAAAACCCTTCTTAGTGCTCAATTGAGAGAAAAAGAGAGAGAAAGAGAAAGAGAGAGAAAGAGAGAGAGAGAGAAAGAGAGAGAGAAAGAGAGAGAATGACAACCATCCTTGGAAAAATATCTTTCTGCCCTTCTCTCTCATAGCTCTCTCTTCCTCTTCCATTCCCTGCACATAATTTCTTCCTTTTTCATCCCCGTACTCCTCCTTAATTTGCTCTGTTTCTCTTTATCTTGGACCAACGAGAGTAAAATCAGGCCTTTTCCCAAATTGAGGCTTTCATGCAAAGTGTTCTCCCAGAAACTTCTCCAGATCCAATAGTGCCAGAAAAAACTCTCAGGGATGGGCACCTAGGAAGTAAAGCCTGTGACACCAGGAACCTCAAATTGCAGCTTGATTGGATGAAAAGAGGCTTATACAGGTTATGTGAGGAGCAAATTGTATTTCTTCTCCTGGAACATTCTCACCTGTGTGAGCCTCCTGCCAGATTAGATCATGAAAGTCTATGGAAGCCTTATTAATTATCCTCATCTGCATCAGAGTCACTCACCTGGGTAGCCTTTTTAAAAAAATATTTAATTACTCTAAGTTTCAGCACTGTTTCTTTTTAATTTTTTATTGAGTTTATTTATTTTAGACAGGAAGGGAGAGATAGAAACATTAATGATGAGAAGAGAATCATTGATTGGCTGCCTTCTACATGCCCCACACTGGGGATCGAGCCCACAACCTGGGCATATGCCCTGACCGGGAATCGAACTTGTAACCTCCAGGTTCATAGGTCGATGTTCAACCACTGGGCCACGCCGGCCGGGCCTGGGTAGCTTTTGTTATCGCCTCTTTCCTTCCTGCACCAGAGTTTGGCTCTATCCATTAGATAGACAGTAGAGGTCCTCCAAGTGTGGTCTGCATCACCCTGGGCAGCTGTTAGAAATGCAAATTTCTAACTATAGCAGTGGGTCTCACACTTGAATGTGCATCCAAATCACTGGGAGGGTTTGTGAGAACAATTAGAGCAGAGATTGCTGGAGCAGCTCCAAAATCCAGTAGTCTGGGATGGGCCTGAGAACTTGCATTTGTAGTTCCTATTCCAGGAACACACTTTGAGAACCACTGTACTAGTGGTTCTGATTCTGTTGGTCTGGGGACAGGGAGCCCTGGACAGCCTATTATTTTAGAAACTCCTCATGGTTCTGATGTGCAGCCAGAGTTGAGAGCTCCTGGTGCATGGGCTGGGGTACAACACGGCTAGAGCTACACAATTCCAGTGGAGTAAACAGCGTTTTAAATACAGAACCTTCCTAAAGGTTCAGTGTATTGTTTCCCTTGTCTAGTTTTTCTTACATGTCAACCCTACACCTCCAGTGTGCTCAGGGCCCCACAGGTTTCCACTAAGGACCTGCAAAGCCTTGAACGTGCCTCTAAGCAGGGCTGTGCTGGCCTGGCTATTGGCACTTGGCCCCAGGTGCTGTTGGAGGTGTAAGAGGGCCACTCAGGGGAGCTAGTCCTTTGAGAGCTCTGGGCAGGGCCACAGCTCACTTGGCTGGAAAGGGTCATGTCCTTTCTGATACTTACTGCTGGTGGGTAGTAAGTATCAAGACTATTGCCAAGGGCCTCGGGACTGGGACTGTTTTTGAGGCTGTTCTATGATGACTGTGTTCATTGTATTACATGCAAGCCTTTGATATTCAGCCATGCTTCTATCAAGTGTGGTCACCCAGACTTTTTTACTCTTTTACGGAGGCATAATCTACATACAGTAAAATGCACACATCCTAAATAGACAGTTCAGTGAATTTTTACCTATGTATGCACCATGTCACCACCATGCAGATCAGCATAGAGGACATTTCCATGATCCAGTAAGTTGCTTGGAGTCCTATTTTGGTCAATTCTCACCTCCCACTGTTGATCTGTATTGACACAGATGAGTTTTGCCTCTTCTTGAACTTCATATGAATATCGTCACATAGGATGCATTTTTTGTGTGTGTTTGGTTTCTTTTTCTTAACATTGTTTTTGAGATTTGTCCATATTATTGTGTATAAGAGCAGTTCATTCATTTTCCTTCTGTGCTGTACACAATATATTTACCCATTCTTCTATTGATGGACATTTGAGTTGGATTTAGATTTTGGCTATTATCAATTCACCTGCAGTGTACATTTTTGTATATGCCATTTGCTGTGTAAAAATTCATTTATTTTTTAAAAATGTTTTTATTGATTTTCTTTTTTAGAGAGAGTAAGGGAGAAGGAGAAAGAGAGAGAAACATTGATGAGAGAGAAGCATCAATCAGCTGCCTCCTGCAGGTCCCCTACTGAGGATCAAGACTGGAACCTGGGCATGTGCCCTCACTAGGAATTGAACTGGTGAGCTCTTGGTGCATGGGACAATGCTCAATGAACTGTGCCACACTGCCAGGGCAACACTCATTTCTTTTGAGCATATACTGGGAGTGGAAATGCTCAGTCATATGTTTACGTTTAACTTTAGAAGAAATTGCCAAACAGTTCTCTGAAGTACTTGTACAAGTGTGCACACTCATTAATAGTATATAAGGGTTCTGGTTGCTCCACAGCCTCACTCAACATTGCTATTTTCAGAAGTTTGATTTTAGCTATTCTGGAGAGTATGTAGCCACAGTACATTGTAGTTTTAATTTTAATTTTTCTGTAACCATTGATACTTAGCATCTTCTCATGATTCCTGGCCATTTGGACATTCCTTTATGTGAAGTGCCTATCCATGTTATTTGTCCATATTTTCTAATGGGTGTCTGAGACCTTTTAATTAAAAGTATTACGAAATAGTGGCTTACTTATTGAGAGAGATTGAGAGGGTCTCAAGTGGGTTTGTGAAAAGGAGAATGAATGAGATAAGGGCACTTCTTACTGAGTCTGTTCCTCTGAAACTTACTGATCTCTGTCTCCCCAGCACCTAGAAGAGGGACAGGCACAAGACTGGAACCCAGTTAAAATCTCATCAGATATGGGGACCATCATTAGTTTTTTTGTGGGAGGGGTGGTGGGCTGTGGTGGACCTTGCAATCAATGACATCTATCACTCTCTACTCTTCTGCTGGGGGCTAATTCCAGCAGGTCATAAATGCAAGAAGTTCATCAAAAGGTTGGTGAACCTTGAGGCTTCAGCAGGGCTGAAGATACATATTATTGCCTGCTGCCTGACAGCTGAGGTCATTTCCCCAAACCTGAGAATCTATATGTTATTACCTGCTGCTGGCCAAACAGCTGAACAGTTGAAGGCAGTTCCCCCAACCCGATACTTTGATACTTTACTGCTTACCTTTGATATGTGTGTTTGCTTTGCTTTAGGGCAAAATGTGCGAATAAAAAACCTCGGGTCCGGAGATTCAGGAGAACTTAGTTATTAAAGCTAAGCTCTATCTGCCTCCCCCATGTATTCCAAATTTATATTTCATGTCTAGTCTCTTTATTAATTTACTCGTAGCCCTTCTCCAGATTCCTGAACCCTCCTAGATGCAGGATAACACCCCTACACTCTTCCATCCCTCTAAAGCTACGCCAGACCTTGGGTCCCTATCAGTGCTGGACACGGGCTCATAAACAGCCTTAGACTACCAGATAGCTAATACAGCCCTGATTCAGACTTGTCGATTAGCCTGCTTGGGTCCCATGAATACCCTCCCCAGAAACTGGGGTCCTCCACAATCCCCTGGGATTGCATCACTGTTTATGCTTCAATTAAAAAATTTTTAAAAAATCCTCACTCGAGGATATTTTTTTCCATTGATTTTTAGAGAGAATGGAAAAGGGAGGGAAAGACAGCGAAATATCGATGTGAGAGAAAAACATGGATTGGTTGCCTCCTGAGGCTGCGGAGGAGCCTGCAACTGAGGTACGTGCCCTTGACCGGAATCAACCCTGGGATCCTTTGGTCCGCAGGCCGACGTGCTATCCACTGAACCAAACTGGCCAGGGCTATGCTTCAATTTCTTTAAAGTCAAGATGCACCAGTGGCACAGGTTTTCTAGTATCTAGACCCCAGATTCCCAGAAGAGTTCCTCTGAGACCACAGCCAGGTCTTTGTTGACTATTTGCTCTGCCCACGATGATTTCCAGATTGGGGATTAATGTGGGATGCATTGTGTTCTTTTGTATGCAGGACTCTGATAAGCACCCTCCACCTCATCTCCTTTGCCACCTGGCTCCCAAGCAGAGCAATCAGTGTTTGTGAAGTGAATGGAGAAATGAATGATTTAGGGTGTGACTCAGCTCCCAATCAGACAAGCCATCTTTCATTCCTGCTACCTTGGGCCAAAGGAAAAAACAAACTGTCTTTTCATGTTTTTCCAGAGACTCAAAAATGTAGATTCTTCCTGTTCTTGATGACTTCATCAAGTCCTAACATCCCTTGATTATTGAACATTGTTGTGGCCACTAAATAGTTTGAAACAGTAAATCCCATTTCTGTATTGACATCATAATAAAAGATGTGTTCAATTAGTAAAAACATGTTAAGAGAATAAAATGCTCAGTTATGCAGTTCTGGAATCCCCAGAATCAATCAATCATTTAAGTAGCTAACATTTATTATGTATCACTTTGGTGCCAGGTATTGGGTGAGGCGTAAAATACTGGAGATTTCAGTCTGGGGTGAAAGACTTTTCTGACTTAGTTTCTTCTCCTAACACTTCATTCCTGATCCTTTCCTGGTGTGTGATTTCTCCCGTACTTGTGGATCCTCTGATATCCCACTGATGGCTGTTGGATCCCAGTCTCTGGCTAGTTTCCAGTGTCTGATTGTGCTAGGTTGTAATTCCATGTGCTGCCAGTAGGCGTCTCCCTTTTAACACCCGATATACTCCCATGGCTGAAAATGTTGTTTTATGTGTGACAAATAACAGTGTAAAAGTAAATTTTGTGAATTTGACGTTTTATTTATTTATTTTAAAATCTTTATTGTTGAAAGTATTACATAGGATCTCCTTTTTCCATCGATTTTTTTAAGGGAGAGTGGAAGAGAGAGGGAAAGACAGAGGGACACATTAATGTGAAGGAAACACATCGATTTGTTGCCTCCTACACAGCCCTGACCGGGCTGGGGAGGATCCCACAACCAAGGTAAGTGCTCTTGACTGGACTCAAACCCGGGACCCTTTGGTCCGCAGGCCGATGCTCTATCATCTACTGAGCCAAACCGGTAGGGCATTATTATTATTTTTTTAAATTAAGTTTGAATGAAGAGTGACCTTGGGTAGTCAGGATATGTAAATTTTTTGGAATAGTGCCGTCTAACAGAATTTTTGACAATCTGAGTTGTCCAATGCCAGTAACCAAGAACCACGTTTCACCAATGAGCACTTGATTTGTGGCTAGTGCAAGTGAGAAACTAAATTTTACACTTTATTTAATTTTAATTAACTTAAATTTAAATAGCCATATGTGCCCGGTGGTCATTGTATCAGGTAGCACAGCTTTAGAATCATTTTTGTTTCTATTATTTCAGCAAAGGAAAAACAAGAAAAGCAATGTAAGGACACAACAGCAGCCAGGAAATCCCTAACTGCTACTTGTTCGAAGTGCACACTCTCGGGCCCCATCCCAGACCTCCTGAGTCAGAGACTCGGTGGGACCCAGCAGCCTGTGTGTTATCAACCTCACCCGTCACCCGGATGCCAGCTAAAGCTTGAGAATTGTTCTAAGTTCCTGGTTCTCAAACTTGGGCTGGTCCTTGGAATCACTTGTTTCCAGTTGATCATTTTTCTTTATTTTTAAAATATGTTTTTGATTGTTCCTTTTATTTTTATATTTAAAAATCAAAATCATGGAGGTGTAATTTCCTGGGGAGTTAAAAAATTCAGTTGCTTGGGTCCTAACTCAAGCTTCAGGTTTGATGGGGTGGGAAGGTAGCTGGGGCATCGATATTTTTAAGTCTCCCCGGATGGGGAGACACACACACACACACACACACACACACACACACCCACACACACACATAATTGATTTCAGAAAGGAAGGGAAAGAGAGAGAGATAGAAACATCAATAATGAGAGCGAATCGTTGATCGGCTGCTTCCTGCATGCCCCACACTGGGGTTCAAGCCCACAACCTGGGCATGTGCGCTGATCGGGAATTAAACTGTGACCTCCTGGTTCATAGGCTGACGCTCAATCACTGAGCCACGCATCAATTTTTTAAAGTCATGGCAACTGAGTAGAATTATCTGGAAAGCTTTAAAAAACCCTGGTGCCTGGGTCCCACCCCCAGGGATTTTGATCTAGGGAGTTTTCCAAGTTTTGGAGCTTTCAAGGTCCCCTGAGGTTGAGAACCACTGCCTAAATGATGGGGATGGGGGGGGGGGCGGGGGCAGGTGTGTGAAATGAGGGGGAATTCCTGCTTTAGAGCTGGATATGGGAGGTGTTTTTATCTTTATTAGAGAAAGGGGTTCTTAGATCACCCCAAATGGGATTTGGAAGGGTCAGCAGGAATTGGAATTTTGGGTGGGAGATGTCTTGTCACAGAGTGAAATGTGCCTGTGAGGAAAGGGTACCCCTGGGGGCTGAGATGCCTGTGGAGCCTGAGGTTTATGGGATATTTGTTCCTTTTAACTTTTTAATTTAACATAATTTCAGGCTTATGTTTGCAAGAATAGAACACAGATTTTTTTTTTTTTTTTACTCTTCCCCAGATTTCTCTCTCTGTGTGTGTATTTTTTTTCTGAATAAAGCGAGAATAAGTTGCAGATATGATGCCCTTTACCCCCCAAAGATTGAGTTGTACAATTCCTAAAAATATAAAGGACATTCTCTTATATAACCACAGTGCGATTATGCAACTCCAGAAACTTGTATCAGTTCAATACAATTAGCTAATCCACAGACCTTATCCAAATTCAATTTTCACCACCTGTCCCCATCATGTTCTTTATAGCAAAACAACATCTCAGATGATATGTTACATTTAGTGATCCTGTCTCTACTCTCCTCCAGGCCGAAACCGGTCCTTGGGCTTTCTTTGTCTTTTAGGACTGGCATTTTTGAAGAGCACGGGCCATGGAATTTTGTAGAATGTCTCAGATCAGGTCTGTCTGATGTTTCTTCATGATTAGACTCAGGTTGTGCATTTTTGGCAAGAAGACTACGAAAGGTGTGTTGTGTTCAACTTAGTGCATCATATCATGAGATCATGAGGTCAATTTCTTGGTTTGGGAGACTTTAAAATAAATTTGCATGATCAATACTTCCAGTGTGAAGGAGCATCAAGAAGCCTTCAGGAGACTGGCAAGGTCTGCACCAACACTGGCAATTAGCTCAGAGCCCTGAAGGAAAGCAGCAAAGGTTCGAAGGCAGAGGAGAGAACAGAGGAGAACAGCTGAGAACTGACGCTCAGGGTGAGCTGAGGCTATGAAAAATGCTGAAGGCAACCACACGTGCTTTTAAATTGCTTACTTAAAAAACACTGATTTGTTATTCTGTCTATTAAAAATAGAATGTGCCTATGGTAGAAAATACAAAAAGGATAAAGAAGAAAATAGCTACGCCCTAAGTCCCACAACCAGCAACCACGGCTAATATTTTGGCACAATCCCTCCCCAGCTTCCAGAAAGGGCATTGAAAGCGGTGCTGGAGCATGAAACATACTCAGGAAGAACTAAGTCTTCTCTGCTGGGGAAGGTGATGTCATGCTGGTGGACGCCGGCGAGAGAGGGTGGCCTGTGTGCACACTCACTCAGTGAGGATGGCATCTGTAACCCGGGAAGGGGACTGCTAAACCCGGAGGAGGCAGAGCGTGTATTCCAGAGCCCAGAGCGCTGCCCTGGTCTTCCAACACTCAGGCTGGTTCCGAAAGACTGGAGCTGGGCAAATATTTCACTGATTTGTAAAAATAAAAGGGGGGTGGGGTGGGAGGGAGATTGTGTGGTGACGGGGGACTCCTAACTTGAGACTAGGCTGTGTGCACTCCTGATTCAGACTGGGGAGGCCCACAGGGCAAGGGCAGGCAGGGAGCATATGGTACCCAAAATAGCCTTCACAACGGTCTGTCCAGGTGGGTGTTTCACATTCCTGTTTTACAGATAAGAAAACCGAGACTCAAAGGGAAATGATGAGGCAGATGCCATCAGTGCCTCCCCCAGTGCCCTCAGTCGCCCCAGAGAGTCCCAGTATATGCTGATGGCTTCCTGCATCTCCCCACAGGGCGACCTCTGGCTTTGGAATATGGGGAATTAACACCCCAAGAGAGTCACTTTCAACCAGGGAACTGATGGTGAATACCCTCAGTTTGCTCTTTAATGAGACAAATTATCTTAAAAATACGTTTTTATTGATTTTTAGAGCGATATGAAGGGAGAGAGATAGAAACATCGATGAGAGAAAAACACTGGTTGGCTGCCTCCTGCACAGCCCTCATGGGGGATCAAGTCCACAACCCAGCGTGTGCCCTGATTGGGAATCCAACGGAAGACCTCTTGGTGCATGGGTTGATGCTCAACCACTGAGCCACACCGGCCGGGCAAATATTTTTATTGTGTTAAAAAATACATTATATATGATTTTACCATCTTAATCATTTTCTAATTTGTAGTTAACATAGTATTAACTACATGCGCCGTGTTGTACAACAGATATCTAGAACCTTTTCATCTTACAAAACTGAACTCCTATGCCCATTGAACCACTCTCCTCCCCCCTCCCTCCCCCTGCCAGCCCTGGCAACCACCATTCTGCTTTCTGTTTCTGTGAATCTGACAGCTTTAAGTGGAATCATGCAGTATTTGTCCTCTTATGTCTGGCTTATTTTACTTAACATAATGTCCTCAAGGTGCATCTATGTTGCAGCATATGACAAAATTTCCTTATTTCTTAGGCTGGAAAATATTTTCCCCTGTACATATATGCTACATCTTTATCCCGCAAAGGTTGCCTCCACCTTTTGGCTATTGTGAAAAATGCTATGAACATGGGTGTGCAGATACCTCTTTGAGATCCCATTTTTAATTATTTTGGATCTATACCTAGAAATGGAATTGCTGAATCATATGGTAATTCTATTTTAAAATTTTTGAGGAGTATTCATACTGTTTTCCACAGTGGCTGCACCATTTTATTGACGAGACAATTTTGAATTTTACTCATTCTTTCAGAGGGTCCCCAGAGGGACTGGTCATTATGGTGACATAGTCACAAATACTTTCTTTCTATTGGCTACCTTCTCTTCCCTTTCTCACCTCCCCGCTCTCCTACCTGTGTTTCCTGGAATAACCCCCCAAATAAACGACATGTACCATGTCTTTGTCACAGGGTCTGCTTCTGGCCAGAACCTTAACTAAGGCCCGTCATGTGCTTCAGGTTACACAGTTAATAAGTGGTTTGTCTGAACATTTATTGCTGTACTAGAGGCCTGATGCACAAAATTTGTGTAAGAGTAGGCCTTCCTTCCCCTGGCTTCCCTCTGGCCCCCGGGACCCAGGCTTTCCTCATAGCCCCAGCTTTGTCTGAAAGGTTGTCTGGAAGGATGTCCAGAAGGACATCCGGTCTAATTAGCATATTACACTTTAATTATTATAGATAATAAACCACCTAAAACTTGATGGTTTAAGACAACAAATCACTCATGGTTCTGTGTTGTGACTGAGCTCGACTGAGTGCTTTTTACGTGGGATGTAACCTGGTTGCAGTCAGATGTGGGTGGGGCTGGAGGCACCCGAAGGCTCAACTGTGCTGGCAGTCGGTGGCTGGCAGCTTAGCTGGGGCTGTCAGCCCAGGTGGCCTCTCCATGTGCCGGGCTTCCTCACAGCATGTGGCTGGCTCCAGAGAGGAGCATCCCAAGAACAAACATTCCAACAGGCAGGAATAGGGAGCTGCTAGCCCAGGTAAAGGCGTGGCCTGGAAGTGACACAGGGACACTTCCACCATATGCTTTGAGAGAAAGCACTTACAGGCTCACCCAGGTTCAAGGGCTCCTGCTCTTGATAGGGGTGGGGTCAGGTCCACATTACAGAAAAGCCTATGGGATGGGAGATATTTTTGTGAGTATCTTTGGAAAATACAGTTGACCACAGTGAAGGGCTGAAGATTCAAACCCAGGCAGTCTGAGTTGAGAAACCATGGTCTCAACTGCTGGGCTGCCTCCACTTAAGAGATACATTTTAGGGATTCCCAACATTTCTAGGAAGGGGGCTGGAGAACCGGCAATAATAACAAGTGAGGAATGCTGTTTTTGTTTATTATGACCCAATTTTTATGTCCAGACTGATGTGGCCTGGGGAAGTATAGGTCTCAAGTGAATTCCAAAAAGTAGAAAGAGTAACTTTGATGTTGACTTTTGGAAAATGATAGAGCCTGGCATGGCTTATTTGTAACCGTTAGAAGAGAATGCAATGACCGTGAGGCAGAAAAGCTTTGGGGTGTGTGTGTGAGCTATGCCAAGCCATGGTGGGCTGAATAATGGGCCCCCAGAGATAGCAGGTCCTAATCCCTGTCAGCTGTAAATGTTACAAGGTAAAAAGCGTCTTTGCAAATGTGATTAAGGATTTTGAGACAGATCACCCTGAATTATGTGGGTGGACCTCTAAGCACTATCACAAGTGTCCTTATAAGAGAGGCAGAGGGAGGCCTGACACCCAGCCTCCCTCTGTGAAGTGATGAGAAAGCTATGTGAAGACAGAGCAGAGAAAGATTTAAAGATGCTGGACTTGCCCAGCCGGTGTGGCTCAGTGGTTGAGCATCAACCTAGGAACCAAGAGGTCATGGCATGGTTTGATTCCTTTTAGGGCATATGCCTGGGATGTGGGCTCGATCCCCAGTAGGGGGCATGCAAGAGGCAGCTGATTGATGATGTTTCTTTCTCATTGATGTATCTCTCTATCCCTCTCCCTTCCTTTCTCTCTAAAAAAAAATAAAAAAATACATACATTAAAAAAAAAATAAAGATGCTAGACTTGAGGCCTGAAAATTGGCAAGATGGGGCCGTAGACCTAGGAATGCCAGCAGCCCCAGAAGATGAAGAGGCAGGAGTGGATTTTGCCCTGGAGCTTCCAGAGGGAGCTTGGTGCTACAGGCACTTTGATTATGGTCCAGTGATACTGACTTCAGACTTCTGACCTCCAGAACTGTGAGAGAATAACCTTTTATTGTTTTAAACCACTAAGTTTGTGGTAATATGTTATAGCAGCTGCAGGAAACTAATACTCAAGCTGAGATAACTTTCTCTGTAGACAGTGCTGGTGAACGAATTGAATAAACTTGTGTCCAGCTAGCATGTTAATAAAAGCTTGGCAAACTCATTGATAATGAGAACGCTCCAGGGTATTTATGGCAGGTTGCCCAGCTCTCTGCAAAGTGTTTGGTTAGGGGGATTCCATTACCCAGGTGGTGGTGAAGTCCCTAGAAGAGTGCTGAGGGTTCTAAGGTCAGCTTTGCCCAGGTTATGATTTCAATCAACTTTCTGGATGCAGATGGCAAGAACCTACAGCATCAGATGCTCAGGTGACACAATGTTGGAGGGAGGCAGGAAAGAGATAGCCAAACTGAGATGAAACTTATTCTGATAGAGAGTTTTAGTAGTCAATAGTGTGGTGTAGTTTTATAGAGAAACATAATTTGGGGCACTTTGTGGGAGGGTAGAACCAGCTTATGGAGGGGGATAGTCCTAGGTTCTACTGGTTGGAGTGCATTGGACAACTTTGTTACATTTTTATTTATTTATTTTCATTTTTATTTATTGATTTTATTTATTTGATTTTTGAGAGAGAGAGAGAGATTTGTTGTTCCACTTATTTATGCATTCATTGGTTGGTTCTTGTATATGCTCTGACTGGGAATTGAACCCAAAACCTTGGTGTATTGGGATGATGCTCTAACAAAAACTGAGCTACCCAGCCAGGACTTTGTTTTATTTTTAATACTTCTTTCCCTTTCTTTCTTTGGTTGTTTCTTTCTTTGGTTGTTTCTTTCTTTCTTTCTTTCTTTCTTTCTTTCTTTCTTTCTTTCTTTCTTTCTTTCTTCCTTCCTTCCTTCCTTCCTTCCTTCCTTCCTTCCTTCCTTCCTCCCTTCCTTCCTTCCTTTCTTTCTTTTTTTCTTTCATGAGAGGCAGGATGGTAAGGAATGAGGAATCTAAGTGTGCTGAATAAATGACCATTTGCCCATCCATGTTCATTTTCTGCCTTTTTCCCCTCTGCTCTGATCCCCTGGAGGCTAGCCTTCTTGGACTTGAGTGCCCAGAATATGGAACTAAACCACCTTGTGTAACAGAACATAGTGGTCTAAAGCCACAATAACCATGTAATGTCTCAAAATTTCTGTGGGTCCAGAATCCAGGAGCAGCTGAGCCCAGTGGCCCTGGCTCAGGGTCTCTCATGAGGCTGCCATCAAGGTGCAGCTGGGCATCAAGGTGCATCATCCGAAGGCTGAACTGGGGCTGGAGGACTGGTTTCCAAGAGGGCTCACTCCCAAGGATGATCAGTTCATGCTGGCCAGTGGCAGGAGGCCTCCATTCTTCGTCCTCTGGATTTCTCCACAGGGCTGCTTGAGTGTCCTCACAACACAGCAGCTGGCTCTCCCCAGAAGAAGGGATCCCAGAGAGAGGAAGGTGGAAGCCACAATGTATGCTTTGACCTAACTACATTATGCCATTTCCACGACCCATTACACAGTGAGCTCTATGTATTATGGGAGGGGATTGCACCAGGGCCCGAGTGCCAGGAGGTGGGGTCCGTCTTGAAGCCAGGCTACCACAGGAACAGCGGGTGGGGAAGTGATGTGGCTAAAAGAGACTGGAGCTGTCAGGCGCGATGAAATCTGCTCCAACTCAGGTTGGCCAAGTTCCGACCCTGGTGTGGGATGGAGATCTTCACTCCTCGGTCCTGTCAGTGGGACTTTGCACGTGTGGGGAGGCGGTGAAGGCCTCCTTTGAGCCCTGACAGGATCACATTACTGAATCCACAGGGCAGGGCTTGGGTGGGAGGGCGATACATTGTGAAGACAAGAGCTGTGGAGCTGCTGGCAGGAGACAATGGCCTCCATTGAGGAAATATGACATAACAAACCAGCCAGTCCATGGCCACCAAGGCAGGAAACAATAGGCGTTTCAAGAGGGCACAGGAGGTGTTGCTGAGCACGGCACCATGCCCTTCACACCCTCCCCATTCTGCGGTCTTAGAGGAAGTGCCAAGGGAGGAATTTTGCTGGGATTTGTCTGAAAAGGTCAGTTGTTCGAAATAGCTTTTTAAACACACAGTGTCTTCTAACCTCGGTGCAGTTTGTCCCCGCTTGGTTCAAAGTGGCGCTTTCCTGATCCGTTTTCCGTTTATAAAGTCATCATTACCCATTAGCATAAGGTGAGAAAAGATTAGGAACTAGAAGGAAAGGGTTTGAGCATGACTTTCTTAAAACAGTCCTGCAGGCACGCTGAGATTCTGTTTCCATGGCGTCTGTCTTTGAGATCACGTGTCCAGCAGGGCGCTGGCTGACATGTCCCAGAAGCTGGGCCTGTGGATGAAGCCACATGTCTGCTGGCAGGGGGTCTGTGGGCAGCTTGGAGTTGAGCAGGCCCCCAGTTAGATGCAGGGTCTGTCCTTATTAGTGGCATGTTAATTATCACTTATCAGTGAAACACAACTTTGCAATGATGTCTCCTACCTGGGACACTGAGAGCACAGAAAAGTTCCCTTATGAGGACTTTCTTTGGAAAATGCTTGCCGGCTGCCAGGTCACTCAAGGCAGGGGACCCCGTGGTAGACCTCCGTATTCCTGATGGGAGCACCAAGAAAGAACATCTTTGGGAAAGACCCTGATGATTTGGTGCTTAAAGATCATAGTTTAATGTGTAAGGCTGCCTGGAACATTTTCCTGAGCTGCTGGGGAGAACAGACTGGTATTTTGATCGGGGTTTAGCTACTTACCAACGGGGTGACCTTTTGCAAGTTAATTTGTGCCTTCGTGGAATGAATGGCTGACATGCCGTGGCCTTCCAGCAGCTGCTTCCCCTTTCAGCAGCCCTCTAATTTCCTTCTGGGGAACTATCTGCCTTCCTCCCCTTTGGATATAATCAAGGAGGTCCCCAGAGGGGACCTTTGCAGGAAATGTGCTCAACTCAAAGCCAACCCAAGTTTGCTCCATACCTGTATTGACCTTGAATGTCTGGGGTCCTGAACAGCTCTGAATAAGCTGAATTTTCCATTAATAAAACCACATTTTAATTACATGGGTAAGTTTGTTACTTAAAGGTAACTAATTGAAAATGTTTGTAAGACCAAAAGATCATTTGTGCAAATAAGTAAATCAGTTTTACAATAATTACTACCTAGTTTCTGTTTACTAAATTCATAATTTCAAATTGGGTTGTGTATTTTCAGAGCATTGGTGAAAGTATACCTTTTGATTCTCCTCCCTGCTCCTTGCCTCCTCTGACCTGTGTCTTGGGATGTTGGGCTCCTAAGCCTGCTTCAGTGGGCAGCCATGACATCAAGTTTTCCAGTTGGGGTTGTTAGATGAGATGATAGTTGGAGGGCAGGAGGAAAGTGAGGCCT
This sequence comes from Plecotus auritus, assembly GCF_963455305.1. Lineage (NCBI taxonomy): Eukaryota > Metazoa > Chordata > Mammalia > Chiroptera > Vespertilionidae > Plecotus > Plecotus auritus. The sequence goes on along the minus strand of NC_137782.1, from coordinate 80,619,435 downwards.
TGGTATTTGTCCCCAGCTTCTTCCTTTCTGGATCCCCATGGGTTGGATGTATCTATTCTCCTAAAGGCCCCAGCTGTCGTCCAGAGCCCTCCCTACACTCTCATTGTCTCTGGATTCTAGTAATTGCTCCTTCACCTTTGGGAATGGTCCCCTGATGTTGCTGGCCCTAGGATCTTGAATCACCCCATACTGGTTTCCTAAAGTCTCCCTTCACCTTTGTAAATAGTCTTTTTATCAAACTTACTTCAAATTGCCCAGTTGAGTGTGCCATTGTATCCCAGCTACTGTGACTGACATGATATTCACAATTTTATTCTGTACAATATTTTTAAAAGCTCTGTAGTGTCCTCTTCTTCTTTTGAAGGCCTCTGGAGAGATGTGATGTGTGTGTTCAACCAAATCGCTATTGTTTGAACTTAAAAAGCAGTAAGGCTTTTGGAGAAAGAGAACAGCTGCTCTGTGCTCTTCAGCATAAGAGTGAACTATTTTTTAAAAGTCACGGCTACTGGGGAACACGGACCAAACAGAAGATGGTTTCATCCCCAAGGGGGTATCTCCAGAAAGTTGAGAGCAAATCAAAGCAGGCCTGGAGAGAGAGGATGCTGTGTCCACCACTGCACCGATGTGGCGAGCCTCAGTGAGAGCAAGATCAAGGGCTGGGGGTGGAGGAAAGAAAGCAAGACAGAGCGAGTAGGTTGCCTGCTTCAAAAGGGGTCCTGGGAGCTGGCTCTGTGGAAGGGGCATGTGTCCCAAACACCAGTGATAGTTTCTACGAAAACATCCTAGGCTAAGGGACAAGTCAATGAAATAACTTATTGGTAGAACATCCAGTGGAAGGTTAGGTGACTGCTGAACGTGGTGCTGTCCATCTATGGTGTAGAAGAATAGTCAGTGATGCAGGGGAAGTTCCTGGTGATAAGTGGGCAAAAGCAGGTTGCAGCCCAGAATGCAACCATGAGCCTATTTCTGTGGAATAAATTCTGTATTTATTCAGAGTATACAATGAACTGGAGGAGAACCATTTTGGCTACATGTGAGGTGTAGCAGAGAGAGGGGGAGAAGGAGAGAAACAGACATGAAGAGACAAAGGGAATGAAAACCTGATTCCAGTTCCTCATTTTCATCAGGATTCCCAGTGTCCTTCCATAATTCCCCTTTCTTTTCCTGAGTTGGTGTTAAGAGGGGGCATATTTGCTGCGTTGGGAATATCGAGATGGTTAGCATTGCTATTATCATATCCATTTTCTAAATGTGGAAACGAAGGCTGAGAAAGGCCAAGTGACTTGAAGGTCAATGGTGGCATTGAGATTTGAACCTCGGTCATCTGAGTCCAATGCTGAAGATTTGCTGTTTTGCTGGAGCTGGGTGCTGTCCAGATCTGTGGGTCAGGGCAACAGGAGCCAAGCAGCAACACAGCAGGGTTTACTAAGGGCATTTTCTTTTTAAAAAATATTTTTATTGATTTTAGAGAGGAAGGGAGAGGAAGAGAGAGATAGAAACATCAATGATGAGAGAGAATCATTGGTCAGCTGCTTCCTGTATGTCCCACACTGAGGATCGAGCCTGAAACCCGGGCATGTGCCCTGACCGGGAATTGAACCATGACCCCCTGGTTCATAGGTCGATGTTCAACCACTGAGCCATGCCGGTTGGGCCTAAGGACATTTTCTTAATGGTGGGCAGAGTGGAGGGAACCATCATTAAGTGGTTGAGGCACCACTGGCAGTAGTGGGGAAGGGGCGGGGAGAAAGAGTGTTTCCAGTCACTGGTGAGAGGAGGGCCACATGACAGGAAGCCCTGCCCCCAACCACATTGTGGGGAGAGGGGTGGAGGGGAGGACACTCTGTCCTCTCTCTCTCAGGTCCCCCTTCTCCTGCCAGTGTCTCCTGTTGGCTGACTCCAATGGAAGTGGAGGACTAGGGGCCCAGGCAACACAGTCCCTGGACTCAGCTCTTCAGGGTGCAGGCAGGGCAGGAATGATTTGCTATGCAGAGTCCAGCTGAGTCCTGAATCGCCTGGGCCTGAAGGACCACAGTGGGCCAAGTGTGGACAGAGGGGGTTTTCTGGAAAAGCCATAAGAATGGCCAAAGTGGGGGCTGACCCAAGGGAGGAATTCCCCCAGTTTTCCTCTAAAGAGTCATGCCCCACCTCAAGGCCCACAGGAAGCAGGGAGCAGGGGTCAGGGAGCCCACAGGAAATTTCTCCTTGCCCCATATCCCCACAGGCTGATACATGACAGGCACGTGACAAATGCTTGTTGTGGATGTGAGGCAGGGGGTGAGCACCAGGGAGGAAGTAGGGAGAGGGAGACAGGAAGGGGAGGCCGGTGGTGTGTGGGTGGTTACCAGTGTGGGCACCTGGGACCCATTCGACTGGGACCAATCTAAGGAACCAGGTAGGATGCACCTCTGAATTGTGCCCTCAGGAAGGTGAAGTTGCAGCATTTATCCCCCAACTGACCCTCGTGGGTGGAGGGTGGCTCCTGGTGGCATTACGTCCCCACCACTTCCGGGCTGTTCTGAGCACAGGCTGAGCAGTGAGAAAGCCTTCAATTCAGCAGGAGAAGCAAAGCTAGGTGGGTACTTGAGGTGGGAGCTATGTTCGTTCTCGAAAACTGTCCACCTAAGGAGCTCAGAGGAAGACCCATGAAGGAGAAACAGTCTCTTCACATGTGGCCCAGAGCACCTGCTGTGTGCACCAAGGCCAGCAGGACAAGGGGCCTGGGTCCCAACACCAGTGATAGTCACTGAGCTAGTCAGGGCCTGGAGGTGCTGAAGTAGAGATGCACAGACCATGCCTGACTCACAGTAAAGGTCTGTGGAGGGGATGTTCCTTGCAGTGAGGGGAATGGAGGAGAATGAAGGAGATGGGTTTGAATGGAGGAGAGGACCCAGGGAGGGAGCTTCTTGTTCTGCTGGAGGATAGGCAACCAAGGGCCTGAAGGCAAAGGAACTGGTGCCCCAGGGGCAGATGATGAGGCAAGAAGAGCCTGGGCAGGAAAGTGGGCCTGGTGGAGCAGTGGACACTGGTCCACTACAGGTCTTTGTGACCATCACTCGTGTCTTTTAAAAAAAAATACATATTTGTATTTATTTCAGAGAGGAAGGAAGAGGGAGAAAGAGATAGAAACATCAATGATGAGAGAGAATAATTGATCGGCTGCCTCCTAAATGTCTTACACTGGGGATTGAGCCTGCATCCCAGACATGTGCCCTGACTGGGAATCAAACCATGACCTCCTGGTTCATAGGTTGATGCTCAACCACTGACCCACACCAGCTGGGTTCTTGTGTCTTTTTCAAGGTGAGTTGAAGGGTGTGGGAGGGCCAAAAGCAGGGACCTGATTAGGGGAGAGCTGGATGGAGCTCTTCAGCCATCAGCTGGACCACCCCTCGAGGGGACAAGGGGCCTCAGAGAGACTGATGCTGCCCACATTGAGCCAGCGAGCTTTGAACTGGCCACTGCTTGCTGGACATGCTAGAGTCATCTGAGGTGCTTCAGTGGAGGGTGCCCCTGCCGCCTGGCCTGCAGACTCTAAGTGGCAGCATCAGGGGAGATTCGATGACTAGGTTGTAGTGCCTGGCAGAGGAAGGGAGGTGGTGGCCCTCTGGCAGGGCACACAGACCAGCCTTTGTGCTGAGGGGCACAGGGGCTGTGTGGGCTGTCTGCTTGCTCGGTGTTGGGCCCAACACAGGCTCTCTTTGTGGGGCCCAGGCCCTGGGTGGGGGTGGGATAGTGGCTGGAGGCAAGGGAACAGGTTTTCCATGGATCAGCTCTACTGTGGTGTGTGGGGTGAGGGCCCAACAGAGACAGGGTGGGAAGATGGCAGGCTGGGTAAGGGAGGTCCCAGAGAAGGTTCCCATGGTCCAAAGTTTATGCACCGGTGGGGTCCCTTGTCCTGGCCTGCGGGGATTGGGCCCAAACGGGTAGTCCGACATCCTCTGAGGGGTCCTGGAGTGCGAGAGGGCACTCTGCAAAGTTGCTGTTGCTCCGCAGCTCCTGTGTTGAGCGTCTGCCACCTGGTGGTCAGTGTGTGTCATAGCTACCGGCTGGTTGGCCAGTTGGCTGGTCAGCTGGTCACTTAGATATTTTAATATATATTATATACATTACTTTACATTACATTTTGGGCTGTTCAAAGTCCAGGACATGTAGACTACCTCAGTCATTTTTAACAGCTGCATAGAATCTCATTGCATTTTTAAGCCATCATGAATGACTTAACCAGCATCCCCCTCAGCATACACGTCAGTTGTTGCTAAGCTTTCACTCTTAAAACAGCACTGTGATGAAAATCCCTAAAGCTACACCGGGGTGGGGGGTTGGGGGAGGTCTGTAGTATAGAGAGAGGAGCTAGAACATTATTTACGACCCAGCGAGCAAGTTAGATGGGGGCATATCTGAACCACTGGGGTTTAACAGTTACTCCCAAGCCTGGCTGTATTTAACTCTTCAGGTATGTGTTGACTATCCCAATCCCAATCCTGACCCTCCCCATCAGCTTGAAACTTGTTTCTTTAAATCATTTCCTGGCAGAGATCCAGGTGTGCTTTTCTTTTTCCGCTTGACCTCTGGTCCTGGGTGTCCTCTGTGAGAAGGAACAGTGATGGCTCTCTGTCTAAGGGCCAGTTGGTTGGTCCTCTCTCATGGTACCTCATGCCACAGCGTTGAGCATCTCCATTAGCACCACTTTCTGCTTTGCAACATCTGACATATAGCATCATATGTTTGACATATATTTTAGGATTGGAATGAAAGCATTCTCATCCTTTTTATTTCTCCTCAACATTTATTATAAAGTAGAGGCCAAGTGCATGATTAAATTGTGTGCGTGTAGGGTCCCCTAGGCCTAACCTGCCATCAGGGCCATGTTTGCAAAGCCTCTCACTCTCTGTGGACACTGCCAGGGGCCTGTGACGCTCCTCAGATGCTGCCGGCACTCCGCAATGCTCCAGAAGTCCCACCTGCGCGGGACCCATCAATGCACCTCCTAGTGAGTCCAGGAGTTGGTTGTGACACCATGATGGTGTCACGACCACAGGCCTTTTATGATATAGATAATTTCAAATATATAGAAAACTTGAATAAATTATAGAATGAACACCCATATATCCACCACATAGATGATAACATTTTGCTCTATTTGCTTCATCATATATCTATCCATCACTCCATCTACCCATCAATCCATCTTATTTTTTATTAGAAGCCTGGTGCACAAATTCGTGCACGGGGGAGAGGGTCCCTCCGGGTGGCCTGTGGAGATTGGGCCCCAGCTTGCACCCCCAGCCTCACAGCCCCAGCTCGCACCCCCAGCCTCACCGCCCCGCAGCCCTGCCTGGCACCCTGCCTTGGCCTGGTGCCGCCCTCTCACTTGCTCCACTATCCTGTCTGCGGGATGATTGATCAGGGTTGCCCAACCCCCCCAGCTCCCTCAGTGCCTGGGAGCAGGGCAGCGGCCTTGTCCCCCACCACTGTTGCTGGTTGCCATCTGTGGGGTGATTGGTGGGCTGATCAGGCCCCTGCTTGTACCCGCCTTGGCCTGGCACTGCCTGCTCACCTGCTCCACTATCCTGCCAAGGTCCTGCTCTTGTCGGTGCCCATTGGGGCCGGTAGTGCCTCCACTACCGCCCGCTGCCAGCGCTGCATCTCTGACCCCTGCCATGTTTCACGCTGCCCCTAGTGGTCAGCACTGGTCTCCTGGTCAAACTCGCTGTCGAACGACTGCCCAAGGGGACAATTTGCATATTAGACTTTTATTATGTATGATACCTTTCAAGGAGAGTTGCAAATTTCAGCATACTTCACCCCCTGAGTACTTCACCATGTATATCATTAAGTAGAGTTGAATAATTATAATTCATTTTTAAGGTAAAATTTACATGCAATGAAATGTTCACATCTCAAGTGTACCATTTGCTGAGTTTTGACAAATGCATACACTTGTGTGAATTAAACCCATCACCATCACCTCATGCCCCTGCTCAGTCAATCCACCACCACCCTGACCCCTGAGACAGCCACTGTTCTGATTTTTATTTCATCATTGGTTAGTTTTGCCTGTCCTAGAACTTCTTGCAACACCTGACATACAGCACATGCTTGACACATATTTTAGGATCGGATGAAAAAAGATTCTCACATCCTTTTTATTTCTCCTCAACATTTGTTATAAACAATTTCAAACATATAGAAAACTTGAATAAATGGATTCATACTGGAGGCGCTCTTTTGAGTCTGGCTTCTTTCACTCCCTATAATGGTTTTGAAATCTATCCACATGTATCATCAGTTCCATTATGTATGTACCACGGTGTGTTCAACCCTCACATTCTTCTATAGCTCTTAATGCACTTTGAAAGGCCGTTTACAATTTCTACTTGACTGGGTTTCTCGAAGGCCCCACTGCCAGTTGGAGGAGGGTCAAGGTTTGTCTCCCGGCAGGGAAGTGCCCCAAACGTTACCATGGATTCCTGCCCTTACTCCACCGCCCTTAAACTGCCTCTGCTCCTCCTGCCCTTAGGCCCTCCCAAACTTCAGGATTTCTTGATGGATGTGGTACTTTTGCTAGCTCCTCTCCTCTCTAATTCTCCCTTCAGTCCACTGCAGGGTGGCTTTGGTTTCTTATGAGACCTCCTTGAAGCCTCCAACATGGTCAGCCCCCTGCCTTCTGGACATTCGCTCCTCTTGCCCACCCCTGTGAATTTTCCTGCTGCCTCCCCAGCTGCTCTGTCTCAATTTCCTTGGCTGCCCTCCTCCTCTGAGTGACTTGCAAGTGTTGATGGTTTTCAAGGCCTGGTTCTGGAGTGTTATCTCTGCTTTCTATGCTCTCACCCCCAGGTGACCGTGCCCAGAACCCAGTTTAACATTAGCAGAAAAAGAACCCATGATTCCCCTCTCTAATTTGATCCTGCTTCATCTCCCTTTCTAACCACACAGTTCCCCAAGCCTGGAGCCTTGGGGCATACTTGATTTCTCCCACATATTCATCTCCTACATCCAACTCATCACCAATCCCCATAGAGGCTATCTCTAAATCAAATCTTAAATCTGTCCCCTTCACCCTGGCCAGTGTGGTTCAGTTGGTTGAGCATCTTCCCATGCACCAAAAGGTCACTGGTTCGATTCCTGGTCAGGGCACATCCTGGGTTTTCGGACTCAATCCCCAGTAGAGGGCATGCAGGAGGCAGCCAATCAATGCCATGCTCTCACATCAATGTTTCTCTCTCCCTCTCCCTTCCTCTCTCTCTAAAAATCAATAAAAAAAATCTTAAAATGGGTGGGTGGGGGGTGGAGGGAGCCAATGGGGAAAAAAGGGGGGACACCTGTAGTACTTTCAACAATAAATATAAAGTAAAAAAAAAAAAATCTTAAAATGTTATCCATGGCTCTAGTCTGTGGAATATATACTAAATATTTTTTTTTCTGGGTTATCTAAAATCAAATGTAAATGGGCATCTTGTATTTTTATTTGGTAAATCTGTCCCCACTCAGTCTGACCTCACCCCTGCCAAGGAGGTGTCTGTCCTGGCTACCTGGCCTGTGTGGACTCAGAGTAAACCAGGAGAGCCCCAGCCTCCCCAGGCTGCCCTCCAGCATTCCCTTCCTGCAACATTGAGGAACAGTTGGATCCTCCACAAGCCCTGAGATGTGGGCGTAGCTTAGCCACAACCGGGCTTCTGTCCTACTCTCATTCCAGGCCGCTGAGACACAGATGTTTCCATTGCACGCAGTGCCGGTAAAGCTGCCTCAAGTTCTGATTTTAGGGCGGAGGGGACTGATATTTATGAGGGTCCCAGAGGAGGGCCTGGTTCATTCAGTGTCCAACAAACGGTAGTGCCCCCTCGGCCCTCCTCATGCCTGCTCCCTGCGTAGACACAGCAAGGGACCATAAAAGGGAGGAGATGATTCTCCAAAGGGGAATGCCCCTCTCCTTGAGCAGGCTTCTTGTGATATCGTTGTGCTTAAACCATGCAGTGAGGAGTCCTGTTTAAGGGCAGTTCTGGGAATCGCAAGGACAAAGTCTGGCCTTGCAACTGGTGGAGCAACGTGGGGGTGTGGACACTCCTGTGTAGGCTCCGCGGGCCCACAAGGGACAAAGTCCAGGCCCTACACCAGGCCTGTGGCCAGCCAGCCCTGGCTTATCTTTCCAGCCTTGCTCCTCCCCCTCATCTTTTCTTCCTGGAAAACTCCTGCCAAGCATGGAAGCAGAAAGAACTGGCCATTTGGGATCCGGGAGGACATCCTTTTACTAAAAGTCTGCTAATGAGGGAAATGCTCCTCACTCTCAGTGCCTCTACTTTATCATCAGTCAAATGGGGCTAAGGAATTCTGCCTGCTTCCTTTGCAGAGCAAATGGGAACCCTATACAGTTGAGAGCTAGAAGGGTCAAGATCTGTCTCCATGCCTCCAGGCAGGGAAGCGCCTTCTGTTCATGTATGTGGTCTCCCTTTGAGACCAGATCCCAGTCACCCAAGAAGGTTTCCTAATGGCCCTTATGAACTTCAAACTGGTTCCTCTCCTGTTTCTGTACCAGTATTATTGTCTTCAACAATATGTGCTTGGTGACTATTTATTTTTACGTTTCTTTTTGCCACTGCATCTGAGCTCCTAGGTCTGCAGGAGGCCGTGGTTTCCTGCACAATGCCTGGCACACGAATGGTGCTTAGTAAGTGCTCAATAAACTAATACAGACTGTGACATTTGACTGCCTTTGAGGTATCTACAACACAGAGAGAGGCCCCTTCAGCTTCCTATTCCCCAGTGCCTAGTCCAAAATAACAGTCAATTTCTGTCCCTAAAAACAGGACCCTCCTTTGGCCATTTGTAAGTCTTCTTGGGAAGATGAACGCTCTGAATTCTGAGTAGCCCTTTTTATGCCTATGGGAGACCTGCACTGATTTTAAGCCAGGCCTTTTATTTGTGTTATTTTATTTAATTCTCACAGTAACCCTATCATCTCCATTTTACAGTTGGAGAAGCTAAGGCCCAAAGAAATTAAATAACTTGCGAAAGTCACATAGCTAGCAAGCAGTACATAAGGAATATGAACCCAAGCTGCTCTAATGCTAGAGTGTATGCCCTTGAACCTCCGGATTACACTGTCTGAGGGTTATGGGGGCTCTAAAGAGATAAGGAAAAAAGTTTGGAGGGACTGGGTGATGAGTGGAGGGAGAGGTGCGTGTGCATTGTGTGTGTGTGTGTGTGTGTGTGTGTGTGTGTGTGTGTGTAAGTGCAGGGAAGAGGTTTCTGCACAGGAGAGGGAGGACCTGAGGAGGTGGAGAGAGAAGCTGATGGACAGGGCTGAGCCGACAGAACCGAGGCTAGGGAGGTGGGGCTTGGTGAATGTGCCCTGCCAAACCCTCCCTCCCAGTCTGGCACCCCGCCAGGTTTCATTTGTGCCGCTAATGAGAAGCAGATTGAGGACTGGGACAGGCTAGAGACTGAGGCCGAAGGCTGACTCTCTGCTACGTGGCATTCTGCAGCTCGCCCTGAGCTTGCTGTCAACCCTCTGAGAGCAGGGCAGGGCTTCATAGCTGGGCCGCAGTCTCCCTCTGGTTTTATTTCAGCTCGGACCGTATTTTATTAAAAGATGGATTTGAACATTGCCAGCTTCAGTGAATAATGCACAGGGTGCTGATGGAGACACTGGCCACCCACAAGAGAATGTCCCTTTTGTGATGGGTCTCCCTTTCCTTTCTGGACATGTGAACTGTCCAGCCCATAGGCCCGAGTCTCCCGAGGCATCCCCCCAGGAAGCAAGGATGCAGAGGGCTTCAGCAAGGGCTGCGCTGTAGGGCCAACTGGGCTAGCCTCCAAAGAGGACCTAGGGACACGGGTGTCAGGCTCCATTAGCTTGGAGTCTGGGCGTGTCTTGGTGACAGCTGGATCCCCAGCACCCTGCCCTGTGTACCTAGTAGACGCATAATAAACATTTAACCTACCTAAGATAATACCTCTGCAAACAGGTTCTGAAATCAGCCATGGTTTGAACCTCAGCCCCATGACTACTTACTAGTCCGGGAGAGTGCTTAACTTCTCTAAGCGTTAGTTTTTCTATCTCTGAACTGGAGATAGTAAGAGTATTTACCTTACGAAGGGTGTTTTGAAGATTAGATTTAGTATTTATTGAACACTTTGTGTCAGGCATCATTTTAAGTGTTTGCCTGTTTTCACTTATTGAATCCCCACAACAACCTGAGGCAGTTAAGTTATTGTGACCATTTTTTGAGTGAGGAAACTGCCACACAGAGAGGTTAAGTAATTTTCTCAAGGTTACACAGCTGATAAGAGTCAGAACCAGGCATTAAACTCAGGCAGTTGGCTCAGGGCTCAGCTCTGAACTAATCACCACTCTAAAAAGTGCAGAGCTTAGTACGGTGCCTGGCACATGGTCAGTATGCACGGGAGGTAGCCATTGATGGTTAATTAGCAAACAATTGGGAGGTAAAGTGGAATGCCCTGGGTTTCCCTGGAAGAATTTAAATGGTGGAATTTTGTACCATTCATTGTTCATTCAGTCATTCAATCTTCAACAATTTTCCTGCAAACTTTGTCCAAAATGGCAGGGAGAGTGGGTGTTAGGGAAGAAATGGCTCTGGGTTTGTCATACTCCTTAAAGCTCATTTGAGAGCAAGGAACAGAGAGCCATTTAAGTGAACACAAGGAAGGAGGGATTCCCTGTAGAAACCTGGCTTGTAGGAGGAGCCTTGAAGCTTCATGGACGTGGTTGCCAGGCAACCTGGAGCTGTGGCCACTTCTCTGCCAGCCTGATTCCCTCTCCCTGCAGACTATGTCCCTAAGGCTTTGTGCTTCTCCTCCCCCAAACTCAGTGGGTGACAGAGTCTGGGTTATCATGTAACAACCCCAATTTTATTCCAGGGTCAGCATCACCTGACTGTGGTTGGGTCTTTCTGAGTTCAAATTCTAACCCCCACGAGGATGGGGTAATCTATTTCAAACCTGGTTGTCTGCTGCTTTATCCTGAGCAAGGAGGGGAGACACGTCCAGAAAACATAGAGTCAGTAAGAAGGCACCCTTTCAGATGACTATTTCTACACTATTTTTATTTTATCATCTTACCTTTCTTTCCCCAAGACTGTTAATAAGCTCTGAGAGCCACAGTAATAAGCCACAGGATGTCTGGATTTATATTTCCAACCTTGTCACCTACCGATTTTCTTCACAAGTCTGCTCTTCTAGGCAGATGGATCCACTCTGCCAATGGAACATGCCAGGCTCTTTACTGCCCCTTAACTCTGCTCACACTTTCTGCGTCATCCAGAACGTCCTTCTCTCCAACTCAGTCCTTAAAACCCAACTCAATTTCGCCTAGCCTGTGTGGCTCAGTTGGTTGAGCATTGTCCCATGCACCAAGAGGTCATGATTCCATTCCTGGTCAGGGCACATGCCTGGGTTGTGGGCTCAGTCCCCAGTAAGGGGCATGCAGGAGATAGCCAATCAATCTCTCCTTTCCTCTCTCTAAAATCAATAAGATTTTTGTTTTTTAAAAAATCCAGCTCAGTTTCTGTCTCCTCCATGAATCTTCTACATGGTTCCAGCCTGCAGGGGTCAAGATCCTCTGAGTGTAGCCTTTATTGTTTCTTCCATCCATTTGGTCATCGCCTATATTATTGTCAGGGAAAAACTAGTGAAAGACCCACAAATGGACAAGAAAAATAAAAAGATCACTGAGTGTCCTGTTGAGGGTACCGTTCCCCATTACCTCTGCCTCTCATTGTCTTTGAGTTATTTCACATCTCTGTAAGTCATAAAAAACTGATAACAATGCCAATGATTTATGTTCATAGAAATACAAATTGATTGTGTCCAATTGAATTCAATTGATTATTGACCTTTGGATAGACTTCTTCCCACCCAGGTGTAAAGTCACTTCAGTATTCTGACCACCTGTATGTATTTGGTTCTTGGAATTCTCTTTTGAACCACTTAGAGTACCTCAACTGGTTTCCTCATTAATGAATGAGTTAAATAAAATCTATATATTTTGATGAGTCACAAATTGACTGTTTCCCCCCAAATGACATTATTTAACTTTTGAATGAAAAAAAAAAAAGAGAATGGTTTGGCACAATGTTTTGGGGAGCAAGCAATAGAAATTAACTGTAGCTATTTTTAAGCAAAAAAGGGAAGATCATGGCTTGTAGAATTATAGAGAGCCCAAAGTTGTGGGCTCAGAAAATGGACTAGAGCCGTGGGTGGTCTGATGGCAAGACTATAGGCACAGGCACAGGATGGACTGACTTGGAAACCACCTTGGACACTGTGACCGCTGGACATCGCTGCTGGTGACCTCTAGCCACTGCCCCAGCCACTGACCGCTGGATGCTAACGGGTCCCTGAGTGTTTTCATCTCTCACTCAACATTTGAAGTCCTGGGCAGGGGGATCCAACTGCCAAGGCCGACGCCCTTATCCTGGCCTTCTGGGAGCACACTCCCCCAAATAGGGAAAGGGCTGCCCCAAAGTGACAACTGTCTACCAGTCTTTTTTGAGACTCAATTTGTGCTTCTGTAAGTACTGTCACCACAAAGTACACATGTTCCTTGTTTAGACAGTGAGGGCCCAGTCCGCAAGGCCTTGTGGAGACATTATGAGTTAAATATGTTAAATATGGAATTAGAGAATGTCTATGCTGGGCGGGTCCCAGAGGCCAGCTCCAGCAAGTCCTCTCATTTTCCTCTTGAGGTCACTGGGCTGCATGCTTTGCGGTTCTGTGTGGCCTTTAAGATGGGCCCAGTCTCACGGAATGCTTTGGGGATTGTCCGTCAGATGTTCATGACATGGGGCACGCCGGCTCACCCCCAAATCTGGTGATTGTCACCAGTGGGAGGGAACAGCCGCCAGCTGATTTAAAACAGCATCCTGAGTAGTGTTTGGCTCCTGGGCTGCTGCCCAGCTTCGTTGGCAACAGACCTCTCTTCGCGGTATGTTTTGCTGACGTGGCTGGAGGCACATTTTTCTGAGGATCCGCTTGCAAAATGAAACCCTGCTCTTGAAACCCTCTGCACATCGCAGCTGTGAAGAGATGTGAGCTAAAGGCCAAGGGCAGCCTTCCAGCAAGGCCCCCGGGTCCCCCGACCCTGGGAACTCAGCAGCCACGGCTTACCATGCCCCTCTCCGGGGCCCTTTGGGGGAAATTGGTCTTCTTTAGTGCCTTTCTTCTCTTTGCTGAGGCTCTGTCCTCCCTCTCCTGATTCTTCCTCTTCTCTCCTCTCATTCACACCCCAATTTCCAGAAGGCAGGACACTCCACCTTAGACCCAGGGGTGCAAGTGTGACCACTGGGCTTACTCAACAACCCAGCTTGGAAGACAAGGGTGTTCCCTCATACAGCTGGGGGCATTAGGCCTGGACTGGGGAGTCCCCAGTAGGGTAAGGGGTTCTGGCAGACAGGCATGTCATCTGTCCCCCAGAGGGAGGCCCTTGGGGTTTAACGGAGGTGCCCTGCCAGGTGAGGGCAGGAAGCTATGTGCCCAGCTCTCTGTCTCTGTGGGGTTGCTTTCTCTTCTCCACCCAGGCACCCTGCCCAGTTCCAAAGAGACCCAGTCTGCTCATTGTGGCCCCTTGGCAGCCCTTCTCTCCTCTGTTTCCAGTCTGATCTGGTTCAAATCACCCCACTGCCTCTTACTGTGAGACCTTGGGCAGTTTCCTTCGCATCTCAGAGACTTGGTTTCCTTATATGTAAAACTAGAGGCCCAGTGCACTAATTCATGCATGGGTGGGGTCCCTCAGGGTGGCCTGTGGAGATCGGGCCCCAGCTCGTGCCTCCAGCCTCGCAGCCCTGCAGCCCCACCTGGCACCCCACGTTGGCCTGGTGCCGCTCACCTGCTCCACCATCCCGCCTGTGGGGTGATGGGTCAGGGCTGGGTCCCCTGCCTCCACTGCTAGATGCCATCTGTGGGGCGATTGGGACCCCACTCGCACCTGCCTTGACCTGGCGCCACCCACTCACCTGCTCCACCATCCCACCACTGCCCTGCCTCCACTGCTGCTAGCGCTGTGTCGCCTATGCCCACCATGTTCTGCGCTGCCCCTTGGTGGTCAGCGCACGTTATAGCGAGTGGTCAAACTCCCGGTTGAATGACCACCCAAGGGGACAATTTGCTTATTAGGCTTTTATTATATAGGATGGTGATGACAATAAGACATGTCCCAAAGACAGTGCATACATATAAAGTGCACGTAGATCTATTATTGTTGTTGTTTTAGTCTTTCTTTCCGGTTGGATTAGGTGATGAATATCTTTCTTTTTCTCTCATCTTTTAATTTCCTACTATGTATGGCACCCAGTAGGTGTCCAAAGAGTTGTTGGCTGAGACACTGGGGAAGGGGGTTAACACTGCAGAGCTCCGACTGGTATCTGCTGCTGCATCTACTTAATGTTTATCTGGTTCTGAGAGGTAGGGAGCAGTACCCATCTTACAGATGGTGAAACTGAGGCTGAAAGGACAAGGAGGTAGTGAACTCAGCCTCACTGGGCTCCAAAGCCCACAGTCTTCCTATGACACCAGGTTTAATTCCACCTCTTCCTACTGTCCTCTCCAGTTCTTCTGCTCTATCAGTCAGCAAACAGCCCGAGTGTGATTGACAAAGCAGCAGGAGAGAAAAGAACGGTGAATCAAGGTTTTCCTGTTTTGTCTTGTTTTTAAACCCCTTGTAGACATTTGCCTGCCCATCTGAAATAGTCTTGGGTCTCTTGTTTGGAAAGAGCCCCAGATCCTTGCATGCAAAAAACTCCTTCTTTGTATTTCCTCATAAAAGTTTTTAGCTAAAAAAGTGGAGGTTGAGCCTTGCTTCCCTCGCTCAGGAAAGCCGGGGAGGAGAGGAGGACCCCACCACGCTTCTGGGTCACCTGGAGCTTTTCTGCCCCCAGAGTCTCCTAATTGGTGAGGGAGCTTACCAGCTATGCCCACGTCACAGCCCTGGCCAGTCAGGGGTGGCAGTGTGGTGAGGGGGAGGGTGTGAACATCCGGGAGTCACATCCACCCTGTCCCTTTACTGCTTCTGGAGCTGTTCAGAGTCTCAGTTCTCCATCTGTAAAATGAGAATTGTGGACGAAAGGGGCCACATGCTAACCTGACAACCTCAGGGGAGGCCTGCATGGCGGTCTTGCAAACTCAGAGACCTACAGTAACCACAAAGGATGGTCTGAAATTGAACTTTAACTAAAAGCAGTTATGGTGGGTGGTTACACCCTAGGTCGGGATCTTCACTGACAAGGTCAAACTTTACCTTAACTGAGCCTATCTGTCTTTTTGCATCTATAATAACATATCCTTGAAATGTCTGGGTAACTTGTAACTTCCCTTTTTCTGGACCCCTTGGGGTACAACCTAATGTGCTGGGCACCAGGACAAATACCACAAATTCCTTCATTATCATGTTAATTATTCCCACACCCACCTAAGTATGTGTCTATCATTTTACTTTTTATCCAATCCCAGGGTTCCCCCCACTGCCCCCACCCCCACCCCTGCTTTGCTTTCTCCGGAGCATTATCTCAATTCATTGAGGTTCTGCCTCCCGGCATATGTCGACAGACAGTTGGCTCAAATAAACTCACAAAAAATCCTTTACAGGTTTCAATGATTTCTTACGTTAACAGAATAAGAGAACTCACTTCGTGGGAGTGGTTGTGAGGATTAGATGCGATGCATGCAACCACCAAAACCACTATGTTTTAATACACGGTGATGTTTCCCACTCCCCAGATGATGCCTGGGATAGAGGCTCTTTATTTCAAGAAAGACCTCACACAGTCATTCATGTCCTGGGGTGCTCTCAGTTACTTTATCTTGAAGGACCAGGTGCTTGTGTGAATGAGATGTGCTACCTGAAACGACCTCCATTGGTGGTCCTTTGGCCATTCACTAAGGTCATCTGCAGGAATTGCTAAAAGGAAGCTAGGAAGTGTAGCCAGATTTGGAGCTGATTCCTGAGGGTGTGGTGTCATAACTTTGCAAAGTGAGTGTGAGCAAGTCTTTTAAGGACACTTAAGAAAGCCCTAGTCAGTGGTTACATTACGGATACCACGGATACCACGCTTCTTCACATCGACACCTCCGGGATGAATGAACAACCAGCTGCCCTAATGTTATGCAAATAGGTGCTCCAGGCTTGGGATAAAAATTCCATCGAAAGCATCCTCCAGATTCCAAAAGTGCTGTATCACCAAGAACCCAGATTGGTGGGGAGGGAAGCAGCTGAGCTCAGAAACCTCTGATGACTGGAAAGATGGCTTCGATGATGGCAAAGACCCTGAGTGCAAAGATGAGTTGGAAGCAGCTGCATGAAATTGAGTTCTGGAATGAGGGTGAAGAAAGCAACTTTTCTACATTGATACATCAGTCCATGTAATATGTGATTGTAAGCATGCAGGGTAGGTAATAAGTTAATCGTTAGAAATCGATGTTTAAATATGTCATTGACTTTAGCAAAAACTGTATATTCAATTAGGTCACACATCCTTGTATCTTTCGCATGGGGCAACGGAGACTCATATTTTTGGATTTTTTTATTTGGGTGCTGTTGGTGCCCCCCTTTCCCATTTCCAGAAGGCCCCACTCCTGACAGCTACCTCTTTTGACTCTGACCCAGGACTTCCTCTGGCTGCCTGCATGAGGAGTGGCTGCAAATGCCAGGGCATTAATAACTCAGCAACAACCCTCACCCAGTGACTGATGGGTTTGGAGTATAAATTCTTTGGCTCTCTCATCCCTTAAAGGAGATGATGCTGAAGAGTGTTTTGCACTGGACTCCACACTTCCCAGGGGGGTTAAGCTCCAGGTGCCCCAGGGTTAACCTGCTCAATAGCACACCCTTTATTGGCCAAATTCCGTTCTCTGTATCAATTTCCCACTGGACTTTGGTGCCTCGAGGATCCCCTGCACATAAAGTAGATTGACTAGAATGTCTGCAGGGTCTGCATTTTGGGAAATCCGACCTATATAGTAAGCACATCTGATAAAAGATAGCAGTTGTGATGATCACTCTTATTATTTTGATAAAGATCAGGAAAAGGCAGTTCCAGCTTCGTGCTCTCCTTTCCTTGTGGGAGCCCAGCCAGAGATCTTTTAGGCCTGCTCAGGAAGCGGGAGGTCTGACTATATATTTATCTCAAAGCAATCTCAAAGTGATTCATTCTCTCTCTCTCTCTCTCTCTCTCTCTCTCTCTCTCTCTCTCTCTCTCTCTCTCAATTATATGCTTGAGCAGCTAAGCCAAAAATCGGTCCATCCAAAGCAATGAAAAGCTTCCTTTTCCAGGCCTTGGGGATTTCTCTCCGATCAATGAGAAAAACACCGCAGCTGGAAAACAGCCGAAACCAAGAACAGGGCAATCGTGTCTTAGCTGTTCAGATGAGCTAAAACACCATTCGAGTGTGTTTTTAGAAGCTTCTTTCATTTTCCAATATGGAATTAGAGGGGGTTGTTATACACATGACCAGAAATTTCTCATTCATTTTCCAACCCTTTTGTCCCCAAACTGGAATTCATTTGTGAAATTTGTTGTAAGGTATTTGCTGTTATACTATGTTACATATGATTAGTAATAAAATAATGACAGCACAAATCATGAAACTTGAAGTTACCATGTGCTAAGGACAGCACATGTTTTATCTCAGCTGATCTAATGATACTATGAAGAGGTCACTGTTATTATCTCTATTTTATGGGTGCAGTGATTCAGGCTCAGAGAGGTTAAATAACTTGTCTGAGATCCTACAACCAGGAAGTAGCAGAATGGGGTTACAAACCCAGGTAATGTGGCTTCAAAGCATGGGGTTTTAACCATGGGAAGAGCAACCTGCTTTTCACATCAGAAGGAAAGAAGGGACAGACTGGCTTGGTTGATTTTATTGGTTAAGGCTGGGCTCACCCTGACTTGCCTTCCCCAAGGAGCAGGAGCAAGGTGGGTTTGATTTTCATGCCATTTCTCCTTGTTGCTCTCTTTTGTGGAGGCGTCAGAGAGTTTTGTAAACTGGGTTCTTGCAGCTGCAGAAGGGGCTATAGCCACAGTGATTTGCACATTTTCTGGGTGTGCTGTGCCCAGCTGCTGGCGTGGTCCTCCAGCCTGCACGAGACACCTCTGTGTCCACACACAAGCCAGTTTTCACTGGAGCCCACTGCTGTATTAGGGAACAGTGATTGCTTATCTAGAAAGACAGAGTGATGCAGAAAACATATGATTCTAGTCATGTGCCACCGATGGTGATCCACTTTCGGGGGATGGGCACTACTGGTGCCCAGGGAGCCAGGAAGTGGATGGAGAACAAGGAAGATCTCCAAGGGTCAGCTAGGGGATGATACAGGGAATACAGTCATCCCAGGTCTACCCAGCCATCATTCACTGTGTGACTTTGGCCACACCACCCCTCTGCTCCATTTCCTCCTCTGTGAAATGGGTGGATTGTTCAGAGGAGCCCCAAGGTCCCTCTGTACACTCAGGGATCCATGAGCAACACTTCCTGCAGGCGACTTAGACACCTCCACCCCTTGCTCCATGTGCTGTCTTCTCTTTCCATGTACTTGGGCTCATTTGCATGGTTACGTGTCTAGTTGAGGATTCAGCTGGACTGTAAGTATGAGAGGCCAGTGAATGAGAACTTCTTTGTGTTTGGATTTGCACAGAGTAGGTCTAGCACAGTGGTTCCCAACCAGGGGCAATCTTGCCCCCTTAGGACATTTGAAATATTTGGAAATATTTTATGATTCAGGGAAGGGTGCTACTGGAATCAAGTGAATAGAAGCTTGGGATGCTGCTAAACATCTGCAACGGACAGGACAGCTCCAAAAGAAATGATCTGGTCTACAATGTCAGTGGTGCCATGATTGAGAAACCCTGGCCTAAAGGATGTTAGATGGATTCACAGTAGACACCAGGTACTGTGCAGTCCCTGATTTTCCCTCCTCTTCAAACTCCTTTCTCCCAACAATCAGGAGACCACCAAAAAATAATTATGGCTAGCTCAAGACACAGTTAATTTTTAAAATACATATGTTCTTATTGATTTTTAGAAAGATAGGAAGGGAGAGGAACATCAATGAGAGAGAAACATCATCAATCAAGCGGTTGCCTCCTGCATGCCCCCTACTGGGGATAGAGCCCAAAACCCAGGCATTTGCCCTGACCAGGAATCAAACTGGTGACCTCCTGGTGCATGGGATCATGCTCACTCAACCAACTGAGCAACACAGTCCAGGTTGACACAATTATTCTTTTCTTTATTATTATTTATTATTATTTTTGTTGATTTCAGAGAGGAAGGGAGAAAGAGAGAAATAGAAACATTAATGATGAGGGAGAATCATTGATTGGCTGCCTCCTGCATGCTCCCCACTGAGAATCAAGCCCACAACCCAGGCATGTGCCCTGACTAGGAATCAAATTGGAATCGAACTGTGACCTCCTGATTCATAGGTTGACGCTCAACCACTGAGCCAGGCTGGCTGGTCAGCACAGTTATTCTTAAAAAAAAAAAAAAAAAAAAAAAAAGTAATACATGCATTCATTAAGAAGTTTAATACAAAATGGTTCAAAAGGGCACACAATGCATATTGATCATCTTGCACATATGTGTATCCTGGTCTTCCTCCCCCTTCCCTACAGGTAACCACCATTCACCTATTTCTTATATATCCTTCTAGAGCAGGATTTCTCAATTTCAGCACTAATGACACTTTAGATCAAATAATTCTATGTCATGGGGCTGTCCTGTGCATTTTAGGGTATTTAGCAGCATCCCTGGCCTCCACCCACTAGATTTCAAAAATGTCTCCAGACATTGATAAATGTCCCTGGGGGCTCTGGTTGAGAACCACTGTTCTAGAGACATCCTTTGTATATGCTAACATATCTGTATTTATGAAAATATGTTTTTTCTTATGATGTTTGGCACATGGTAGATGCTCAATGAACATATATTGAAAGAATGAATAACTGAGAATTAAGTAATTTAAACAATCAATATAATTTTATCTTAAAGGCCCCAGGAGTACAAGTTATATCTATCTTAATGCAAATACAGGATATGAAACAATTTTTTCCTAATTTTTACTTTATCAGTTTTGCTTTAAGGAATACCATCTCTTATTTATTTATTTATTTATTTATTTATTTATTTATTTATTTATTTAATTAAGGTATTATATGTGTACATATCTTACCATTGCCCCCCCACACCCCCCAATGTCTTGCATCCGTTGGTTACTCTTATATGCATGTATATAAGTCCTTCAGTTGATTTTTTATTTCCCCCACCTCTCCCTAACCTTACCCCTGTAATTTGACAATCTGTTTGATGCTTTACTGCCTCTGTATCTATCTTTTTGTTCATCAGTTTATAATGTTTTTCATTATCCCCAAATGAGTGAGATCATGTGGTATTTTTCTTTCATTGACTGGCTTATTTCACTTAGCATAATGTTCTCTAATTCCATCCAGGTGCCTACAAATGGTAATAATTCCTTCTTTTTTATGGCAGCATAGTATTCCATTGTGTAGATGTACCATAGTTTTCTGATCCAGTCATCTGCTGACGGGCGGAATACCATCTCTTTATGCTTCCCCAGCTCTGTTCATCTCACTGCTAAAGACTCGGATGAGGGGACATGTTCCAGATGTCTCAGGGGTCCATCCTCAGAAGCAGCTGGGCTGCAATAAGGAGATGACAGTCCCCCCCTGCACGAGAGAGTCTCCTTCCCCTCTCTTATCAGGTTGAGAGAGGCATCAGGGATGAGCCTCCTCTTCCCCCCAGGGGCCCCTCCCATCCTAGCTGTCCTGCTCTGCCAACATCTGGCTTTCGTGATAAGCTGTGGCCTTGATTCCGGAAAGAGCACCCTTCCTAAGAAGGTGGCGGTATTAGTCCAGCTTGGGCAATCAACTCAAAGTCCATTTCGTGTAATTCTGGGAAGCCTGCCCAGTTTCTTCCTGGACTGCAGCTGGGCCTGGGATGGTCTGTGGATTTTCCATGTTTCCTGGAGTGGAGTGGGTGGGGATCTGGGCAGGTGACCTGTGCCCACAGCCATCAGGACCTGCTCAGAGTAGACACTTCACCAGGGCCAGCTTGCTTATCACTTACTCTGGAGTCCGGGTGGGGTGTATATAGGAATGTATAGGGAGTGCACAGTGAGGGTGAGGGGGGCAGGGCCTCATGAAGCCTCCCAGGGAATAAGGTAGATTATAGTCACCGATCATGGTGAGCAGTGTGGCCGGATGTATTGGCTAGGACTCAGCTGAGGCTGGGCTCCGGGTCTCTCTTTGTAGTGACTTTAGGAAAACTTACTACACAGTGGCTCAGGGCTTCAAAGATACATGTCCCAAGAGAGAGGACTTGGAGAAGTTTCATAGTCCTGTCCAACCATGAGGTCCAACTGTGAGGATGAGGTCACCCAAAATGGTTTATGCCACACTACTAGTTGAGGTAGTCACAAAGACCCAGTAGGTTCAAGGTGAAGAGACCTCTTGATGGGAGTGTCAAGGTCACATTGTAGAAGAGCATATGGGATAGGAGATACTGTTGTGGTCATTTTTGGAAAATGCCATCTGCCACAGGCTTGTAATGGAATCCAATTCTGGAGAAAAAGGTGAGATCCAGGCTTCTCTATGTAAAATCCAGGAGCCTTAGAGCTCCACTAGCTTCCACTGGCTATTCCCTGTTAAGCTTCTCTCAACAGCTAGGGCAAGCCAAGATCAGGGACAGATCCCAGGGACCCAGATGTGTTCTCTGCCCAAGTCTCTTCTTTCTTCAGGTCCTCTTGAGCCTGCATTATGTTTCCCTGATGGGAGGTTGGGGCAAAGCAGGAAAGGAATATTCAGGTGAGTTTGCTAAGTCTGTGCTTTTAGGCCAGCAACTTTTGTCCATTCCCAAATCCCTTTCACCTATTCTTGGATTCATCCCTTTTCCCCTCCTCCTTTCCTCACTATCAAATCTCTTCTCAGCATTATCCCATGTTCCTTCTTCAAGGAGTGACTTTTAATTTTTCATTGACCTGGAAACCTCCACTCCTCTGAGATTGCTCTCACATGGTGACTAGGAACCCTTTATCACCAAACCCTCTCAGTTCTCATCTTGTTTGCTTGGCCTCTCTGTGGCCTTGATCATGATCTGCCTGCCTTCTGGAACTCTTTTCTTAGCACCTCACATCTTCTTCTACCTCTCAGACTAGCTCCTTCTTTTTCCAGGATGCATCCTGGGTTCTCTCCTCTCATTGAGCCCCATGAATTCATCTGTCCCCTGACTACAGAATCTAATCCCTGTTTCCTACTTATTTCATGAGCTCTGAATCTCACATTTCCAAATTTCCACTAGATTTCTCAAAATGGCTGATTTCCGACCATCTTGGTTCTACTAGAGTAAAATTAAACTTAGTCTCTACCTCCCATTTTGCTCTATTCCTTCCCATGGCACTGAGCATCACCATGCTATCTACCAAGACAGAAACCTTAGAGCATCACTGATGTATCCTTATTCCACTGCCACATTTTAATTGTATGCAGTTCTAGCAAATCTATTGCCAGAATATCTTTTTAACCCTTCACTCCTTCATTCATTCACTTTTCACTCTTTTAGTTAGCAAATATTATTGGGCATATACCACAGGCACTGAAAATACAGCAGTAAACCAGAGTTTTTACATTCTATGAGGGGGAGAAAGACGACGAGTAGATAACCAGGCAAACACAGAGTACAGCAAATGGTGGTAAGTGCTGTGAGACAATAAGGGCTGGTTGAGGGTTTGGGAGAGGAGACAGGTGATTGTTTTTTGTCAGGTAAACTGGGAGAACCTTACTGGTTTGGTGACAGTAGATACAAGAAGGGGTCAGCTGTGTGGATATCGGGTCTGTCTTCTCCATCTCCATGGAAAGCCTCTCATCCCCCACCCCCAACCCCCCCAAACCATGGCAATCACCTTCAAAATGGCAATGACCTCTTTGCTTCCACTGTCATCCTTCCCTCTCCATCCTCTTTCAGTCGCTTCCTGTCTCCCAGAGGAAAAAAAGTCCTAACTATGGCCTACAAGGGCCTTCACAATTGCTCTTTCCAGCTAAGTCTTACTATGGAGGGCAGAATGCTCAGATGACCCATGGTCTTCACCCTTTATTGCCACCCTCTGTGTAATCCCTCCCCTTAAGTGTGGTTACTGGCTACTAGCCAATGGGATATGGCAAATGTTCCATTCCATAAGAATCTGTCTGGTGGAAAAAACCAAGATGGCGGCATAGGTAAGCACCTAAACTGCTGCCCTGCACAATAATTTCAAAACTACAACTAAAAGACAGAATGGACACCATCCAGAACCACAGAAAAGCTGGCTGAGTGGAAATTCTACAACTAGAAGGAAAGAGGAAAGCTCATGGAGAAGGAGCGGCAAAAGGCTGAGGTACAGAGACACGCATGTGCAGAGAAGAAGGGCAGCGGAGTGCCTGGCTGGCTTTCTCTGACGGGAAGGGGAAGGAAGCCCCCGACTGCACTGAACCCCAGTTCCGACTGCACTGAACCCTAGTTCTGGGCGAAACCCTGTGGACCCAGGCTCATACAGGGGGAGTTTGGACTGTCAGGTAGAGAGTTGGAGACTCGGAGACTCGGGGGAGCCATGGTGGCAGGGGTCTGGAGGCACGAGTGCGCACAAAGACTGACTGCAGAGGTTACCACAGGCTATCCCTAGCGGAAGGGAGTTGGAAGCTCCTGACTGCACTGAACTGCAGTTCTGGGCGAGCCCCTGGGGACCCATGCTCTTACGGGGGAAATCTGGACTGTCAGGCGGAAACTTGGGAACCACAGAAGGCAAGGTCTGGAGACTCGTGCACAAGGGCAGGGCTGAGGGGAAGCCAAGACTGTCTGCTCCGCCCTGAGACTCCACCCCTTCCAACCTGAGCACAGAGGCTTTTGCAATCTGGCAAGGCTAATCCTATAAGGCTGTCTCTAGCACCGAAAATCTCCCAGCGTAGACACAGCTGATCCTCACAGCCAACTGGCCTGCAGGTCAATTCCTCCCAGTGATACCAACAACAATCAAGACTTAACTACAACAAGGCTGTACACACAGTCCACAAAGGGATGCACCAAGAGTGTCCACCTCAGGTTAACTGGGGAGGCCAACCCACTGGGCCATATAGGAAACCTAGCACACAAAGCTACCCTACCAACTCAGGGAAGCAGTGAAAAATGGGGAGATGAAGAAACAGATCACAAACAAAAGAAATGGAGGAAAACAAACGACTGGATATAGAATTCAAAACCACGGTTATAAGGCTTTTCAAGAATATTCTAGAAAAGGCTGATAAATATAATGAGATCCTCGAAGATATGAAAAAGGAACAACTAGAAATTAAACATACACTGACTGAAATAAAAAATATTATACAGAGACCCAACAGCAGACTAGAGGATCGCAAGAATCAAGTCAAAGATTTGAAATACAAAGAAGCAAAAAACACTCAACCAGAAAAGCAAAAAGAAAAAAGAATCCAAAAGTTGAAGATAGTGTAAGAAGCCTCTGGGACAACTTCAAGCGTACCAACATCAGAATTATGGGGGTGCCAGAAGAAGAGAGAGAGCAAGATACTGAAAACCTATTTGAAGAAATAATGACAGAAAACTTCCCCCACCTGGTGAAAGAAATAGACTTAAAAGTCCAGGAAGCGCAGAGAACCCCAAACAAAAGGAATCCAAAGAGGACCACACCAAGACACATCATAATTAAAATGCCAAGAGCAAAAGACAAAGAGAGAATATTAAAAGCAGCAAGAGAAAAACAGTTAATTACCTACAAGGGAGCACCTATACGATTGTCAGCTGATTTCTCAACAGAAACTATGCAGGCCAGACGGGAGTGGCAAGAAATATTCAAAGTGATGAATAGCAAGAACCTGCAACCAAGACTACTCTACCCAGCAAAGCTATTATTCAGAATGGAAGGTCAGATGAAGAGCTTTACAGATAAGAAAAAGCTAAAGGAGTTCAGCACCACCAAACCAGTATTATATGAAATGCTGAAAGGTATTTTTTAAGAAGAGGAAGAAGAAAAAAGTAAAGATAAAAATTATGAACAACAAATACATATCTATCAACAAGTGAACCTAAAAATCAAGTGAATTAAAAATCTGAGGAACAGAGTAAACTGGTGAATATAATAGAATCAGGGGCATAGAAAGGGAGTGGACTGATAATTCTCAGGGGGAAAGGGGTATGGGGGGTGCAGGAAGAGACTGGACAAAAATCGTACACCTATGGATGAGGACAGTGTGGGGGAGGTAAGGGCAAAGAGTGGGGTGGGAACCGGGTGGAGGGGAGCTATGGGGGGAAAAAGGAGAAACAATTGTAATAATCTGAACAATAAAGATTTATTAAATTAAAAAAAAAAAAGAATCTGTCTTAGCTGACTTTATCGAGAGAGATTCTCCTGCTGGCCTCAAAAAAGCCAACAGCCATGCTGTGAACTGTCTGCTGAAGGGCCAGGAGGCAGGCAGCCTGGGGGACTGCGGGGACCTCTAGAAGCCCAAGGTAGCCTCCAACTTCCATCTGTAGGAATTTGGGGCTTAGTTCTGGAGTCACAAGGAAATGAACTCCGCCAACCACCTGAATGAACTGGAAACAGTTTCCCCTCGTTACGCCTCAGATAGGATGTCAGCCCCAGTCAATACTGTTTGCACCTAGTGGGCTGAGAACCAAGCAGAGCTGTGCGCAGTCCTGACCCACAGAAACAGTGAGATAATTAGTGTGTGCTGCTGGTACAAGCCTTCGGGTTGGTGGTCGTTTGTCACACAGCAATAGAAAACAAACACATCTGCCCTTTATATGCTGTACAAGACCTCAGGCTGTCCCTGCTCCAAACCAGTTTTGTTTTTCATGCCCCACTATGAACACAAATTCTGTACATAAATTCTCTAACCCTGTATTTTCTCTCTGGTAAAATCGTGTTTGTCTGCACACCCCCGTTCAAATCCTCTTCTCCTCCACAATGGTTAAATGTTGGCTCCTCTCCCACTCCTCAGCTCCACACTCATATGCTGGCTGGTATTTGCCTGCATGCCGGTCCTCTGTCTGATTCATCTGTCTGTCTCAGGATCTAGCTCAGTGCCTGACTCCTAGCACATCAAGGGTTCCTCAATTGAGGGGGTGCATGGGGGTCATGGATGCAGTTCATACTATTCATAAATCCCCTAAAATTATTCAGGGAATACTGCTTATGAGCAATTTTTTTCTGGGTCCTTAGCCTTCATCAGATTCTCAAAGAGGCTTGAGATCCTAAAAAGATTAAGATTGATTGAGGGAGGGTATCAATACATGTTTCTTGAGTTTAAGCTACTGGGTTATTGCCCACTAAGGGGATTTTCACTTTGAGCTTTGTTGCTAATTGTGGCTTTGCTAGAGAGATTTGAGGCTTCCTGGGCATTTTACAAGAGAGCTGCTATTTGGACATGTGTAAAAGCACAGTTATGTAGGCAGCCCCAGGCTCCACCCAGAGATGAAGGTGGTCCTGGCTGGGGAGAGAGAAAGGAGACAAGGACAGAGCAGGGGTTCAAAGAAGCCCACACATTCAAGAAAAAGAAACAGAGGGAGCATCCTGGAGACAAAGGGGGCAGGGGGCCATTTAGGTTGGCTAATTCTGCGTTTCTCCTTTTAATTGTGCCAGGTGCTAGGATAACTGTTCCCCACCACTGGCTCCCCTGGGCTCTCGAAGACTGCCTTTGGCAGTGCCAGTGTATTTTTAGGCCTTCAGTAAGTGGAACAAAGCCCTCTGAGAGGCAGCGCTGTGCTCTTGGCTCTTGGCTCAGGGCGATGCTCAGCAGCTTTCTGAGAAAGTGCAGGACTCCCTCTTCAGCAGCAGCCAAGATGTTTGTCCAGCCTCTCCTCTCTCTGAGGCTCCCTCCCACAGGGGCTGAGGAGAGGAGCATCCTTGCCAGCTGGAGGGGACTGGGATGTATGCCTGGGAGGTTTGGGGAGAGCAAGCAAGCTGGCCTTTCAGCAGGAGGGACACTGCACAGTGCTGATGCTTGCCTCCTCTAGTCACTCACTCTGAGGGAGAAAATGATTTGTCCTGGGACCACCTGGGGTTAGGGGGGCAGGGCAAGGAGCTCTAGGACAGGGGCTTGGGAGACTGTAGGCAGAAATGACCATCCCTGAAGGATGCAGTGAGGGGAGGTACAGGGCAGAGTCACCGAAAGCCACTTCATGATGACCCAGGTGATGAACTGTCAAGGTCAACCTTGAACACTGATCTGCCAAATATTTGCTTGGATCACTGACCCAGCGGACTTCCTGCCTTCACCCCTCCACGCTTGTACCCAGGCCTGTGACAACTGGGCAGCTGGACGCTTGACCCTGAAAGGGTCAGTACTCTTTCCCTAAGAGGCCTCTCCAAGCAGGTGTGGCTGGGGATGTGGGCCACAGGTGAAGGTGGATAGGCTGGGAGATAGGCCTGGCATTCCCATAGACTCTTTGTTTAAAGTGGCTATCTCAGCGGAACTAGTCTGATGTGGTCAAGGTTCAGCACAGCTGCCCACGTAAAACCAAACTCCACAAGGCCAGGCCTCCAAGGCCTTCTCCCTCTAACAGCTGTTCACCCACTGAGCCCAGAAGGAGAGGGAGGCCAAGAGGGGGGTTGGGCCAGGCCTGGGAAAAAGGAAAGAACTAACTCTGTCTCTCTCTCTCTCTTATACACACTCCACTTCTCCATCATGCTAAATTCTGTACAGGCTTTGGCCCCCGAATGCTTGTGACCCTGCCATTTACTCCTGCTCCATTTTACTGAATTGAAAACCAGGATTCAGAAAGACTAAGCAACTTGTCCAAGCTCACACAGCCAACGAGTGGGTGTCAAATCAATGACCACTGGATGACCTGCTGCTCCCAAGAAGGGGAGAGAGAGGGTGAAGGTCCTGCAGCTGTTCTCTGAGATTTTAGAATGGGGAGTGAGGTGAAGGGCTGGGGAGAGGGCAGAGCTGGGTACCTGTGCCTTTCCAAGATCATGATGAGGAGAGAATTAAACTTCTGCTGTTTTTTTTGTTTGTTTATTTTTGTCTCTGGAATCCTGATAACAAACAATGCACTTGTGGCCTCAGCCCCACTCTGCGTTTGTCTGTCCTCTGTGCTCAGGCTGCAGCCTCACCTCTGGCCATTGCAGTCTTTATTTATCCTTCAAGGCCCAGCTAGAAGGCCACCTTCTCCATGATGTCTTACCCAATCTCCACCTCCATAGGAACTATCAGTTCCTTTCTTTCTAAGTCTCCAGTCTCAGTTTACATCTTTTACTATGCTCATCATGTTCTCATTGGGGGGTTATAGCTTTCCCTCTGTATCTGTTTACCTTACTCTTTTTTTGTTTGTGTTTTGTTATTCCTCACCCAAGGATATTTTTTTCCATTGATTTTTAGAGACAGTGGAAGGGAGGGAGGGCGAGGAAGAGAGAGAGAACATCAATGTGAGAGAGACACACTGATTGTTGCCTCCCAAATACATGGCCCAACCGGGGCTAGGGATTGAATCTGCAACCCAGATACATGCCTTTGACCGGAATCGAACCTGAGACCCTTTGGTATGTGGGCCGATGCTCTGACCACTGAGAAACACTGGCCAGGGCTGTTCGCCTCTTCAGATGGAAAGAAAATGTGTTTGTTTTGTCTTAAGGGCAGTGGCATGCTGTAAACCAGCTCTCTGGAAGACAAAGTGCTCTGATATGTATCACTTGCCAATTCCCATGGTATAAATACTTACTATGACCAATTTCAAGCTATGGTGGCTTAACAACAGGCTCAAAAACTATCTAAATATTTAACAGTTGCCTCTTATGAACCAGTATTCACCACAATTTACAGGTCTGACCACTGTAAGCTTAAGATTTGCTTAAGATTGTGCTTAAGATTTGCACTTGCGCCAAAACCGGTTTGGCTCAGTGGATAGAGCGTCAGCCTGCGGACTGAAGGGTCCCAGGTTCGATTCCGGTCAAGGGCATGTAACTTGGTTGCGGGCACATCCCCAGTGGGGGGTGTGCAGGAGGCAGCTGATTGATGTTTCTCTCTCATCGATGTTTCTGACTATCTATCACTCTTCCTTTCTCTCTGTAAAAAATCAATAAAAATATATTAAAAAAAAAATTTGCACTTGGCTGGTGACTCTGACTCCTTGTTTGAATGGATTATTCAATTCAACTTTTTTTCTTCTGGAGCCCCTACTTTGTTTCTAGAAGAATTTGGAATGGTTGTCTGGGGAAGAGCATTTGTGAACATGGTGACAGTCCTTCTTTCCTCCCTTTTTTCCATTCCCTTTTTTCAATGTGACTTTGCAGCTTTTCGCAGCAAGTTCTAGGCCCAATTTCCCAGTCCTTGAATCAGGCCTGGCTTGTGACTTGACTTAGCTGTTGGGTTATGGTGGAGGTGACTTTATGACCATTCAAAGCCTGAGCCTCCAGAAGCCTCGAGTATTTCTGCTCTTGTCTTGGGGGCCTGCCAGGTATGTAAAGCCCAGGCTACCCTGTTGAAAATGAGGGGTTATGTGGAGAAGAGGCACACTACCTCACTAATCCATCCCTGATCAGCCAGGTCCAACATACTCAGAAGCTTGTCAAAGATGTGGGAGTGGGCTCAGCTTGGACCAAAAGACTCGCCCAGCCCAAACTGCTCACCTGTGTAATTATGAGCTAAATAAATGGTGGTTGTTTTAAACCATTAAGTTTTGGGGTGGTTTGTTATGCAGCAAAAGCTGACTGACAGAAGAACATCCTTGCATTCAGAGGAAGCCTAGCTTTTGACTGGATTGTTAATCTCTGAGGGAGGTAGAAATAGCCTCCTGCTCCCTGAAGCTACTTAGCTATGAGCAGGAGCTCCAGGGATCAGTACTGCTGACCCCTGCAGCACACCAGTCTTGGCAGAGTATGAATTCTCCCCTAAACCCAGCCTATAGGAACTAGAAGATGTGGACACACTGGCTCCCTGATAGAAGAGTTGGAAAAGAGGCCTGGATTGTGTGGGCACAGACCTGAGCTAAAATTATCTCCTCTAACTTTGTCTGTCCCAGGCCTGGGACTGAGCAATATAGCCTTAATAGCCTTTAAGAATGGGAAAACTCACAAATTCCCCTTGACTGCCCCGTAGAATAATTTTGTGTGAATGTGGGAATAAAGGGTCCCAAATTTAGGGTGGGGAGGAGGGAGAGAGATATGTTTTAAAGCAAATGTAATAAATTTCTACTTTCAGTTCAAGAGTAAATCTTGCCTTACTGTGTGAAGAAGTGTGTGAAAAACCCAACTCAGGCCATTCTGCCCTCTAGATTTGAAATGTCGAAACTCTGTAGTAGCAAAGGGGCATTCTAGAGAATGTGAGAGGAAGTAGGCCATGAAACAGATGTGCAGCTGCAGGTGGGGCTGTGTGTGGTTTTCTTCTCACAGCTGTGTGACCTTGGGCAAGTCATCCAATCCCTCTGGGCCTGCAAATGACAAAGGAAACTAGAAAGCTCCACAGTCCCTTTATGATGTGGTCTTTTCATTGGTCAAAGGGAAAAGCCAGAGGGAGCCAGAGAGACCACTGAATGTTGACTGTCCACTCTAAAGGGTACACACTGTACTCATTGTGCTGACATGATGCAGAGGCTGCCCTGCGCTCTGGTATCTCCCCCAGTTTGTATTTGGCCCTGGGATGCTATCGGAACATACACATTCAACATCACCCCCATTCCCTGCCCACCTTGGTTCAGGGACCAGAAGCCTTGAACCTGACTGAAGGTGGGGAAGTGTCAATAGTGTGTGAGGGTAATTAGCAGTCACTCCATCATGAGTGGCACAGTGTCTTCTCATTGACCAGCTGTGTGACCCTCGGCAGATTATCCCTCCTCTCTAACCTTCCATTTCTTCCTGTGAAAAATAATGTCACGTGAAACTTTTACAACATGGAGTCAATAAATATTGAATGAAAACATCTGTGGTGATGATACATGTTTTATTACTTAGGACATACACAGAAGTTAATTTTTTCCTGTTCACTTAATAGAAAATTATGCTGACTCGAAGGTCTAATTTCACCTCAAGCAGCCACACTACATACTCAGACCTTCTGAGCTGTTCTCATTTTCAGTTTCAGGACTTTGACTTTGCTTAGTTATTTGTGGACATCTGGGACACACTTTATTTTTCACTGTAATAATTTTTTACTGTGTCCCCTTCCCCCCGCCAGGACACCTTTAGTGCTTATCTGAGAGGTTTGCTAAAAAAATGAAATAAAATAGTCCATCACAAGCATGAAGTTTAGTGCCTAGACTAGTAGGCACTTCATCAACCATTGGTGCTCTTATTGTTATTCTCCAGAATACTGGCCACCTGCTCCTGCTAACCAGGAGTTAGATTCCAGTCTGGCTGGCAGGGCCCCTCAAGAAAACCACTGTGCAGGGCAAGTGAAGTGTTGAGAATCGATTCATGTCGCCTCTCTAGACTGCAGGTTAAGTGACCTGAGGTGCCACCTAAGGCCTTTCTACTCTCCTTCCTGATGGGGACAGAGAAACTATCCCCCCCCCCCCCCCCCCCAGAGTAACTGCTCACTGCCTCTGTTGCTATATGGGTCAGAAGAGACTCAAAGATGTCAGCTGAGGCCATTCTGCCCTCAGGAAACCTTTTCACCCCATCCTACAGCTAAGGCAGTGGAGCCTGTCCTTTCCCTATTTTTCATCAATCCATCCCCCTTCCCCAACTCTGCTCTGTGCTCAAGGGCCTGGCCCTGTGGACTACATTTCCCAGGCTCCCTTGCTCTCTGGTTTTCTGCAGGTTCAACCAATGGGAGGCCCTGGTGGGAGATTGGCACCTGGGAAGAAGTGAGAAGTGGGTGATGCTCCATCCCTCCCTCTCTGCTTCAGGTGGTGTTTCTAGCAATGACTCTGTCTCCTCCATAGTTCCACCTCCTGGTAATACCCTCTATTGCTTTGTCCCTCCAGCCCTAGGGGAGTAGCAGTTTCTTGCTGCTTCTGATCTCTGGTTTGCTTCACCCTCCCCTGATTAGGTTTTCAGCTCTTCTCTCACTTTTGTAACTCCTTATATTAATTCACTGTTGAGACACTTGACCTGGGCTTTGTTTTTCTAGTGGGACCCTGACTGCTGCAGTAGACATCTTGCAGAAGGCGGGGCCTCGGCCCCTGGGCCACCCCTCTGGACCTTCATTCAGCTAGATGTGTACCCTTGGCCCAACCAATTCCTGGTCCAGTAGGGAGGAACAGGGTCTAGAAGAGCCAGGATGGGGCTCTGCAGGGCCTGATACCCAGGGTCAAAGGGCAGCATTAATGCTGGGCACCCTGGGCGTTACCCCCTTCTCAGTGGGACACTTCTTACTCCTTGGACCTTTGGGAACTCATTCCCCTCTCCCATTCCCCTCTGCCAAGTTCAAGTTATTTCAAGCTGATTTCCTGTCCTCACCCATCCTGTGATGTAATGCACAAGGTCTTTCTTGAAAGAAGAAAAACCCCTAAACTCAGTCTCTGCTGGGGCATCCCCTTTGGAAGGTTACCTCCCACAGAGAGGAATCTTAGCCCACCCTGAGTGGATCCCCACCTTACTGTACAAAAGCCACAGGCCTGTGAATTGTCCATGTGGCCCTGTCCTCACACCTGCAGGTACAGTGCCTGCCACACCCTTCCTGTTCTAGACTCCCTCAGCTCCCACCTGTTCCCTCCCAACCAACACCCTTTGCTGCTCAATGGGTCAGCCAGGAAATGTGGGAAGATGTTTTTGGTAAACCACAGGGCTGTGGTTAACCTGTTGGGGGAGGAAGGCATTGAATGCACTTCTTGGGGTTTCTCCTGCCTGGCCTCACCCCTGGGCCACCAGGGCTCTCTGCTGGAGTGAGTGACATATATATTTAGAGTGGTAGCGGCTGTGGGAGCCCAGGGATAAATAATGGTGGTTGAGGATTTTGGGTGCACTTCTTCCTCTGAATTCAATTCCTCTCCAGCTGCCTGTCAGGTCAGGAGGCTCAGACTGCAGCACAAGCTACAAGCCCTTCATGCAGCAACCAAGGGACATGCTGTGCTGGGTCTTTAGACCTGAGAGGCCCCTCCCACAGAGAAGGGGGGGGGGTGTTGCCCAAGTGTTCTGGCTCCAAGGACCTTTCTGTGGGCCTAGGTGGTCTGACCTCACAGGCTTCCTTCAGGCAAATGTGGATTCAGCAAACTGCAGACACTCCTTAGAGTGTGGGGTGGCTTAGGAGGGTGTGGACCCTGTGGGAGCTCCTGAACAGCCCTTCTGAATGTGAGCTCCTGGGTGCTGCTGGGCTGCTGGGCACTCAAGGGGACTGGCTGAACCTCCAGCTGCGGGCACAGAGGGAAGTGCTCTCTGGAGCTTACCCCTAATGGCACTTGTGGCACATATTCTGGGGCTAAAACATGAAGGCATCCTCCTGTTCTTTGGAGGCATTGCTGGGGGCTGCCTGGAGGAGGCCAGAGACACATTTGTAAGGATGGTTATGCCCAAGAAACACTTGCCAATTTTCATTTTAAAAGTGGAACAGAATGTGCCGGTGTGGTGTGTATACATGTGTGTGATATGAGAGACTTCTGTTTGGCATGTGTACATGTACATTTTTATGTGTGTGCGCATGTGCATGTGCATAAGAATATGTGCATATGTACTAGTATTTCATGTGTGCATGTGTGAACAAATATGTGTGCACATATACACGTGTGTTCTGGGTAGGTATGTGAATAATAACATGTGTGTGTTTGTGCATTCATATGTGGCATGTGTAAGTGTATGTGTGCTGCATATATGAAGTATGTGTGTGTGTATTTGTGAAGAAGTGTCCAGACCATGTCATATTATTGGCTTCTGGTTTTGTTCTCTCTCAGGGAGGAGGCTACTGGATGGTGACAAGCCATCTGTACTGGCCAATCCTCCTTTCTGTCATCATCTTTTGCTCCAACAAATTTTCCTGCTAAAGGCTTCACCTGGAGCCAACTATGGGTTTAGTGTTGCTGAAAGATTATCTGTCTTACCCATTAATAAAGATGTGCATCTTTCTTGAGAAAAATTTGAAAAAGACAGAAAACCACAAAATAGTTCCAACACCCAGAGTCCTGGCTGTAGCCTACAGTTTTCCATTCAGGCCTACAACTGGGACTTGGGGGGACAAAAAGAAGAAGAAAACACAAGCATCATCGTTATCCCACACTGGACAAATCTTTGGAACTATAAGGTTTCCCAATTGTCTTCTTTTGTTGTTACTGAATTCTTCATGGTACATAGTCCCTGAAGACAGACCCACTGGCCTGGGTTTAAATCAAAGCTTCTCTGGCCTAAAAGTTGTTTCCTTGTGGTTGGGTCAGTCACTTAAATCTCCAGGTCTGTTTCCTCATCTCTAAAATGGGATAAAAATAACTACCTGGAACGGTACTTGTCAGGGTTAGAAATCTCTCCTCTGCCCCTCCCGCCTGCTTCTGGTGGTGTCCCTGGCAGTGGCTGCATCTCTACTGTGCCTCCAGCTCTGGTTGGGTGGCTTCAAACCATAGGTGCTGGT
This sequence comes from Plecotus auritus, assembly GCF_963455305.1. NCBI lineage: Eukaryota > Metazoa > Chordata > Mammalia > Chiroptera > Vespertilionidae > Plecotus > Plecotus auritus. Next base: position 80,584,927 of record NC_137782.1, on the reverse strand, counting down.
AACCCTACCTTCTCCCTTTGTCCCCTTTGTCCCCTTTTGTCCTGGCCTTAGTCATGGCAGCAATGACTTCCTGTTGTTACTAAACTCTGGGTCACCTCACTATCTCCTTTGGCTCCTCAGAAAACTGCAAAACAAATCCCTTGTGTTAAATTCCCTCAGTTGAAAGACCTTGTGTGGTTTTGGTTTTGTGCTGGGAACACACCTGATACAGACAGGACATAGAGGGCAGTGTCTGGTGTATAGAAAATGCTCAATGTGTGGCACTCAGGTCTGTGGCTGTGGCCCCTTATGGGCTTGTGACAACCTCACTGGTTTACCCCTCCCTCAATTGAAGAGGTCAGGAACCGTACTTCTACCCTACTCTTGATCAAAGCCCTAACTAGGCCACTTAGTTTTTAATAGGATGGCCTGTGGTAAGAGAATGGGCTCTGGAGTAAGACAGCCCTAGGTTTGAATCTCAGATTCACCATCACTTGTTGGGTGACCTTGAACACATCACTTAAACTCAGATGTGTTTTCTAAAACCAGGGGATATAAATAGTGATTCATAGCGATAGTGTATCTAAAACGCTTGATTGAAACAAAATGCTTGATGGAGAGGAAGTTATCATGTTTAACTATTATGACTAATATTTTCACCACAGTCCTTTCTTTCAAGAACTTGGGATCTTTTCACCTGGATTTGGGTCAATGAACCTAAACATGACTCATCCTTGTTCCCCCCACTATCTCTCGATAAGAAAAAATAAAGGTTGCTGGAAAAGGGATGGGAAAATATGCACAGGGGCCAAGAATCATTTTGGGAAGATAGGATAAAGATCCACAACCTTCCCTTTTGATGTTTGTCTCAAAGCATCTTGAATGGGTTGAGATGGTTATCACAAGAAGGAGGACCTCGACATGATGGAGTGTTGTGCTGGTGGGGTCTGAGTGTGCAGAGCCAAGGTCTAGACCAGTGGTTTCCACAGGGGGGCAATTTGAGAATGAGTTATTAACAGTGAATTTTTTGCATTTCTTATGGTTCTAGGGGCCTCATATCTACATATATAAAAGGCTAAGTGACCATCTGTCTGTCCAACTGACTGACCTTCTGACGAGCTGGCCGGCCGGCCTGTACATATGACGCGCACTGGCAATTTAAAAATAAATGTTAATTCACGCATGCATGATACATATAAAGCTCCTGCTGGAGCCAATTTGAATGTTGCATTTGGTGGGAAAGTTCTTCTCAGAGGGGATTTTCAACAATGTCACAGTGTTGTGCCGCATGCTATGCGATCGGCCATAGTACAAACAGGTTTAAAGTACTGTAGTGTTTGGGGATGTTTCAGACAGTTGTCTCTTAAAACAAATATGAGATCAGAGGATTCTGCTTATAGCAAATGGCTAATAAAACTTGGAGATGGCAAACTTGATAGCAGTTTTCATTTAGGAATGAATATTATTGAAATCCCCCATGAAATGATTTGTAACGGATATATTATTGAAGCTACCTTTGGAAATAGTATATCCATACATAATATTAAAAATATATCTAAACGTGTGATTCTTTGTCCAAAAAATGAGCATGTTCATAAATTAAATGGATATACTCGATGGAGATTTTTCACACCTATTTGAGTGATGATTCCATCGATTCAATGGATGATGACGGAAAGGGAAAATTTCCCATTGAATTTCTTAATAGTATTACTCTTTTGGGAATGCCATGTCATAAATTAAAATTGAAGTGGGTGCAATCATCATGCTACTGAGAAATCTTAATAGTAAATGGGGTCTTTGTAATGGTACTAGATTTATTATCAAGATTGCAACCTAACATAATCGAAGCTGAAGTATTAATAGGATCTGCAGAAGGAGAGGTTGTTCTGATTCCAATAATTGATTTGTCCCCGTCTGACACTGGTAGCCTCCCATTTAAATTAATTCAAAGACATTTTCCCGTGATGCCAGCATTTGCGATGACTATTAATAAATCTCAAGGACAAACTCTAGACAGCGTAGGAATATTCCTACCTGAACCTGTTTTCAGACATAGTAAGTTATATGTTGCTTTCTCTCAAGTTCGAAGAGCATGTGACATTAAAGTTAAAGTTGTAAATACTTCATCACAAGAGAAATTAGTCAAGCACTCTTAAAGTGTTTTTACTCTTAATGTGGTGTACAGGGAGATATTAGAATAAGTTTAATACATTTATCAGTCATTGTTTTTATCAATGTTGTTTTTATATCATGTTTTTGTTGTTTTTATAACATGTCTTTGTTGTTACGTCATGTTATTAGTTTATTTATTAATAAATTTATATATTATTTTCATATACATTTTACTAATTTTCTTTCATCTCTGACACTTCTATTATAGAGAAAGGGCGAATAGCAATATTAAAATATTTCTTCTAATTAATTTCCTTTCAATGTGCATGAATCCATGCACTGAGCCACTAGTCTCTATATATAAAAGGCTAAGTGACCAACCGTCTGTCATCTGTCCAACCGACCAGCCAGTACATATGACACACACTGGCAATTTAAAAATAAACATTGACTCGTGTATGCACAATACATATAAAGCTCTTGCTGGTGCTAATCGCACGCATGAGTTCTGATCTGTCATTATTGATTGTAAATTTGGTTGACACTTCTATTATAGAGAAAGGGCGAACAGTGATATTAAAATATTTCTTCTAATTAATTTCCTTTCAATGTGCATGAATCCTTGCACAAGGCCACAAGTACAATATATAAATATATATTGTGACATATTTATACATTTCAGTTCTCTATGTTTTGAAACTTTATTTGCTATTTTTTCATTACTTCATATTATTATTATTATTTTTAAAACAATTTCTTAGTGATTTTTTCCTCAGGACTTCAGTTGTCCTTTTGTTCTTTTATTTTTCTCTTTCATGGATGCCACGTTCTTTAGAAGCTTGTTTAGACCAAGTTAATGGCCTTTTAGGCTTCCTCCACGTGACTAGGCGTTCACTTTTTGAATAATAAGAATTATATGTCACAGGGTGACATCAGGATTTTAGAGATGCTTAGGTGGGGCATGGCCAAAAAAAGGTTGGGAACCACAGGTAGATGGTCACAGCAGGAGGGCCAGCGTGGTACACGTGTGACTGAGGACAGATGCACAGAAGTGACAATGCTGGAGGCTAATGTGCTGCTTCTCCACTAGACACTTAGAAGTTGTTCTTGGAATTCACCCTGCCCCTCTCTTCTCCTTTCTTGGCAACATACTTGCTTCCACCTGAAATGCCTTTTCATTTAATTTCCTATCCAGGAAACTTCTACACACCCTTCAAGACCCAGCTAAGCTATGACCTTTGGGCCTTTGGTGACATCCCCAGGCAGAATTGAACACATCATTCTCTGTGCTCTCAGAGCGGGTACACTCCCCTGTCGTGGCACTTTGCACATCCTCCTCTGTGCTTGCGTTATATCTGTACATCCTTCTATGATGGCCCCTAGCACATCCCTACAGTAATAGTAATGGCAAACTGTTGGGAACCTCACCTACATGCCAGACACTGCCAAGTGCCTCAGGTGCATTACCGCGCTGAGTCCTCACCCCTTCCCTGAGTCCTCACCCCTTCCCTCCGAGGTGTCTCCATCTCACAGATGAGACAGACGGCTACCTGGCTCTGCAGTCTGTGCTTTAACTGCCATCATTTTTGCTTGTGATCCCCACCCCCACCTCCCCTTCCCCGGGTCAAGGAAACTGGCTTATACCCACCTCTGTGTACCTAGTAGCTGACAGGGTGCCTGTCAGCAAGTGGGCACTTACTGAACGCCAGAAGAAACATTAAAAAACAAACAAACCCAGAAACAACAACCCAAAAAACCATTCTATTGTGCTGATGTACCAAGGTTGATTAAATCATTTCCCTTGTGCTGCTGTGAATATTTCCGGACACATCTCTCTTTCTTGGTCTGGATTATTTTCTTTGGGTCAGTTCCTGGGAGCCGAAAGTCTGAACCCCGGGATGTGGCGCTTCTTCGGGCTGCCACGTCATCTTCCCCCTCCCAGCGCGGCCGGCCGCGGAGGAGTGGACCCGGCTCTGGGCAGCTCCGCAGGCCTCTTCTCACCTTGACGTGGCGCTCTATCGCCCCCGCCGCTGCCTCCGACTCTGACCTTGGCCCGCACGGGTGCAGGCGGAGCCCGAGGAGGTGAGCGGCCACTTGCCGGGCGCGCCCTGCACCGCCGCGCTCCGCCGGCTGCTTCCAGCTGCGTCCCGCTCCGCCCCGAAGCCTTGCTGGCAGCTGGATTCAGCCTGGGGGAGGGGGGCAGCCCCACAGGCTTCCTGGTCTGAGCACTCCACTGCCTCTGGCTTCCTTATTTGGAGGGACAGGAGGTGGGGAGGGAGGAGGATGGATGGCGGCAGTACTGGGAGAAAGATGTAGGGCACAGGGAAGCGGGGAGATGGCGAAGAGGTGGCCCTGGGTGGGGCGGGGTGTTGGGAGTGGTTCAGCTTTCAGCCTCCTTGCCCATCGCTGAATGGTTGAGCTCAGCAGCTCCCCTGATTTCTGAAGACATTCCCGAGAGAAAGTCACTTTCTCGCCTGCACTGGGGATGGAACGCTTCTGGGGGTGAAGGTTGGGGGAAGGGGGAAAACAGGTTGGGTATGCTGGGCCCCTCACCCTCCCTGCGGGAACCCCCTTCCTTCGCTCTCTCCTCCCCTTTTCATCTACTTTCACTGGTATTTTCACCCCACCAACAAATTGGAGGCCAAGGACCTTCCGGTAAGAGCAGAAACACCTAGATAAAGGTGTCCTAACGGTTAGGATCATATAAGAGTTTTAGTAGGTCTTACCCACTAGCATAGTGATTGATACAAAAACCCAGACTGAAGTCATTCCATGAGGATTACTTTTGCTTAACTGGTGTCCTAACCAGTTAAGATCAATCTATTTGTCTGATGTTTTAGGGTTGCTACATAACATTCAGGATGCCCAGTTCAATTTGAATTTCAGATAGGCAATGAATACTATTTTTTATAAGTATGCCCCATGCAATATTTAATATAAGTATGCCCTAAATATTGCATGGGACACGTTTATACACTAAAAAAATATTCATAGTTAATCTGAAATTCAAATTGAACTAGGGATCTGGGTTTTAATTTGTTAAATCTGGCAACCCTAGTGTATTTTCCTGAATTTTAAACTCTCAGAATTCTGCACCCCCACCCCCGATCAACTTCCCTCTTTCCCCTTCTTGGTGGAGGTTTGGCTTCTAGATTCGTGCTCTTTTTAATATTCCTCCTCCCCTGGTTTTTATTTACTTAGCAAAGTCACACTGGGTCTCAATTTCAAAGTCTTTGATGTTATTAGCAGAGACTGGGGTTGATGCAGCATGAGTTTTTAGGAAGGTTTCTTCAGGACACTGGAAGGAAATTAAACCTCGGAAAACATGCTTGACATTCCTTTTTTCTTTCTAAAAGGAAAGTCTGCGGGTAAGGCTCCTTTATGGTCACGGGAGCACAAACAGTGTAGCTGAGGCCAAAACAGTCATTTCTCAGGCGCCCCCAACTGCAGCCCCAGTCAGTGAGTGATTTATCTCCAGCTGCACTGGCGACTTTCTCAGGGTTTCCATCCTCAGCTGAACTTGTTCAGGGAGGCCCTAAACTCAAAGGGATCTGAGAAATCAGCTAGAACAGGGCTTCCCAAATGGTGCTGTGTGCATGCATCCCCTAGGGGGCTGTACCAGACCCTGTGCCCAGGCTCACTGACTCAGGATTTCTGGAGGTGTGGCCCAGGCATTATGATTTAAAAAACAGCTCCTCAGATGATTCTAGTTTGAGACCCAAGGAACCAGAGCAGTGAATGGCTGGTGTGAGCTGATGGGTAAATACTCCAGCTTCTTCCCCTTGGTTGGGTAACTCTGAGACATGTTGGCCATCTCTATCCTTGGTTGCCCAGTTGCCCACAGCAGTAACTGGCTCCATAACCCCCCTGTATCGGCTTCCTTCACTTTCCAGGAAGTGCCAGGATGCTTTGGTTGCAAGCAATGGAAACCAGGTTTGGGTTAGCTTCCTTTCCCTTCAGTTCTCTCAGCTGCCCTCCTTTGTAAATCATCTTTATTCTCTGAGCTGGCTTCCATCATATTCCAAGCCTGCACACTCTCTAGATTATATCTCTGTTCCAGAATTTGCAACTTCAAGATAACTGGATGACCTCTGCACCACTCCCTGTGGCATTCCATGGGGATTCCTTTTGCTAAATGACTTCAGTCTGGGTTTTTGTATCAATCACTATGCAAGTGGGTAAGACCTACTAAAACTCTTATATGCCTTCCTAAACAGTCAAGTCCCACCCTGGGCTTGGGACAGAGTCAGACACACAACCTGCATGGTTGCCATGTGGTGGTAGGGTGGGGGAAGGGGAAGGAAGGATATTTTAGAGCAATCCCAAGTCTAAAGGAAGGGAGAGCAGAGAGGCTATAGGAGAGGCCTAAGCACCTCAGTTGATTCTTAGACAAGCAATGTCCTTTATAGCCGAGTTTCTTGAGGCTCTCTAACTATTTTACTAACCCCTGGCAAAGTAATTCTTTCTCTACTGCAGGAGGCCTTGGCTGTGTCTAAGGGGAGGTCCTATAAGACAGATCTTGGGACAAGGGTTCATGTGCCTGCAATTTATTAAGGAAGTTCTCCCAGGAGAAACTTCAAAGAGAATGAAGGAAGCAGGCCAAGGTAGGGAGGAGGCCAAGCCAGGGGCAATATCAGGCCAAGTCCCACAGAGGGTGGCTTCAGCCTGACGCTCTGGGGAGCTCTGAGTGTGAGGGATTTTGACCCGACTCAAGAGGGCTGGACTTCCATAGTCCTGCTTCCATTAGTCCTTTACCAAGCATGGCAGGCATGGCAGAAGAATATAAAATTTTAGGCACCTCTGCCTCCAGGCAAGGAGGCTCCATAGCCAGAGGGAAGATCTCTAAAGAATAGTACCAGGTGCACCCTTGGGGAAGCAAAAGCACATCAGAGCCAGGAGAGGTCAGGGACACAAGATGGGAAAAAGTGATCTGAGGACGGGTGCAGCACTGACATTGCCCACCCCATGCTGCCATGGCCCATTCAGCCGGGGCCCATTCAGCGGGGCCCCCCCCGCATGGTCTCTCACCCATAAACCAGACGCTTCAAATTCTGACCTGCAGGTCCAGCTCCAGCCACAGATGCATTTTGCTTAGCCCTCATTGTACTGACTCGCCAGCACCTTAATTAATTGCCAACACCTAAATCTCAGACGATTTTTACACAGAATTCCAGGTCTCTAGGTCAGATTTGTTATCACAGGCCCACATCTCCACAGGGCCACAGTTGGTGGATGCCATGGAGTCTGTCCAATCTAAGCAATTTCATCTGATGGCCCTAATGCCATCATTCTCTATTGTGCTATTATTATTCTTATAGGAGAGCTAAGAGGAAAGAGAAATGGTTTTTGTACCCATGTCTCTAAAGTGGAGGAAAATACACAGTCCAAGGAGGGTTAGTGTGGGTACAAGAAGAATACAGTCCAAGACACCATGAGGAAGCCTCCTTCCTGGTACCTGCTGGGCCCCTGGGCATGAGTTTGCCCCTTCTGCTATGAAGTGCATGCCCCACCAGCCTTGCTTTTCCACTGAGATCCAGCTGCTCTTCTACCCCTCCCCCAATCTCATTTTGTTAAAAGCAGCTGTTTTTCCCCTTCCAGCTCTCCAAATGCTGATTTCATTTCTTTCCCGACAAAAGTTTGGAGCCAGGAGGGAAATGGTTTGGCAGGAAACCAACAGGCAGAGGGTGGAAAAGACAGCGTGGAGAAAGCAGATTCTGCGCAGAGATCTGTGATGAGGGCTCCGAACAAAGAATGAACCCAGGCTTTGAAGACCCCAAGAGGCAAGCAAAACCCAGTCCGGCAGGGCATCCCCTCTGTGGAATTTTCTGGGTCTTCTCAGAGTCTCCCTCAACAACGTTAGCTGGGGTGGATCTCAAAGTTTATTTTCCCAATGCTTTTTCTTTCTGGTATAGCTGGAGAGAAGTAGAGACGAGGTGAGAGAAATGGAGGGGAGACAGCAGGGCCCACAGCAGATGAACCTAACGCCTGTCCACTCAGTTCTACAGGGGCATTTGAGCACTTAATGTGTGTGTGACTGGCGGGAAAGGAGACTTGAGAGGTAGCGAGATGGTTAGGAGAGGAGTGAAGACTAGAGAGCTGGTCAGCAGGCAAACCAGACTCAGGGCCTGTGAAGGATGGCTCAGGTCAGGAGGAGCCCAGCCCCACTTCCTGGGGTCTGACCTCCTCCCCAACACCCCAGACACAGAAGCCTCTTAGTGCTTCTCCTCGAAATCACATTCCCCTCTCAACCCAGATGACCAATATCTTTGACTAAGTCCTGGAAAAATTCCTTTCTGTGCAAAAAGAACTGAAAATTTCCAAAAGGAACACAACTGAGACACAGAAGAGAAAACCTGGGCGCAGAGAAACGGGTGAGTTTACCGAGTGCAGATTTCTGAGCCCAACTTGACCACACGTCTGGTGGAAGGTCCGTTTGGTGGGTGTGATGGAGGAGGTGTCTGTTCCTGGAATTCCTTAACTCAGTCCAGCCTGACAGGGACCTCCGTCATCTCAGGGAATTGGGATCTTTTGAATAATTCATTTTTCTTCCTCGGATATAAATTACAAAACTCTATTGGCATCTATTTAGCAGGGAGGCTAAGGGAAGGTGGGCTGCTGACGCTGCCTTAATCTCAGCTTGGTTTCCCAAATAGTTCAGTTCAGGAACCAAGCCTGCAAATTCCACTCAGGGAAGCAGCAGTCCTGCGGTTCATGAGGCCTCTCTGCATGTCATGCGGCTTCATGATGCCCATCACTGCTCCACAGTGTCACCCAGTGCTCCTTCCCTCATCCCCCAAGCTTTCCTCCCTCCACAGCCGCTGGAAGGGCCCTGGTAATGTGCTTCTCTCTGTCTCTCCAAACCTCCAGGTTGTCCCATTCTGACATGAGCTCTGTGGGCGCCCACTTTGTGTTCATCTATCCTGGGGCCTAAGAGGTTTCATATCATGTCATCGTCAGAACACCCTTGGCCGTGGATACCCACCTACCCTGTTTTAGGGTTGAAGAAAACGAGACATGGAGAGATTAAGCCACTGTGGGTAGCAAGTGCAGGATTTGAACCCAGCTAACTCCAGAGCCTCAACTCTTCACTACCTAGGATGTTTCATCAGAAAGCTGCGACCTGCAGGCCCCAGAGATGCTCCGGCTGCACCAAGGGAGAGGAGGGCCAGTGGCCCTGAAAAAGTGGGGTCAAGCTCAAGAGCATTGTCTTTAGCATCCCCAGTTCTCCACACCATGTTGCATCTTAGGTTCCCCACTGCAGGCCTGGCCCAGCCAGCAAGAACTGTCTTCTCTAGAGACCCATGCCATCAGGGCCCATTCACTGCTGGGCAGCTATGACGGTAATGGTTTTTTATAGTACAAACAACATAGTGGCCAGTCCAAGCTCTGGATTGACTGGTGAAACTGACCAGTGAGGGGAGGGGCATCTCTGGGGTCCATTTGACTCAGGTCACCAGCTGTCTCCCTGCCCCCTCCTGCTGGCACAGTTCTGGGAATTCCCATCATAACGGTCACTCTTTAAAGGCCACTTGGATAATTGTTTTATTTTTCTAAATCTGAGTTTATTCAAAGAAAACTGACTTTGGCTTGGCATGTGAAAAGGTCAGGACATTACATAGTTGGCAATGTTTACATGCTTGAAAAGACCTTCGATTTTTCTGAATATGTAGCTTCCCTAGGCCCTTCACAGCAAGGTGTTTCACCCATTTTGTAGCATCAGACATAAGGGTTTTTAAAGGGCATCTGGAAGCAGGAGCATTCTGTTTGTGTCATTCAGAGGAATGGTGGTAGGCCAGGGACCCCACACTTACTGGAGGGATTCATTTTTGCTTAAAATCTGAACATTACACACTCATTCTGGAATTTGACAGTACTCATTCTCTTTTCCTTTCACAAGCATTTTTTAAAAGGTATTTTTTATTGTAGGTTAAGCTTAATTTCCCCTGACTCTTCATTTGAAAAATTTTAAAGCATAGAAAAACGGGAAGAATAGCTATTAAGTTTACCAATAGTTAACATTTTGCAGCATTTACTTTAACTCTTTCTCAATATAGAAACATATACATTGATCCAAAATATCAGTAATATTTCCTCCCCCCTCCTTCCTCTTTTCCTTCCCTTTTTATCCTTTTTTTCTGAAATATTTGAGAATAAGTAACAGACATCCTGATATTTTACCCAGATATTTCTGCATATATCTTCTAAGATCATGAATCTTCTCCTTCATAAGAACAAAACCATTATCACACCCAATGAATTTAACCAGATACAAATCTTGTCTTTTTATGTGGCTGCCCCATATTCAAATTTTGCTAATTATCCCAGTTATGTCCTTTCCCCCTTCCATCCAGGACCCAATCATGGCCCATCACCTTTTGCTGCTGGGTCTCCTCAAGCTCCTCTCACCTGGAACCTTTACCCAGCCTGTCTATTTTTTCAACACTGATAGAGTTCAGGCCATTTGTTGGGTAAAATGTCTCTCAATTTAGATTTGACTGGCTGCTCCTAAAGAAGAGATTCAGATTTAAGTATATATTTTGGGGGGGGGGGGGGGGAAAGCAGAATTTATTTTAATTTTTGAATATCTGTCATACTCACATGAAATAAAATCTACTATCTATCTATCTATCTATCTATCTATCTATCTATCTATCTATCCATCCTGCAGAGTCTCCTTCCTGTCCACAGCAATGCAGTTTCCTTACTGGGAGGCAAACTATTATCTTTCTTTCAGATATAACACAAGGGGAATGTCTAATAATGCCCCCCGCCCTGCCTCTAACTGGGTAGTTCATTGTGTGGGTACATGTCTGTCTGATTGTGTTCCTCACTTGCTTAGAAACCTTAGAAGGCCACAGAATCTGGTGTTCTGGCCTGACCCCCTCTCAGCTTACCAAATCACTCCACTCGTCCCCTGCAGAAGACCCATTACAATGGCCTCCCTTCTAGCCTCCTTTCTGCCACAGACCCTCCCACATGTTGTTCCCCTTTCACCTAACTAGCTTCTTGTCTTCCTGCATGTAGCACCTACAAGCCTCTCCCTTCAGGAAACCATTCCCAAATCTCAGGCAGGGTTATGAGAGGAGGCAGAGTTTGTCACCCCAAAATATGCCTTTTGGGATATTGATTATTTTCAGCTGTTTATTTTTAAGAAACAAAAGACTCAGCCAAAACCTTTGACCTTCCCCCTAACTGCCTAAAAGAATTTAGATAGAACCTTCTCCAGGAAGGAAGCTATCACTACAGATAACTATAGTTTAATATGAACTAGTTGATTGACAGGGAAGAACCTAGCAAGGCACCTTTGTTTAAAGTCCTCTCTGTGTCTCATTGTTAAAGATGACACAGCAAACATTTGCTTACCAAACATTTGCCTTTCTCTCGCCAAGTGAATCACCTTACTGCTTTTTGAAGTCCAAAAACCACACCCCCTTCTCCTTAGCTCATGATGGCATATAAGTTCTAACTTCCTCATCTGTCCTTGGGCCCCATATTCTTATGGAATGCCTGCATGTACATACATAATAAATTCTCTCCTATTAATTTGTCTCATGTTAATTTGATTATTAGTCCAGCAAGAAATTAAAATGGTAGGAAGAAAATTACAAAGTTATATCTTGTCAGGCCCTCTCAGGACAACCTGCTACTTCTTCTTGCTCCAGGAGGAAGGAACTGGTTTTAAGGAACTGCCTGGTAAATGATAGGCTTTCAGTAAATGTTTGTGGAGACTGTATGTACCTGAGGTTGGATTAAAAATGGCAGCAGAGTAAGTGAATGCTGCATAGACATGCTCCCAGGAACAGACTGGAATTACAACTAAAATAAGAAAAACTTCCAGAATAATCAACTGAAGACTTGCAGGAGAGAACCCTGATACCTGAGGACCAAGAGTGGAGACCACATAGAGACTGGTAGGAGGGACAGAGACATGAAAGGGCTGGCCAGGTGCCCACAGACAGCAACTGAAGTTCTGGAGAGATATCTCAGCTGTGGGAGGTTGATACTGAGAACTCTGGGATCTAATGCCCAAGCTGCACCCCCACCCCCCCTGGAAGAGAGCACCATAACTTAGAAGGGTACCCACATAACATCTGGCTATGAAAAGTAGCAGGGTTGCTGTCTGCCAGGGAGCAACAGCTGGAAATTCAGGCACTCTCTTAAAGGGCCAAAGCACAAAATTCCTTGTGGAGCCACCCATGCTGTGCTCCAGCAGAGGGAGGGCAGAGTGGACTGGAGCTGTGTGAGCAGAAGCCAGGATTGGGAACTTGGGGGTTAGAGCTCAGAAGGCAGACACCCCTAGGTTCCTGAGCTGAGTCGCTCCCTCACGCAGCAGAGGACATCTTTCTCACACAGACATTTGCCTTGCCTGGGGGGAAGACAGCTGACCCACCCTATTGGAAAACACCTTGCGTTGAGGCCACTTAAGAGACTAAAAATAACAATTAGCCTCTAGAGCAGCCATGGGCAAACTACGGCCCTCGGGCCGGATCCAGCCCGTTCGGCTGTTCTATCCGGCCAGTGGAGCCAAAAGAGCGGAGGGTTCTCTTGCTCTCCCCTCCGCTCCTTTACTTTGAATTTATATTAGTTCACACAAACACTCCATCCATGCTTTTATTCCGGCCCTCCGATCCAGTTTAAGAACCCATTGTGGCCCTCGAGTCAAAAAGTTTGCCCACCCCTGCTCTAGAGGAAGAAGTAACTGCCCCACCCTGTTGAAAAAAACTCTCACCACACCTGGGGATGATTGCCTGGGGCCATTCAAGTCAGAATCCTATCAGTCTGTAGGCAGAGGTGATTTCTGGAAGCTTTGAGTCTTTGCATGATCTAATTAGTCAGAAACAGGGTTTGACACTGTCCTGCACTAGAGATTGAGAGGCATAGAGGATCTACCTAATACATAGTCACAAACCTAAACAGACAGTTAAAATGAGGAGACAAAGAAACAACCCCTAAATGAAAGAACAAGAGAATTCTCCAGAAGAAGAGATAAATGAAGCAGAGATAAGAAATTTATCTGGCCCTGACTGGTTTGGTTCAGTGGATAGAGTGTCGGCCTGCAGACTGAAGGGTCCTGGGTTCGATTCCGGTCAAAGGCATATACCTTGGTTGGGGGCACATCCCCAGTAGGGGGTGTGCAGGAGGCAGCTGATTGATGTTTCTCTCTCATCGATGTTTCTAACTCTCTATCTCTCTCCATTCCTCTCTATAAAAATAAAATATATTAAAAAAAAGAAATTTATCTGAAACAAAGTTCAGAATAATGATGAGAAAAATGCTTAACAGCATGAAAAATGATAAAGTAACTATGAAAAAAGAACAGTCAGAAATAAAGAATGACAGAGAAGAAACCAAGATGGCAGCATAGGTGAACACCTAAACTGCTGCCTCACACAACAATTTCAAAACTACAGCTAAAAGACAGAACTGACATCATCCAGAACCACAGGAAAGCTGGCTGAGTGGAAATTCTACAACTAGAAGGAAAGAGAGGGGCACACAGATACTCAGAGGAGCTGCAAAAGGCTGAGGTATGGAGACACGTGCGCAGAGAGGATGGGCGCTGAGTGCCTGGCTAGCTTTCTCTAGCAGGAGAGAGATGGAAGCTCCCGACTGCACTGAACCCCAGTTCCGACTGCACTGAACCCCAGTTCTGGGCAAGACCCTTGGGTCCCAGACTCATTAGGGGGAGTCTGGACTGTCGGGAAAAGAAAGGAGCGCACGCAAACTCAGGGGAGCCAAGAAAGGCAGAGGTCTGGAGGCGCGCGCGAGTGTGCTCAGAGAGGACTGACTGCTGAGTGTGCCGCTGGCTTTCTCTAGCGGGAGGAAGACGAAAGCTCCCAACTGCACTGAACTCCAGTTCTGGGCAAGAATCTGGGAATCCAGATTCATTGGGGGAGAAACTGGACTGTCTGTCAGTGGGCGAAACTCAAGGGTAGCTTTCTCTCAGAGTTGCTCACAGCGATTACCGAGGGACACTGAGACCCAGGGGCCTCATAGGGCAGGGCTGATGGGAAGCCAAGGCTGTCTGCTCAGCCCTGAGACTCTGCCCCATCCAAGCTGATCACAGAGGCTTTTGCAATTTTGCAAGTCTTGTCTCATAAGAGTGTCTCTAGCACAGAAGTTCTCCCAGCGTAGACACAGCTGATCCTCACAGCCAATTGGCCTGGAGGTCAATTCCTCCCAGTGATACCAACAACAATCAAGACTTAACTACAACAAGGCTGTGCACACAGTCCACAAAGGGGTGCACCAAGAGTGTCCACCTCAGTTAACTGGGGAGGCTGAGCCACTGGGCCCTATAGGACACCTAGCACACAAAGCTACTCTACCAACTCAGGGAAGCAGTGAAAATGTGGAGACAAAGAAACAGATCACAAATGAAAGAAATGGAGGAAAGCAAATGACTGGATATAGAGTTCAAAACCACGGTTATAAGGTTTTTTAAGAATTTCCTAGAAAAGGCCAATAAATTTAGCGAGATCCTCGAGGATATGAAAAAGGAACAACTAGAAATTAAACATACACTGACTGAAATAAAAAATATTATACAGAGACCTAACAGCAGACTAGAGGAACACAACAATCAAGTCAAAGCTTTGAAATACAAAGAAGCAAAAAACACTCAACTGGAAAAGCAAAAAGAAAAAAGAATCCAAAAATTTGAAGATTGTGTAAGGAGCCTCTGGGACAACTTCAAGCGTACCAACATCAGAATTATGGCGGTGCCAGAAGAAGAGAGAGAGCAAGATACTGAAAACCTATTTGAAGAAATAATGACTGAAAACTTCCCCCCACCTGGTGAAAGAAATAGACTTACAAGTCCAGGAAGCACACAGAACCCCAAACAAAAGGAATCCAAAGAGGACCACACCAAGACACATCATAATTAAAATGCCAAGAGCAAAAGACAAAGAGAGAATATTAAAAGCAGCAAGAGAAAAACAGTTAATTACCTACAAGGGAGCATCCATACGATTGTCAGCTAATTTCTCAACAGAAACTATGCAGGCCAGACGGGAGTGGCAAGAAATATTCAAAGTGATGAATAGCAAGAACCTACAACCAAGACTACTCTACCCAGCAAAGCTATTATTCAGAATGGAAGGTCAGATGAAGAGCTTCACAGATAAGAAAAAGCTAAAGGAGTTCAGCACCACCAAACCAGTATTATATGAAATGTTGAAAGGTATTCTTTAAGAAGAGGAAGAAGAAAAAAGTAAAGATAAAAATTATGAATAACAAATACATATCTATCAACAAGTGAATCTAAAAATCAAGTGAATAAAAAATCTGATGAACAGAATAAACTGGTGAATATAATAGAATCAGGGACATAGAAAGGGAATGGACTGACAATTCTCAGGGGGAAAGGGGTATGGGGGGTGCGGAAGACACTGGACAAAGGTCGTACACCTATGGATGAGGACAGTGGTGGGGAGGTAAGGGCAGAGGGTGGGGTGGGAACCGGGTGGAGGGGAGCTATGGGGGGAAAAAAGAGGAACAATTGTAATAATCTGAACAATAAAGATTTATTAAATTAAAT
This sequence comes from Plecotus auritus, assembly GCF_963455305.1. Lineage (NCBI taxonomy): Eukaryota > Metazoa > Chordata > Mammalia > Chiroptera > Vespertilionidae > Plecotus > Plecotus auritus. Next base: position 80,569,290 of record NC_137782.1, on the reverse strand, counting down.
AAAAAAAGAAATAAGGAATGACATAACACAAATAAAGAACAAATTGGAAGTAATACACAGCAGATTAGGGGAAGCTGAGGATTGAATCAGTGAATTAGAAGACAGGGTTGAGACTGTATGTACCTGAGAATCCTTCATTACTAAGGCAGAAGACTCCAGAGCTAGGGTTGAGGGTGGAAGTGGAGGGAACCCCCTTGCCCCCCATGGCTGGAGAAGATTCTCCATGTTGATCCAGCAGCAACCCAGGGTCAAGATAGAAGATGTATATCTCAACAATGGATAGTAAACAGCAATAGAGCCAACCAGATGTTGGCAAGCAGGTAACTGGCTCCATTCCACCAGGCCTGAGGCTCAGAGTTTCCAAGAGGAACAAGCAAGTTCCTAGGAGAACCAACCAGGGACACAAAAATAGGGAGGCAGACCTGAGGGCCTGAGGCTGACAGAGAGCCTGGAGCTTGAGAATGTCTGAGTGTTCTGGAGGGATTATTAAGTAGATTGTAAAGGTTTAGGAAACATGAAGGGTAATAAGTCTTCCTCCAATGTCTGAAGTAGAAAGGCATTGGGTGTGATCTTTGACCCCTGAGTTCTACAGTGTCCCCTAAGCTAGGTAAGGTTAAAGGAGGAGCTGATTAGGAGGAGGGTCAAGATGGCGGCATAGGTAAATGTGGTATTTACCTCTTTTCACAACCACATCAAAATTACAACTAAACTACAGAACAACCATCATTCAGAACCACCTGAAGTGTGGCTAAATAGAAGCCCTACAACTAGAGAATTAAAGAAAAAGCTACATTGAGACTGTTAGGAGGGGTGGAGGCCAGAACATGCTGGTCTGACATCCACATGTGGTGTTTTTTAATTAAGAGGAATATCTTGGGGAGGTTGTGGCGGGGGGGGGGGGGGTGGCAGGGGGGCTATAAGAGATCAACAGAAGGACTTGTATGCATGCATATAAGCATAACCAATGGATACAAGACACTGCGGGGTGAGGGGGCAGGTAAAGGCATGTACTGGGGGGAAGGGGAGGCCAGGGGGAGGTCAATGGGGGGAAAAAAAAGGAGACATATGTACTACTATTTGTAATACTTCAAACAATTAAAAAAAAAAGAGGAATATCTTGGCTGTGGAGGTCCCCCATGAGGAGCAAGGGGTCCTAGCCCCACACCAAACCCCTCAGCCCAAGATTCCAGTGCTGAGAAAAGAAATCCTTATAACTTTGGGCTGTAAAAACCAGCGGGGATTGAGGCTGAGGGAGATGGAGGGCTGCTAAGATTCCCAGGCAGTTCCTCATAAAGGGCAAGTGCACAGACTTACTCAGACTCACTCCCTCTGAGCTCCAGCACTGGGGCAGCAGCTTGAAAGGATCCAGGGACATATGGAGAGGAACTAAATTGTCTGGCATCAGGGTAAGAATGGTGTGTGTGTGTTTGTTTGGAGCGGGGGGCAGGGTGGACAGAGCAGCTTTCTCTCAGACAAAAGTGCTGGCAGAGGTCATTGTTTCTTTGTTGAGACCTCCCTGCCACAGAGGCAACAGGCAGGTGCCTTATCTGAGTCTCCTGGCCCACATTGTTCACTCCATCTTGGTGATTCCCTGAGACCTCACCCACCCATTTTGCAGCCTCACCCAAGTTGTTTACAGTGGCTTTTTCATATGAATGGTTTGTCCTGGTTCAGGCTTCAGACTTTCCTAAAATCTCTCATACAAGCAGCAACTGGTCTGTGCTTGCTGCATACCTCTCAATAAGTGGCCCCAGGCCTCGCACTAGCAGCAGCTTGCCAAAATTCACAGGCCAGCCTCTTCTTAGCACTTCAAGCCCAACACAAGTAGCAGCCATCTGCAGATCACTCTGTAGCTTGTACCAGATGGCCCCAGGCAGGGCACAAGCAGTAGCTAACTTTGCACCTCCCAGGAAGCCCCAGAGCTAGTGCACCCAGTGGTCAGCTTCAGACCACATCAGATTACAACTCTATCACATGCACCAACAACACACTCAAGGGGTGGACTTGGTGAGCACCAAAGCCCTACTAAAGCAAGTCCTGCTCCATAGGGGCATTTCCTGCACAGCAGCTCTTCCACTGTAGCCACAGCTGGTCCTCACAGCCAATTGGGCTTGGGGTCAATCCCTCCCAGTGAGGCCAATAGCAATCAAGGCTCAACTACAACAGGACAGTGCACACAGCCCACACAGGGGTGCAATTAGAGTGCACAACTCAGGTGAGTGGGGAGGCTTAGCCACTGGGCCCTACAGGACACCTACTACAAAAGGCCACTTTACCAATTCCAGGAGACATAGCAGCTCTGAAACAAATACAAGGAAGTAGCCAAAATGTGGAGACAAAAAAACATGTTACAAATGTAAGAACAGAATAAATCTCCAGAAAAATAACTAAATAAAATAGAAGCAAGCAAACTACCAAATACAGATTTCAAAATAAATGGTTATAAGGATCCTCAGGGGACTTAATGATAACTTCAAGGAACTTAGTGAGAACATCAATGACATAAAAAAAGACCAGTCAGAAATGGAGGATACACTAACTAAAATGAATAATTTACAGTGTGTAGAGTAAATGACACCAAGAGTCAAATAATCAGTTTGGAAGAAGAAAAAAACACCCAATCAGAAGAGCAAAAAGAAAAAAAGAATACAAAAATAAGAAGATAGTGTGAGGAGCCTCTGGGACAACTTCAAGAGTACCATCATTCACATCATGGGAGTGCCAGAAGGAAAAGAGAGGGAGCAAGAAATTGAAAACCTATTTGAAAAAATAATGACAGAAAACTCCCCCTACCTGGTAAAGGAAATAGACTTACAAGTCCAGGAAGAGCAGAGAGTTTTAAACAAGAGGAACCCAAAAAGGCTCACACCAAGACACATCATTATTAAAATGCCAAGGGTTAAAGACAAAGAGAATCTTAAAAACAGCAAGAGGAGTGCCTATACTCAACAGAAACTTTGCAGGCCAGAAGGGAATAGCAAGAAATATTCAGTGATGAATAGCAAGTACCTACAACCAAGATTACTTTACCCAGCAAAGCTATTATCTAGATTTGAAGGTCAGATAAAGAGCTTCACAGATAAGAAAAAGTTAAAAGAGTTCATCAGGACCAAACCAGTATTACATGTAATGCTGAAGGGTATTCTTTAAGAAGAGGAGGAAGAAGAAGAAGGAGAAGGAGAAGAAGAAGAAGAAGGAGAAGGAGAAGGAGAAGGAGAAGGAGGAGAAGGAGAAGGAGAAGAAGGAGACGGCAGAGGAGGAGGAGGAGAAGAAGAAAATACAAACAATAATATGGCAATAAATACATATCTACTAACAATTGAATCTAAAAATCAAAATAAATGAACAAGGAATTGAGTGAACAAAATAAATTGATGGATAAAATAGAACCAGAGGCATGGAAACGTAAAATAGACTGACAAATCTCAGAGGGAAGGGAGGGGGGCAGAGGAGATGAACCATGCATATATCCATTACCTATGGACACAGACAATAGGGTGGTGAAGGCCTGGTTGAGGAAGAAGGATAATGGGGAGGGGGATATCTGTAATACTCTAAATAATTCAGTTTTTTTGTTTGTTTGTTTGTTTGTTTTTTTAAAGGAGGAGCTGAACAATCTCTGCAGACAAAGAGCTTTCCCACTTTCAGCCTGAGACCAGAAGGAAAAATAAAGTTCACAGACAGCACCCCCTTCTCCCTCCCACTTTTGAAGAGAAAGGCAGGATGGAGGCTAACACTTTAATGCCCTGGATGACTCCATGGGGAAATACATTCAATGAAAAACTCCAAAAGAGTAATAGTGCATGAAGTCGGGCTTGGTTTGATTTTTAGGTATTTTTCTGCCACTTTCAAAATTTTTTATAATGAATGCCAACTATTTTATACTTTAATGACAAAAAATAAAATCTTTTCAAAGGTTCTGTACACATTCCCTGAGAATACTGGTTCTAAATCTTGACTGCATGTTGGAATCACATAAGGATTTTTAAAAGTACTGATGCCTGCCAAAACCGGTTTGGCTCAGTGGATAGAGCGTCGGCCTGCGGACTGAAGGGTCCCAGGTTCGATTCCGGTCAGGGGCATGTAACTTGGTTGCGGGCACATCCCCAGTGGGAGGTGTGTAGGAGGCAGCTGATCGATGTTTCTCTCTCATCGATGTTTCTGACTATCTATCACTCTTCCTTCCTCTCTGTAAAAAATCAATAAAATATATTTTAAAAAAATTAAAAAAAAAAAAAGTACTGATGCCTGGGTGTAACCCCAAAGCAATTCTAATTTAATTGATTGGAGTTGTGAACTGCCTAGGTGATGATAATGTACAGCTAGGTTGAGAGCCAGTGCCCTAAAAGAGTACCATGTATGTACTAGAGAGGTTGAATGAAAGAGATACTGTTATTGATCCATGTCCAGGAAGGCCATGTTTAGTTGTATGAGCTGTGTACTGCATAACTCCAGGGGACACCATTTACACAGTGTGTAGTGTGAAGGATGCCTCCCTGGAATTGTGCAAAGTTGAAGTATGGATATTGTCCAATTGAAAATATGGATAGGTAATTTACATATTCATGGTACATAATTTAAACATTGATTGCATTTATTAATTGAAACCCTCCAGTGGAGGTGGGTGGGTAGCAAAGTGACTTTCACTAAAATGTGTGGAGCATTTTGGAAGACTTAGTCTGTGTCATCTGGGAGTTTAAAATCTGAACACCAAGATACCAATAAAAATCAAGAGCCCAGGTGAGTATGTCAATCTGGAACCATGGGTTGCACTGCACACAGGGAACTAAGAGGATAGGCCTGAAAGGGCTGGAATCTATGCAGAAGCAAAAATGTAGGTTGGAAGTCACCCACAGACAGTTACTTAAGATGTGGCAGGCATGAGCACTGTTTGGGCAACGCGGGGCCTTTAGCCTTTGCCATGAAGCTTTTTTGTCCCTGCTTGTTAGGATGACCACAGTTCTTTACCATTTTCTTTCCTGTAGACATGGTATTTAATTCCCTGCTCTTGAATCTGGGTTGGTCTTTGACTTCTTTTAATGAATAGAACGCAGCACAAGTGATGCTATATAAGTATTGAGGCTTCAGAGATTTGTAGCCTATGCCTTTGCCTCTTAACGTGCTGCCTTTTGGAACCTTATTGCTATTTTGTGAGGAAGCTCAGGTAGGTAAGTGGAGAAGCCACACAGAGCTTGCAACCAGTCCAGCTGATGCACACTAGTGACACCATTCTGTACTTTTTAGCCATTCCAGCGTTCCAGATATATACCACATGAGACAGAAGAATCATCTGGTCAACCCACAGATTTGTGATTTGTGAGAAATAATGCATTGTTGTTATTTTGAGTCATCAATATTTAAGGTTTTTTTGTGACACAGAAATCGGTGGCTATAGCAGGGTCATTTCTGCTCTGTAGGTGGGAGTGGGCCAATCTACTAGAAGGGTACATGGGTTGAACTGTTTCTGTGACCTTGGAGGATGGAGATAAGGGCAGATTTCAATAAAGCAAGGGTTTTAAAATATTTATACTTATCAAAGTTATATATATATATATATATAATCTAATAAAAGAGTAATATGCAAATTGACCATCACTCCAACACTCAAGATGGCTGCCCCCATTTGGACACAAGATGGCCACCACAAGATAGCCTGCAGGGGAGAGCAGTTGTGGGTGATCAGGCCTGCAGGGGAGAGCAGTTGTGGGTGATCAGGCCAGCAGGGGAGGGCAGTTAGGGGTGACCAGGCCTGCAGGGGAGGGCAGTTGGGGGGACCAGGCCTGCAGGAGAGGGCAGTTGGGGGGGACCAGGCTGGCAGGGGAGGGCAGTTGGGGGCAACCAGGTCAGCAGAGGAGGACAGTTAGGGGCGACCAGGCTGGCAGGAGAGGGCAATTAGGGGCAATTGGGCCAGCAGTGGAGCAGTTAGGCATCAATCAGGCTGGCAGGGAAGTGGTTAGGGGTTGATCAGGCTGGCAGGCAGAAGTGGTTAGGGGCAATCAGGCAGGCAGGCAGGTGAGTGGTTGGAAGCCAGCAGTCCTGGATTGTGAGAGGGATGTCCGACTGCATGTTTAGGCCCGATCCCAGGGATTGGGCCTAAACGTGCAGTCGGACATCCCTCAAGGGGTCCCAGATTGGAGAGAGTGCAGGCTGGGCTGAGAGACACACCCCCTTCCCCATGCATGAATTTCATGCACTGGGCCTCTAGTACACACACACACACACACACACACACACACACACACACACCCGCGTATATTTATATATATATGGCAACAACTCAGCTATATCAGAAAAGCTTACAATGATAACTACATCTTGCCTCTTATATGGCTTACCTCCACAATCTTCTATCTTTGTCCTATTAAATAGCACCAATTTGAATGAATAAATTTAAAGGTCAAATTGGCTTTATCCAATTATTCATGAATTGGGCAGCATCCCATCTAGCAAATGGAGAGGAGATCTGAGGAGCTGTACAAAACAGAAGATTTTTGTAATCAGGAAGAGGATGGGACAAGAAAGTTAGTAGCCAAAAAAAAGAAAAGTTTTGGTTCAGGGAAGGTTGCCTTCCTTTGAGGGAAGAATGGGAGATCTATCAGGCATATTATCTCACTAGTGGCCTGGTGCACAAAATTTGTGCATGGGGGCGGGGGTGTGTGTCCCTCAGCCCAGCCTGCACCCTCTCCAATCTGAGACATCCCTTTTGCAAGCCAGGACTGCTGGCTCCTAACCGCTCACCTGCCTGCCTGCCTGATTGCCCCTAACCACTCTGCCTGCTGGCCTGCTCGCTCCCAACTGCTCCCCTCCCTGCCGGCTTGATCACCCACAACTGCCCTCCCCTCTTGGCCCCTAACCACCTCTACCTCGGCCCCGCCCCCATGACTTTGTCCAGAAGAACGTCTGGAAGGTCTCCCAGTCTAATTAGCGTATTACCCTTTTATTAGTATAGATAGAGGCCTGGTGCATGGGTGGGGACTGGCTGGTTTGCCCTGAAGGGTGTCCCGGATCACGGTGGGGGTTCCCTTGGAGGGCAGGGTGGCCTTGGCAAGGGGCCTGTGATGGCCACGCCCCCATTGGGGTGGGGGTCCCCACTGGGGTGTCTGGCCAGCCTGGGTGAGGGGCTGATGGCTGTTTGCAGGCTGGCCATGCCCCCCAGTGGGGACCCTCACCCCATGGGGCCATGGTCAGCCTGGGTAAGGGGCTGAGGGCCTTTTGCAGGCCCCTCCCTCAGCGGCGGGCCCAAGTCTCCTGTGCACCCAGGCTGGCTCCATGTCCTCCGCTCACAGGCCCCTCCTTTGGCAGCCAGCCTGGGCGGGTGGGAAGCTTGGCTTCCTCCGTTGCCAGGGGTGACCCAAGCCTCCCGTTCGCTCTGGCTGGCTCTGTGGCAACCACCATCTTAGTCCCACTAATTTGCATACTCACTCCAGATTGGCTGGTGGGCGTTGCGAAGGTACTGTCAATTTGCATCTTTCTCTTTTATTAGTGTTGATAAGGAAATTTCAGATTGACTGGTCACATCCCAGGAGAGGTTGAAACTGCAATTAAGTCTTGGTTTATGACATGGGGCTTAGAACAATTGACTTCATTTTGGACCTACTATTTCTTTTTTAACAGTCCTTTATGATGTTGTCATTTTTGAGAACTACAGACCAATTGCTTTGGGAAATGTTCTTAAGTTTGGGTCTGTCCATTTTCTCATGATGATATTCAGGTTGTGCCTTCATTCAAGAATATGGTCTTGCCAATCACTCTCCATCTTCAGACCTAGTAAGTACAAAGTTCACAGCATCTGTCATTGCACAGGGAGGAGCCATTAAACCCAGTTTTTATTCTTATGTCAAGGTCCAAAAGTTAAATAACCTACTCAAGGTTGCACACTTAATGAGAGAGCTAAGATGGTATCTGGGTACCCCTAGTGTAGCTCAGAATCTTTCCCATTGCACCTGGTAGACTAAGTGACAGTCACAAATATGTTTTTACTAGAGAGGCCTGGTGCACAAAATTTGTGCATGGGGGGGGGTGTCCCTCAGCCCAGCCTGTACCCTCTTTAATCTGGGACCCCTCAAGGGATATCCGACTTCCCATTTAGGCCCGATCCCAGCCACACTCAAGACTGCTGGCTCCCAACTGCTTGCCTGCCTTATTGCCCCTAACCGCTTCTGCCTGCCAGCCTGATCAACCCCTAACCACTTCCCTGCCAGCTTGATCGACACCTAACTGCTCCCCTGCTGGCCCGGTCACCCCCAACTGCCCTCCCCTGCAGGCCTGGTCCCTCCCAACTGCCCTCCCCTGCTTGCCTGATCACCCAGAACTGTCCTCCCGTGCTGGCCATCTTGTGGCGGCCATGTTGTGTCCACATGGGGCAGCCACCTTTGACCACATGGGGGCAGCCATCTTGTGTGTTGGAGTGATGGTCAATTTGCATATTACCTCTTTATTATATAGTATTCACAGCCTTTTTCCTGGGACTTTGCATGCTTTCCTAACCCAGCCCTTTGCTGTGTTAATTGAAGTAAGGGGTAGAAAGGCAACCAGAGGGTGCTAGAGGCTAGAGAGGCCAAATTGATTTTTGAAAGAGAACACTTAGGGCTACTCTCAGAAGGAAACTCTCTTGGAGAGGGCATGTAAGAGAGCGGGATGAAGGAAGAGGGAAGTGAGTGAGATAGAAAGCTAGCAGGGACTGGAGAGTTTGAGGGTGAGAGAAGAAAGTTTGGGTGGGCACCTGCCCTGAAGTGTGGAACTTGGGAAAGATGTGTAAAAGGATTTTTAGAGAGTTTGTAGTAGGCCGTAGGTTTGGAATAGGTCCCCCAAGCTCCATTTCTTCTTCTCCTCTTACATTTTCATCTTTAAGAGACTCTAGAGGAAAAAAACCACAACAGCAACTAAGGCTTTGGGAAAGGACCGTGTTTCATTTGAATTTAACTGTGTTCAGGCTGGCCCGGAGATGGCCCAGTTATATTCTGGTCACATATGAATGGAGGTGAGTTCACTTGGGTCAGCTATAAGGGCTGCTTTTGTGCAACAAACACTTACAGGTGAAACAGGTTGTCCTGACAGAGTTCCCTAAGGACTTCTTCAGACTCAGGGTCATCAGGGTTGTTGAGCTGGAGAAGACCCAGAAAGAGCTTCATTTTATTTCCTTCTGATTATTTAATGAGTGCAAGTTTTGTGTCCCCAGTAGGCTGGACATTCCGAGGCAAAAGTACTGGGCAGGAACCAGCAGCTGCTGTACCACATAATGCCTGTTAAAGTCCCTCATCTCTTTGGGCCTCAGCTTCTCCACCTGTAAAATGGGGGCTATAGACACTGACTCTCAGGCAAGATGTGTCTGCAAATCGGGATATTGCTTCTGAAGGCACTTGATGGGATGTAGAGCATGGCATCTTTGGTGACTCTTCATATCCCACTCTCACTTAAAGTGATACAGGATTAACTGGGCACTACAGGGCTGAGGGATGAACCACTAACCTCACAGCCCAGGTATCTCAAGTTCAAAACATATTCTCAGCTTTCCTTGTTCTTCTTCCCCTTGTCACTGTGGAAATCATCTGAGACCTCAGAGGCTCCACAAAGGATGCTGGGCCCTGTACAGGAAGACTACTTACTGGAGAAAAAGGACCTTGGAGAAGTCACCTGTCCCCAAATTCTCCCCTGCAAGCTGCCACTAGATAGCTCCTCAGTCTTTGTCTGGAAGATTGCAGCATTTTCAAGAAATGACCATTGACATTTAAAATTTCTCTGAGAAAATATCTCCTCAGAGCAAACTAATAAATCACCTCAGTCCCCAGCTTATAGCATTGGAGCAGTTTCCCGTGGCTCTTTGCTGTCCCTCATCTCAGAGCCTATCTGTGCAGCTTGGGCTGCACTCCTCTCTTCTTCCTGCAGTCCCATCTCCTGTGTCTCCTGCTTCTAGTTCACCCTCCACCCTGCTGCCTGTTCAAAAGCCTTCCATGGCTCCTCATTGCCTGATGAATTAACTCCTCAGCTCTGCTTTCCAGTCCCTCTGTCTTTGGGTTAGCCTTGTCTTTTTCAATCAGATCTTAACCGTCCTTCTCCCTGCCTCCTGCCTCTCAATGTTCTTCAATATACCTTGGACTTTCCCACTCCTGGGCCTTTTTCCAAGCTGTTTCTCGTACCCGGAATGTCTTCCTTCACTCATCTCTACCCATCCTTCAAAACTCATCCTAAATGTCATCTTCTTCAGGAGATACCACCCCCTCAATCCACCCCCAAGCAGACATGGTCTCTCCTGCAGCTTGTTCTTGGCATTGACCATATCCCATCTTGTTTTCATTTTTTGGAAACCATCAGTGGATGCCAGAGGCAGTGCGCACCAGCTCACATGAGCCAATTTTGTGCATCTCTTCCCAACTTCAGATTAAGTGAAATCATGTTAATAGTTTGAACTCAACCATGGTGGGAGTATTTATGCCAGGAAAATCGGCAAGCACAACAAATCAGGCCTCCCACCCCCTCAGAGAGCTGGCTTACCTGCACATCCCTTTCAGTAGATTGTGAGCTGCTCGAGGGAAAGGAGAGAATCTCTGCAAGCCCATTTATCTTCCGGTGAACACCTCCTGACACATGCTGCACTCACTAGGAACTTCCGTTTGGTTGAGTGGATTGACTCATGGGAGGCCAGGATCTACTGAATGGGATGTGGGGTGGGTGAGGTAGTGGGGTCAGTAGAGGGAGAGAGCATTAGAGTAGTACTGAATATTTTTAAAATATATTTTTAATATATTTTTATTGATTTCAGAAAGGAAGGGAGAGGGAGAGAGAGATAGAAACATCAATGATGAGAGAGAATCATTGGTTGGTTCCCTCCGGCATGCCTCCTACTGGGGATGGAGCCTGTAACCTGGGCATGTGCCCTGACCGGGAATCAAACCGTGATCTCCTGGTTCATAGGTCGAGGCTCAACCACTGAGCCACGCTAGCCAGGTATTACTGAATATTAAGGTTTCCAAAATAATCTTGCTTCAAGATGTCATAGACCAAAAATGGCCCTACCATCTTGTGGCCTCCCATTCTTACCTCCTTTGTTTGAAAAATTATGTTATAATTTTTTCATCTGTGACAGAATAAAGATGGCCACAATTTTTTTTTACTACTTTTCCCATTGAGTCATGGAGTCTATGTACCTTCTCTTTGAATGAGGTCACACTCTATGGCCACTTAACCAGTAGGAAATGGCGGAAGTGCTGTTGTGCTAGTTTCCGGACTCAGGCTTAAGTGTCTGGCAGCTTCCACTTCCTGTGTTGGGATACCTGCTCTAGAGCCCAAAAAGAAGTTGACATCTCTGAGCTCATCGTGCTAAAGAGGCCATATGTGAGCTCTCTAATCACAGTTCCAGCTGAGACCAGCCTTCAAGCTGTCTCCATCAAAGCACCAGACATGTGGGTGAAACTCCTTCAAACCACCAATCCAGCTGGGCACTGAGTAACTGCCATAGATGCCACAAGGAGTAGAAGAATCGCCCAGCCTATCCCTGCCTGAACTCCTAATGCACAAAATCATGAGAGGTAATAGAATGGTGCTATTTGGGGATCACTAAACTTTGGAGTCACTTGTTATGCAGCAGTGCCTATTTAATTACTATGTTCCAAACACAGTGCTGGGAATTTTACTTGCTTTCTCCCAGTTAATGTTCACATCGCCTCCATGATCAATTAAGCCTTATTATTATTTCACTAGAGGCCCAATGCACGAAATTCATGCAAGAATAGGCCTTCCTTTCCCCGGCTGCCAGCACCTGCTTCCCTCTGGCACCTGGGACCCAGGCTTCCCTCCCACCACTGGCACCCGGAACCTGGGCTTCCCTTGCAGAAGGAGGCCCTGCCTACCCACCGCAGCCCACCGGCCGGTGGCCTGGGCCTCCCTCTGCAGGGCGATCATTGGCCACGCCCTTGACCAATCGCATCGCACCTGCCTTGGCTGGCCTGGCGCCAGTGGGTGTCAGAGCATGGTCGTCCGGAAGTGGTCTGGTCTAATTAGCATATTACACTTTTATTATTATAGATTTTTACAGATGAAGCAACTGAGGCATAGAGGGGTTGAGAAAGTGTCCCAAGGTCACACCAGTATTGCCCTAGGTCCCAGCAAAAGGGACACCCTGCCTTGGACCCTGTACTTTAGAGGGCTCGGCTCTGGCACTTCTCTGGCTATGCTCCTCCCCACAGGGTGGGGAGTCTGGAACAATGGGACATGCCTACTCAGAGCCTGTGAGACCCTTTCTAACCAAGTCCTATTTACTTGGGATCCTGGATTTCCTACCCAAATGGCAGAGAACCATCTCTCAGGACCTGTGTGGGTCTTTTTCCTAGGTGCATCCCCCAAAGGTGACTTATGACTAGAACATGCAGGTGCAGGGGTGGCCAAGGACAGCTCTTTCTGGAAGTGTGAACTTAGATTTTGGACTGGATGACTGTTGTGTGCATACAAAAGGCCTTTGCAGTGTCTGATGGAATTGATGGGGTCAGGCAAGGGGCCAGGCCTTGGTCTGGGTCAGGTCTCCACATTCTGGAGTGGAACTCTGGAGCCCTAGAATTCTGAATTCAAACGTGGCTTCCCACATCTTATGAAAGTCTATAGGCAAGTTAGGAGCATGAAACATATTTTACTGAACAGCTCATTTGCTTGATTTATAACATTTAGATATTTAGACAACTGGTACGTGGGCCTCCATTTGGCCCCATGACTCAAGTCTGCAAGTGCGAGATAGGGCAAGCCCAGGGCTGCTGAAACCAGGACCACCATGCAGTATCCCTCAGAGTGTATTGCCCACAGGAGAGTTGAGCGGGGGATAGACTAAGAAAAGAAGCAAACCTTTAGTGCTTTTAGGAGCTCTGCAAACAGCATTGGATCATCTCAAACTCATTCTCAGCATGGACTAATGCAAGTGGCTGGAGAGCCAGGCAAATCTCTAAGAGGCTGGATCTAGGGAATCCAGTTGCTTGTGTGGCAGGTGATGAGACCATTTAGGAGGAAAAGGAAGTGCCTTCAGGGCCCGACCTGACTCCTTAACAAGAAGTTAATGATGGGGCTGAGCCTAGTGGCTTGCTAGGTGCTACAGAGAGGGAGAGGAGCCCGCCCTGTCTGAGGGCTCATTCCTGGCCTTCCTCAACACAAGAACCGTATCTCATGCCACCGGCTGCAGCTTCAACACCATACTTAGGGGGTCTGTTTGCCTCTTTGCCAACTGAACAAGGACCTGAATGTCATAGGCTGGAGCATGGTGGGTATTGATAGGTGCTTGTTGGGCCAAAGGAAAAATTAAAAAGATATTTGGTTATGATTTAAAGAAAGAATCAAAGAGAGAAATTCTGGTGGTGGGAAATTCTTTTCAACATCACTTTTGGGGGGAAGGCAGTATGAATTTGGAGCCCCTAAATTCTTCCAGCCTCTGGGAAGTGGGTCTTGTCCTCCAGACTGTTGCTTCTTTCTGGCAGAGACAATGTTTCCTGAGACTGACTCAAGATCATTTTTTCCTCTTTTAATAGGAAATTCTGAGTGCATGAGGTAAACCGTGTCTGGGAGGGAAGGAATGTGTGGAGTGGAGTTGCCAGGGTTTGTCTCCTCCAGGGAGGTTTGGGGAGGAGTCTTGGCTTGCACATTTGTTCATGGACAGGACTTCTTCACAGAGTAGAGAATGGGTCATTCACAAGTTACTTCTTGATTTTCTGGTCACTTCGAATGCTCAATCTGACAAGGGTACTGGGGGCCCTCCTAATTCAGAGGGGGGATGCCTACATCTGAATGAGCACATGGAAGACCAGTTCCATCTTGGCTAAGCTGTAGAGACCCTAATTTGTTCTTTGGGAGGCAGAGACTGGATGGGATGGTGGGGAGACCGGGTCGTTGGTAAAATCAAAGAGCAGCTTGAGAGAATCTCCTGCTTTCTGTTTCTCAGGCTTGAAGAGAAGCCTCTGTGGGATTCAAACCAACAAAGGCAGGCCAGGCATCTGGGGAAAAGTCACCAGTGGGGAAGCCCTGCTCCTTGCAGGGGAGCTGGGGTATCTCTTGCAGACAGCACTTGGCTTCCATTAGATTTGGGTGGAACAACAGAACCAGATCTTCATTCCACTGCAATTGTGTAGGAATGCTGTGGGGTTTGGCATTCTTTTTCCTATAGGTGGTTTGGAGCCCACTCAGGGAATGCGGCCTGGGAATTCCAACCTTGGCCTATTAGGGGTTTGGGGTGTGTGGTGTGCACAACAGCTACTTGGAAGTAGGAGATATGTTACAGTTGACTTCACCCTGAGTTCCTAAATGATAGCATGCAACAGAATCTCCTGTGATAAAGAAATCTGAGACCCTCGATTGTGATTCAGATAGTATTTGTATTCCAGGTTGTATGTTGTACAACTGTACTCAATAACACCAGCACAAATACTGCTACAGGCAAAAGAGAGGGAGACAGCTGATGTTTCCCACCTCTCCTAGAGGCAGAGGGAGGTGGTAGTATGTTTATACAATGGAATACTCTATGACAGTGGTCGGCAAACTGTGGCTCGTGAGCCACATGCAGCTCTTTGGTCCCTTGAGTGTGGCTCTTCCACAAAATACCACGGCCTGGGCAAGTCTATTTTGAAGAAGTGACGTTAGAAGAAGTTTAAGTTTAAAAAATTTGGCTCTCAAAAGAAATTTCAATCGTTGTACTGTTGATATTTGGCTCTGTTGACTAATGAGTTTGCCGACCACTGCTCTATGACAATGAAAAGGAACAAATAATACCCATGAATCTCAAAAACTTAATATCGAGGGGAAAAAAAAAAGCCAGGACCAAAGAGTATATGTTATATAAATCTGTTTATAATGGAGAAACCTGGTAGGCACTAAGTTAGCCAGGTGATCAAGGTAAGCATCACTGGTAAGAAGACATATTGACATCATGAACCCTTTGATATGATGAGGACACAGCATCGTTCTAATGGAATTCTTGCCAAAAATGCATTTCCTCATTCCAGTTAGAAGAAAACATTGAACAAACCCAAACTGAGGGACATTTTACAAAATAACTGACCAGTTCACTTCAAAACTATCGGGGTCATTAGAAACCAGAAAAGGCTGAGGAAATAGCACAAGCCAGAGGAAACTAAGATGGAATAATCACTGAATACAATGTGGGATCATGGATAAAATTCTGCAACAGCAAAATTGGTGAAATTTGACTGAGGTCTGCAGTTTAGTTCCCAAATATTAACTTAGATTCACCAGTGGTACTTTTCTGTTCTTAATGATTGTGCTGTGGTTGTAATAAAACGTTACCATGAGGGACAGTGGGATGAGAAATATAAGAAGACTCTCTGTATTGTTATTTTTGCAACTTTTCTCTAAGTCTAAAATTAGTTCAAAATTAAAAGTTAAAAACCAAAACAGCCCAATAAGCTGTTGGTGCCGTTGACCCAGCCGCCTCCCGCAGGCCACTCTGGAAGGAGTGATGTAAGCTGTCTGGAAAAGTCCACCAGGGATCAGACATACGAATTCGGTTCTGCAACAAGAGGAAACACTTGGTCCACTGATCTGAGAATGGGTTGGTTGTGAATGCTTTTCCAGAAGCACCGAAACGCAGCCAAGGAGGACATTATTAAGTTCTCACTTTTCTGTCAGATGATGTCTGCTCCTGGAGCTCGGATGTGCCAGGCACTGTGGCCTTTCTAGTGAGTCACCAGCCTGGTGTGCCCTAGGGGTGCTGGAATGGGGGGTGGAGGCTCTGACTGAGCCCAGGGAGGGTGTCAGCCCACTGGGCAGGGGGAGAGGAGACAGGGCAACACAGGCTGCTGACCCCTCCTGCCCAGGGATGAAAGGCAGGATGTGGCCCTCCTCCCTTCCTATGACTCCATTCCCCTCCAACTCGGGACCACACCTGACCCATCTGGTTTTCCCATGAGCTCTGGGTGCTCATGGAGGCTCTTGAGGTGACTCTCCTGATGAGGCCTGCGCTCTGGTGGGTGGGGCCTCTGCAAGGGATCTGGGCTCCTGTCGGGGAGGATGTTTAAACTGATCTTCAGGGAGAAACAAGTGCCCCTTTCTCACTCCTTTCTGTGTCCCCACCCCTGACTATTATTCGGATAAAACATGGTCAGGTCCCATGACATGATTATTAGTCTTAGTGTCTAGAACTATGTATTTGAATCTCAGGGATCCCTTTGAGCCATGGGGACCCCTGGATGATGAGCTCCAGATCCCACAGACAATCACTGAAAAATCACTCAGAACTATGTGGATTTTGAAAGGTAATCCCCTTCCACATCTTAACAACTTGATTTCTCACTTGATTCTAGAACTTTCTTGCTCTGCTCTTGAATCATTCGTGGATTTAGTCTTGTCTTAGGTTGGGTTCTTCCAGGAGCAGACCCTGAAACAAGCATTTTTGTTTGTTTGTTTGTTTGTTTTTACAATTCATTTTCTTTATTTTATTTTATTTTTTATTTTTATTTTTTTTTTTTATTTATTTTTTTTTTTTATTTTCAAATTTTTATTAAGGTATTATATGTGTACATATCTTACCATTGCCCCCCCCACCCCACTCCCATACATGCCTCACCCCCCAATGTTTTGCATCCGTTGGTTACTCTTATATACATGCATATAAGTCCTTCAGTTGATCTCTTATTTCCCCCACCTCTCCCTAACCTTACTGCTGTAATTTGACAGTCTGTTTGATGCTTTACTGCCTCTGTATCTATCTTTTTGTTCATCAGTTTATAATGTTTTTCATTATCCCCAAATGAGTGAGATCATGTGGTATTTTTCTTTCATTGACTGGCTTATTTCACTTAGCATAATGTTCTCTAATTCCATCCAGGTGCCTACAAATGGTAGTAATTCCTTCTTTTTTATGGCAGCATAGTATTCCATTGTGTAGATGTACCATAGTTTTCCTATCCAGTCATCTGCTGACGGGCACTTAGGCTGTTTCCAAATCTTAGCTATGGTAAATTGTGCTGCTATGAACATAGGGGTGCATATATCCTTTCTGATTGGTGTTTCTAGTTTCTTAGGATATATTCCCAGGAGTGGGATTACTGGGTCAAATGGGAGTTCCATTTTCAGTTTTTTGAGGAAACTCCATACTGTTCTCCACAGTGGCTGCACCAGTCTGCATTCCCACCAGCAGTGCACGAGGGTTCCTTTTTCTCCGCATCCTCGCCAACACTTGTCGTTTGTTGATTTGTTGATGATAGCCATTCTGACAGGTGTGAGATGGTATCGCATTGTCATGAAACAAGCATTTTGAGTAAATATTTGGGAGTCAATCCCAGGAAATGCTGGTAGGGATGCAGAGAAGGACACAGGGATAGGAAGAAGGCCATAGAGGAGATGGGGTTTCAGGTGACCACTGTGGGCAGCTGAGATTCAGGCATGAGGGGGTCTCTGGGACAGAGACCCCGAGTTATTCCCCCTGTTGAACACTATTTGTACACTTTGGATGGTCAAACTTGTGTGTGGGTAAAGTGGGCTCTGAAAGCCATAGATGTTGCTCAGACAAAAAGATGCTGGCATCTGGGGTCAGCTGGAGCTCACAGAAGTGGCAAAGCACGAGGATGCCAACAGCTGCTCATGTCCTGGAGGAGGAACAAACTATATCTGACATCACAATTAGAAATGAAGATTCCAAAAAGCTCACAGGAGAAGGTTGGAGAAACAGCTGGATTCATCCTGCAGGTCATCCTGCTATGTAGGTGAGCCAGGCATACCAGGGTTGTGACTATTGACGTAGAAAACTCTCTGTGCGCTCACGTCTCATAGTGGTAGTCTCATGACCACTGGCAGCATCTCCTGCCTTGACCCACCCCAACCCCACCAATGAGCCTCATGTTGAAAATAACGAAGAATGACAAGTCTCTGTAGCCAAAGGGACATCATAGGTTTTTCATTTTCTTCTTTCTCTTCCCTGATTCTCTAAAAGTGAATCAAATATTAAAAAAACAAAACAATGATAAACGTCCTGATTGAAGGGTTGAGAGACACTGGGAAGAGTTATCCGATGGCAAAATTATTCTCTAATGCCACTTCTTAGAAAATTGCCTTACAGAAAACTTAGAAAACAGATAGGTAAAACAAGCAAACAATATGAATTGTCGCTTGACTCAAAGAATCCTCACAAACCATTTGTTGTATTCTTTTTCAATGTTTTCCCCATGCACTATTTGTTTTGTTTGTTGTAGTTATGACTACAGATTTTAGGGAGATTATAGAGCATAAGGGTTGGATTCAGATCCTTCCTGGAGTTAAAGGAATAGTTTAAATTGTTGCTTTTCAAAACTTTTGGGTCAAAGGATCTGTCCTCCCACGAAACAAAGATGCAGCATGTCCTCACCTGCTACCCAAAACGCAGTTTGCAATCACCCCACCCAGGGTAGGCGAGTGCACTGTACACGTGCCTGGGTGTCACAGCAATGTCTAAGTGCTCTGAAAGTTCCTAAATTCCTACTCTCAACATCTACACTTATTTCTTTATAGTAGCACTGATCTAGAGCAGGGGTCTGCAAACTAGGGCCCTTGGACCAAGTCCCACTCACCACTTCATTTGAGATAATGATGATTTTTACTTTTTAAATGGCTAGAGGGGAAATAAAAAGAATAGTATTTTATGACATAAAATTCTATGAAATTCAAATTTCAGGGTCCACAAATACAGTAGCCCATCTCATCTGAGATTTTGCTTTCTGCGGTTTCAGTTACTCACAGTCAGCCACAGTCCAAAACAACTGTAAAGTTTTACTGAAACACAGCCACACTCTTCCATGAACGCATCGTCTATACAATGCCGCAGGATTGAGTAGTTAGAGTTGGGTTGGCTGTGAAGCCTAAAATATTTACAATCTGGCGTTTTACAGAAAAGTTTTGGGACACACCCTCCTCCTCCCCCAACCTGCTCTAGATAATGTAGGGTTCCTGAGTTTGCTGCCTCTCAGAATCACCTGGGAACTTAAAAAAAATATACAGCTTGCCAGGCCTCCCCGAGCCTTGTGGAATCAGAGTCTCCAGGGTGGGGTTAGGGACTCTATATTTTGAAGCCCTCCCACCCTCACCCCTCCCCTCAGGTTCTGATGGTCAGTGGCTCTGGGAGCACTGGCCAGGTGGGCCCCAGGAGAGGTACTTCTCAAAGCCCACAGTCTGAGTCCCTGGGATGGGTCCTGCTGCTCTGCTCAGACCTCCTCTGGGACAAAACCTTGTTTATCCTGAGCTGCTCCAGATGTGGGCTCCGCAGGCAAATTCCTGGCAGGTCGAGCCCTCCCTGGGCACACTGCTGAGATTCACAAGCTGTGGCTGGGTTCTGGCCCAGAGCCCCTGCTGCCACAGCTCAGGCCTCTGCACCATGGCTTCCCTCCTTCTCCCGCCACAGGCTTCCCTGGTGTCACCCCAGCTGGGGCCTCCTCTGCCTCTCCCTGGCCTTGGGTGTCTAGAATTCTTGGCCTGCCTCTGGGGCAGCTGGAAAGGAATGTGGTGGCTCTTTGTCCAATGCACCGGGCAGCCCAGCTCACTTCATCTGGGCCCCACGCTTCTCCTAACCTCAGGTTTATGCTCCTGGCACTAACTCCTGAGCCAGTTGCACACATAGCCTGAGCCAGTTCTATGGGGGAGCCAAGAGGAGGGAGATGGAAGGGAATGTGACCATGAAGCAGGCCTTTTTCTTTCTCCATCTCTTCTCTCTTCGTGCTTTTTCTCATGACCCCATCTTTATACTTCCAGCTCCTTTCCCATTGCTCCTCACCTCCTGGCCCATTAGCCTTAGCTCTGCCCTCTGACTCTTCCTTCTTGCCCCACTACCCCCTCTCTTGTTCCCCATGTTACCCTGCTTTTTCTTATTCCCAGATTCTCCTCCCTCCCCTGCCCCCCTTCAGTTCTCTAGTCAGACCGGCTGCTTGTATGCAGAGCCACCTGCCTCAGAGAGCTGGCCCCTCCTCCAGAATGAGATGACGTTGGATTGACTCCTTCACTAACAGTGGCTCAGGCCTTTGGGTTGGACATTTACCCAGAGTTTATTCCAGGAAAATGGATTCAGGCCCTGCCCTCAGCGAGCTCACCATTTATGGGAGAGTTGGACAAATCACAGACAATTTTAATACTGCCCTAAAGGGTAACCTGGAGTCAGGATAGGGTGCTGGGTAGGACAGTACCCAGTAAGACACTGAGCCTGGTTGTGGGGAGTTGGGGACATCACCAGCTTCCTACAATGGGAACTGGAGCTGAGTTAGGTTCAGGGTGGATTATGTTCTCAGAGGAAAAAAGAAAGGCATGAGCATATGAAAGCCCCTGGACGTGCCCTGTACTAAAACCCACAAAAGCGTCATAAGTGAGGGATGATTGTGATCTGATTTATACTTCAGAAAATTCACCCTCATCTAGAGAAAATGGACCTGAGGGGCCAGTTTAAAGACCAGAAGGCCACTGGAAAGCCAACTCTAATCCAGAAGGATGATGCCTGAACTGGGGCGGATGCAGAGGGGTTGGAGAGGATGGAGAGCACTGAGGAAGATTTAGGGCTTGGGGATCGGATGTGAGGCACTAAGGAGAGGCAGGGGCAAAGGGTGACATTCAGGTTTTTAGCATGGCTATATATATATAAATGGATGGTGTATTAGATCTGCGATGCTGCTGCATAACAAACCACCCCACAATCTTAGTGGTTTACATGAACAAACTTTTAATTTTCTACTCATGAGACCATAGGTTGGCTGCAGTTGGTTATCTTGAGTGAGCTTGGCTGGGCTTTTAGTTGGGGTCAGGATGCTCCATTTGACTTCATTCTGGAGCCCAAATCAAAGGGCAGTAACTCTCTGATACAGGCTCCTGTCATGGAAAATCACAGGAGTGCAATCACATAGCATCTTTAAAATCTCCTCTAGTATCAGATCAAGTGCAGAGGTAAACTCAAGGCCACTAGAGATGACAGGAGATAAGACCTCTGGGTACTGGTGGCTGGGGCTGCTCTTCTCTGGAAAACCTAGCTAGAAAGGTGTGGTAACCAGTAATGGGTACACTTGATGTCTGCAAAAGTCTTTGTCCATCCAACAAGTATCCACTGTACATTTGCTCTATGGCAGACCTGCCATTCCCTTCTGTGAGTACACATGCCTGCTGAAATTGAGGCCTTACTTTAAAGCTGCTGTCCCCAAGCACTGGAAATAGGATTTTGGTGTCCTAAGGACTAGCTGTATCACCAAATTGTAACTTCAGAATAATCAGTTATGTAAATTTTGTGAATTTGAAATTGCAGTTGGCTGTAATAGAGTCCTAAAAAATAGTGAGTTAAATTCTCAAGTGTTTCTTTTTTTACTTCATTAGAGGTTTAGAGGTGCGCAGAACCTATTCTTGTTACATCTTTCTCCTCCACTGTCTGCAGTAAGTAGCTTTTACCCTCAAAGGGTCCTCCTGGTCCCACATGGCCACTGGAGCTCCAGCCATTGTGTGAACTGCATGCTGGAAGAGGGAAGAAGAGTAAAAGGGGCATTTTTCTCAATTGTGACAGGTGTCTTTGAAGCAGGTTTCTGGAAGCCCCACCAACACTAAGGTTTACATCTCACTTAGTCACATCTCCACATTTCACTATAAGAGAGACTAGGAAATATGGGTTTAGCTGGATACATTCCTCCCCTGAGTAAAATCCGGCTTCTGCTATCAAGCCAGAAAGGGAGAATAGATATTGAGTGGCAAACAACATTTTCTACCATACCTTCCAATTTTGTTTTTTTTCCAAAACAGAGAGGCAGTGTTGTGTAGCAGAAAAAAGCCCTGGTGTGGACTCAAACACCTAGACTCAATTCTCCATTCCTCTCCTTACTGGCTATGCCATCTGGGCAAAGTCACATGAGCTCCCTGAGTGTCTGGGTCTCTCTTCTGCAAATTAGACAGTTGATCATATTTGCCTTCTAGCATTATTAAAAGGGACCCAATGGGACCAGGAACTCTATGAATTATAACACGCTATACAAAAAATGATAGTATTTGTAGTAAATTGAAAATAAAGCAACTACCTCTTTAATTAGAAGCAATCACCTGATGGCTAGCTTCTCCCTAGATCAGTGGTTCTCAACCTTTCTAATGCTGCGACCCTTTAATACAGTTCCTCATGTTGTGGTGACCCCCAACCATAAAATTATTTTCGTTGCTACTTCATAACTGTAATTTTGCTACTGTTAATGAATCATAATGTAAATATCTGTGTTTTCCGATGGTCTTAGGCCACCCTGCTAGGGGTTCTCAACCTGTGGGTCGCAATCTAGGGCCTAGATAGAAGTGATTCCCCTTTGGTCCCATTGCTGTTCCTCTGGCCCTACTGTCATGCTTCTCACAAGGGTTTAGCTGGGTTGGGAGTGGGGCAGGGCGCAGAGTGTGGGTGGAGCTGGGGGCCTGTTGATACAGACCCCTATGCTCATGCCCTGGGGACAGTAGGTACCTTAGGAGAGTGTCTACTGGTGGATCGTTTCCCTTGATCCTGTGATTTTCAGCTGTTCCAGCTAGGTTGTTGCCCTGACCCCCTTCATGTGCTCTCTCCATGTGGCTTGGGCTTCTCACCCCATGGCAGCTGGATTCTGACTGGGGACGCCCCAAGAGTAAAGGTTTCAAGAGGAAGCGAGCAGAAACTGCCACTTCTCTATAAGCTAGACTGGAAATGGCATGCTCATTTCTGCCCAGGGTCAGGGGATGGGAGAACAGACTCCCCCTTTCTATGGGGAAGGGGAATTGCATGTATTTAGGAAGGGTGAAAATTGATGGCAGCATCTTAGAGACCAGCTACCACAGCTACCTTGGCTGGATATTGACATCATTCAAGTGGTTTCACACTGATGGCTGAGTGCATCCTCAGAGACTGCTGTGATGATGGTCTGCAGTGTGGGTGTCATGATACTTAAAAAGGCCCAAGGTGATTCTAATGGATAGTCAAGCTTGAAAACCATTGGCTTCACACAACCCTGAACTCCCCCTGTCCCAGCCCCCCGACCCCCCCTCAAAAAAAAAAAAATGCAGGAAGGGAAAGAACCCAAGGCTTGGCCCATGAGGCCTGGGAGGTTCCTACTCAGATGTCTGTGAGGCTCTTTTCCTCCCACTGCCCAGGTTGGTTTGGTTCCCATGGGATTTTCTGCATGTAGTTAGCACATGGGGGGCGGGGGGGAGGGGCATGTGAAGGGAGGGACTAGAAGAACAGCATGGAAGCTTAGGTGCAAAGCCAAGGTGCACAGAGTTATTATTAAGTGTGGGTGGGGCCAGTAGAATTTATGAAACTATGTGGAAGTTTCCTTGATCCCAGACTTTTTATCTGAAATTAGTAATTTGGCCAACTTCTTCCATTGCCTTCTCTAGAAATTAAATTGTGTCTGAACATGATGTAAATTCCAACAAAAATATTAGAAATCCCATGTTTAGAGCATTTTGGGTCAACCAGCCTACCAATAGTTAATATACCTTTCCCCCAAATGGGCAATAGATTGTTTCAAAGAACCTTATTTGTGGGTGGAGGGGCAGGAAGTGTGCTCATGAATATTCATGATTCTGCCTACTGGCCTCATACATTAGAAAATACTATTTATTCCTAAGCCTAATGAGCTCTTAAATTTCTTTTGTGACAAAGAGGTTTTATTTTTCTGGATAATTTATTTTGGTGTCTGTCTATTTTCTGGAAGGGATCTTTTTTTTTAAGACCCTGGGCACGTTTCAAGAGCAGAGTGGAGTTTTAAATTAACCCCCCACATAGAAAAGCCTGCCAGCCTAGTGATAACATTAATGAATGCTGCACCAATAGGATGAGAAGTTTGCTGTGAACCCAGTTCCCAGGGAGATGGATGTCTAATGGGAATCACATAATCAACATGCCTGTGAAATGCATAAAACCATGCAATTGAAGACCAACATGCAAATGTGAATGTGGACAATACATAACTGGAATCTGAGACTTTCAGGCATTGAAGGGACCTTATGAGACATCTTGTTCAATAACCTGTGAGGCATTAGCACCCCCGTTATACTATCCCTGAAGCAGTGCAGAAGAGGGGGCTTGTTTTCTTTCTCTCTCTCTCTCCTTTGTTCAGTTCTGGCTTAGATAGGCCTTCCTTATATCCATCCACACATTCTTTCTACAACTTCCATCCTGCTTCATAAACCACTCACTCGCTCTTGCTTCATTCCTGTTCTTTGTTCCATATCAAAGGGGCTGGGACTCTGCAAGTGGCATTTCCCAGGCTCTCTTGCCAGTAGGCTTCTGCTTAGGGTCAGCCAATTGGAGATGCTGGAGAGATACTGGAAAGCAGCAGGAGAGGAATCTAATCTTGTTCCTTCTATTTCAGACTGTCCCTCCAGCAGAGGCGGAATGACTGCCGGTCTCCACTCAGGCAGCTCCAGGGGTTCAGCAACTGGTGGCTCTGGGTTATCCTGTTTTCCCTGTTGTGGGTGACATGATTTTCAGCCCCACCAGGACCATGTCAGGAAAACATGCTGCTTCTCTGGGCCACTCCAGCTTTCTGCTCCTCATTGATGGCGACAGCTCCTACAGTGTGCTATCAGATATCCCCTGTGGCTGCTGCTAGGGGGCACACATATTCTCATGCCAGTCTACGTATAAATGTGTCTCAGTTGGGCTGCCCCTGAAACAAGGACTTGGGTATGGGTAGTTTATTTGAGAGATAACCCCAGGATTCACTGGGAAAAAGTGAATAAGTGAGTCAAGGAAGAGAAGAAAACTAATAAAGGATGAGAAGGAAATAGAGGTCAAGTACCCTTGACCTTGGGATCTTCTGAGAGACTGTATAAAGGTTTATCTCACCAAATAATTCCTCAGAATTATACACAGAGGGGTGAGGACATTTGGGTCCTTTCCACCATTTCTCACCCTTCCTTATCGCTTAGGGACTGCTCCCAGGAGTGGTCTCTCCCCCACTCTTCTGGCCTGTACACACTGGGGTGGAGTAGGGGAAGGGGCAAAGAGAATACCCTCAGGCAGAGAGCCACAGTTTCTCAAGGGAGGAAGCCCTTGGCATGGCCCAGAACTGTCCACCGAGGCTGAGTGACCTCCAGAGTGGGCCCTAGGGAATATGGGCTTCTGCTGCAATCTGTTACTTCTTCTTTAAAAAACAAACAAACAAAAAAACACACCTCTCATCCGAGGATGTGTTTATTGATTTTAGAGAGACGGGAAGGGAGAGACAGAGAAGAGAGAGAGAGAAAGAGAGAGAGAGAGAGAGAGAATCAGCGTAAGAGAAACATTGATTGGTTGCCTCCTGTACTTGTCCTGACTAGGGATCTAACCCACAACTTAGGTATGTGCCTTGACTGGGAACCCACAACCTTTTTTGTGTACAGGATGATGCTCCAACCAACTGAGCCACCTGTTGGTTATATCACACCACAGCCCAGAGCACAGTCTGTTACTTCTTGACCATTGCAACACACCATGGGATGACCATTACTTCATTTAACAGCCAAGCACACTGAGGCCCAAACAATTTCAAAGCTCTAACAGTGGGCAATCTGATTTTTAAAAAATAAAATGACAGTTTATAGAGTCCAGGGTTTTAAAAGGTTCTTCCTCCATCATTTTTTGAGAGTTTGTTATTACAGTTGCTTATTAATTGGAATTAATAAAGACCCTGGCAGTTATCTGATAGTCACAACTGTTTAGAATCTTAGGAAATATACCTGTGAGTGAGAAATACCAGAGTATGATGCTTCAGAATATTGATGTGGGCTCGAGATGGGCTTTAGCTCCATGAGATGGTGGTCCATGGCTCTTGCAAAGGATTTCAGGCCAGAATGGGAAACCAGGGCTTATTGCTGGGGCCATTTCACGTCCCACCACAAATAAGGATCAGACAGGCAGTACTCCCTGGGAGCCAGCCTCCTAATTTTTTAGACATCACAAATATGATATGTTTTCCTGGATGTAAAAGCCCCTAAAACATTAATTCTTACAAATCAAGGACTTGCTGGGGTCCTGGGATCTGTTACTTTTCTTTCTAGGGGCCAGGCCAGGAAACTTGGCATAAAGGGTCCTTGGGGAATTCTTTGGTTTAGATGTGGTGATGAGACAAAAAGATAACTGTCATTTTCCATTTTGCTGCAGAATAAGATGAAGAAGCCAATTGACAAGTAACTCCCTGGGCAAAGCTGTGTGGCTCTGGGAAAGTTAACCTCTCTGAGATCTAGTTATTTATACTAATAAAAGGGTAATATGCTAATTAGACCAGACATCTTCCGGATGACTTCCTGACGTCCTTCCAGACAAAGCCACGGTGGCGGGGCCAAGGCAGAGGCAGTTAGGGGCGATCAGGCTGGCAGTGGAGGGCAGTTAGGGGTGATCAGGTTGGCAGGGGAGAGCAGTTAGGGCGATCAGGATGACAGGCAGAGGTGGTTAGGGGGCGATCAGGCAGGCAGGGGAGCAGTTAGGGGCATCAGGCAGGCAGGCAGAGTGGGTAGGGGTGATCAGGCAGGCAGGTAGGTGAGTGGTTAGGAGCCAGCGGTCCCGGATTGCAAAAGGGATGTCCGACTGCCGGTTTAGGCCCAATCCCTGAGGGATCCTGGATTGGAGAGGGTGCAGGCTAGGCTGAGGGACACCCCCTGCCCGTGCACAAATTTTGTGCACTGGGCCTCTAGTTCTTATATAAAACGAGGGAATTTGGTTAACCAAGTGGTTAGTATTAGGCACTGGTGCTGCCACTGCCTCCTCTCTGCCTGTGGCATAGGGTGCTATTCAGTTATAACACTTGCTCTCTGAGCTGGGTACTGGCCTCAAATCCTTCTCAACACAGTGAGCCAGGGAGTCATACTGAGCAACCAGAGCTGGCAGGTGGGTTGAAACTTATTTGCCATTCCTGGACTGGATGATCTCTAAGGTTTCTTCTAATTTGAACTTGTTGGTCTCCGTGAACATGTAAACCAGGCATCAGAAAACTATGCCTGCAGTACAAATCCTGCCCGCTGCCTGTGGTGTGATAAAAGTTTTATTAGAGCACAGCCAGACTCACTTGTGTGTTGTCTGTGGCTGCTTTTGTGTAATAACGGCAAAAATGGATGGTTGTAATAGAGCCTGTATGGCCTGCAAAACCTCAAATATTTCCTAACAGGTCCTGTACAGCAAACATGTCAAACTCGCGGCCCACAACAAATATTACTTTTTAAAATTTCTTTATTGATTAAGGTGTTACATATATGTCCTTATTCCCCCATTACCCCCCTAAGTCCCCCACTCACATAACAAATACTTTTGTGGCCCAGCCAACATAACGGTATGGAAGAAACATTTTAATAAATATTTCATAACTTAATTTTTACAAAATCCTGTTATACATAATTATTAATAACGACTACAACGTTTGCTAATGACTGATTACTATAATCGTGTTGCATTCGTTTCCCTTACACGCCTTATGCGCAGGCACACCATTTCTCTCCACTAATACTAGCAGTGAATATTTTAGCAGCTGATTGCCATGTCATTAGTCTTGGACTGACTTATTTTTGATGAAGTCCAATTTATCTGATTTTTCTTTTGTTGCTCATGCAGGAAATATTTCGCAACAGGAAATATTTCGCTTTCGGAGAATGAGAAAAATAGGTTTATTTGCATTATGCTTATTAATTTGTGCAGTTATTCAGTGTCTGGTAAGTTAATGTTCAAGAAAAAATATTAATTTTTATTAAAATGTTCTATTATTTTATGTTAACGATTACTCATTTATTTCAGCCCTTTGTATTCAGCATGTCTCTATCGAAATAAACCTACGTTTCTATAATTATTGAAGCTTTTGTTTTTTTTGTATCCCACACAAACTTAAACCTTGTTTATTTGGCCCAAGTTAGCCTTTGAGTTTGCCATGCTTGCTGTACAGTAAAGGTTGCCCCCCTCGGATTTAAACCTCCCTCTTTCCCTTCAATATTTCCTTTCAGGCCATGAAGGAAACTCCTCTTTGTCCCTGAGGGCCCTGTGTGGCCCAAGACATTCCAAGTGCCTGAGGGCCTTTGGCATCCCTAAGTCAGAAGGAAAGGAGGAGACAAGCCAGTGGGAGAATTCAGGAAATAGGAACCTTATGATGGTGGGTGGACAGGAGCAGTTGGGAGCTGGAGTAAAAGCAAAAGAAAAGATAAAGGTGCGTCCAGACAAGGGGCGGAAGCCTCCCCTTAGTGCTGTCACTGAAGGGCCGCCCTGGCAGCGTGACCTAGCATCCAGGTCCAGCCACTTTCTGAGCTGGCTGCCCACTGCCTTCCAGGAGTAGTTTGGTATGAAAAGTGCAGACGTGGGCCCTTGTGCTGTTTCCTTTAGGAAACTATCACTTTTTCCCGGTCTGTGGACAACTTCCGCTGCCCACCTGGATGTGGGCAGGAGTCTTAAATAGCACCCTTGATGGCATCCCAAGAGCAGGGCCCTGGATGATGCTCCCATGGCTGTGTAGCATGGGCTACCATATCTATTTTCAGTGTAGGGGTCCAAATCCTTTGCCCCAGCCATGACTGCTGCAGTGAGTGTGTGATTCTGGTGGGCATAACAAACTCTACTCTCTTGTCTTCTCTCCCTCCTGGGTCTCTTGGGACCCTTTTCCAACAACTGTGCACTTTGCTGTTAGTGGCTCACCTGCAGCCTTCTGGGACCTGCCCTTGGGCACTGGGGTGGCCGCTCACATGGAGAACCTGAGTGCCTGGGAGTCCCAGTCACCCTGCAGGCAGCCCACAGCTGGTGACTAGAGCAAAGCCTAGCTCTGCTGCCTCCTCCAGGTGTAATTCCTGCCCCAGTGCTCTGCAGGTGGGGCTGAGGCTGGGACTCTGTCAAGCTCATGCAATATAGGACAGGCCCACACCAAGCCCTGACTGATTTAACCAGTGAACACTCCAAAGAGGACAACACCAAAACGAGAGCTAGGTGACCAGTGCAATGCCCCCATCCTCATCAGATCCCTGGAGGTGACCAGAAACTGCCTCAGGCCAGCCCCCCAGGGAGATACAGAGGTGAGTGAGAGCCCTCCTGGGCCTCTTCAGGAGCCTCCTCATGGGCCTCCCAACCTCTCCTGCCTTGGGAGGATCAAGGCGCTCTGCCAGTGCTCCAGTGGCTGCTCTAACAAATTATCACAAACTCGGTGGCCTGCACAACACGAATTTGTTATCTTACAGTTTGGAGGCCAGGGTTTCTCTGGGCTAAAATCAAGGTGCTGCAGAGTCCTCCTTCCCAGGGCTCTAGGGAAAATCATTCTCTTTGCCTTTTTCAGCTTCTAGAGGCCACCTGTGTTCCTTGGGTGGAGGGCCTGGCCAGAAATCACATCACACCGAGGGACCTCCATCATCACATCTCTCCCTCTCTTACAAGGATCCCTGTGGTTACATTGAGCCCACCCAAATAACACAGGATAATCTCCTTGTCTCAAGATCCTTAACTTAATCCCATCTGCAAAGTCCTTCTGGCCATATAAAGTAGCATATTAACAGGTTCCATGAATTAGGACAAGGACAACTTTAGGAGTCAAAGAATACACAGACAACTGGATACCCATGTGCAAAAGAATGAATTGGATCCCCTACCTCACACCATGTACAAAATATTCATTCAAAATGGGTCAACCACTTGACTTAGAAGAAAACATAGGGGTAGGTCTTTATGACCTTGGAATTAGCAACAGATTCTTAGACATGACACCAAAAGCATGAGCAACAAAAGAAAAATCAGATAAATTGGACTTCATCAAAATTAAAAACTTTTGTGAATCAAAGGATATTAAGAGAGTAAAAAGATAGTGGACAGGATGGGAGAAGGTATTGGTAAATCATATGGAAGTATCTAGTATCCAGAATATATAAAGCACTCTTACTACTCAACAACAAAGAGGTAGACAGCCTAATTAAAGAAAGGACTTGGGCCCAGCTGATGTGGCTCAGTGATTGGACGTTGACATATGAAACTGGAGGTCATGGTTCAATTCCCTGTCCGGGCATATGCCTGGGTTTCGGGCTTGATCCCCAGTGTGGGGCATGCAGGAGGCAGCCAATCAATGATTCTCATCATTGATGTTTCTATCTCTCTCTCCCTTTCTCTTCCTCTCTGAAATCAATAAAAAGAAATAATAATAAAATAAAATAAAGAAAGGACTTGGGCAAAGGACTTGAATAGACATTTCACCAAAGAAGATATACAGATGGCCAACAAGCACATAGAAAGATGCTTAGCATCATTTGTCATTAGGGAAATGCAAATCAAAAACACTATGAGATGCCGAAACCGGTTTGGCTCAGTGGATAGAGCATCGGCCTGCGGACTGAAGGGTCCCGGGTTTGATTCCGGTCAAGGGCATGTACCTTGGTTGCGGGCACATCCTCAGTGGGAGGTGTGCAGGAGGCAGCTGATCAATGTTTCTCTCTCATCGATGTTTCTAGCTCTCTATCACTCTCCTTCCCTCTCTGTGAAATATCAATAAAATATATTTTAAAAAAAAAAACACTATGAGATACCACCTCACACCCACTAGGATGGATTATAATAAAAAACAAAATAACATGGTAGGGAGAATTTGTACCCTTTGTACATTGCTTGTAAGAATGTAAAACAGTTCAGCCTCAACAGAAAACAGTTCAGTGGTTCCTCAAGAAGGCAAACATAGACTTGGCATATGATCCAGTGACTCTACTCTTAGGTATATACTCTAAAGAACTGAAAACTGGTTCTCAAACAGATTCCTGTACTCACGTTCATAGCAGCACTATTTGTAATAGGCAAAAAGTGGAAACAACCCAAACATCCACCAATGGATAAATGGGCAAATTGTGGTCTATCCATACAATGAAATAGTATTTAGTTATAAAAAGAAATGAACTACTGATACATGTTATACCATGAATGAACCCCACAAATATTATGTTAAGTGAAAGAAGCTAGACACAAAAGGTCACATATTGTATGATTCCATTTGTATATCATCCTCACCTGCTTCCTCAGGCCCATGGCCACAGCCTCCTGCCTTCAGATTCATAGGCCCCCAATCTGCAGAGTCTCCCAGCAGTCCTTTGCTTGAGGTGTGAAGTGAGGCATTAGCATCTCTATTCCTTTTCCGGGGGGGGGGGGGGGGGGGAGAGGGGGGCCTCACACCCACTGACCACTTTCTTCAGAGAACTCCCACCCCACTGGCCACTTCAGATTCAGCTCTTTGTAACCTTGAGGTGTCTCACACCTAATTTCTGAGTATCTCCTTTGCAAATCTGGCCTGGAATGTTTGACCCTTTGGTGTACTGGGATCTTTCCACCTATTTGGTCAGTCTTGGCCTTTGGGCCTCAGTCAAAACGAGAGAGTCCCTTTAATAATCCTGTCAAGTTATGTCATAGTATGTATCAGATTCCCAGAGCTTCTGTGACAAATTACCTCAAATTTATGATCTCACAGATCTTCATAAGTCCAGCCACCCTGAGACCACCATGCTGGAGAAGCTTCCTAGTGGTTCTCTGGCTGACAGCCCCCTCCGAGCCTTGCAAAACATCAGACAGGGCAGCAAGCCACCTTGAGTCCTGCACACCAGCTCACCCTCACACAGACATTACCTAATAACCTCTGTCAATGCCACGTTGAAGCATCTCCCAGTGGCCCTGCCAGAGGTCCTGACCTACGGAATCTGTGTGATATTATAGAATGATTGTTTTAAGCCACTAAGTTTTGAGATAATCTCACACAGCTATAGTAACTGGAACAGCACCATTCTGTCTATTCCTTTGGCTTATTCATGCTCTTGAAGTATGTTTTGTTATTTTGGGTACATGTACTTAAGTTTACATAAGTGCTTTCCTGTCATGAATCTTATTCTGCTTCCCTTCCCCCCCCCCCCCAACCTCCCGCCCCACCACACACACACTCAGCACTATGTTTTTTAGACCCCTTCATACATGTGTGTGGATAGCTGGTTTGTTACTTCAAACTGCTGCCTAGACCTCCAGCTGTGTGTGGTCCTTACAGTTTCTTTCTTTTTTTTTTTTTTAAATATATTTTTTATTAATTTTTTACAGAGAGGAAGAGAGAGGAGAGGGATAGAGAGCTAGAAACATCGATGTGAGAGAAACATCGATCAGCTGCCTCCTGCACACCTCCTACTGTGGATGTGCCGGCAACCAAGGTACGTGCCCTTGACCGGAATCGAACCTGGGACCCTTCAGTCCGCAGGCCGACGCTCTATCCACTGCGCCAAACCGGTTTCGGCTACAGTTTCTTTCTTCACTGCTCCCAGCTCCTGACACCACCACCAAATAGGCACAGTTCCATTCTCGACTAATTCTGGGTTTTTGAGAGTATTCCTCTAGGGGGGGCGGGGGGAGGGAGAATTTCTGGGTCCCAGGATGAATGACTTCTTTTGGGAGTAAGGATAGTGTTGGCTGTGCGAGTTGGCACACCAGCAGGATGGAAGGTCCTTCTATTCCATTAAGTATAAATCATTATCTCATTGTTGTTTTCATTCTCAATTTCTCTGATAACTAATAATTTTAAGCATTTCTTTAAATAGTTGTTAGCTTTTGGGTGTCCACTTTTGCCAATTGCCTGTTCATGACTTTTGCCCATTTTCCTATGATGTTTGCTGTGTTTTTTTTTCTTGTTGATTGCAGGAGGTCTGCAAATATTTTAAATATAAATTTCTTGTCAGTTTTAGACATTGCAAATATTTTTTCTCATTTTTTTTATCTGCCTGTGAACTTTGTTGAACAAAGTCAGTTTTGATGAAACCAAATTAACCAATATTTTGCCTGTTGTTTGTGTGTTTGAAAGTGTGTTTAACAAATTTTTCTCTATTCTTTGGCCACAAAGTGTCTTCTCTTAACTTGACAGTTAGTGTCTCAGTGTAGGTCTTTAATCCACCTGGAGTCCACCTTTGTGTGAGGTGCTAGATGGGAATCCAATTTCATTTTTCTTCATCTACTGAGCCATTTTCCCAGCACCATTTACTAAACAGCCTGTCCTTTCCTCTGTGATTGTGCCAATACAATCATTTCTCAACAGTGGATTCCATGCTATTAGTTTCACCTCCATCACCTAGATTATAAATTCCTTAAATTCAGAGGTGCCCTCTGCTTCCTCCCTTCTTCCTCCCTCTCCTCTTCCATCTCCCTGCAGCCTACTGTCCTGCAGGGTCTTGTACATGAAGTGGCTGATCATCTATTGGTTAGTTGAAGGCTCAGTATTATTTCTTTATCACAAGCCCTACCTTGCCTGGAAGGCACAAAGAATTTTATGTCCATGAGGTTTTGTGAAACAGGGAAGAGAGAGCGCTGATGGGGAAGTTCTGGATTGGGTGCTTTTCAGAGGGCAGCATCCCACTTGCCAGGCTGGCATCCTTGAGAGAGAAGTTGACAACTCCCACCACTCAATAGTCCTGCTTTCTCCAGAAACTGAAAAAATAGAATCTAGAAACAACCTTCACATTGGGTCTTAAGGACCCAGAACACGGATTTCATGACATTACCGTTAATAGGCTTTTTATGGGAAAGCGGAGAGTAGCTATACGTTCTTAAGCTCCTGCTATGTGCCCAACACCAGAAAATGTCTTGTTCCTGCATTTAAGAAGTCTCTTGGGAGAGAAAAAACATAACAGAAAGTGTTAACACAATGCACTTAGTAAAGTGATGGAGACAAGCTAAGGGCATTGGATGGAAAAGGGATAGGCAATTGGGTGGGTGTCAGTAAGGAGCATGGTGGATTAAGGAGCCTGCAAGGGGGTGAGGCAGAGTGAAAAGAAACCTAGAAACAGATGGAGAGATGTGGTTACAGGTGGGAGTAGGACCACAGGAGTGAGCTGTCATGGAAGCCAAGTCTTGGAGACATACTGGTGTCTCCTGTGTCATCCCTCTGTCCACCACTGACCACAGTTGCAGCATGGACACTTCCTATGCATGTGGAAGTGTCAAACACACCATGGCTCTTTTTTTTTTCTGCCTCAGGGAATTCACACCCCTGAGAAGTGACCCTCCACCAGAGGGGCCAAGAGTTCAGCTAAATATTCCTGCCTTTTGTTCGTCGCAGAGGTAATTCCAAGGTGTATTCTACAAGTTCCTCTGAGGGTCCAGGAGGGAATGAGTCCCACAAGCCCACAGTAGTAGCCCAATACTGCCCTTGTTTCTCTTCTCTGCATTTCACTCCTGCGCTCTGGGACCACGTCATCCTTGTCTTGGGTTCTGCTTTGGCTGAATCCAAACTAAGGCAGGAGAGTAGTGAGTTTTAAGTAAAAGAGATCAAAGGATAGTTCCCAAGGGGACTAAGTGGGTGGTGAGGTAAGTTCTGAATCTAGCAGTGGGGAGGCCACTGACATCCTTGCTGGATGTGGTGGGGGAGGCAGTCCCGAGGCCTGAGTAATGAATGCAGACCAGGAGGTGGAGACAGCTAGCGCTGCTTGAGAAGTTTAGAAGAGAGGGGAAGAGAGCATCCTTCAAAATTCAGCTGTACCTTTCCCTATTTCCCACTCCAATTTCCATTGCACTCTGCCTCCTTCCCACCAGAGTTTCTCTGGTCTCCTTTGGGGGATGGCATTGCTTTTGAAATTTTTTTCTGGAATTTTCCATGATGAATGTTCTAGCACCCCAGAATCTGACATTCATGGAGTTGGGGTTTCTGCCCCTTTTCTCAGTGGTGTGGAACCGTTGCCCATGTACCCAGCTCTGTGTTTGGAACTATTGTTGTCTGCTTTTTGAGGCTGCCTCACACATCCACCCTCCACCCAGCTGTCCCCAGCAGTGAGATAAGTGGCAGCTGATGGCAGAAAAAAGAGGTACAGACAAAACATAACCATCTGTCCAAGGTCAGACAGGAAGCCTGTGGCAGCCTCCGGTCTGGGACACAGAAAACAGATCTCCTAGATCCAGCCCCATTGTAATGAGCTGAGCCCACACACTTCCAGCAAAGGAGGGAAAGGAAGTTCTTGTTGCTTTCTGTCTGCAGGAAAATAACCCATGGGTGCTGACAGCATCTGTGGGGCCACCTGAGCAAGAAGCCAGGCAGCTGCTCAGTTATGAGAAGGTGGGAACATGTCTGCTGACCAGGTCTGGGCACCACTGCCAAGAGCAAACCCTGTTCTGAGCCCAAGGCAAGCAGGCATGCACTTATGGGTTAAGGGGGCTGGTTTACTCCTCCCAATGTCCAAGTCCAAGTCAGGGAAGGCCTTGGGTTTGGAAGGAAAAGAGGAAAGGAAGGAAGAGAGCCATGAAGAGAGGGAGGGGCTGAATAATGTTTCAGTTGGCTATTTCCTGTCTCAGGAATACACTTCCGTACCACATCCAGTCCCTCTCTATCACACAGCGCTGTTCATTTTCTTCATGGCATTTAGTGTCTAAAATTCTCTTATTGCTATCTCCTCCCTATGTGACCCAAACTACACTTTTTTCACTATTATGTCCATTCCCAGAATGAGCCTCAAATCTATTCCTTTATTTGCCATATATTTGTTGAGCTCCTACTATGTGCCAGATAGCTCTTTGGCACCTGACTGTCAGAGAGGAGCTGGGTCTGCTGCTCTAGAAAGTGGTGCATTTAGAGTTTCTTTTGGTGGCTGTCTGGAGGCTTGGATCCATACTGCCTTACTTAGGAACAAGGCAGAACAGAAAGGTGGCAGATTCGGGATGCAGAGAGCACAGATTGGCTTAGCTGGCTACCTGGGATTCCAATGATCTGTTAATGTGCAGCAAATCACCCCAAACCAAATGGCTTGAAACACAGCCTTTTATTATTTATTTATTATTTATTTATTTAATTAAATATGTCTTTATTGATTTTAGAGAGGAAGGGAGAGGGAGAGAGAGATAGAAACATCAATGATGAGAGAGAATCATTGATCAGCTGCCTCCTGCACACCCCCTACTGGGGATCGAGCCCGCAACCAGGGCAGCATGTGCCCTGACCAGGAATTGAACCATGATCTCCTGGTTCATAGGTAGATGCTCTACCACTGAGGCATACAGACCGGGCTATTATTTATTTTTTACATTATCACTTGCTGTTCTGAAAAATACTACCTGACACAAGTAGCCTCTTGAGTTTCAGCTTCTCCACAGCATTATTGTGAGGACTCTATAGATGAAAATGGGAATTTTAAAAAATGAGCTAAAACCACTAGCTGATTTACTAATGTGCAGAGGGCCTCAGTGGATGGTCATCTCCCTTTCTTGCCCTTCCACTCAGAGGCTGTTACCATTGTGCTTCATTTTTAAATTGCTCATGAAGACCTTGGAATGAAAGATTTCTTGGGCAGTGATTGCCAAGCTTTTTTTAAAGTCACATTTATTGAGGTGTAATTTATTACAATAGAAGTCACCCTTGTTAGTGTACAGGCCTGTGAGTTCTGACATTGCATGCAGTGATCTACCCACCACCATGAGCACATATGGAATGTTCTCACGAACCCAAAACCCCTGTGACCCTTCACCGTCAATGCTTCCTTCTCTGGTTCCTGACAAGCACTGATCTGTTTTTTGTTCCCATTGGTTTATCATTTCTAGGAATCAAATGTGCCTTTCTGAGCCTGGCTCCTTTCATTCAGCATAATGCCTTTGGGATCCAACCATGTTGCTACATGTCTCACCGCTTCATTCCTCTGTGATGCTGAATAGTGGTCCGGCAAGCAGCTGAACTGCCATTTGTTTATCTATCTTGAGCTTTTTCAGATAAGAAACTCTAATGTGGGCACTTAAAATACAGAACCGATGAGAACTGAGATCTTCTGATGTGGTCATGGGTGGTGGGGGAAGGAATCCAGGGGCTTCCTTGGAACACAGTGTGAGGGCTCTTGCTCTAGCCACTTGTGACTGAACCTGTCTGTCCTACATCCTCTCTCAAGTTTTGAAATCTCTTCAGGCTTTGTTTTCCTGAAAGTTGTTTTCCAACATTCCAAGGAGATGGACCTCAGTGAGTGAGGGAGTGTGTGACAGTAGGGGAACAGAAGTCTGTCGTGATCTAGGCGTGACCTTAAGTAGTTTCTGGCCCCTTTCTGGGTCTCTATTTCTCCACCTGCCAAATGGGAATTAAATGAAAATAGACACACGTGGGGAACACCAAGGATCCCATGCTTCCATTCCCTTTCCTCTGTCCCCAGCCATGAAGAGGCCCCCCTGCAGAACCACCATCCTGTTGAGCAAGGCTGGGCAGATGGGAAGACAGACATGAGTAACAAAAAGCATGGAGGGTATGGGGTGTATGGCGGGAGGAGAGTCTGTTTTTGCCTTCTCTACCTAGAAAAGGAACTGCCCCTTGGCCCTGCCCTCTTCTAGCCAGGACAACTGGAGCCCCAGGAATCAAAATTCTTTCATGTGACTGACACCCCAGCACTCTGATGACGCTGTGGACGCTGGGGTAACACCGCCCAGTGTCCAGCACTCACTGCTGGCTTTCTGTTTTTTGACCTGGCCAGGGATGTGTGGTTAAACACCACGTCAGCCTCTCATAAAAGTGGTGGTATACTCACTGGAGTAAATAATTAATAATAACACCAATTTAACATTCTGGAGTATCATTTTCTCAAAAGCCCAAGGACTATCAGATTCACACCCTATTCTGAGAGAAGGGACATTTAACTTGATTTCAGACTTTTCTTCTTGGGATATCTTCCAAAAATACTCCTGACACCATCCTGGATATATTTGGAGCCAGGACCACCTTAAACAAAATTTTAGCTATTTTAACCCCACTGCTGATAGTAACACAATTGTAATTATATTTCCAGGTCATTCAGGTAAGTAAAATGGCCCCCCTTTCTCCCTGGCTCTCTCTCTCTACCCCTATGCTGGCTCCAGACTCAAGCATGGCAGGCTGTTTAATTCCATTCAGCAGTGATTGGGTCTTCCACTTGTCTACCCTGGCTGTCCAGAATCAGTGGGACCATGCTGCCCTAGACGGTCCTCGGTGGGTAGACACCTGACTTCCTCATGTACCAGGCTTGGTTCTCACCCAGGAAGCCCGACGTGGTGTGGCCGCAGGGCCTCTGCATAGGAGAGAGTTTGCCACTGTGGCTGAGATGTGTACCTGAGCAAAACCACCCCAGGTGAGCTGGTGGGGCTCTTCTCCAGGAAGGGTCTTGTGGTCCAGGCTCATGAAGAGGCTTAAATGAAACATCGAAAATGAGCAACAGAAGCAGCAATTCTATCCACACAAGAAACACATCTGGAAGGCTGCTTCATTTCTCCTTGATTATATCTTAGGTCTTCATGCTACCATTTTGCACGGGTTATTCCCTAAGCCTGGGATACTCTTCCCCCAGATATCAGCAGGGTTCATGCCCTCAGTTCCTTCACATCTTTGCTGAAACCTCACCTTCTCATGAAGCCACCCCTAATCCTCTATTTAATCCAACAGTCTGATTTTCCTCCACTCCTGCACTCCCAACACCTTACCCTGTTCTACTTATTTTCTCACAGCATTGAACTCTTTTTAACACGCTACCTAATTTACTTATTCATGTTTATTACTTAATGTCTGCATTCCATTAAATAATGTAAGCTCCACAAGGCAGGGATTATTTTGTTACTTAATCTATCTCAAGTACCTAGAACACTATCTGACAAATTGTAGATGCTCAATAAATAGCGTTGGATGGATAATGATCAGTAATGGAGAGAGCACTGAGGGCTGAAGACAGGTATTTGGAGTCTGTGTCCGTCACTTAGCAGCTTTGTCAACTTTACACATACCATTTGGCCTCTCTGAGCCTCAGTTTTTTCATCTGGAAAAGGAAAATAAAAGTATGCCAACTTCACAAGACTCTAATAGACATATTAAAATAAATAAAAAGACACAGAGATGTGTTAGTTTCCTAGGGCTGCCGTAACAAAGTACCACATCTGGATGGCTTGAAAAATAACAGAAATTTATTGTCTCACAGTTCTGGAGAGTGGAGGTCCAAACTCAAGGTATGAGCAGCCATGCTTTCTTACGGGAGGATTCTTCCTTACCCCTTCCAGCTTCTGATGCTTGTCAGCAATTCTTGGCATTCCTTGGCTTGTAGACACATAGCTCCAATCTCTGCCTCCAGTGTCACATGGCTGTGTTTTCATTGTGTATGTCTGTCTCCTCTGCTTAGAAGGACATCAATCATATTGGATTAGGGGCCCACCCTGCTCCAATATGACCTCATCTTAATTGCATCTGGGACAACCCTGTTTCCAAATAAGTTCACATTCTGAGGTACTAGGGGTTAGAATGCCAACATATATTTTTGGAAGCACAATTTGACTCATAATAAGGTGAGATTAATTTTAATAATATATTTTACTTAATCCAATATATAAATATATTGGGTGTTAATGAGATATTTTATCCTTTTTCCTTCTAAGTCTTAAATTAATGTGTGCTCTATGCTTGACAGTAGCTGTCTATTGGACTAGCTGCATTTCCAATGCATGATCTTCACGGGTGTCTAGCAGGTATGGATGGAGTTAATACCGCCATGCACTAAGTACAAACTCATGTCCATTTAACAGCAGCCCAAGAAGAAAACTCACAAAAGAGATCCCATATCATAGACTCTAGGCACCCCTATATTGCTCTCCACAGCAGTTTTTCTGAACCCTTTCTCCCCCCAGGCATTCATTTTTGTGTCTGGAGCAGTGTAAATATCCTGCCAATTACTAGTAGATGTAACCTGAAGTTAGTGTTTAAAAAAACGTATCTGAAGCCCAGCTGAAGGATGGACAGACTTATGACTCACTGAGCAGGGGTGAGCACAAACCCTTGGGCTTTCTTGAGCCTAGTTTACCCTGAATCCAGTTGGCCCATTGGTGTTGGGACAGCATGCTGAGCTTACAACAGAAATTTATTATCTCACATTAGGGTGGATGTCTCCAGACACCCAGCTTCCCTTCCTGGCTCCCACGGACCCACACATGGTACCCACATCTCATCTTTATCAACCTTACACACCCAGGGAGCCATCTTTAATTTGGAATCCCAGATGATCAAGTTCAAGGATCACCAAGAGACTTTAGCTCTGTGCTGAAATCAAGGTTGTAGCCCCCAGGCAGTCAGAGGCATGGACCTTCCTGCGGGGCATCTGGAAACATGCATTCAGGGTCCACTTTATCCCTTAGACAACTTTGCCAAGTAAAACAGAGTTCTGGTGCCGTGCAGGCTCCAGGGCATTGCTCTATGCTTGATAGAGAACTCCTGGGCCTTCCTGGGTGGGGACAGGGTATGACAAATGGGCTTCTGCTGCATTTAATAAGTTTGAGCTTCAAGCCTTCCTAGAAATCCAGAACACAAGGGAGAACCCAGCCCCTCCAGGCATCCAGCCCAGTTCTGTAGAAGGCATCTCATGTCCAGCCTTAACTTCTGCTTTTACCACTCTCCTGCATCCCCGTGGCCTCATATTTTTCTTTATCCCTGGAAACTGGCTGCTGCTTTCAGTGTAGCAATCACAGCCCTCCTGTTTATGAATCCTCACTGGCCTCTGTCCTCTCTGACACCCACCCCATGTGTGTGCTTTGTGGATGTCCAGGCAAGGGCCCAGGGACTGGAGGCCGAAATTTAGCTTTGTGCAGCATGGGATGTCGTATAACAGAAGTCCTGCTATTGGGGCTGGAAACAGGGACTGAAGAGTAAGTCGTTTATTGGGAGGTGACTGGGGGACTGGGATAGGGAAGGGAAGGAGCCAGTGCAGGTGTGTTATGGAGCAGTGCAGGTGTGTTATGTGTTATGGAGGTTACTGCTGTGGGAGGCAGTGTAGTGCCCACTCCTCAGGAAGACCAAGACCACGCTGGAGGGAGGAAGGGGGTGTTTGTGCACCAATTCTCATCAGCTAATGTGGGGTTAACTTCCCTGGCCCTTCCAGCCCAGCCTACCCACTGGCAGAGCAACCTTCTGAGGCTTCAGACAAAGACTTTGAGGAAACACTGGCAAGTGGAATTGGTAATGCCTAAAGAATACACAGCCTCCACACCTGCTGCAGACAGGGCTGAACATCCATCCATTCATCATGTATTGTTGGCCATCTACCGTGCCAGACTAAGTGCTGGTGGCTGGGCATAAATGTCGAACAAGTAAAGGGAGGGGGAATGAGTCATGGGGGATCAGGGAGGGTGGGAGGGGTGTTGGGGACCAGGGGGAGGGTACTGACCTTCCAGCTGCACATTTGCCAGCTGGTTGGCAGGGCTGAGACCATGAGTGTGGAGATGGACCAGACAGTCTTCCAGGGCAGCTGCATCAGGGTTCAGCTCTCACAGCCCAGCTTCACCTCAGCCCCATCTGTTGTCTTGACCAACATGCAGGAGACTCCTGTTTGGGGGACTTTACCTTTTTGGGGGACTCAAGCAACTTTACCTTTTTGGGGGATCTCAATCACCTTGAGAGTCTTTTCCACCTCCTTCAACACATTTTTTTTGGAGTTGGGGTTCAAAGAAGATCAACTTAGTTCTGTGTTTTAGAAGAAAATCTAAGAACCAAGGCAGGGAGAGGAGATACTGAAGGGGGAGGGGTGAAGACAACAATTACAAAAGGGAAGGCACAGAGGGGTGGAGCAGTGAGTTTCACAGAATTCTTCCCCTAAAGTCCCTCCCAGGTGTCTTTTCCCTTACTTCCTCCCTCCTGTCTGGTTTGGCCATGGGAGGACAGGAGGGGAGGGAGGCCAGGTGAGTGGGTGGGTTCTGTGACCCAGTGACTTAGAGGTCACTGACCAGCACCTCTCACCCAGCATGTCATGAAGTGACAGTTTCTGAATCTCACCCAGCAAATAATCTTTTGCTAAATCCATTGGAATAACTGTATAACTACAGCAATTTCCCCCTTTTATAATCCCCAAGTAGGAAGCAGAACCAGCATTTGATATGTTGGTGGAAGAGAGGGGGACAGGCTGAAGGTCAGTGGCTGCCACTTAAAAGGTCTTGTGGGAACTTCAAGCATAGCAGTGAAGGAAAATAATGGGGACTCCTCCCAAAGCTCAGCTCAGATTCATCCTAGGTCTCTCACTCACCCCCTCCCCCGGGGAAAGGAGAAGAGTCCAAATGGAGGAGAACCCAGAGGTGAGAGTTTCAGCCCACTGTGAGAGCCCACCCAACCCTGATTCCACCTCCAAGGTCCTTTTGGGATCCCCCTGCACCCTCAGCCCTTCTTTCCCCCACAGCCAGAGAAAGGAAACTAACATTTACCAAGTGCCTGGTACTCACTAGGCATTCCCCACGTCATGTATGGTAATCCTCACAACAACCTTCAAGGTAAGTCCTTGCCCTTCTGGAGCTTCATCTGCAAATAAAGATACTTAAATAGGCAACTTCAGGACATGTAACGAATCTATGAGGACTGAAGGCCATGATCCCAGGAGGGGCCAGGGAAGGCTCCTCCATGATGGTTGAGAGTGGAGGGTGAGCTGGGGGGAGAGATAGGGCCCTTGCTGAGGGTGGTTGGTGCACTGGGAAGAACACTGTTCGTGGTAGGTCAGAACTAACACCCATGACCTACTTAGGGGACTGAAATGGGTTCTGTAGGGCAGAGAGAGATGGGGAAGGAGGAAGGGGCTGTGGTGAGAGGTGAGGCTGTGGTCAAATCTAGAAAAGCCCTATAAACCATACTTAGGAGGACAGAGGCAAGGCATTGAAGAGAGTCAACCATGAGAGTGACTGGACCAGCTTTGTGGTTTTGTAAAACACCCCATTACCCTTCCACCTCATCTCCCTCTCCCTCACAGAACCCATTTCAAGTCCCTAAGTAGGTCATGGGTGCTCTCTTTGATGGCTGTGTAAATGGGGTTTGTGTGTGGGCTGGGTGTAAGAGGGACATTGGGAGGATCCAGTAGGGGATGGAGGTGACAGTGGCTTGAACTGGGATGTTACTTGGGTGGAGAGAAAAGGACCCCCATTTTGGTTCAGTGGATAGAGCATGGGCCCAAGGACTAAAGGTCTGGGGTTTGATTCTGATCAAGGGCACATACCTCAGTTGCAGCCTCAATCCCCGGCCCTGGTTGGGGCTCATGCAGGAACAACCAATAGATGTGTCTCTCTCACATCAATGTTTCTCTGTCTCTCCCCATTCCTTCCACTCTCTCTAAAAATCAATAGAAAAATATCCTCCAGAGGCTTAACCAAAAAACAGAGAGAGAGAGAGAGAGAGAGAGAGAGAGAGAGAGAGAGAGAGAAGGACTTCTGCCTTTGTTTGTTTGTTTAAATATATTTTTATTGATTTCAGAGAAGAAGGGAGAGGGAGAGAAAGATAGAAACATCAGTGATGAGAGAGAATCTTTGATGAGCTGCCTTCTACACACCCCACACTGGGGACGACTGAACCCACAACCCAGGCACATGCCCTGACCAGGAATCAAACTATGACCTCCAGGTTCATAGGTCAACATTCAACCACTAAGCCATGCTGGCTTCGCCCACCCTGCCTCTTGATGGCTTTTAGGGAATCCCTAATGGGGCAGGAAACTCAGGCAGCTCTGGTCCACCTCTTCCTCTTTCCAAGCCTTTTTTTTTTTTTTTTTTAATGGTTTTACTTTTCATTTTGTTGTTAAATTCTTTATTGGCATATAACTTTAGACTGTAAAGTACAGGAATTGTAAGTGGCAGCTCGCTAGATGTTTACTAGTACATGTGTGCATGGCTGTATGGCCCAGGAGACATGAGGCATTTCTAGCTTCTAGCACTGTCCTTCATGGTCTCTTCAAGTCAGTCCCCTCACCCCGCCCCCCCGTCCCACCTCCCGATTAGCCACCATTCTGACCTCTATCAGAGATTAGTTTTGCCTGTCCGTGGCCTGCAAGGA
Source organism: Plecotus auritus (assembly GCF_963455305.1). Classification (NCBI taxonomy): domain Eukaryota; kingdom Metazoa; phylum Chordata; class Mammalia; order Chiroptera; family Vespertilionidae; genus Plecotus; species Plecotus auritus. Next base: position 80,525,611 of record NC_137782.1, on the reverse strand, counting down.
ATGGAATCATGCAGTGTGTGCTTTCTCTGCTCCACCACATTACATCTCTGAAGTTCATCCACACGTCTGTGGATGGTGCCCTGGGAAGAGCACTGTTCTTGGTAGGTGAGAACTAACAGCCATGACCTACCAGGGTAGTTTATTATTTTCTTACTTTGTTGTGTTTCATTGTGTGAAAATACATACATTATTTAAATGCTCTCCTGCTGATGGTATCTGGGTTGCTCCAGTTTGGGGCTATTGTGAATAGTACTGCTGGGAATATTCTTGCACATGCCTTAGGTGCTCATATGCAACATAAGCACTCATTTCTATTGGGCACACTTCAAAGAAGAGATTCCAGGCTGCATTTTTAGAAAGTTCTCCTCCACCTTTCCCTATCCTTCTACAAAAGGAAAGATTTGAGGGGCAATGGGAGTTGGGACTAGGTAGCTAATATTAATAATAGGAAGAAAGCAAAGGGAAGGCCAGACATTATAGGCGTGGTTATCTGGGTAGCTTCATCAGGAAGCTGCAGTTGCACACTCCCCACAGGGAACCACTGGTCCATTCCCTGCAGATCACTGGGGGAAGGGGTCCAACAAAAGGGGAAATGGACTCATGCAGTGAAGTCAGGGTGATGTAGGGAAAAGGTGCTTCTCTGTCAGCCTAACTTTGGAAAAAGATAATTGGCTAGAGGGGGTGGAGCTACTGCAAGCATGTGAAATCCTTAAGGATTCATTGGATAAGCTCCTAGTTAAAATCCCAAAACAAAGAATTCTCGCTCTCTTGTTCTTCTTGCTTTGCTCCTGCTTCCTTACACTTGCTTGTTCCGTGACCCACACTAGCCTGCCATGCGGCTTCTAGCGCCACATGACCATGGCCATGCAGATCCTACATGCGATAGACTGCAGCTGGGAGCACAAGCTAAGCTAGTCAGATGCTGGACTGCACTGTGCTTCAACATGGGATAGAAACTGGGCACTGGCTTCAATCCTAGCTCTACTGAAGACAAAATGGAACGTTTTCCATGATCCCTCGTCCTCCCGTAGGGGCCTCAGGAAATTCTTATTCCCGTGGCAACTGAAGAAGCCCACTTCCCCCAGCAACAGGTGGGGACTCAGAAGACACTCCGTCAATAACAGGACTTCCTTACGCTGAATGCATTCTCACAGATGGGACTGACACTTCTGTCCAATGAGCCCAGATGCTCCCCAGTTGAACAAAGTGAGGCAGGCTTTCTTATTTTAGTGAATATCCAAGAGTCACCTACACCCTTTTCTCTCAGTGGATCATTTTGCAGGATGAAAGATCTGAAGACACCACACTGAGAAAGTCTGTGTAGAGGGATATTTAAGATGAAGTATTCTTAGAACATTTATTTTTGTTTTGGTCCCTGGGGCCGGTTTTTCTCCAAATCTGAGCCTGAGGCAGAGGTTGGGCCCAGCAAGGCATCTCTCTTGGGACTGCCAGGGTGAGCACCGCAGTGCCCGTCCACTCTTGCTTTTGGCTCCATCCAGCTTTGAGCACTGGGTTGACGTGTCCAATTTTGCCTAAATCAGGGGAGGATGGAACCAGGCCTCTGGGAGTTCTGAGAAGCTCCAGGGCACACAGACCCCTACACAAATGAGGAGTTTCTCTCCTCTGGAGCATCATGGGCCAGTTTTTCTGGCTTTCCCCCCATATATCTGAGAGCCCACTCCCTCCTCTCTCAGGCCTTGACCTTCTCAGTGAGATTCCTGAACACCCTAAAATTGCCACCCCCCACTTCCTGCTGTTCCCCTCCTTAGGTCTTGCCACTACTTACCACAATGCTCTGTTTTCTAATCTGCCCGTTGTTTACCCCCCCTTCTCCCCAGCTAGAATGCAAACCCCATGAGAGCAGGGATTTTTATCTGGCTTATTCCTCTGTGTCCCCTGAGACTATGATTCTGCCTGGCACACAGTAGGTACTCTGTAAATAGGTCCTGAAGTGAAGGAGTGTCTGCTGTGTTCTCATTAGAACTCTTTCTTCTGATTTTGTTGTTTCTGCCTAGAGGAGACCATGTTGGCAAGACCCATCTGATTTAGAGAGGTGGGAGGCCACATTAGCTTTATTCAAGAGAGACCTATTGGTTATTTGCTCTGAGGCAGTTCCTGGGAGGGGAGCTGATATAGGATCTGAAGCCCATCATGAGACTGCACACCATGGTTAGTGATTCAGACCAGAAAATAGGGCCCCTTTTTTGTTTTTATTAATATTGCATGAAAAGTGTGTGTGTGTGTGTGTGTGTGTGTGTGTGTGTGTGTGTGTGTATTGTACAAAGTGAAGTTTCTCACCTTGACCCTCCATGTTCTACTTCTCCCCATAGGCAACCCCTGATGATAGTTTTTTGTTTGTACTTCCAGGGATGTTTGATGCATTTATAAGCACACGATGCACTCTTCAGCATGCTCTTCTTTCACTTAATAGGTCTTGGAGGTGCTTCCAGCCCAGAGCACTTCCCTCTGGAAAGGCCACTGAGTACTCCATTAGGTGGAGAGAGCATAATGGAATTAACCCTTCCATACCCACAGGCACCAAGGTCCGGTCTGGTTTTTGCCCCATTACAACTACTTTTTGCCCCATTACAAGCAATGGCATCATGTGTGTAGTTTGTGGAGAAAGAGAAAGGTGGGGGGGGGGGGAGAGGTTAGGAGTTAGGAAGGGCAATCCACCCATGTGGCTTCAGAATTTATTTGATAAATGTTTATTGGTGTGTATTTTAAGTGCCAGGCATATTGTTAGAGTCTGTGAAGCTTTTGCCCTTGTAGCTAGTCTAACAATGAATCTCAACACCCTGCCATTTTTTCTTTTTCTTTCTAGTAGCAATTTCTCAGGGATTCTCAGGTAGGGTGGGGAGGAGGGGAAAGTCAAGAGGAAACTCCAGCCCAGTTGGCATGCCTCAGTTGTTGAGCGTCAACCTATGAACCAGGAGGTTCGATTCCCTGTCAGGGCACATGCCTGCATTGCAGGCTTGATTCCAGTGTGGGGCGTGCAGGAACCAGCTGATCAATGATTCTTTCTCATCATTGATATTTCTCTCTCTCCCTCTCCCTGCCTCTCTAAAATCAATAAAAATATATTAAAATAAATAAATAAATATGAAACTACAATTTGAACCTCACACGCAACTGGGTTTTACAAGGCGATACTCAACCACATGCTGAGAGACTCTCACAAATGTGCATCTGGGCAGCCTGAGGGGTGTGAGTTTGTCCGGATATATTTAGAATGAATCCTTTAGTGGTGCTCCAGGCCAGAGGGTAAATAGCTGCTTGCAGGGGCATTTAAAGCCAGCACAGAAAGAGGCTATAATTGCAGGGCTCAGGAAATGCTGTACTTGGGAGCTTTTCTGAAATGACATGCTATTTAACCCAATATTTTCCCAAATGCAGAGGCCTCTTTGATCTCTGCGGCCAGCCTCCCGGCATGATGACTGGTTCACAGCAGGGATCTGGAGGAACTTCCTTAGAGGGGCTAGAGGCTGACAACTGGGAGGACTGGGCTGAGAGTTGGTGGAACTTCTCGAGTTGAATTCTTCCAGGAACAGATAAGGATAGAGTGCTATTAGATGGTTTGGGAGGCAGTTCCTGGAAGCACAAGGAGGGGGATAGAGAGGGGAGAGAGGGATGGGAAGGAGGCCCAGGCAGAGTGTAAATGAGCAGTTACTGGGGCCCTGGGAGCCTGCATAGAGCATGCTGCAGAGTCACCCACCTGAGGGCAAGGAAGGTGGAGTATTTATTTCACCAGCAAGGATACATCACTGGCTGAAGTTTACTCAGGAGGGAGTGAGAGCTGGGTTCCCAGCCAGCCATGCATGAGTGTCTGTGGCTGAGGAGAGAAGCTATTGGGCTGGCCCCTAGGGATTTTTATGCAAAACCTCCCAATTGAGAAATGTTAGCAAACAATCCCCACACTTCTAAGTGCTACGAGAGACAAACAACACAAGTTGAACACCTGGGATGCAGCTTGTGTACCTCCAGGTGTCAGCAAGGCTGGACGAGGCAAGTCCCCACTGCCTGCCCCCCTCCAAGGGGCTGCCTCCTCTATGTCCTGGCCAAGAGACCTCCCAAACCACGGGGCCTGAAATACCATGGAGCCCTGAGCGGCCAGTGGTTTTCTCCTGGCTCCTCAGATGATTTGCAGTTATCCATCTGTCTGTCCATCTTAGTCTCCACTTTAAAAACTCTAATGAATTTATCTGAACTGGAACCAAGATCCTTATACTTGAAATGTATGGGACTGGAAAAAAATTGGAGCATTCTTTAAAATTTTTTTAAAATCTTTATTGTTTAAAGCAGTGGTCGGCAAACTCATTAGTCAACAGAGCCAAATATCAACAGTACAACGATTGAAATTTCTTTTGAGAGCCAAATTTTTTAAACTTAAACTTCTTCTAACACTCTCCCAGGCTGTAGTATTTTGTGGAAGAGCCACACTCAAAGGGCCAGATAGACGCATGTGGCTCGCGAGCCGCTGTTTGCCCACCACTGGTTTAAAGTATTACAGATGTCCTCCCCAACTCATTGACCCCCTCCTCATTCCCATTCTCTCCTGAGGTCCTCACCCCACTATTGTCTGTGTTCATCAATTATGACTATATGTATCATATATAATAAAAGTGTAGTATGAAAATTGTCCGGTCAACCGGGAGTTGTCTGGGAGTTTGACCAGGGGTTGGGGCCAGACGGGGGGAGGGAGGGAGGCCTCGGCCAGCAGCCGGCAGTCACGAGGGACCCTACCAGTGCACGGGCCTCTAGTATATAATAAAAGCATAATATGCAAATTGACGGAACAGCAGAACAGGAGAACCACCGTCCTGACGACCTTCCAGATGACCTTCAGGTCAAAGCCAGGGCTTCCAGGGCCCAGGGCTTCAAGGGCAGAGGCAGCCAGGACTGTGAGGCCTACTCTTGCACGAATTTTGTGCATGGGGCTTTTAGTATGCATATAAGCTCTTTGGTTGAACTTTTCCTCCCCGCCCTCCTCCCCTCCCCCACTTCCCTCTGAGGATCCTCAGTCTGATTGATGCATGCTTCCATGTCTCTGGATCTGTTTGTCAGTTAATAGAACATTCTTTGAAAAATTCAAATATCCTTTGTGCAAGGCTCTGATTGAGGGTAATAACAAGAAGGACTTTGCCAGCATCGGAGACAATAGTTGTTTACGTGTGGCGATTTAGGTCCCATTACCAGCCCCCTCCACCTCCCCAAAGCCTCCCCTACCCAAGTCCCCCCTGGGGGAACAATGCCTAAGGCTGATATCATTGCAACATTCTTCAGCTTATGGCCCAGTTAAAAATTCCTCTAAGAGAGGGCTGTCAATTACTTACACCTCAGTTTAAATGAGCTTTTCAGATTAAAATGGTATTTCTTTTTAATGAAATCTTTGTAGGCAAAATGATATGATACTTGGGATTTGTTTCAAAGTAATACAAGAAGTGAAGAGTGGATCAGGTATAGCTGCAACAAGATTGGTCACGAATTGATAATAATTGAAGTTGGATCATGATGGCCTTAAACTATTTCTGTATATGTTTAACATTTTCTATGATTGAATTTTTGGGGGAAACTTTTTTAAAATTACTATTTTTGTCAGTGAGTAGATTAAATGTGATCATAGAATAAGAACAGAACTGAATCACATGCTGAAGGTATACCAGGCCTCAGAGGAGGTTCAGTAGCTAGCACCTTTCCCTGCACATTTCACTCGAGAGTCTAAAGTAACCTTAACTTTGATTTTGGAAGGGGCTCTCAATTATAGAAAATAATTTAGGTTTCTTTATTGGATTGTAAGCAAATGTACTGAAGTGACTGTTGGTGCAAAATAGCCTCAAGAAAAATCTGATGTGGTTCTAGATTCTAGAATCTCAGGCTGTGGGGTGCTTGAGCCAGCTCACACCAGCTTTTAAGAGCAGTAGACCTGTACACATTGTATTTTGTTAATAAAAGCATAAAATTCTGCAAAAAAAAAAAAAAAAAAAAGAAAGCAGTAGACCTGATCTTTCATGTACAGGGTGAACACCCAAAAGGGTGTCCCCCCCAAATGTATACACATTTTAACAGCTGATAGCTCAATTTTAGAAATGATATGTATTCTAATAAACACTGCCTTTATAATTATTCAAAGTGTGTGTATACATTTTTTTCGGGATACCCTGTATACATACCATGTGCTTTCGTGTCTAGCTTCTTTTGCTCAACAGGATGTTGCTGTGAATAGCTGTCGACTGTTTAATCTCATCACTTTAGAAAAAGCATGTCATGCCGAAACCGGTTTGGCTCAGTGGATAGAGCATCGGCCTGCGGACTGAAGGGTCCCGGGTTCGATTCCGGTTAAGGGCATGTACCTTGGTTGCTGGCACATCCCCAGTGGGAGGTGTGCAGGAGGCAGCTGATCGATGTTTCTCTCTCATCGATGTTTCTAGCTCTCTATCCCTCTCCCTTCCTCTCTGTAAAATATCAATAAAATAAAAAAAAAAATGCAATAGAAATAGCATGTCAAACTCTCGGCCCGCAGGCTGCATGTGGCCCACATCGAATATTTTTGCGGCCCAACCAATATAACGGTATGTAAGAAACATTTTAATAAAAATTTCATAACTTAATTTTTACAATCCTGTTATACATAATCTACACTAATAAAAGAGAAACATGCAAATTAACCATCACTCTGCTATGCCAAGCCACGCCCACCAGCCAATCAGGAGCAAGTATGCAAATTAACTCAACCAAGATGGCGGCCGGCCATGGAGCTGGAGCAAGCAGGAGGCTTGGGTTGCCCCGGCAATGGAGGAAGCCAAGCTTTCTGCCTGCCCTAGCCGGCCCTGGCCTACGCTCAAGGCTACGAAGTTTCAATTATAGAAGATAAATAAATCCCAATTAAAATGGCGGCAGCCACGGAGCTGGAGAGAGCAAGGGTTGCCCCCGGTGATGGAGGAAGCCAAGCTTTCTGCCCACCCTGGCCCGGCCCTGGTCTCCGCTCAAGGAGGCGCTGAAGAAAAGGAAAAAAAGGAGGGGCTGGGACCTTGGGTTGCCGGGGGGGGGGGGGGGGGGGGCGGGAAGGGGGTGGTGATCAGGCCAGGATGGGACAGCAGGGGCTGTTGTGGGTAAGCAGACCAGCAGGGGGACCAGTTGGGGGTGAGCAGGACAGTGGGGAGGGAAGGTGGGGGCGAGCAGGCCAGCGGGGGGCAGTTGGGGGTGAGCAGGCCAACAGGTGGGGCAGTTGGGGGTGATCAGGCTGGCGGGGGGGCATTTGGGGGCGAGCAGGCAAGCAGGCAGAGTAGTTAGGGGCAATCAGGCAGGCAGACAGGCAGGTGAGCAGCTGGAGCCAGCAGTCCCAGATTGTGAGAGGGATGTCAGACTGCTGGTTTAGGCCCGATCCCTGTAAACCGGCAGTAGGACATCCTTTGAGGGGTCCCAGATTGGAGAGGGTGTAGCTGGGCTGAGGAACACCCCTCCACCCCCTGCCATGCACGAATTTCATGCACCGAGCCACTAGTCTATATATAAAAAGCCAGCGACCGGAACACCGTTGACTAGAACGACCAGCTGCTATGACGCGGCCAGCAAACCAGCCTGATCAGAGGGTGGGGCCAGCGGGCCAACCTCCTGTGGGCCCTCCCCCTGGGTGGCCCTGCCCCTGATTTTTTAAAAATTTCTTTATTGATTAAGGTATTACATATGTGTCCTTATCCCCCCATTTCCCACCCCCCCCCCCCACCTCCCCATTCATGCCTTCACCCCCCTGGTGTCTGTGTCCATTGGTTAGGCTTATATGCATGCATACAAGTCCTTTGGTTGATCTCTCCCCCTTACCCCCACCCTCCCCTACCTTCCCTCTGAGGTTTGACAGTCTGATCGTTGCTTCTCTGTCTCTGGATCTGTTTTTGCTCATCAGTTTATGTTGTTCATTATATTCCACAAATGAGTGAGATCATGTGATATTTATCTTTCTCTGACTGGCTTATTTCACTTAGCATAATGCTCTCCAGTTCTATCCATGCTGTTGCAAATGGTAAGAATTCCTTCTTTTTTATCACAGCGTAGTATTCCATTGTGTAGATGTACCTCAGTTTTTTAATCCACTCACCTGCTGATGTGCATTTAGGCTGTTTCCAAATCTTAGCTATGGTGAATTGTGCCACTAGGAACATAGGGGTGCATATATCCTTTCTGATTGGTGTTTCTAGTTTCTTGGAATATATTCCTAGAAGTGGGATCAATGGGTCAAATGGGAGTTCCATTTTTAGTTTTTTGAGGAAACTCCATACTGTTCTCCACAGTGACTGCATTCCCAGCAGCAGTGCATGAGGGTTCCTTTTTCTCTGAATCCTCACCAGCACTTGTCGTTTGTTGATTTGTTGATGATAGCCATTCTGACAGTGGTGAGATGGTACCACATTGTCGTTTTGATTTGCATCTCTCGGATAATTAGTGACTTTGAGCATGTTTTCATATGTCTCTTGGCCTTCCTTCTGTCTTCTTTCTGAAAGTGTCTATTTAGGTTCATTGCCAATTTTTTTATTGGGTTTTTTGTCTTCCTTTTGTTAAGTTGTATGAGTTCCCTGTAAATGTTGGAGATTAAACCCTTATCGGTGATAACATTGGCAAATAAGTTCTCCCATGCAGTGGGCTTTCTTGTTGTTTTGTTGATGGCTTCTTTTGCTGTGTAAAAACTTTTTTACTTTGATGTAGTCCCATTTGTTTATTTTCTCTTTAGTTTCCATTGCCCTAGGAGTGGTATCAGTGAAGAAATTGCTTCAGCATATGTTTGAGATTTTGCTGCCTGTGGATTCCTCTAGTGTTTTTAGGGTTTCCCATCTTATGTTTAAGTCCTTTATCCATTTTGAGTTTATTTTTGTGTATGGTGTAAGTTGGTGGTCTAGTTTCATTTTTTTGCATGTATCTGTCCAATTTTCCCAACACCATTTATTGAAGAGACTGTCTTGACTCCATTGTATGTTCATGCCTCCTTTGTCAAATATTAATTGAGCATAATGGTTTGGATCGATTTCTGGATTCTCTATTCTATTCCATTGATCTATATGACTGTTCTTGTGCCAGTACCAGGCTGTTTTGAGAACAGTGGCTTTGTAATACAGCTTGATATCTGGTATTGAGATCCCACCTACTTTGTTCTTTTTTTCTCAGTATTGCTGTGGCTATTTGGGGTCTTTTTTTATTCCAGATGAATTTTTGGAGAGTTTTTTCTAGGTCTGTGAAATATGCTGTTGGTATTTTAATGGGGAATGCATTGAATCTATAGATTGCTTTGGGTAGTATGGACATTTTATGATGTTGATTCTCCCAATCCATGAACATGGTATGTTCTTCCATCTGTTTATGTCTTCCTCTATCTTTTTTTCAGTGTCCTGTAGTTTTCTGCATATAGGTCTTTTACCTCCTTAGTTAAGTTTATTCCTAGGTATCTTAATTTTTTTGGTGCGATGGTAAATGGGATTGCTTTTTTAGTCTCTCTTTCTGTAAGTTCACTATTGGTGTATAGAAATGCCATAGATTTCTTAGCATTAATTTTGCATCCTGCTACATTGCCAAATTTATTTATTAAGTCTAATAATTTTTTGGTGGAGTCTTTAGGGTTTTCTATGTACAGTATCATGTCATCTGCAAATAAGGACAGCTTCACTTCTTCTTTTCCAATTTGGATGCCTTTTATTTCTTCTTCTTGTCTGATCACAATGGCTAGTACTTCCAGTACTATGTTGAACAGGAGTGGTGAGAGTGGGCATCCCTGTCTTGTTCCTGTTCTTAGGGAAAGTGGTTTTAGTTTTTGCCCATTGAGTATGATGTTGGCTGTGGGTTTGTCATATATGGCTCTTATTATGTTTTGGTATGATCCTTCTATTCCCACCTTGCTGAGAGTTTTTATCAAGAAAAGGTTTTGGATTTTGTCAAATGCTTTTTCTGCATCAATTGATATGACTATGTGATTTTTATCTCTCAATTTGCTTATGTGATGTATCACATTTATTGATTTGTGGATATTGTACCATCCTTGCATCCTCGGGATAAATCCTACTTGGTCATGGTGTATGATCTTTCTGATGTACTGCTGGATCTGATTTGCTAGAATTTTGTTGAGGATTTTGGCATCTATGTTCATGAGGGATATTGGCCTATAATTCTCTTTCATTGTGTTGTCTTTATCTGGTTTTGGTATTAGGATGATGCTGGCTTCGTAGAATGAGCTTGGAAGTGTTCTTCCCTTGGCCCCTCCCCCTGGCCGGCCCTGCCCCTGATTGTCCCCCCTACCCCAATAGGGGGCAGGGCTGGCAGGCCAACCTCCTGCATCCCCTCCCCCCAGCTGGCCCTGTCCCCCAATGAGCCCCCACTACCCCAATTGGCCTGCAGCCCCCCCCCAGCCAGTTCCACCCCCGATCGGCACCCCCCACTCCAATCAGGGGCAGGGCCAGCAGGCCAACTACCCATGGCCCCTCCCCCAGGCTACTGGCTCCTGATCAGCCCCCCACCCCATTTGGGGGTGGGGCCGGCCGGCCCACTGCCCACAGCCCCTCCCCACAGCTGGCCCCATCTCCCCCATCAGCCCCCACTACCCTGATAGGCCTGCAGCCCCTCTCCCCAGCCAGCTCCACCCCCGATTGCCCCCCACACACACACCTATCAGGGGTGGGGCTGGCTGGCCAACCTCTTCTGGCCCATTTGGGGGCGAGGTCAGCCCACGCACCACCCACAGCCCCTCCCCCCAGCTGGCTTGGCCCTGATTGGGCCCTGATCAGGGTGGGCTGGTCAGCCAAACTCCTGCTGTCTCCTCGTCCCGACAGGCACAGCCCCATCCACCGACTTGGGCCAGGCAGCCAGATCCCACCCATGCACGAGTTTGTGTACTGGGCCTCTAGTTATTAATAACAACTACAACATTCGCTAATGACTGATTACTATAAACATGTTGCATTCATTTCCCTTACGCGCCTTATGTGCAGGTGCACCATTTCTCTCCACTAATACTAGCAGCAAATATTTTAGCAGCAGATTGCCATGTCATTAGTCTGGGACTGACTTGTTTGGTGTGCGCAATAGGAAATATTTTGCTTTCAGAGAATGAGAAAAATAGGTTTATTTGTGTTACCCTTATTAATTTGTGCAGTTATTCAGGTCTGGTAAGTTAATATGTAAGAAAAAATATTAATTTTTATTACAATGTTCTATTATTTTATGTTAACGATTACTCATTTATTTCAGCCCTTTGTATTGAGCATGTCTCTATCGAAATAAACCTATGTTTCTATGAAAAGTGAAGCTTTTTTTTTTTTTTGCAGCCCACATAAACTTAAACCTTGTTTATTTGATCCGTGTTAGCTTTTGAGTTTGACATGCTTGCTTTAGAATATTCCACTGGATGGCATTTATTTATTTATCTATTTATTTATTTACTTATTATGATTATTATTGATTAATCTTATTCAATTCATTTATCTATTTTACTGTTGATGGACATTTGGGTAGTTTCCAGTTTGGGGTGACTGTGACTGATGCCAATGTCTCTTGCTTTCCCCTTCAGCCAACATCGGGGAGGGAGCTGTAGAGCCATGGGGTGAATGTGTGTGGCAACTGCCATTAATTCATAGAACATGGTTTGTTTCTTGGGGGAGGAGGGGCAACATGTGGTTTCTAAGGCTTTTGAACCTTTCTATGTTGGGCACAAGTTGCCTAACTTGGTTGATATGAGAAATGGCTCACCTCATATCAATGGTTCAAGTTTCAAATGATGGGCTAGGAAACAGAAGCATGGTGAAAATGAGACTTTTAATAGAACTCTGGAGAATGGGCATCCATTGTACAGGAACACACATGGGGCAGGGAACATAGCCTATTTATTTAGACCCTCCTCCGGTTCCTCATTGGCTGAGTGCTATTTGGTCACCTATTTCCTAATAGGTCACCTAGGTCTTACTGTCTCCTATTGAGTTATTAAAAAAAAAAAAATGGCTGGGGCCTTTTCTAGTTGCCTCCACCTCCCTTTGTCTAGGGGAATCTTCCTAGGACAGGTGCTATTGGCCATGTGTATAGCTCATACCCTCTCCTGACTCCCACATCCTATTTGCTCTGGGGAAATTCAGTAGCTGCCTGGCTATGGCTACATGCTCTTTCTTTCCTATGAAGATAAATCAGAGGCATGTTTCCTACAATTGAGAAACATTTTCATTTTATTTTTAAAAAATTATTATTATTTTAATCTTTATTGTTGACGATATTAGTTATGTCCCCTTTTACATTTCCATTTTCAAGGAAGCTGCTGCATCTACCTGCATTATGACCTCCAAAGAAACTTCCAGAGCCCAGATCCTGTGGGGCCACATTCCTTCTTCCTTCCAAACCAGCTCAGGGGCAGGACCTGCCCCAAGGGTAGAGAGATGGAGGTGTGATCACCATGATAGGAAGAAGAGGAGGTTGTGGGTTGGGTTGGGAGAGGGGGTTAGGAATGAGGGAGAGAAAGAGACTGAAGATAGAGATGAAGCAAAAATGAATGAAATGTGGGGGCTGTGAAGTAAAACCAAATAGATCTGGGGGGAAATCTATAGCTTCAAATAGGTGACAATTATGTTTTAACATCAAATTGTTGTGAAGTGAGGCTTTAATTTGAAAGGGTCAGAAGTCTCAACTCAAAATGACTCCAGGGAAATGAGATAAGGAGTCAACTTCAGAAGCAGAGGAAGCCTTGACAGGAGGAGCAAGGCCTCCTGGGTGCTAACTGGAACCTTCCACCACCTGTCCAAGGCCATGTTCCGAGGACAATGGAAGCCTTCCAGTCCTGCAGGCCCCTGGGGCTTAAGGGAAGAGACTGTAGAATTGCTTTCCAGCACATAGCTGTTAGAGCTTCCTCCTCTTCTCTCTGCACCAGTCTCACTTAGGGCTGGGCACATTTCTAAATGTCAGACTCTTCAGAGGTAAAGACCATGACAGGAAGGCCAGGCCAGGGCTGAGACTAGGGTAAAGTAATGAGGTGCTTGCCTTCGATGCAATATTTAACGGGGCACCAAGAGACACAGTAATTAGGATAAATGTAGTATTTAAGAATAAAAAGTAATGTAAAAAAAATCTATGATGAACAAAATATCAAAATCTTAAGTGGAGGAATGATCCAACCTTGCACTTACCTCCAGTCCTGGTTCCAATAAAACCTAGTTTATAAAAGTAGGCAGCTGTCTTGCAGACCATAATTTGCCAATTTGTTTTTTTAAAACTATTGGGTGAGGTTGATCCTTTTTTTTGTAATCCTCACCTAAGGATGTTTTTATTGATTTTAGAGAGAGAAGAAGGGAGAGAGAGAGACAGAGAAACATTGATGTGAGAGAAAAACATCCATCTGTTGCCTCCCAGATGCGCCCTAACTGGGATCAAACTCAGAACCTGGGTATGTGCCCTGACCAGGAATCAAACCTACAACCTTTTGGTGTATAGGACGATGCTCCAGACAACTGAGCCACCAGCCAGAGCTAACAATCTTTTTTTATGAGTTCATTAGCCTGCTGGGTCTCTGGGATCAACAAGACACAAGGACTTCAGGTCTTGTGGATATTGAGCTGACTGCTGAACCTGGCATGTGTGGGGCAATTTACAACAGCCCAGCCAAGGCTAAGAGAACTGAACTGAGATTTAAACTGCTGTCTAAAAGCCAGTTGGCAATTTTAGTCTAGTAAGTTCATTGCTTTATAGAACAAGTAAACAAACACACAAACAAGCATCAACACTCTTCAAAAGAATATAATAGAATCTGGAGTCTCTACAAAATAGCATTTACAATGCCTAGAATACAATCCAAAATTATTTGAGATAGGGAAACCTAGGAATGATCCTTGATTCTTCCTGGTCTCTCACTTTCTACAATCAATCCGTTCATGGGAATTGCCAACCTTACCTCAAGAACATTGCCTCATTCTATCTGCTTCTGGATATCTCCACTATGACCTCCTTGTCCCAGCTACCAGTATCTCTGGCCTGGAATACCACCCAAGGTTCCTCACTGGTATCTCTGCTTCCTCCCTTGTTCTTTTGCAATTCATTCCCTGCACAGCAGCCAGGGCCATCTTTATAATGTACAAACCACATCACTGCCCTTGCTTTTAGGATACAATCTAGCCTTCTTGCCTTGTTCCACAACACCCTGCAAGACCTCGCCTAACTCTTTGGCCTCATCTGCTCCACTTATACCCTTCCTCACCATTTTCCATCTCACTGGCTGTTGTCTGTTTCTCAGCATCCTTATCGTCTTTGTCCTTGTTGTTCTTCTCATCTTTCTGTTATCATTCAGGTTTCAGGCCAAACATCATCTCCTCAGATAGAGCTTCCAACCCTACCACCTCCCAAGGTAGATAGTCACTATTACATTCCCTGGTTTTATGTTTCAAAATCAAGTCACTGCCTGAGTGTTTGTTTATTTACATTATCTGTTGTCCTAAGGAGGAGTGTTAGCCTTACACAGGACTAGACTTTGCCTATCTTGCTTATTGATTATCTGTAGTATCTGGAATAGCACTTAATACACAGCAAGTTCTTGTCCCAGCTATCTACTATGCATGATCTTCCCAAATCTAGAGACATAAAACAACAACCATTTTACTATGTCCATGGATTTGGAGAGGGCTCAACAGGAATAGCTTGTTTCTGTTTCATGATGTCTGGGACCTCAGCAGGGAAGATTGGATTGATTGGGGTGACTCAAAGTGCTGGACTGGAGCTGGAGTATTCTCTTCCAAAAGGTCTTCCTTTTTCCCATGTCTCGTGCCTGGCCTGGAATGGTTAGGAGGCTGGCTCAGTTGAGGATATTGGCTAGAACCCAGCCTGGCAATCACAGGGTCATCAGATTCTTTATATGGTGGCTTAGCCTTTCATGGAACTAGGCTAGAGCTGTGTAGCCTCAGATGTCACACAACAGAGCTTCTACAATACTCTGTTGGTCAAAGTAGTTACAAGAGAATCTACACTCCAATTCTTGATGGAAGAAATGTAAAATAATTTGTGGTCATTAAAAAAAAAATATGCAACAGTTCTCAATAAATATTGGTTGGATGGATGATTGAATGAACGAATCTATATTAAGGTGTCCCTAGGTGATTGGTAATAGAGAGGTCAACACCAATACTGAGGAATCTCTCCAAAGGAGGACATTTAGATAAACGCATTTTTCCTTCCTGACAGCTTGATTAGAGAGTCCTTCCTGGTGTCTGCTCTGCTGGCCTGTGTGAACACATCAGTGAGTAAAGACATGAATTACTGCATTGAATTTTCTAACACCTTGACTTCTTCTCAAGGAGCTAATAGCAGACACTGGGTCAGATCTGAGCAATGCAGCACATGGTGGCTCTCCCAGGCCCCATGTGGAGGTGTCCCATTGATCTTGGTGCAACACAGCCTATGACAGAGGACCAAACAGCTCCACTGACCCTAACACGGGTATTGATTATCAGTGACCACATGCTATACTAGATTACTTCACATGAAATAAAAAGATGACAGATAAGGCTCCTGCCCACACCCCCTCTCAGGAGTGTTAAAACCATCATAAGAACTCAAGGTTGAAACTCAAGCCTGGATCGAGAGAGATGATGTGTGTAAATGACTGCTTTGTAAGCAATTGTAAAAACTCTTCAAGAAAATGGTAAAAGAATGGAGAGGAGTATTTCTCCCAAAAGCTAGTCAAATGAAGAAGATTATTAATACCCAAACACAATTGTAAACATCCATTAAACATGGCATTAAACTGAAAGCTGAAGGTCTGCCAAGGGGCCCTGGGCTAGGCAGGGTACTGTGTGGATACACCAGCTTCTGGTCCCTGCTCATTTTAATCGTTTCTGGGCTCACTGTCCCATGTCTTGGCCTCCTGTTCACTCCTAGTGCACTCCAGTCTGCCCCACTGAAGGGCCTTCACTAAGCTTACCAGCTGCATCCTTGTTGCCAAATCTCATGGCGCTTTGGGTAGTTTTCTTGCTCAGCCTCTGAAGAACTGACACAGTCTTTTGGAAACTTTCTCCACTCTAGATGAGCCATGGAACCTTTCTCTTCCAGTTCACTCCCTTTCCTCTGAGTCCCCTTCTTGGTGTCCATCGTGAGTCCATCTACACCCTCTCACCTGATTCTTTCCCAGCTTTTTACTTCTTCCCACCATCCTTGATCAACCAACTCTCCCCTACCAGTATCTTCAACCTGTGATCCTCAAAGTGACATCACCAGCCTCAGTTCTCTTCCTGACTTTCAGATCCACAGGGCCATCTGCTTACAAGATGTTGGCCCTCAGATGTTGCACAGATGCCTCCAATTCAACGTTCCAAAACAGAACTTATCAGCTTCCCCTATAAGCCTCTCTCTCACCCCCAAATTTCAATTAGTCCCAAAGTTCTTGGGAGAGAGGCTTACAGGATATTTTCTAAGTCTCTCTCCTTGATTTCCTGTTTGAACACAGTCTCCACTGAGACCCTATCATTTCTTACCCAGATTCCTACAATCACTTTCAATCCTGTCTTTCCTCTCTCTGCCTCCCCCATGCTGTAGTCATAGTGACATGAACTCCCCTGCTTAAACCCTCTAGTGTTTGCCATTATGGTCAGGGGAAAAAATGTAAAGATAAAAAATAACACAAGGTATTTATTGACCTGGCTTCACTCTACCTAGCTCTAACAAGGCTCTTCTACTTACTGGCTTTGTGATTTTTGACAAATAACAACTTCTCTGTGCCTCATTTTCTTCATATCCAAAGTGAACAATAATTCCAATATCTGCTCTGAAGATGCAAAGAAAAATGCACACAAGTGCTTGATACCATGTTTGGCATAGTGTAGACTGCCATTGATCACTCTGGTCTTTATGGACATTCCAGGGACTCTCCCCTCACCCCTGCATGTTCCCTGCATCCAGAAACATCACCTCTCAAAGCTCTAAGGCTCTCTTTTTATTCTCCATACATGACTTAGCCTGTTACTTCTTCTGCTGCCTGGCATTCTTTTCCTCTTATTTCCCCACCTTCTTCTCTTAGCTGTCTCCTTCTCAAGACCCCACTCAGGGATCCCACCTTTCAGAAAGCTTCCTCCCCTTCCTACAACCTCCTGGCTGGGGTCCCTGGGTTCCCTGGACACATTTTGTTTATGTGTAGCAAATTCCTGGCTGTATGGCAGATCACAGTCACTGACATGTTTATTCTACACCATATTTTTCAAACTTTTGCATTTGTGACAACATAAAAGTTGTGAGACATCATATGGAAATCTGGATTTCTGGCAACTCTAGAAAAACTGAAGGAGATGGCCAAATGACCACCACTAGCCTGAGCCGAGTGTTGGCTACTCCTCACAGGGGCCCAAGTACTCCAGTTTTCCACACTCCCCACTGCTTCCTATTGATGACATCCAGCTGTCTCAGTTCCTCCCACACTGGACACTGAGATTAGAACTTGGGTGCAGGTAGTTTATTGGGAGGTGAATTCAAGCAGCACAGGGAGGGGTTGGAGAAGTAAACAAGGAGGACAGGAAGCCAATACTGGGCATGTTGATGAGCTGGCTACCTATGGATAAATGGGGCTCCGTCTTACTGGGCACCTCTGGGAGACACTGTAGAACATGCCTTAGAATGGCCCCAAAGCAGATGGGAAAGCCAGTGTATTTAGCCACCAGCTGTCATCCTCATTAGTCGTGGGCCACCCCTAGAGCCACACAATCCCCTCACTCTCAGCTAGCCAAGTCTGTGAGCACAGTAAATACTTAGAGGAGCAGAGAGCTGCAGTGTCTAAAGGGTGTCTGCTGCAGCCACAGATGAGCCCAGAGGTGGTCTAGGGGAGACAGGGTGGTGCATCTCACAGCATCTGCATGGACTCTGTAGACACGTTTGCAATCTCTGAACCCAATAGCATTGCATTTGTCTGGTTATTTTTCTTCCCCAACTAAACTGTGAGTTCCTTGAGGTAGGGACTGTGAACTCCTTAACTTTAGTGCCTAGTACTATGCTCAAAGATGTCTCATTAATGTCCGTGTGCCTCAGTTTCCTTGTTGTGAAACAAAGCAGCTCTACGTCCGTGACAGACACAGGAGTGGAACAGCGCCCCCACCCCCAGCCCCTCCGCCCCGCCCCCCCCCTCGCCCCTGCAGTCGTGCCGCACAAATCTGTGAGTGGGCAGAACTCCCCTCCCCTGTGGCTGCAGCCTAGGTGGAGAAAGTCCATGTACCCGCATGCATGCATGGACCCCCCTGAGAAAGGTGTCCTGCAAGCAGTGGTGAGGATACCACCACAGATTGTGTGAGCCAGTGAAAGGGAGGGGACCCAGAGGACTGGGCCCTGCTGCTGTTGGAAGCGTGCTAGAAATCTCTCCACAAATACATGCAGAGTTCTTGCAGTACATTGGTCACCTGTAAAGGTGCTGAGGACCTTACATGCTAGTGCTGGGGAGTCAGGCATTTCAGAAGTAAATAAAGATCTTTCTAGAAGGTGATAAGCACTATGAAGAACATAAACAAGGTGATATGACAGGGGGATGAGATGACCTACTAGTAGATTGAATAGTCAGAAATGGCCTTTTTGAAGAGGTGATGTTTGTTTGAACTCAAATATCAGTGGGAAAGGCATTATAGGTGGAGGGAAGAAAATGTGCAAGAGCCTGAGGCAGGAACTAACTGGACTAACAAAAGGAATGGAAAGTTTTCTTATTGTTTTTATTGATTTTAGAGAGAAAGAAAGGGAGAGGGAGAGAGAGAAACATTGATCAGCTACCTCCTGCACACCCCCTACCGGGAATCGAGCCTGCAACCCAGGCATGCACCCTGACCAGGAATGGAACCACCGACCTGTTGGTGCATGGGACAACACTCAAGCAACTGAACTACATTGGCCAGTGCCAGAAAAAATTTTTTATTTGTTTTTATATATATTTTTATTGAATTCAGAGAGAAAGGGAGAGAGATATAGAAACATCGATGATAAGAGAGAATCATTGATTGGCTGCCTCCTGCACACCTATTGGGGATCGAGCCTGCAACTGGCATATGCCCTTGAGTGGAATTGAACCTGGGACCGTTCAGTCCGCAGGCCTACACTCTATCCACAGAGCCAAACCAGCTAGGGCCAGAAAGAAGTTTTGATGAAGACACAGGGAGAGAAATACAAATAAGGTCCAAAAGGGAAACAGGAGCCGGTCATGTGGGACCTGCCATCCCAGAAAGTTTGGGTGTCTTCTAAGTGCAATGAAAGGGCACTGCAGTTTTAAGGATGTGCTGTCATCATCCAACATTGTTTTTAAAGAATCCTTCCAGGCAGAGAATGGGCCGTGGGGGCAGGTGTGGAAGCGGGTGGATTGGTGGGGAAGCGGTTGTCATCTTCCAGACAAGACCTATGGTGTGGCATGGAACTAAGGAAGTGGGAAGGTTGCAGATGCATTTTGGAGTTAGAGTTGACAGGACTAATGATGAACTGGACTTGTGGGTGAGGGAAGCGGAGACTGCACCTTTGGGGTCCAGAAGATGTAATTGCTTCTATGCTAAGCCATTGGCAATGTCCCCAAAAGGGCTGTCACTTGTCACCTTCCCCTGGGATGTTGGAACAGGGGTCACAACCCTCCTGAGAGAGCCTCCCCATCAGACATTGTTTTTTTTAATGAAAAAAATTTTTTTCAATTACAGTTGAGTATTATATTAGTTTCAAGTATATAGTATAGTGGTTAGACATTTATATAAATTACAAAGTGATCTCCCCAATAGGTCTGTACCCAACGGGCACCATGTTGTTATTACAATGTTATTGACTATATCCCCTATGCTGTACTTTACATTCCCATGACTATTTTATAATTGCCAATTTGTCAGACAAATTTTCTTAACCAGAGGCCAGGCTTCCCTTGATGGGCACTCAGGAATCTGGGGTTAAGGGAGAGATGGGGAGTTTGAGGAATTATTTATAGGGATTCTAAAATGCCACCAAGCGAGGCACTCCATGCTCCTTCCCAGTCCCCAAACCCCCAAGAAGCACCTGAATTATTGTAGCCCACCTGGAATGTGTTTGGCAGTATCTGGGAAAGTTAAATGTATCTTCACCCTTATTAGCCAGCAATTCCCAAGATAAATGATAATACATCCACCTAAAGACACATACAAGAATGTTCTCATCAGCACTGTCTGTGATAGTCAACAAACCAATTAGTCAATTCATACAATGGAATAGAATGCAGCTACAAGAAAGGATGGATTGCTGTCTGCAATGTCATACACGAGTCTCACAAACATAATGTGGTAAGAGCCAGGCACAGAAGTGTACATATGGCATTGTATCAAGTTCAACAGGCAATCTCTGCTGCTAGATGTCAGGACAGCAGATACCCTTGGGGAGGTAAGACAGGGATTTAAGGGACCTTCCGGCTGCCAGTAATATTCTATTCTTGCTTTGGGTGATGATTGCCTGGCGGCATTTCATTTCTGAAAACTTCCAAGCCACTTATTTACGATTTGTTCACCTTTCTGTGTGTACATTATACTTCAAAACAAAACAAAAAAAAAATAAAAATTTTTAGAGAACATGTTCCATTATATTCATAAGACTTTGCTCTAAATAATTTCATTCTTCCCAAAGTTCAAATGGTCTATCAGAAGAAAGAGATTTGCAATGTTGATAATATTTACAAGACCATTTTGGGCATTAGTGGCCATTCTGAAGGAGGAATTCCAGAAATGTTCTGAGCCAGGATTGAATGGTCCCTCACAGTGGCCCTGTCCCCAGGGGCCTAGATGGGCAGTAAATTTATGGGCAAATCAGGAGGGAAAGTCCATTGGCCCTCAAGTTGGGCCCTCTTGCTGGTAGAGGTGACCTAGGAGTGGCTCGGGGATTGGGAATTTTCTGAAATTTCTTCCTTTGCTGAGGACCCAATCCTGTAAGCATTAATTATGGGACATTATTTGACCATTCACTTCTGAACTATTTAAAAACATTGCTGAATGCGTTTGGGAATGTTGATCCTCCACCTGAACTGGAAACTCCAGGAGCATGGCCGGAAATGTCCCACAATGGGAGGCTCCTGAGGGACTCCCTGCTGCTTTGCCATCCTGGCCAGAGAAGGGGTTTCCCAGCTTCCCATAGTTTCTTCCTCTCCCGCCCCTTGTCTGTGCAGGAAACCGCCTGCTCAGCAGGGACGGTGGGCTGCTGTCCATGTTTGGGTATGGGAGCCTGCTGCCTGGAGGGTCCTGGCGAGTTCACAGGAACCCAATGGGCAGCTAAGGGGCCAGCAGCTGGGTAGGTCTCTGGTGGGCTGCTCTGTGGGGGCCCTGGGAAAGTTTGCACTCCTAGAAACCCAGTCACAAGAGGCGCCCCAGGTTTCACCACAGGGCAGAACAAACAGTGCTCAGGGCAGCTACCTGAGCTGAGTCAAGAAAGAACAGCCTACTAGGACCTGTGAAAAGAGCAGAATCTGCTGCTGATGTCTGGGGGGAAGATAGAAGTGGGCCCTCGATTTTGTAAGAGAGCTCTGAGCACTATCTGTCAACTACATTCAAGAGATATTTATTGAGCGCCTGCCTTCCTAGGCCAGGCACTGGACCAGGCTCTAATGGTTCATTTCAGTGGGTTGAAGTAAATAAGTAAAGTAAGCAAATCATGTAGTATATTAAAAGGTGATATGTGCTTTGGAGAAAAATAAAAATAAAGCTGGAGTAGGGGGTAGGGAATGCTGGGGTTGATGTTTTTGATGTGAGGGCCTCACTGAGAAAGTGCAAAGGCCACTGTCCTCTCTGCCAGTGAGTAGGTGTGGCGAGTTGAAGGACTAACTGGGCGAAGAGTGGTGGAGTGGGAGGGAGAAGAAGTGAGTAGAGAGGAAAAGGGCCTAGAATGTGCAGGGCCTCTTTGGGCCCAAAGAAATTTGGTTTTACTGAGTGAAATAAATGAGATGTGATTGGACTAACTCAAAACCACATTCAGCAGATTGGGTCAATCTTTCTAGAAAGCAGTTGCAGTAAGACTCAAAAGCCTTAGAAATACCTGTGTGGATATCCCCCTCCCCCGCCCCCCCCCCCCCCCCCGCACACCCCCCTCTACCTAGTTAAATCCATTTCTAGGCAGCTTTCCTAAGGGAAGAATGGGAAATGTTGTGAGGATTTATACTTAAGGCTTCATTCATTCATTCATTCCATAAAAAATGTATAAAGCTGCTCATAGAAAACTTGTTTATAATGGTGAAAAAGAAACTAGCAACCACTTAAAAGTCCGTAAACTAGGGGCACAATTCCACACATTATTGCACATAAATTTGATGAATTTTTATAATTGTTAAACCTATTTTTCAACAATTTAATAAGGAGAGAAAAATGTTTAAAACATGTAAGTAAACAGAGTAACTAATGTTTGATAGGATTTCAATTAGCTTTTTAAAAATGTACAATGTGCATGCTATTGTTGGCAGCGAAACGCACCAGGTGTCAGACCTCGGTTCAGCAACCTCGGTACCTGAATTCTGGTTAAGAAAGAATTCAGCCTCAAGACTCAAACTACAGGAGAAAGTTTATTTAGAAAGTCACAGAGGTAGAAGCAGTGAGCTGTAGAAGAAATGGGCTCAGGAAACAAGTTACAGAAACAAAAGAAGGGCCCTTAGAGCTTAGGGTGGGGGGGGGGGGGGACAGAGAGAGAGAGAGGCAAGGAAAATGCCCCTAGGGTAGGGGGTAGGGAAAGGCACGTGGATGCTCCATAGAGAGAGCCACACTGGATCCTCCACCTTGAGGGTATTTATCTGGAGGTTTTAGGGGATGATCCCAATAGAATATTCATCAGCTTTCCAGGTGTGTCCTTTCAGGGTTGTTTGTGGTCTCTACTGATTGTGGGGGGGGGGGGGGGGGGGGGCGGGGAGGACATCATTAGTCAATGCAGCTGGTCCTGAGTCAGCCATGGTGTCACTTGTCTGGTTTTGCTGCTTTTCTGGGCTTGGAGCTGAAACACACCGGAGACCAAGGTGTATTTGATACCAGTAAGAATCTCATTGCCCTGGGGGCTTAAGGGCTATTCTCTGGCACCTTTGTTCATTCCACCTCTAAGGGGGTCTAAACCATATGATTAGCAATATGCCAGGGGAGGAAATGGCCGAGGAGGGTCCTAACAGCATGACCAGCAATATGAAAAATCAGAGGGTCTAAACCACGTGACCACTGGTATGAAAGGTCAGAGGGTCTAAAGTTCCAGCCGTGGGCAAACTATGGCCCGCGGGCCGGATCCGGCCCGTTTGGCTGTTCTATCCGGCCCGCGGAGCTGAAAGAGCGGAGGGTTCTCTTCCTCTTCCCTCCGCTCCTTTACTTTGAATTTATATTAGTTCACACAAACACTCCATCCATGCTTTTGTTCCGGCCCTCTGGTCCAGTTTAAGAACCCATTGTGGCCCTCAAGTCAAAAAGTTTGCCCACCCCTGGCTCTAAACTGCATGACCAGCGATATGTGAGGGGAGGAAAGGTTATGCTGAGGGTGAGGTCCTTGTTTTTCCAGTTTTGCCTCTTGCTAGGCACCCAGGGTATTTCGTGACCTTCTGTACCTGGCCCACCGTCCTTGCTCTGCTCATGTCTGTCTAACTGCCTATTACACTATCATATGAATGAGCCCTGAACACATAATGATAAATGAAAGGGGCCAGTCACAAAAGAGCACATATTGTATGATTCCCTTTATATGAACTGTCCAGAATAGGCAAATCCATAGAGACAGAATATAGATTAGTGGTTGCCAGGGGCTGGGCTGGGGTGGGGAGTAATTGCTAATGGGGTTTTGGGGGGTGAGGTGAAAGTATTCTAAAATTAAATAGTGGTGATGGTTGCACAACTCTGCATAGAATAAAAACCACTGAATTATACAATTTAAAAGGGTGAATTTTATGATGTGTGAAATATATTTCAATAAAGCTGTTAACAAATGCATACCTGAAGAATGTCTGGGAAGAAATACAATGAAATATTGGATGTTAGTGTTTTGGGAGGAGTTATTTTCTCCTATATAGTATCCAGTATTTCAGTGATGGTGATACATTTGCAAAAAGACAAAGTGACAAGTATGGTATGGAACAGAGTGTTCTCAGGGACTTTCTGTGAGTCTCACCCCCGCCTCCATGGCAGTGATTTGTGATGTTTGCCCCAACTTTCCCCTCTCCCACTTCCAGCAGACGGCACTGCCTGGTCCCCTTGGGGTTGGGTGGGACTATATAACTAGTTCTGGCCAATGGTTTGCTAGTAAAAATGACATGTTACTTCTGAGCCAGAGCATGTAATTGCCTGTGTGAGACACCCCAGGCTCTCTTTATGCTGAAGCAACTTTTCAAACAGTCAAGATGGGGGCTGCTCCATCATCCCATCCCCAGCAGACCTGGGGTGCGCAGTGATGTGAGTGAGATATGATGCTTTGTTCCTTTAAGTCACCAAGTTTTTGGGGGTTTTTGCTGTTGTTTGTCACCACCTAGCCAGTACAGGCTAATGCGTGCAAACAATGAGACCTGAGGAGCTGCTGCTGCCATTAGCCATCTGTAGATGCTGTCCAAAATAAAATAACGCAGTAACTACACATTACATTGCTGTAGGGCACGCCACCTCCTTTTCCATTTAAAATGCCTTTCTATTTTTGAGTTATCTTCAAAGCAAAGTTGGGAGAAAGGAGAATCAGGTATTTTCCTTATTTCACAGATAAGTCAAATGATTCGTCCATGGTCCCAGACCAACTTAGTGGCATCATCCAGGTCTTCTAACTCTCTGCCCAGTGTCCTGGCCACAGTGGCTGCTCAGTCTGGTCCAAAAAGATCCAGTGACTGGACAGGCCAAGCAATAAAACAGCATCATTTGTGCAACAAGGTTTCTTCTGAAAACAAGCCAGAGAATTGATCATGGAGGGGAAACCAATGCACAGCTATGAAGAATCTGGTAGAAATGTGCAGAATGGGTCTATAAAGACAATTACTCTCTTCCATTTCTCCAAGGTGTACTTGGCCTTCAGAAAGTAAGGGGAGAATGAGAGCATGGAGGCAGTGAGAAAGGAGGCCCCAAGGTCTCAAGGGGAGAAATCTCAGAGGCTCTTTCCCTCTGCCCAGAGGGACAGTCATGCTGTGAGACCTGTCCTATGGGAGAACCCAGGGGAGGATGGGGTGTTGGCTGCACAGAACGCTGTCTGAAGAGCTCCAATCCACTTGTCTCTAGAGTTCTAATTCTTTGTATTCCAAAATGTAAATGTCTTTTTTTTTTCAGATTTATAAAAGTAATGCTGCTAAAAAGTTCACATGATGGACTACTGTATAAAAGGGAAAATGAAAGGGATCCCACTATCCAAGGATAACCACTATTGACAGTTTGATGTTTCTCTCTCTGTCCAGACTTTTTTCTATGCATACACCTATTGGATAGCCAGGATCTATTCAGATTAGATATCTATCTGTCATCTATCTATCTCTACCATCTATCCAATCTACTATCTGTTTATATTATTTATACAAATGAATCCTTCTCTCTATAAAACCATTCTATCCTTCCACTGTCCTAGACAAATATACCCTCATTCTCGTTCGCAGCCTGCCATCTTGTTTCCTATTGCACTGAGAAAACAGAGGCCAATAGAAGGTAAATTCCCTACTCTCCCACCCCCACGACAGCTACTTCCCTGGCCAGAGTCCCCTGCTCTTCTTTCCCTCCAATGGTCCACTATGGGAGAGCTGTGTGTGCTCCTAGCCAAGGCCAGTCCTTTCTCCGGTATCCTATCACCTACCCAGGAGCACAGTGCCTGCAACGCTTCCTTCTCTCCCCTATCACCAGAGTTTCCCTTTCTCTGGAATGGCCTGCAAAAATACTGTCCAACATCCATTCCCAGTCCTCACGGCTGCTGCCCTATCACACTGCTGCCCTATCATGCTGCTGCCCTATCAGCAGCATCGACAGAGTTGCCTCCTCCCTACTCCAGTGTGCCCCCACCCAGTCTCTGTAGCTCTCTGCTATCCCTCTGCCATCTAGACAGGGAGTGCTCAGGGCTCACTCCCAGTGGCTCTACATTCAAAATAGATCCTGGTCTGATCCACTGTCATCTCTCACCTGGATTATTGCTAGGCTCCTAACTGGTCTCTCTGGTCTCACCCTTGCCTCTTGAGACTCCACTAAACACAGCAGTGATGCTTCTCAAATGTATGTCCGATCACGTGATTCTCTAATGATTTTCCTGAGGAAAAGCCAGAGTCCTGCTGATGTCCCACAAGGCCCTACACCCTTTTCTGACCCCCATCATTTTCTCTCTGGTCTCATTTCCTGCTGCCCTCTGCCTGGCTCACTTCACTCCTGAACTCCTCAGGCACAACCTCCCTCAGGCCTTTGCACTGGCTGCTGCCTCTGCCTGGAATGGTCTTCTCCCAATCTTCCCATGACTCTCAGCCTCATCTTTTTCTGGACTTTACTGAGACTCTGTAATGAGGCCTCCCCTAGCTACCCTATTTAAAATTTCCCCTCTCCTCACTTTATTTATTTATGTATGTATGTATGTATGTATGTATGTATGTATGTATGTATGTTAATCCTCACCAGAGGATATTTTTTTTCTTTATTGATTAAGGTATTACATATGTGTCCTTATCTCCCCATTGCCCCCCCCCACTCATGCCCTCACCCCCCTAGTGTCTGTGTTCATTGGTTAGGCTTATATGCATGCATACAAGTCCTTTGGTTGATCTCTCCCCCTTACCCCCACTCTCCCCTACCTTCCCCGAGGTTTGAGGTTCTGATCGATGTTTCTCTGTCTCTGGATCTCTTTTTGTTCATCAGTTTATGTTGTTCATTATATTCCACAAATGAGTGAGATCATGTGATACTTATCTTTCTCTGACTGGCTTATTTTGCTTAGCATAATGCTCTCTAGGTCCATCCATGCTGTTGCAAATGGCAAAAGTTCCTTCTTTTTATAGCGGCGTAGTATTCCATTGTGTAGATGTACCACAGTTTTTTAATCCACTCACCTGCTGATGGGCACTTAGGCTGTTTCCAAGTCTTAGCTATTCCTCACTTCTTTTGACCCCCTTTTTTTTCTTGCTTTGTTTTCTTTATAGCATTCATCTTAAAACTAACATATAAGGTTGAACCATATAAAATTGTCTATATTCAGTAACTTTTGACCCCCCAAAAAAGCAATTTCAGATCATCCAAATTAATATATATTTTAATTATTAACCTTTGTTTTCTGCCTGTCCCCATTAAAATGCCAGCTTCTGAGGGAAGATGTTTTTTTCTGTTATATTATCTGCACCCCTAGAACTGTACCTGGCACATAGTAGGTGCTCAGTAAACATTTGTTGGATGATTCTTTTTAAATAACTTACTTTCCTCTTTAATGTATCAGAGTCATCTTTCCATGACCATTTGAATTGGTCTCTCTTATCCCTTCTAATTGCTCCTCTTATCCCATACCACCTGTTTGTCCTTGGTGGTATGACCTTTGAGTCTCTGAGAGTACCTTTAAATCACCAAATATACCCTCTACCACCACTCCAAGGTGGCTCTGCAGGCAATGGGTACAGATTTAAAGTCAGGCAGCCTAGATTGAAACGACTTGCCAAATCATTGTGACAATGCTACTTAACCTCTTTGGTCCTCAGTTTTCCCATCTGTAAGACAGAGAAAATACCCCTGGACTCACACCTGGAGGATTTGGGGAATGGTAAAGTTCCTGGTGTGTGTGTGCTGAATCAACTGCTCATATTTCTGTTTGTAAAGATTTACAGCAGCAAACATTTAAAAATTGTATGTATGTTTAAAAATTATATGTATATTTCCAAAAACACTTGCTCAGTTTATCTGCGTGAGTCAGCTTTCTTTTAGAGGTTTCCAAGAATAAATCACCCAGGCCACCCACAACTGGTCACACAATTGATATCTCTTATTTTGCCTTCTGAGATTGTCATAATTTTGTCCCACCTTCTTCCACCCTGAGTCACACTTTTAAAAAAATACTCTGTTCAAAGCTTAGGTTGCACTGTTCTCCCCACTTGGTCCCCACGACAGTTGCTTGGTTTTCATGTATGAGCCATGGTGATCACTCTCATTATTACCATATACAAAAATATCACTCAGGGTGATTTCTAAAAAGTAAGTAAAGTAGGAGGTTCTCATTATACACATGGAGATACTCCACACTCAGGCCTCACATGGAATACTATCAGTTAGCTATAGCTGCATGACAAATGTCCCCCAAAATATAGTATCTTAGAATAATAAGACTTATTTATGTGAGTCTGTGGGTCAGTTTGGTGGTTTTTCTGGTCTGGGCCAGCTATGGCTGATCTCAGCTGGACTCACAGATCTGAGGTCACCTGATGGGTTGGCTGGTCCAGGAAGGCCTCACTAACATGTATGGAGGTTGGCTGGCTATTGGCCGAGGCAATGGAGACAACTGGGTCATGTGCCTCTCATCTTCCTGGAAGGTAGCCCGGGTTTGTTCACATGGTGGTCAGGAGAGCAAGTAGAAGCCTAGGCTCGCAGATGTCACAATGTCACATCTGCCATATTATTTTGCTCAAAGCAAGTCACAAGGTTAGTCCAGATTCAAGAGGAACGGAGATCAACTCCGCCTCTTGGCAGGAGGAGCTATAGAGTCATGTGAAGGGTGTGGACAGGAGGTGGAGTACAGGGTTGTGAGTATTTTTAAAATCAGTTGCTGCAGGGTCTTTCTAAGGTTTGGTGAACAGAGCCAACTTATTCTGGGTTATCAACATGGGTGGGGGTCCCAGCTCCCACTGACTGCTGCCGAGTGCTAACCTTCCTCAGGCTGGAGACCCTGCAGTGACTGGCTTCTCAAACAGAGCCAGCTACCAGCTCACACTCAGCTTCTATCTGGGGAAATGGAGGAGGCCTCTTACTCTACAGACTCCAGCCCTACCCCTTACCTGTTCCTACAGGGTCCCACAACTCGCTCTTTCTGGGACAATTGTGTTTGTCTTTCCCTTTGAAGCTCCTTCTCTCCCCACTGCCTGACTCCCTTCTTCTTCCCCTCCTACTTCTCCACCCTCGGCTTATTCAACCCTGACCTTCCCCTTTTAACACCAAGCTGAAATGTCACCTCTTTCTAGGAGCCTTCCCTGACCAATCTCACCCATACCTAGCTCTCCTTTATTGACATACCAATACACAATCTGTGCCACACATTTTAATACCTAGGTTTTTAGAGCTACCCTTGTATGAAGCTCTTAGCAGGTGCCAAGAATTTTAATCTTCCCAGTGCTTGAGTAGATATTCTTATCATCATTTTACAGCTGGGCAGCTGGGCCAACAGGGTGACTTTCGAAAGGTCTTAGAATGGGTGGTAAGGGGTGGATCTGTTTTCCAAGCCAAGCTTGTCCTACTCCAAAACCCAGCAGGGCAGAAGCTGTGGGCACCCTGCTTGCCATGTGCCCTCACTCTTTCCACTTCAATGCATGCGGCTGGCCTGGCTTCCAGCTGCCAGTGCCTGATTTCTCTGCCTGACTGCTTTCTCAATGAGTTTCATTTTACCCACGTGGCAGGCTCAAGAGCTGAAGGATTAACTTCCTATAGGAGCAGCGCTCAACAAATGACTGATAAGAGTGGTGTTTAGATACCCTAGGGTGGGATAACTAAATGCCTGTCTACACTGGCTCCTGGAGTTCCCGGCAGCACTGAGGTCCAGTTGCCCACAGTGATAATAGTGATGACACACTTTTATTGGCTGCTTTGCCCTCCCAGCCACATTCCTCCCCTCCCCTACCAGCATTTCCTGGGAACACTCCTGAATAAGTAATGATCCCTCAGACCATGTCTCAGGGTCTGCTTCAGGGTGGGAGGCTCAAACTAAGATACACCTCCTAACACCTTGGCTTTTTGCCCTCTCTTTTCCCAATCACCTCTTATGAAGTTG
The DNA here is from genome assembly GCF_963455305.1 of Plecotus auritus. NCBI lineage: Eukaryota > Metazoa > Chordata > Mammalia > Chiroptera > Vespertilionidae > Plecotus > Plecotus auritus. The sequence continues at coordinate 80,495,752 of NC_137782.1, read as the reverse complement.
TAAGCTCCTTGAAGCTAGAGGAACTCATACTTCTCTTGCTTTTTCCATAGCCCTACTCAGAACCGTAGACACCCCGTAAATTCGAATCAAAATCATTTATTGATTCATGAATATTTCCAGACTACAGATATTGAACCAAGCGTCAACATCTGGTCCCCCTTCCTTGCAGACCGCTCAGCTCCTGTTTATGATGCTGGTCAAATCCGTGACAATTTAAATATTCTCAAGCACCAACTCTTTCCCAAATCATTGAAACAGCTGCCCTGCCGAGTAGAAGATGAGCCTTAGACTGAGCGGAGGGCACAATGCAAGCCCACTCCTCCTGAGTGTCCTTGAAAATGCTTTTGGGGCTCCATGGGCTAATGTGACCCTAACAAGATCCCAATAAAAATCTGAAATAGTCTGATTTTCATTAGTTGTCCTTTTCTACTCACCCATTAAAGAGTGTGTCCCTTGCCCTAGCTGATTTGGCTCAGTGGATATAGAGTGTCAGCCTGCGGACTGAAGGGTCCCAGGTTCGATTCCAGTCAAGGGCATATGCCCAGGTTGTGGGCTTAATCTCCAGTAGGGGACATGCAGGAGGCAGCCGATCAATGATTCTCTCTCATCATTGATGTTTCTATCTCTCTCTCTCTCCATTCCTCTCTGAAATCAATAAAAAAATATATATTTTTTAAAAAGAATGTGGCCCTACTAGTCATACAGTGTTCAGTACTTTGCACGTGGAACAGAACAGAACTAGATTGGAGAAGCTGATAGCTGGGCTCTCTTCCAACTCGCAACTGTGAATTCTCTCCTGAGTGCCACATGATGACCAAGCTCTGAGGAGGCCCGGCTCGAGGAGAGTTGAAGAACAGGGACAGTGTTCCTGCTATGCATCATAGTCCTAACAGATACTACTTCAGTTCATTCACCTTGCAAGGCAGGGTAATTGCCTTATTGCCCCCCCTTTACAGGTGAGGAAACCGAAGCTTAGCAACGTTGAGTAACTCACCCAGGATAACGAGGCATTGGCTGTAGCTCTTCTCTCTTGGTGTTAACAAAGGCACACTAGAGCAAGGGAAAATGTGCCTCAGAACAGGCACGCTGTCATTTCAGGCTTGTAACACTGGCCAAGTCTACATCTGGGGACTGGGAGTTACTCTGCCTCTAGTGGGAGGAACTGCAAAATCTTACGACAAAGGTGGGGCATACAGGAAGAATTGAAGAATTGGAGCAATAACTTTACGAAGAAGACAAAAATTGACACAAGGGAGTGAATAGCTGATGGGAAACATTCCCAGTGTCTGTGAGGGAGATTTTGGGGAGCCAGGTATGTGAAAATAGAGTGAGGGACAAAGCTACTTCCCTCTCTCCTTTCCCTACAGCCAACCAGTCTATCTTAGAAATGGAGTGACTTCCAATCCCATGACTATTTTAGTGGAGAATTACTCTGTGCAGGAGGGAGCAGGGAAAAGGCTCTGGATGGTCAGAACCTGAGCTCTCAGTAGATAGAGCTATTCAAATCTTTGGGCCAACCAGTTGGCTCACCGGGGATCCTTCTCTTTGGCCTCTTTTTGGGGGAGAGCTGAAGAAGCAAAGCTAGAGAGTTAAAAAGACCCTAATAGAAATATCCCAGTCATATTATAAACTTAGGAACTATAACAGCCATGAGGCATTCAGGGGAAAAATAATGACCTTAATTGAGTATTGGTGTCATGATATATTTCCACTTTTTCTGAGTTCAGAAGAATCCTTGCCCCTTTGGAGTTAGGTATGACCATGTGACTTGGTCAATGAAATAAAAACATAAGTGGAGGGATCATTTTGGGCAGAGGCTTTGAAAGACAGTATGTAATTAACCATGGCTCCCTCCCACGGAATGGTACTCATGCAAACACATACTGAGAATCTCCATCAACTTAAATCTCAGAGTTACTACAACAGACAACACTCACATGATGACATGTACTAAACATGTAGCATGAGACAGAAATCAACCTGTTGGCTAATTCCTGACCCTCAGGAACTATGTGAGATAAACTTATTTCAGCTACTATGTTTAGGGTTTATTTGTTATGCAGCAATAGATAACTAATACACTGACAAAATGTAATTCCCATTTTTAAGCAAAATTGTTCATTCTTTTATATAAAATACTAGTGGCCCGATGCACAAAATTCTTGCACATTAAAAGGGGATTAATTAGAGGAAATAATTTAATATTGCTATTTGCCCTTTCTCTATAATAGAAGTGTCAGAGATGAAAGAAAATTAGTAAAATGTATATGAAAACCTTCCTCCTGTCAGAGTCTGGGGCATACCACGGGACCCAGAGTCAAGTCCCCGCCCACCCACATGCTCCTCAAAATCGAATGAGACCCAGACCCGGCCGGCCCCCCCACCACTCATTGGGATAGATCCAGACCTGGCTAGTCCCATCCTTGTCAAGCCCCGCCAGGCAGGGAACGTAGCCTCAGGTCCACTGGCCTGGCACCAGGACGTGGGGCGTGGCCTGAGGTCCCCCAGCCCAGACAGGGTTGGGGGGGGCGTGCCTTGAGGTCCCCCGTCAAGCCCTGCCAGGTGTGGGACATGGCCTGAGATTCCCTGTCAAGCCCCACTGGGTGGGGGGCATGGCCTGAGGTCCCGTCAAGCCCTGCCAGGCCAGGGGGCACAGCCTCAGGTCCCCCGGCCTGGCACCGGGAAGGGGGAACAGCCTCAGGTCCCCTGTCAAGTCCCATCGGCAGGGGGGTGCAGCCTCAGGTCCCCTGCCCAGGGCCTGAGTTCCTGAGTTCCTCTGACCCAGCAATGGGGGTGCACCTTGAGGTCCCCTGTCAAGCCCCACCTGGTGGGGGGCACGGCCTGAGATCCCGTCAAGTCCTGCCGGCCTGAGGTCCCCTGTCAAGCCCCACGGGGGCAGGGGAGGGCGTAGCCTCAGGTCCCTGCTGATTGCTTGTTAAGGCTCCTTATGGGAACTTGGCCTCAGCTGTGGGTGCAGCCATCTTTGTGATGGAGTGATGGTTAATTAGCCTATTCCCTCTTTATTGGATAGAATATGCTGAGATATTTGTCAGGATGTAAGGGGAATGATAGTCACTTCTAGGTTGTGGTCTTTGGGTTATTTTCTTGTGTTTGTCCTTTTGTATATTCGTGAATCACTTTTTGTATCAAGCATGTATCATTAAAGTTAAAAACAAAACAATGACTCTGAGCCTGGGCCTAGGTACAGAACGTGTCATTATGCAGGCGGCTGAGCAAGGGCATGTGTTCATAGGAAGCAGGAGCACCACTCCTTCAGGCAGTTAGTACTCTCCTGGGCCTCACACTCCGTGGCACCACAGCAACAAATGAGCCACCTCTGAAACTCCATTTCGTTCTTGTGCATCAGAAGAAACTGTCCCAGGAGGGTGTAGGCCTGTGGAGAGGGGATGGGGCAGGGAGGAAAACAGGTAAGGTTATAATAAACTTGATCAGATGTGCTCTTCCTCCCCCAGCACGAGGGCCCACGTGAAAATCAAAGGAAGGGCAGGTCATATTTGAGGGAGACTGGCAGTCCCCGAAACCCCAAGTGGGAGATGGGGATTTGGGGACAGGCCCTTGGTGAGATATAAGGCCAAGTTAAATGTCCATCCCTCGGGGCAAGGTTGGAGGCTGTCCGGTCTGAGATGAACCAGAGCCTGTCCTTCTCAGCTTCATGAATCATGAGCACATGAATCACCTGGAATCTTGTTAAAAGGCAGGTTCTGACACAGTAAGTCTGGGTTGGGACCCGAGAGCCTGCATTTCTAACACTCCTGGCTGATGGTTGTCCAAGGACAACATTTTGAGTCAAGAGCCTAGCATACCTCTGATGCTCCCTTTCGGCCTCTGAGCTCATATTTCTCTCCTACACACACACAAACACACACACATGGTGTTAGAGATGCTCTTCACTCTGCTACTTTCTCAATTATTCTAGCAAAGGGTTTCTAGCCATTGGCACTGTTGATATATTGGATAAGTGTGTGTTGGAGGGGTGTCCTGTGCAGTGTCCCTGGCCTCCACCAACTAGATGCCAGGAGCACACACCCATTTCCCTGAATTGTGTCACTCATAACCATCTCTAGACATTACCAAGTGTCCCTTTGTGGGAAATATCTCCCTAGATTTAGAGCCACTACACATGGGACTAGCAGCTGAAGGGCATCATAGCATCGATTTGCTTCTGCGTGAGAACCCACAGAACCTGGGCCTCAGTTTCTGCATCTTTGCAGGCACATAGTAGGCCCTGCCCCATCCTGCAAATGGAGTTCAATGTGAGAGCATTCGAATAGTGTAAATTCCTTTTTCCTGCTGGAGGCACAGCCCTGTGGGTGGAGCAGAAGGCACAAAACACACCCATCTTTCCCTTCTGAAGAGTCAATGAGGATGAAAAACACATGTAAAATAAAGATTCCAGGATTCCTAGTCTATGCCATTCTTAGTTTTCTAACTACTTTCCCCCACAATGTTTCATTTATTTTTTTCCCATTTTAATAACACTCTGACTGATGAGGAGCAAGGAGCACGTGGTAAGGGGGGCATCCAAGACCGTATGACCACCCTGGCCAATTTTGCTCAATGGTTAGAACGTTGGCCTGCAGACCGAAGGGTTACTTTTCACTCTCTTTCTCTCCCTGCCCCCTCTTTTCTCCCTTTCACTCTGTCTGAAAATCAATGGAAAAAATATCCTTGGGTGAGGGTAAAAAAAGAAAAAGAAAGACCATATGACCACAGATTGGCCCAGCCCCCTAACAGTGAAGCCTGGAGATTTGAGGTCATGTTAAGTGCCCACCTGTCCGAGTGGCTTGGAGGCTCTCCAGCCTGGAATGGATGAGAACCAGTGTCCACCCCTTGAGTTCTGGGATATCTCCAGGAAAACCCCTGGCCTCTGTTTACAGTTCCATAAAACAAAGCCAACTTCATCTTGACCAAAGGAAACATATTTTTAAAAAGAAATTAAATAAAAGCTGAATCCCAGTCGTAAAACATACCCAAGCATCAGAGTTTGAGCTTTTTACTTTGAGTCATAGTTTAGTTGTTGAAAAGAGAAAAGGCCAGGATTTTATGGACATTTAAAACTGCTATTTGATATAATCCTAAAGTTGCTTAGAATGATATCATTTTACTTTATAAGGATTCTTGAATGTTCAGTGGTAGATTTTACTGAGATGTTTTTAATTGAACATTTAAAAAAATTAAAATTTATTGAATTTAGTTAGTTGAGCCAATTGCTGCAGTAGATGTGGGAGGTGCAGACGTGAATATAACAGGATCAAGAAACACAGAGTTTTGTCCAAGGAGAGGGAACCTTGATGATGATGATGATGAGGAGGAGGATGATAGCAAGTGGCACTTCTGAATACTTTTGGTGGGCTCCAGGCCCCTGGCACATGTTAATTCCTCTGATTCCCCCATGTGCCCCATCCCATTCTCCAGATAGAGTCACTAAGAATCAAAAGGTTAAGACTCCTGTTTTCCTCAGCCCCATATTTGCACACTCCAACTGTCCACAGTCTGGCCTGGCATCTATGGAGTCCTCTGCCATTTTGAAGGCCTCGCTGCTAGCATCCACCGGGCTGGTAATCGGAGCCGCCATATCCCCAGCAGGCTCAGCAGCCAGAAAGCCAGGGAATGCATGGTACGCAGGGCCAGAGGCAAACTTTCCAGGAATGCTGCAGGAAGAAGGGCCTCGTCTTGCAGCCTCCAGAGCCAAGTTGCAACCCGACGCTCCCTTCTCCATTTTCTCTCTCGTTCCACCCTGCTACCTTCCATCAGTGGGAAGGGAGAGTTAGCTTGCTCCACCCTGCTCCCAAGGGAAGCCAGAGTCGTGCACTCCTATCATGCTCCTGCCAGAAGCCCGCTCAGTCTCTCTCCTGGCTCCAGCAAGTCAGCCCCTAACCCTGGAGAAGAGAAACTGCCCCACTCCCTCATTGGGCCAAAGTTCAGGAAAATCTGGCTGTAGGAATGATGACATAGAGACAGAAACCCTGAGTAGACAGCCCCACACTCCTACGACCTGGACAGTGGCCACCTCGAAGCCAGGGATGTTCATTCTTTCCTGTGACAGCCATGTCCACAAGGCAGGATGGTGGTCCACAGGCACACTTCCCCTCAACTCCAAGTCCGAACAGTGAGCTGGTCTGAACCACCCTCCAGTTTTCCAATTTCTTGCTAAACAGTAGTGATATTTGTGTCTGCACTGGGGTTGGGTTCCCTTGTGTGTGACCCAGGCAGTCACATGGGGCCCTGTGTTCCAGTGCTTTGGTGTCTTGGGAGAGTGCTCATGGCTCAGGGCTAAGGGCAGCCTCATGGTCTGCATCCCAGCATGTCCTCAGGAAGGGTGCAGAAAGAACCAGCACCCACGAAACAAGGCCAAGAAAGCTGTCACAACTGCAGCCCGACTCTGAGTAGCAAGTTCTTGGATGCCTGAGAATTTCTCAGTCATTCATTTCCTTGTCTTAAATGTCCCTATCACCCACCTGCAATTCTCATTAAAAACACAGTGAAGCTGGAAAAGGCAAAACTATGGGGACAGAAAACAAGCAAGTCAGTGGTGGCCAGGGACTGAGGGTGGGGACTATGAAGATCATGGGGCACATTTCTGAGTGATAGAATTGTTTTATGTCTTGACTGTGGTAGTAGCTACATGAGTGCATGCACCTGTCAAAACTTGCAGAACTGAGTACTAAAAAGGTGACATTTACTATATGTAAATAAAATTATTTTTTTAAATGGTGAATATGGCTGACCAACAACAAAACCTCACAATTATGGAAACACTACATAAATGGTGGTAGTAGCCAGAATACTGGTTACGTCTGGGAGGGAGGGATGGCATTGATCTGGAAGAGGCACAAGAGAACCATATGGAATTCTGAAAGCATCTGACCATTGGATCCAGGTAATGGGTCCATGGATGTATAAATATCTGTTAAAAATTCATTGAGCTGAACTCTGCATATCAATGTTAGTATGCTACACCACAATAGAAAAGTAAGAGGGACAATCATTTCTTTCTTAAAAGAACGTTTAATTTAAAATGTCTCTCCTAGTCAGACTTGCCTACTTTATTACATGCTGGGGAGTAGTGCTATCTCCTTTATCTGAGAGGAAAGAGTCAAATGTACCTCAGTGGTGAAGCTCCAACTTCCTAACTATACCACCTATTGGATACTAAATTGGCTGCTAGCTTGGGTGTTAGAGTATTTAACATCTGGTGCAAAGCAGCATGCCCATCAGAAAACCACAGGCCCAGTAGTTCAGACAACCTCCTGGAAACAGCTGCACACCGTGCGGGTGCGAACCAAACTGCTTGTCAGCCGTGCACGCAGCAGTTCCCAGCCTCCTTGGGTGTCTCTGCATTGTCCTTCTGCCTGGTGGTGGAGACTGATGTTGAAAACTGAAGGGAGTAAGCAGCACTTCAGTTTGTTGGTGGTGCCTCGCTTAACAGAGCGTGCAAGGCTCCTTGTGAATTCCTGCCCACCTCTGTGTGTGCTCACTTTCTTTTCTGTCCTGAAGTTCCATGCAGCCTTATAATAGCACCATAGAAACAATTACTAGTATATAGACAAGAATGTTCAGATTCCATCAGCTATCCCTAAGGCCATTCTTGGGTTGTGAGTGACATCTTTGAACAACTCACATCCTCTTACTCTGGTGTAGACCCTAGGCTGCTGTTACTCCACCTGCCATCACGAGGCTGGTGCCCTGATGGAGCAAGAGAGACCCCACAGGTCTCTTCAGGGATGTGGGGAGTGCATCCAAACCACCCATCCTAACAGTTCAGCCCCAGACTCGGGCGGCTGGCTCACTTCTGTGGACCCACTGGGTGTTTGAACACCAAATGGATCATGCCTGGCTCAGCTGCTCTGAGCCAAAATGATCCAATTTTCCCATCACCCACTGGTCCTTGAGGCTGCTCAAGCATGTGGGTGGGGTCTGTAGCACAGAAGCATGTGGTGCCCTGCCAAGTGGCAGCTTTGCTCTCTCATGGCCACTTATAGGCACATGTGTCAGTGGCTGCCACCTGACAAGACTAAGGGAAGAGACGTTGGGGAGAGAAGTTGGAGAAATAAGGAAAAAGGAATTACCTTGTTGAAACCTTTGGTGACCAAATTGATTGCAAGTTCATGGCTGATCCCATCTACACAGACAACATCCTTTTCTCCAATGGGTTCAGAGAGGAAAGCTCTCAACCTGGGAGACATGTGATTCATTCTCTGCAACAGCAGTGAAGGAAAACGGTTAAGAAGTGGCTGGCTGCTCACAGTGTGAGTGGACATTGGGGAACTCCCTTAGCTTACCAAGAGACAGGAAGGGACAGAGGGCAGGTTACCTTTCACCTTCCAGATTTATTGGGGCTTTTAGATGTCAGGTGCCATGCCTAGCACTGAAGGCCTTTGCACATCCATTTCCACCTGGATGGACTAGGTGTTAATGATGGCTGCAGATGAGTCCAATAAAACCCCACAAAAAGGATGTGTTTGAAACTAAGACCTGCTCAAATGCTTAAACAAACATCGCTTCTCTTAGCTAATTATTCTACCTTCTCAATCACCCAACACTTTGTCATACCTTTATTTTATGGAGCATTTATCACACTCTATAATTGTTGGTTGTTTGGTTGTAAGTAACAGAAAACTCTTAAGCTGGATCAAATATTAAAGAAGACAATATACGGTCACAGCTCCATTTCTCTGATTCTTTCCATTTTTCCTCTTTGTGTTTGTTTCAGTTGTGGTTGTTTCCCCTCATGTAGTGAAATGGCTGCTCCAGCACTTACATTCCCCAACAGTGGCACCCCAAAAAGAAAGAGGAGTTCCAAGCAGGGCCTCATTCAGTCTCAAAGGTCTGCATGGAGTCATTGTGTAAGCTTAGTGACAGCTTTATGCCCCAGTCCTCAACCTGGGAGTGGAACTGGCTTTCTCTAAGCCATGTGTAAGCTGTGAGTTCAAGCATAGTTACCTGAAGAAAATCAGGATTATTATTCAGAGTTGGGGAGATGGGTGTTAGAGCAGTAACTATAACATTCCACTATGGTCCACCCTTTTGATGAACTAACATTCATATATCCTCCTTCCTTTACATAATCATCAGAAATACCCACCCTTTCCCCCACCCTTTCAATTCAAGTTCATTATTTTCTGGAAGATGCATCATATCATAGCACAGCCGTGGGCAAACTATGGCCCGAACGGCTGTTCTATCCCGCCCGCGGAGCCAAAAGAGCGGAGGGTTCTCTTGCTCTCCCCTCCACTCCTTCACCAGCAGCAGTGTTAACATGGCAACGTCGGGAAACACGGCCGCAGCTCCTTCTTCTGAGCGGGCGGATTTATATCCACCCATTGAGTAGAAGGAACAACCTCTCAATCTTCCAGAGGCTCCTTGTAATGCCCGTGGCCGCGTCCCCCCACATCACCTTGGGAATGCGTAGACACGTTATCGTGGTGATGTAGGGAGACACGCCCCTGGAGAGCACAGTATCAGAGCATTAGCTAAAAAGGAGACCAACAACACTGTTCCCACTGAAGTTGATGTTTTAAAGACCAAAAACCTTTCAACCCAGTCTACATTGCCATCTACATCTACGTCCCAGGCATAATTTGGAAGTTGCACTAAAGAAAATGTTTAATTTACTGTTTACACATTTTGTTCTTTTCTATTTGTTTTAATTTTAAATTATTTTATTATATTTAAGTTTAATTTGAAAGGCTTTTGTACCTTTCCTTTGTTAGGCAATTTTATTTTGCCTTTGCCATCTTCAATATAAGGTATGTTATTGTGCTATGATTCCTCCATTTTTTGAAGTTTCAAATTATAATAATTAGTGTTTACATTCTTCTTGTTAAAATGTTTGAAATGAATAAAACTATTGAAATAATAAAAAAAAAGACCGTTCCCTTTTATGTAATGATGTTTACTTTGAATTTATATTAGTTCACACAAACACTCCATCCATGCTTTTGTTCCGGCCCTCCGGTCCAGTTTAAGAACCCATTGTGGCCCTCGAGTCAAAAAGTTTGCCCACCCCTGTCATAGCATCATGTCTGAATGTAGCTTCTCATGAAATGGTAACATATGAACTAAATTCTGAAGTTCACCACAATCAGCCTAGCCAGCTGGGCCAAGAAAAACCCAAGATACCTGCATTAAGCATATCCAGAATGGGAATTCTCCATTTGGAGAAGGAGAGAATGGGAAACACATTCGGTTGTCATTGGTCAATAGTACATACAACGTTGAGGCAATAATGAGGATTCCTTATCCTGATGGTAAAGCACGTTCCTCAGTCAGACAAGATAGCAGCTCCCAGTTCTGGGTTTGAGAGTATCTCCTCCGTCTACTGCCTTATTAACATTGAGTGGGTATGAGGTTGATGCCTTCCAAGGAGAATCATAGCTTTAACACCCAACTTCTTGTAGGTAAAAGTTCAGAGATTGGCCACTTTCTTTGACAATTTAGCTCCTCTAAGAACTTAATGGGTTTCTTCTATCTAAATTCATGGACTGGTAGTTCTAGCTGAGATACTGACCTCAGTATCTTCCATCTGGCAGCTGGCCTCTGTGTCTTGCCCACTGCTCCGCTCCTCAGATCCTCAGATGAGTGGCATATTCCTTCATCTTTGAAGTGGGGAACTACCCAAATTTGTTCCTTGTCCCCAGCTGTATCCCAGCTGCATCTTCACAATAAGTCAATTGTCCCCTTTATTGAGCTTGACGTCCTTAAGATGCTCAGAAGAGATGTGGAAACTGGAGCAATGTTTATCTGGAGCCCCAGTCTTTTTCTTTTGATAAGTCACCCAACTTGTTGCCTGTGTTCTAATTTTAACCAGAAAAATCAGCTTTCCAATCCAGCAGGACTTGCTCATCAACGTCCAGTCACTTTCCATTGCAAGCTACAGGCAGAAAGGCCCTCTCTTAGCAAAGCTGTATTTTCATTTCTCTCCACTCTTAAATAGGCCACCTTTCCCCTAAATATGTCTTCTAGGACCTTAATGAAGACTACTGGAGGTAGTCAACATCCTGAATATTTCCAGATCTCTAAGTGTCATGTCTCATACTCAGAAGATCTGTATCCCAGAATACAACAGCCTCCCACCACCCCCCCGCCCCGCCTCCCCGCAATACCAGCCATTTTGCTAAACCAGGATCTTCGTCTTCCTAGTTGGAGTAAAGACGTCCTTGCTGCTCTCTACATGAACATCTCTTCCCAGCCAACCCACATTTAAGGTTTGCTCATTGTCACATCCTCTTAGTTTATGATACAAGCAACAGAAAATCCATTTCAAACTAGCTTACACAGTAGGCAGCTTTATTAGCATTAGCTACCCAAAAGTCCAGAGGTAAATCACATGAAATTTGATCAAGACTCCAGCTTGATTTCCCTGCAACACTGTTGACTCAACCTTTCTTTACATATTGGCTCAATCCTCAGCTTGACTCTTCATGGAAATAATAGGGCTGCAGCAGGGCCTGTTATGTTTGTTTTTTCTTTCTTTAAAAACATGTTTTTATTGATTTCAGAGAGAGGAAGGGAAAGATATAGAAACATCAATGAATGCCCTCTGCCCACCCACCCCCTGGGGATTGACCCCGAAACCAGGGCACATGCCCTGACTGGGAATCAAACTATGAACTCCTGGTTCATGGGTCGACGCTCAACCACTGAACACACCAGCCATTGAGCCTGCACCCACCCCCCTTCCCAAAGAAAAGCACTGTTTTTGCATAGAAGCTACCAACAAATGCCTTCTTCAGTCCAAACCATCATATGCCAGGCTCTAAAACGTAATCTATGGCCTAATATAAGTGTCTTACCTCTGGTTCAGAAAGTGAGTATGTTACCTGCAAAGCACTTAGCTGTAGGGTGGAGATGGGACACAAAATCAGGATCGTTGTCATGTTACTGGAGATAGTTACCCTATACCACAATACCAGATGAAGTTAGGAGAGCAACTCAGCATCTACCACATATTCCCCAGTAGATTGTGAGGTTCCAAGGGCCACGACTGCCTCTAATGGCCTTTGCTCCCCACTGAGCCCCAATCCCAGCAGCAATGATGACATAAATGACTGATGCATCCATTGCTTTCAAATGTCTCTTTCACAGTGCTGGCCCCCATGCCTGTCTCCATGCTCCCAGTTCTCCTCTGGACCTTTCTGTAAAGTCCAGCTTCTCCTATAAGCCTTCCTGCCCCCAGATGTTTTGTGACACTTCAGATGAAATTAAACTGGATCTGGCCCTGGTCGGTGTAGTTTAGTTGGTTGGGCATCATCCCACCAAAATATTTTGGGTTCAATTCCTGGTCAAGGCACATACCCAGGTTTTGGGCTTGATTGCCAGTGGGGACAGCTGATTGATGATGTTTCTCTCTCTCCCTCTCCCTTCCTCTCTCTCTAAAAATAAATTTTTAAAAATCTTAAAATAAAAAGCAGCACTGGATCTGAAGGCACTGATTTTAGGAGTCAGGGAGTTCCTAAGGAAAGTGGTCTCAACGTGTTGGCTGATTCTAGGAAAGGAAACATAAGGCAAGAGAGGTTGTCCAGGGTCCCCTGTCTCTGTGGGTCTCAAACACACAAATGTGTGAGCTACAAATACATTATTATACAAAGGTCATTGATTTCTCTCTCTAGCAGCTAAATATGAAGATTGCTCTTAATTTATGAAAACATGTTAATGGGTGAACTCTGCAACACCCATCACCTTGTGGCCAGTGAACCAGGATTGGTGGCTCAGCTCAGGGAGGGCAAGTAAGAGATTGGGATTTCTGAGTAGGAGGAAGAGTGTGAGCATGCTGGCAGGGTTTCCCAACTCTGCTGAGGGAAAATTCCATTCACTATCCATGTTGGTCATCTGTTAAGTTAAACAGCTCGGCCTATTATAGGAATAAATGGAAACTACAACATCGTTATCAGTTTACCAACAGCATCAAAGACAGGTAATTACTAGCAACACCTTGCATTTGTTTGCTTTTCTCACACACCTGATCTCACTTTGATCCTTGGAACACTCTGGAGGATGGGCAGTGATTTTACCCTGCTAAAGACGCACTAAATAAAAGGTATTTGCAATAATTAGGACACCTTTGTCTGAGAAAGTGGTTCTACTATGGTACTCCCCTTAACATTTGCCAATGTGTCTGGGGACACTTTTGGTTGTAACAACTGAGGGAAGGGAAAGTGTGGTTGGCATCTAATGGGTAGAGGTCAGGGTTGTTGCCAAACATTCTATAACGCACACAAAAGCCCCTACCCCCAAAGAATTATCCGGCCCCCATGTCCATAGTGTCAAGGCTGATAAACGCTTGGCTACAAGTAACAGAAACCTTTATTCAAGCAGTTAAACAATAAGTACATTTCTAATCTCACATAGGCAGAAATCCACTGGTGAGGTGGACCCAGGATTCTGTCAGTCAGTGCTCTGTGTTATCAAGGACCAGCCTAGCTGCCCCCAGGGCCCCAAGATGCGGACATGGAGACTTTCAAGGGAAGGAGAGGCCATTTCTTCTTGGTGTGCTCAGAGTGTCTTCTGTAGAACTTCCCTTGGTTTTGTTCGCCAGAACCAGGCAACACTTCCACCCATAAACCAGTAGTACTGTCCACGGTAGTGGGACTCCATGGGGTGTGGATGAAGTCAGCCTCATAAGCATGTGGCTGCTCAGAGAATGTAAGCTTCTGTAAGAAGTAGGAGGAGAGGAGGTTGATGCTGGGTAGGTAAACAACCTAATGACCATGTCCACTGTGTCTTCTAACCCTGCTCCAATATTCAGTCCATCACAATTAGTGCTTTTCAAAGTTTAATGTGTGCACAGACCACCTGGGGGTTCTTGTGTGGCTCAGTGGTTGAGCATCAACCCTTGAACCAGGAGGTTGCTGGTCGGATTCCTGGTCAGGACACATGCCCAGGTTTGGGCTCGATCCCCAGTGGGAGGTGTGCAGGAGGTAGCTGATCAATGATGTTTCTCTCTCATCAATGTTTCTATCTCTCTATTCCTCTTCCTTCCTCTCTCTATCTCTCTCTCAAAAAAAGCAGGTTTTAATACAGCAGGCCTAGATGCTGCATTTCTAACAACTTTCTGAGAAGATGCCAATGCTGAGAGCCCACAGATCATAGATTGAGTAGCAAGGTGTTACATGATGCCACTCACTCTTTTTATGTTACTTTATATTTAATTGTGTTATTTTATATTTAAAGTACAGTAGTCTCCCCTTATTTGTGGGAAATACATTCCAAGACCCCCAGTGGATGCTTGAAACCATGAGTAGTACCGAATATACTAGTATTACTGCGATTTTCAACTGGTGTGCCACAAGAAATTTTAAATCGTGCAATACCTGACTATTTAGTCATGGGCACTGACCTCTTTTCCCTTAGATTGTCAAATTAAAAAATGACAATAGCCAACACAAGAATAGCCATCCAGTATGAATGAATCAAAATGATACCTATTTTTTGGTCAGATTGGCAAAAAATATATTTTTTAGTGTGCCGCAGAATTTTAGTAATTAGTTTATGTGTGCCTGTGAGATGAAAAAGGTTGAAAAACATTGATATACTATATTTTTCCTACACACACATACCTTTTCACTTAAAGAAAGCATTTACCCCTTCTTTTTGGCATCTCTGAATTTCCAGCATCATTGGTACTTTGGGGCCATTATTAAGTAAAATAAGGGTTATTTAAACACAAGCACTGCAATACCTACCAATGGTCAGTCTGGTAACCAAGAGGACTACTTAAATGACTAATGGGTGGGTGGGGAGCTTGACAGTTTGGAGACACTGGACAAAGGGATGACTCATGTCCCATGTGGGATGGAACAGGATAGCACAAGATTTCATCACACTACTCAGAAGGGTGCACAATTTAAAAGTTATGAATTGTTTATTTCTGGAATTTTCTATTTAATATTTTTGAAAACTGGTCAGCTGTGGGTAACAAACTGTGAAAAGCAAGACTGCAGATAAGGACAGACTACTGCACACATAGCATAAAATTTACCATTTTACCCATTTTTCAGCTTACAGTTCAGTAGTGTTAAGCATATTTACATTGTTGTGCAACAATTTTCAGAACTCTTTTCATCTTGCAAAACTGAGCCTCTGTCCCCATTAAAATGACTCTCCATTTTCACCTCCCCCAGCTTCTGGCAACCACCATTCTACTTTCTGTCTCTAGGAAGTTGACTTCTGCAGGTACCTCATATTAGTCCTTTTGTGACTGACTTATTTCACTCAGCCTTTAATGTCTTCAAAGGTCAATCATGTTGTATCATGTGTCAGAATTTTCTTCCTTTTTAAGGAAGTTCACCACATCTTGTTTATCCATTCATCTGTCAGTGGACACTTGGGTTGTTTCCAACTTTTGGCTATTGTGAGTAAGGCGGTTATGAACACAGGTGTACAAATGTCTCTTCAAGGTCCTGCTTTCAGTTCTTTGGGGTATATACCCAGAAGTGGGATTTGGGATCATAAGGTAATTAATTCTGTGTTTAATCTTTTGAGAAACCTCCATACTGTTTTCCACAGTGGCTGTACCAATGTTACTTATTCTTAAACTTGACAGAACAGTAGACTCACATGGGGAGATTTACAAATTACAGATGCTTGGGTGACCTCTTCCAAGGTTTGATTTAATTAGCATAGCATGTGGCCCAGACATTGGGATTGAAAAAAACCTCTCCAGGTGATTCAATATACAGCAAAGTTTTGAAAGCCACTGCTTGCTTGCCATTTGCTTCTTTCTCATAAAACTATGAGTAGGCTTTCTAGGATGTTGGGACTCCAGCTCAGTGGGACTTTCTGGTGGGCTCTCTAACATCTGAGTCACCAGATGGCATATGCTCAGCAACTCACAGGCAGTGTCTACCCCCACTATCACCCCCAATCACCGAAGTACATCTTATCCTCATTAACCATCAATAAGAAGATGTAATTATGACCCCTGATGGCTTTGAAGTCAGAGAACTCCAGAGCAAGCAGACCTCAATACCAGCCTACCCACCCCTTTTCTTTTTAATTTAAAAAAATGGATCTTTACTTCAAAGGAAATTTTACCTGGAGTCCCTTTGAATAAAATAGATCAAAGCAGAATTACTCTGTTGGCTGGGGAATGAAGTGATGGCAACAGAGAGGCTCCTCCTCCCCACAAACACAAGTCATCCCCACAGCCCCCTTGAACTCCCCCAAACCTCTCTGATCTAGCCTAAACCCCTCATTTTACCCATAAGAAAATGGACGCCCAAGAATTTTAGTGACCTGCTCAAGATCATGTACTGAGCAAAGCACAGCTGGCTCCATGTTTCCCAGAGGAGTGCCCCCCTTCTAAATCACTCAGCATTTCCTGGGTGGGCTTCCAGGTGGACTGTGTTATGGGCAGATTAAGCACTTGGTCACCATGTGACAAAACTATTGCAAATGTCTTAAATATTTTTGTAATAGATTCTTGGGTTAGAGGGTGTACTCTCAATTACTTTATTTTGAACCACAAAGCACTATTTGGGGAGCAGGGTGGAGGGAGCACATTGGCAGGAAATAACCTCAATCAAGTCTGGTTTACGCGCTTAGAGAAATCACCTGTTTAAATAAGGAATAAAAGAGTCAATGGAATTTAATCATGGTTCCCAAAGGAATGACCTCCTCGTTGCAAATGTTTGACTTTGTTTAAAGATCATTTTTAAAATCTATATAATAGGTCTTTATGTGGAGGCATCACAAATATGCCCTGTTAGATATGTGGGGTGGGAGTGAGGGGACTGCTCTAATGCCACACAAATGGGTATTTGGGGCTTGGGATACAATTTTCAGTGTGGATATTATACATGAATTTTAAAAAATGACAACTCTCAACAGCAACCATTAGTTGGAATTGAAGTCATTATTCTCGGAAAACCTTACAAGATGATTCAAAAAGTGACTACAATGATGAAGACACTGATGTGGACAATATATGAATATAGTGGGCATTACTATTGTTTTATTGAAATATAAATGGAAAAAGTGCCATATTTCTAAATATATTATTTTATATGTGATTTTAAATGTGTGTAATGAAATTATGAAATAAAATGGTATAAGTAGACTATTCATACCCCTAAACATTTCTATTTAAATGGCCAAACAGCCCTAACCGGTTTGGCTCAGTGGATAGAGTGTCAGCCTGTGGACTCAAGGGTCCCAGGTTTGATTCCAGTCAAGGGCATGTACCTTGGTTGCGGGCACATCCCCAGTAGGAGGTGTACAGGAGGCAGCTGATTGATGTTTCTCTCTCATCGATGTTTCTAACTCTCTCTCTCCCTTTCCCTTCCTCTCTGTAAAAAATCAATAAAATATATTTAAAAAATGGCCAAACATTTTGGGGGGTCTTCTTGTTGAGAAAATGAGGTATTATCATATTTTCATGCTTGCTTTATATTTTGGCATATATGGGATTGCCCTGAGATGTTAATAGTCAAACTTTATGTTTTGCCCTCAACCTTTACTGAGGGTGGTAACAAGGGATAGATTGCAAGGGGTGGGGAGATCTGCACATTTGTTAACATTGTTGAGAATACTGCTGTCCTTATGTTGCTCTATAAAATGTCACACATAATAAATCTTTTGGAATTTAATGCAAATAAAAATATACCTTTCAATATTGGTATATTACTACCTTTATGATAAAAAGAATTTGTAAACATATTTCTCTTTTTACTCAGCCTACTAGGGAGCTTTGAGCTAAACATGATGACCATATAGAGAAACTAGCATGAATTGAAACCTCCCTCCCTTCATAGTTCTCATTACTTCTGTCCAATGCCTCCATTTTCTCTTTCTACCTTTACTTTAAAACTTAAATACATGTACTCAATATACTCAACCCTTTATTAAAAGCTGCCTTATTATATGTTCAAAGCCCCAAACATATGGAGAAGATAAAAAGTTCCTAAACTAAGCAGATTTATGGGAAAATTCAGGATCCAATTCTATGTCCTCAAAAACTCTGCAGCCTTACAGCACGAAATGAAAGCAAGAGAATGATCTCAGATTGTTCCTACCGAGGCCCTTGGCCTCCAGTGAGAGGATGGTGAGATGATGGAGTTGACTAGGAGGGAGTGAAGAAACTACACACTTCTCACCAATCAGGAATGCTGTCTGTCAAACACCACTCCTGACTCTCAGTACCTTCTCCTCATCCCTCAAAGCTGCATCTTCTCTTTTCAGAAGACCAGGGCTTGTCCCTCTCCAGTCATTCATAGAGAAAGGATAAAAAGAAGGGAGGTAGTGTTTCTATGACATTGAGGTCTGACTCTGAGGGAGCCCGTTTTCCCTTTAAGCTGTTAAGTGTCCCAGGAGATCCTGCAAGGTTAACTCCCTTTTTGAATGGAAACTCATGGCCTCAAGACATACAGCTCCAGTATGTATAGTCAACTAGAATTACTTTCAGGGCGCCCATGCTCATCACAATGTCCTGGGGCTGGCAAGTAACCACTCTTCACCTTCTCAGGCCACACCCTGTTACACCTATGAATGACTTCTTCATGAGAATTTTCCACCACCAATGAATAGCCTATCTCAAGAGGATGTCACATAGAGAAAAGCAGATCTGAGAGAAGGAAGCCACCAGCAATGCAGATAGGTAGAAGAAATGCCCAAGCAATGGAGTCAGCAATGAAGGTAGAAATATCTGACTGTGAGATCTTGAGAGGATTCCTGACCTGAGAGGATTCAAAGACTCCATTTCCTCATCTGTAAAATGAGGATCATATCATCCACCCACATGATGGCTGTGTAGATCAAATGAGTTAACTGAATATAAAATGCGTAATATGTCCTCTGAATAGAGTAAATACCACTACAGGTGAGCTGATTCAATGGGATTATATTTAATCATCATTTCTCAAGCCTATTATCAAATAATTCTCTATGGTTATATGATCAAGTTGATTTCTGTTTCTTCTAACACTGTTATCTTCTAAAACATGAGCTTACTGTGTCCTTCCATATCATAGAAAGACCTTTTGGCATCCACCCCTGTAAGAGATGTCTATTGTCTACTCTGCTGAGCAGCCACACTCTCTACTTCTGGGACCATCACCCCTACCCCCCTGTAGGGACCACTTTTCCCCAAACCTCATTCTCTATCTTCCCAACACCCTGGCTCCAGGGGGCAACAATGTCAGGCCTGGCCAGTGAAACTAGAGTATCACTTTGGCTATAGTGATTGGTTCAGAAATGGGTACACTACCCAGCCTAGGCCAAGTCTGGGAGTTCTGTTAGAATTACTGGTAAAAAGGCTATCTTTCTCTGGAAGGATTGCTGAGCTGGTAGGATGTGAGTGCAGAACTGCTGGTGACCATCTTTGCTATTACCTGTGCCTGAGAGCCTGTCTGAGAAGGAAGCAACACGTAGGAAAGCAAATCTGAGGGAAGGAAAGAGATAGATTCCCAAATAATCATTTGCAGGCCTGGATTTAGCCATGCCTGAAGGCATATACCCCTGAACTTTTCAATTATGTTAAGCAGTATTTCTCACTCTTGTTTAATCCATTTAAGTGGGGATTGTGCTATTTGAAACAAAGAATTATAATTAAAACACCCCAATTTAGTGCACTTATTCATTCAACAAGTGTTGATAGTGTGCCTACTTTGTGCATCTTCATTCTACTCAGAGACCTGTGACAAAATTAGTCCCAAGGCTTAGGCATCAGGAATGGAAAAATCATTTTTCAGTGACCATTAATGTTCATTATTCAAAAATAAAGGTAGCCGAAACCGGTTTGGCTCAGTGGATAGAGCGCCGGCCTGCGGACTGAAGGGTCCCGGGTTCGATTCCGGTCAAGGGCATGTACCTTGGTTGCGGGCACATCCCCAGTGGGAGGTGTGCAGGAGGCAGCTGATCGATGTTTCTCTCTCATCGATGTTTCTAGCTCTCTATCCCTCTCCCTTCCTCTCTGTAAAATATCAATAAAATATATTTAAAAAAAAAATAAAAATAAAGGTAATATTTGCCTTCCTTGCCCTTAGATCCAAGTATATAATGACAAATAAGATCTTTGGTGGCTGTCTTATACAGGACTCTTTAAGGCTGTTATTCATTGTTTATCTGAAATGCAATTGAACCGGGCATCCAGAGATAAGGGGGAATTCCTAAGACAAGAGGTTACCTCTTCAGAGAACTAGAAAGGAGAAGGAGGGTTGATTTCATGGATTCTAGACTCCACTCAAAGGGCAATCTGGGTCTGAAGGTCACTGCTAGATTTCTTCAGCATGCTGGGCTGGGGGTAGGAGACCTGACCCTGATCTTAGCTCTGCCCATGCCCCCCAGTGTGACCTTGGGCAAGTCACTTTTGTTTCATATTTATAAACTTAAAATGCTGGATGTGCTGCAACCCATTGTTCTGGTCCCTTCTAACATTTTGGGTTGTTTTTTTTTTTTTTGTGTTGTTGTTGTTGTTAATTTATAGTCTTTAGATGGTATAAAATTCATACTGGTCCACAATTCCTATTCTGCCATTTTTGAATCCAAAAGGTTCTGGAAACCAGAATATTTTTTTAAAAAAACTATTTGGCAGCAAAACCTGGCCTGAACTGCCATGAGGCTATTTATAGTCTTTATTATCCCACTTAGTGTGAATATTTATACATTTGTCACAGGAATATTAATAGGTTTGTTTACAGGGTGCTGAGCCAGACTCTACTGGCAATGTTCTATAATATACAGAAAGTGCACCATTTTGCCTTTCAAAAATTAAAAAATTTAAATTCCCCCAAAACATCTGGATCCAATGGTTTTGAGTAAGGTATTATTGACCTGTGCTAAAATCACTGTGCCTGCAGCCAAAACAACTGCAAAAACCCCTAAAGAAGTCACTTGTCTCCCCAGCTTGTCTGCACTCTACCTTTCTCATCCATGACTCTAAGCCTCCCAATCTTCTTCCCCTGGATAAAATTGTCTCCTTTTTCTAAAATCCTACCTATGCTGGATATCCTTTGCCTGGATAGTGGTTCTAGCTGGGGCTGTTTCTGATTGCATCTTTCCTTCATGAAGATATTTCCTCTCCTTCTGCACCCATTCTCTGCAAAGGATCAAGGGCTCATCTAAAAATGTCATCACTCTAGCAGGGCGGTTCAGTTGGTTGGAGTGTTGTCTGGCACACCAAAAGGTTGTGGTTTGGATTTCTGGTCAGGGCACATAGGTTGCCCTAGGTTGGGGGTTTGATCACTGGTTGGGACACATATGGGAGGCACTGGTCAATTTTTCTCTTTCATATTGATGTTTTTTTCTCTCTCTCCCCCTTCCTGTCTCTCTAAAAACCAATAAATCTTGTTCTTAGGTGAGGCTTAAGAATACTTAAAAAATTTAAACAAAATAAAAAAATAAGTCATCTAGGGAATGGGTGCATGTATTAGTTACCCTCCATGGACAAGGCATTTGTATTTGCCATCTTAACCATCTTTAAGTGTGCAGTTCAGTAGTGTTGAGGATATTTACATTGTTATATAACCAATCCCTAGAATTTTTTCACATTTATCATCATTCATCAATTGATGGACATTAGAGTTGCTTCCACATTTCTGCTATGGGTTTACTATAACATATATTTTTAAACATCTTGATTTACACTCCCTTATTGGTGAGCTTTTTTATTCCTCCTTTCTCTGCCATTATAGCCCCAGAGAGAAGGTAAAAGCAATGTCATCTTGGGAAGCAGAAGGAGTTTCCCCAAAAGGAAGAAAGAGGAAGGGAGTGCTTACCTCTTCTGCCCTTGAAAGCTTGCCCCATTATCCACAAGAGAGAAGATGATGTTTGGGAAGTAAGTAATAGGGGTAGGGGTCTCAACCTTCCCTCTCTGGGACAAAAATCCCAAAATGGGCAGACACATCAGATTCCAGAGGGCAAGGTCTGGAGCATTGCTGTGTCATGGGAATACTTCACTGGGCTTACCAAATGACACGAACAGACCACTTCCAAAGTGTTTTGGGCAGTGGTACAGTAGCCAGGAACAATGGCTGCATAGATGAGCCTGTGCACCGGGCAGAAGATGCTTTGAGAGCTGAGGGGTGAGCAGAAGCCTGGAGAGGTCCCATGAATGAGGACCTTATAATCAGGGCAAATGACTCTAGCAGTGGGTCCAAAATATCCCTACAAGAACAAAAGGGGCTGGTTATCCCTGCAGACCAGAGCAGGCACACTGCCACAAAGATCAGGTCATCATCTTGTTGACACCACAAGTATTTAAAGCCTTGTCCCCTGTACTGCCATAAAGATGCATAGACACTTCTCCCCACATCAACAGCCACATAACACCTTAGGGAGGGTAGGGAGGAACAGAGTGATCAATAAGGAGACATATTTCCCAAAAGAGACTCTTTAAAGTGGCCTGGGTAGCTGATTACTCACACTGAAAGGATACAGTGTGAAGCTACAGAGAGAGAGAGAGCATAGTAGGTGTTATTGGTGACATGCCCAGTTTCCTTGGACCAGCTAGTGCACCCATTCCCAGCTGCTAAAAGTGCTCATTAACACAGTGATGGCTCTCCCGGGAGTATTGGCTTCCATTGGCAATGGAAACAGCCACACCTGGAGACACCTGGGAGGTTAGGAGGCCCAGGCCTTGTCTGAGGGCAGCCAATGACCCCTGACATTGAAATACAAAAACTGGTCCCCTTGTCTCTAGGTGGGACCAACTCTCTGGCACAATCCTAATCCAGAGCTACTGTGGGGTCAGGGGGAAGCTGATTCCAGCCGGCACAAGCCTTGCTCAGCTCCTTCCCCTGCCCTCCTTCTCTCCTCTCTCCCTAACTGGGCCAGGTACATCGGAATCCTGGTCACGGGGAAACGAGCCAGAGATCTTACACTTTGCTAACTTATCTACATTTCCCTGTAGTCTATTGTCTAAGAATAAACAAGTGTGTTTTCTTTGCACATCTAAGTGTAACGCAAGTGAATTTGTGACTGTCTCCACTGTACAGTTATCAATGTCTTAAGGGGAAAAATGACTAATGGGGGGTTTATAGGCCCTGGATAAGGCCCCCAGGGATGCAATCTGGAGGTGGGTAGCGCTTCTTTGCACCTCGTTGCCTGCAGGGCTGACACGAGGGTTTGTTCCCCCAGACCTGTGGTCTGCAAACTGCGGCTCGCGAGCCACATGCAGCTCATTGGCCCCTTGAGTGTGGCTCTTCCACAAAATACCATGGCCTGGGCGAGCCTATTTTGAAGAAGTGGCGTTAGAAGAAGTTTAAATTTAAAAAATTTGGCTCTCAAAAGAAATTTCAATCGTTGTACTGTTGCTATTTGGCTCTGTTGACTAATGAGTTTGCCAACCACTTCCCCAGACTAACATGGGCAGATTTAGGAAATAAAAATACAAGATGCCCAGTTGAATTTGAATTTCAGATAAACAATAAATAACTTTTTAGTATATCCAAGTATTTAACAAGACATACTTATACTTTAAAAAGTTATTCATTGTTTATCTGAAATGCAGTTGAACTGGTCATCCTGCACTTTTTCTGGCAGCCCTCTTCCACACCATCTGACTTGGCAGATGCCCCCAGATCTGCCCACACCCCAACCTTCAGCTACTGAGTGAGCTGCAGGAGTCAGATATTTTTCCTGCTGGGATTTTGCTCCTGGCTTGGCCCGTTTCAAGCAAGCCACGTATGCCTCCTACTGTAATTCTAATGAGAGCCACAGACTCATGAAGTTCGAAGCTAAAGAGGAAACAACATGATAATTCATAGCTAGAGAGATCATTGTGGTAGGACAACCTGTCACTCAAAAGTCACCTCAGAGGCAAACACTAGTTTGGATGTCAATATGTTCCTGCTCAGTTAGAGAGCACGTCTAGCCCCAGCTGAGGCTTACCCAGAGACTAGGAACAGAATAAGGATTGCAGGCAAGTGGGAAAAACAGAACCAAAGGGGGTTTACGTTTGCTGAGCACCTACTACGTGCTTGCCTCTTTATGGCCATCATCACACTTAATCCTCAAAATTAACTTGGCAGCACCTGGGAATTGTTCCTATTTTGAGAGATGAGGAAACTGAGGCCTATGGGGGGAAGAAGGTCACCTATCTAATAAAAGGCAGTGTTGGGATGTAAGCTGAGGTCTGGGTGGCTCCAAAACCATGTTCTTTCCTCTGCAGATCACAATCAGAAGAACAAAGGCAATTTCAGCAGAAGACATCCCTGCCTGCCCACATCTCCTCAGGGCTCACAGTCCCCACTTCAAGCACCTGTGGATAAAACTCTGAGACCTGTTCCACACCATCTCCCAGATGTCCTGAGGACCAGGCCTCTGTTGCCTGTGGCAGTAACCTGCTCATGATCACAGTCATCCCTTCTCTGTCTTGCTTCCTCACTCTCCTACTGTGTGACCTGAATCCCCTCCCAAATTAACTACAAATGGCCCAACTTATGATGGTTCGACTTATGATTATTTTACTTTATATGATGGTGCAAAAGTGACACACATTCAGTAGAAACCATACTTGAATTTTTATCTTTTCCCAGACTAGCGATATGAGGTAGGATACTCTGGTGATGCTGGGCAGGACACAGCTTCTGGGCAGCATGCTATCACAAGAGTAAATAACTGATGCTCTACAGTGTATTATTGTGTTTGATGATTTTGCCCAACTGTGGGCTAATGTCAGTGTTCTGAGCATGTTTAAGGTAGGTTAGGCTAAGCTATGATCTTCAGTAGGTTAGGTGTAGAAAATGCATTTTTCAACATACCTTATTTTCAACCTACCATGGGTTTATTGGGACATAACCCCTCAAGGGTCCAAGAGTATCTGTACTTGTACTTAAATTAGATTCTCAAAGTTGGTGACCAGGAAACCCAGCCTGAGAGCAGTTAGTGCTTCTCCAGGCTTCCTAAGGCACTGGGCGAAGCACTTCTCATGCGTTATCTCATTTAATCTGTGTGAGGAGGTAAAGTTCTATGATAATCCCCATTTTACAGAGAAGATACATTAATTGACTCGGGGCATTGCTGCACCTCAAACACAAGTGTACCTCAGACTAAATCTGTGTTCTCAAGCACTGGGTCATCAAGAAAGACTTCCACTGGATTTCTGGGCTCTGAGCAATCGTTTTCTCTCTTTCTAGCTCTGGACTGAATTCCTCTCCCAAGGTGCAAACTGGGGTTGCAGCATTGGCTGTCAGCTAGCAAGGGACATCTTATTGTATAGGTGGAATTGTGCAGCTGGGTGGTGTTTTAAGCATTGCATTGATTCCATTCTAAGATATGTAAAGCCCACATTCTATGTGTTGTCTACTTGTGTTTGGCAGACAGAGCACCTAGTCCAAAATTGAACTTTCCTTTATCCCTTCAGTTCTCACATTTCATGCACCTTCCCTTGTCTGCTGGTTCTCAGCACAGCAGTTCAGTTCCTTCTAAGGACCCCTTCAGTTCTGCATGCCATGTCTCTGGGTGTGAGGATATGAGGGTATGCATCCATGCATCTGTGGGTCTTTACTCAGAAATGGCCTCTAAGTGACTTGCCCAATCTTTCCAAATGCAAAGACCTACGTAAGACTTAAAAAAATCAAATTCAAAATCATAGCCTTGTTGGTTCTGGCTTCAGAAAGGAGGTCTCAGCAAAAGTTGTGTACTCTTTCTTATTTGTCTACACTCAAAAGCCAGGTTCTCAAGGCCATAAAGAAAGGATCTCCCAAAGATTGCATTGGTTTCATTGATGGCATTCTCATCTGAGCAGATAATGAACTATTTGTATTACAAACAGGACTCTTGTGGAGACTATATGAAGGAATTTCAGTAATTTCTGCAGACCTTTTAGAGCTTTATAGCCATCAAAAGATAAGCCTGCTTATTTGTAAGTACACTCATGGACACAGAGTATAAACACATTCCTTAGTGGGAAGAGATTCTGGGCTCCTTGGCCTGGGCAGGGCAGTGGTCTGCTCCTGCTAAGGGTCTGTCTCAATGCTGGATTGTGAGGGAAGAGTTTAAGCTGGAAGGGATCTTATTCTCAGTTACTGTTTTGAAATTGGAATCTTTTGAAATCTATTAAAAGTTCAGATTAGAGTTTACAAACACAAAAACCAGAGAGTCCAGGCAAGTGAAAAAAATAAACCAGTGAGGAAAGACAGTGCAAGGGCAATGATAAACAAGGACTGACATTTGGCATTCATTAGGGAGATCACAAAATGGTATGGACTGTGGCTGCCTGGGTCTCACACCTTACCTAAAGAAGGTAGCTGCCTCTTGGGAATGTGGGTCCCAGATGGCCAGATCTTGTAAGTTATTTTAAGAGAAACCGCAAATTTTTATCTTTATGTGCAAGTTCCCAATTTTAAAATATTGGGTAATGATTCAGATATCTATTACACAACATGGACCCAACAAAACAAAGCCACACCACCAGTTAGCCTCTCTTACTATAGACTTTCCTTCCAGAAAAATGCCCAACTTGCACATATAAAGTTTGACTTCAATTTTCAGGGAACTATGGACCAAGGTCCCAGGTTAGGAACCTCAGTTGTCAAGTTTCAACTCTTATGAAACCCTCATCTTGGATTGAGTGGTTCTGATCTTCAACCTTGCACATGGTTTCCTAAGGACATGTTCTGATCTTCCCAGGGATATCTATAAATGGGTGGTCACCATTCTTGCCTCCACTCCATCTTCCACTTGGTGGCCAGGCACTATTCCTAGCACCTTCCCTTATATCCTGACTGGGATTTTCATCTCAAAAGCATCCACTGATGCTGAACATCACTAATCATCAGGAAATGCAAATCAAAACTACAATGAGATATCAACTCACACCTGTTAGAACGGCTACTATAAAAAAGATAAGAAAAACAAGTATTGGCAAGGATGTGGAGAAAAGGGAACCCTTATGCACTGTTGGTAGAAATGTAAATTAGTGCAGCCACTATGGAAACAGAATGGAGGCTACTAAAAAATTAAAAATAGAACTACTATATGATCTAGCAATTCCACTTCTGGTTATTTATCCATACAATATTAAAATACTAACATGAAAAGATATATGCACTCCCATGTTCATTGCAGCATTATTCATATTAGACAAGACATGGATGAATGGATAAAGAAAATGTGGCATATATGTACAATGAAATATCAAGTCATAAAAAGATGGGAATCTTGTCCTGGCCAGTGTGGTTCAGTTGGTTGGGCATCGTCCCATGTACCAAAAGTTTGCTAGTTTAATTCCCCATCAGGGCACATGTCTGGGTTGCCGGCTCAATCTGGTAGGGGGTGTGCAGGAGGCAGCCTATTGATGTTTTGCTCTCACATCGATGTTTCACTCTCTCCCTCTCCCTTTTTCTCTCTCTAAAATAAAATTTTAAAAAATCTTAAAAAAAAAAGAAGGAAATATTGCCATTTGTGACTATGTGGATGGACCTTGAAGGCATTATGCTAAGTGAAATAAATCAAAGAAAAATAAATAGCATGTAATCTCACATATATGTGGAATCTAAAAAATTAAATAATAAAATCAAACCAAGCTCATAGATACAGCAAACAGATTGGTGGTTCCCAGAGGTAATGGGTGGGGAGTGGGAGGTAGGAAACAAATGAGTGAAGGTGGTCAAAAAGTACAAACTTCCAGTTGTAAAATAAGTCATGGGAATATAATATACAGCATGGTAACTATAGTTATAATACTGTATTGTATATCTGAAAGTTGCTAAGAGAGTAGATCTTAAAAGTTTTCATCCTAAGGAAAAAATATTTGTAACTGTGTATGGTGATGGATGTTAACTAGCCTTATTGTGGTGATCAATTCACAATATATTCAAATATCAAATAATTATGTTGTACACCTGAAACTAACAATGTTATATCAGTTAAATCTCAATTTTAAAAAATAAAACATCTGCTGGTGAAGACTTGATTTCCAGTGTGTGCCACTCTCTTCCCCTCGGTGGCCTTGAGAGCTGATTACGGATGCCCACCCAAGTCATGCTTGGCGCTGGCTCTGTTCTCAGGGGTCAAGTACACACATCCTACCCTGTTCCACATCTAGTTCTCTGTCTGGCCTTTGGATAGAGTCACCTGAAAGTGACCAAAGAGACACATATACGAACCCTCCTTTTATATAGAGGAGGACTTGGAAAAGCCCTTTGCACCTCTCTGTGTA
Source organism: Plecotus auritus (assembly GCF_963455305.1). Classification (NCBI taxonomy): domain Eukaryota; kingdom Metazoa; phylum Chordata; class Mammalia; order Chiroptera; family Vespertilionidae; genus Plecotus; species Plecotus auritus. Next base: position 80,467,632 of record NC_137782.1, on the reverse strand, counting down.
CCACATCTGCTCATGAATGCTGCTTGCCTGAATGACAGTGCAGGGAAGGAAGGAGCCAAGCCAGGGCATTTTTCATTTTATTACTATTATTTTTGTTTGTTAATCTTCACCCAAGGATTTTTTTCCATTGATTTTTAGAGAGCAGAAGGGAAAGGGAGAGAAATAGAGAGAGAGAAAAACATTGTTGTGAGAGAGATACAATGATTGGTTGCCTCTCACACATACCCTGACTGTGGCCAGGGGCCAAACCTGCAACCAAGGTACATGCGCTTGACCGGAATTGAACCCATGACCCTTCATTCCAAGGGCTGATGCTCTTTCCACTGATCCAAACTGGCCAGGGCTTATTTTATTTTTAATTCCCACTCAAGGATATGTTTTCATTGATTTTTTAGAGAAAGAGATCAATGTGAGAGAGAAACAAAGATCGGTTGCCTCCTGTATGTGCCCTGACCAGGAATCAAACCCACAACCTTTTGATGTACGGGACGCTGTTCCAACTAACTGAGCCACCTGGCCAGGGCTTGCTAGGCCTGTGTTTTATCTTGGCTTTGTCCCTTACTAGCTGGGAACTTGAACCTGATCCAACTTCTTCATTACCTCCATCACATAAGTAGTCATTACTATGCATGTGTTAGGCATGTTGCTACTTCACAGACATTATCTTATTTAATCCTCAGAACAAAGCTGTGAGGCAGGAATTCATTTTAGCCCCATTTAGCAGGTGAAGAAACTGAGGCTTAGACAGTTTAATCACACATCCAAGATTGTGTACTTGGCAAGAAGGAGAGCGTGAATCCTTTGTGTTTAGCTAATACTTGTAAGTTCTGCCAACTAACTGATGTCCAGTTTATCTTCTTTATAACTATGGGTCATTAAGTGTCATAAAAGGAGCATGTATGAAGTATCCTGTCTAGAGAGGTCCTCAAAAATGATTTTGTTATAACAATCACCTGACGTCAGCACGCCATAGCCCTGACGCACCATCTGTCTTGATTTAAAGAGCATGCCTGTCTCCAGGAAAAATATTTTTCCCTCTGGCCCCTCCTTCCTGACACTTTCAGCACCCTGGCTGCTGCTGACTCTTCCACATTTGGCCAAACATCAAGCCTCTCAACCTCATCAATGGCGTCATCTTGCAGGTCAGGTGAATGTGTGCTCTTAAGTCCAGTCCCTTGTGGCTTTCTGCACTTCCAATAGTTCCCTTCAGGTCTGCAGCAGCGAGGGACATGCCCCAAGCAGGGCCAGCACTCTGGACACCTGTTGTCCTCTGTGGCACCAGAGGACGTGCCACAAAGCCTAAGAGCAGTTGTTCAGGGATGACTGTGAGAAAGGAGAATAAACACCCTCCAAAGATAAGGAAAACAACCAACACTGGGACAGGGATGCCCTGAGGTACAAGGTGCTTCTTCTCTGTAGCATCAGATCTGTCACAGTACAGCAGTTGGGGATAAGCCTGATGTCAACTAGTTGCATGATCTTGCCCAAGCCAGTTTCCCTTTCTTGGCCTCAGTTGCTTCTTCTATACAATGGGTGGGATGGTGTTAGGTTAATAATTTCCCAAAGTGTGGTCAACAGAACAATAGTCTCTAATCTTCCCCCCAGTTCTTGGACATTCACAGTGTATGCCAGCTTATTCAAGGCCTTACACAGAGAGGCCTTGCTAAAGTTCTTCTTTACCTCAATGGTACCTCTGTTCTAAGTCTGTTCTGGAGATAGGAGGCCTGGTTAGCTGTGAGGTTCCTGAAATTGATAAGGCCTCTGCCCTCTGCTTTCCCAGCCATCACAGAACATCTGTTCTCATAGCAAATTGTGGTGATTTCTTGGCTTCCCATTAGCTCTCCCTCAGTTCCAATTTTACATGGAGAACCAGACCTTTCTTGTCTCATTCCATGTGGCTTGTGTGGGGCAGACCTCACCACCTGGCTCCAAGAGAGTATACATGACCCAGCCTACCCAATGAGGTTATACATCCTCCTGGCCACAGTGATTGGTTCGTTGTGGGCATGTGACCCCAGCTAGGCCAAACAGAGAGAACTCAGGCACTTTTGCTGGAAAAGTTAGAAAACAAATGGTCTCTCATTTTGCTGCGGTTGCAAAACAGGAGGTTGTTTCTTCCTTTACTTGGGGAGAGCATGCCTGAGATAGGAAGGCATAATGAAGACGGTGACAAATAGATTCTTGACAACATTACTGAGGGCCTAGATACAACCAGTCCTGAAGCTATGATGTTGTAGGCAGTTAGACAGACATGAGCAGAGCAAGAACGATGGGCCAAGTACAGAAGGTGGAAAGCCCCAGGTGCCTAGCAACAAACAATCAATTGTAGGGTGGGACCTTGCCCCCAGTGTGACTTTTCCTTTCTAGCATATCACTGGTCATGAGGTTTGGACCCCCTATCCTTTCCTCCCCAGAGATAACATCTATTCCTCAGTTGTATTTCAGCTCCAGGTCCAGAGAAGCAGTTATGGCTGATGTCAGGACAAGCTGCATGGAATAATAACCCCCTGGCCTGCTGCCAGCCAATCAATCAGTAGAGACCACAATCCTAAAAGGACATACCTGGAAAACTGCTGAATATTCTATTAAGATATTTCCCTGGGACCTGCCCTAAAATCTCCACCCTTAAAACCTTTAGGATGGAGAACCCAGTACACTCTCCCTTTGGGAGCATGCCAGTGCCTTCCCCTTCCTCTGCCTTCCCCAGGCATGTTACCATTAGCTTCCTCACTTCCAAGCTCCAAGGGCCCTTCCTTTACTTCTATAACTTGTTTCCTAAGCCCATTTCTTCTAGGAATTACTTCTTCTACCTCTGTGATTTACCAAATAAATGTTCACTTACAGTTTGGGTCGTGGCTCTGAACTCTTTCCTATCCAGAACCTAAGTACCGAAGTTGCTGAACCCAGGTTTGGTCTGACCCCACCATTCAGATACCTGGTGCCGTTCCCACTGCCTATATCACTTTTCCTTTAAACTAGTTTGAGTTTGGTTTCTAATTCAACTTGGTTTATAATCACCACCCCATCAATTTTACAAGGGGTATGATGAGCGTCAAATGTTAAAGTAGAGGACGTAGAGGCCGTAGACCTTGGTGAAGAATGTGTAGGAAGCATTCAGGGAGATGGAGTGAGGTTGTCCCCCATGGTATGGTGTGAGCATCACAGGCCTGGAAGAAGGGACTGATCACATGGACCCCGGGAAGACGGGGCAATGCTTAACCCAGCGTAGTGATGTATATCCCTGGTGGTATTTGTGAGGCCAAACCTAAACACAAGGTCAGCCCTGACCACGTACCCTAATCCAGCCTCACTACTCCAATTGTGGCTGTGGACCTGCAGTCTTCAAATCTCCTGGAAGCTTGTTAAAAATGCAGAATCTCAGGCCACACCCAAGACCTACTGAATCAGGATCTTCATGGTAACACGATTCCAGGTGATTAATGTACTCATCCCAGTTTGGGAAACACCACTATAGGGTTATTGATGGCCTGCAAAGGTGGCCACCACTAGTTCCTCCTGCATGCACCCTGCCCCACCCATCAGGAGGTGGGCAATTTCCACTCCCTTTTTTTATCTGGGCTCAACCTGTGACTTGCTTGGACCAATAGAAGCCAGCTGTCATAGAAAAATTCCAACTATTGCCCGGCCAGCATGGCTCAGTGGTTGAGCATTGACCTATGAACCAGGAGGTCGAGGTTTGATTCCCAGTCAGGGCACATGCCTAGGTTGCAGGCTCTATCCCCAGTCGGGGGCATGCAGGAGGCAGCCAATCAATGATCTCTCATCATTGATGTTTCTATCTCTCTCTCTCCCTTCCTCGCTGAAATCAATAAAAATATATATATATAAAATTCCGATTATCCTGAGACCACATGGAGATGCCACCAGAGGACCCGTGAATTCTAGATGAGTAAGGGAAGCCTCCTCAGACCGCCTAGTCCAGCCCAGCCCCCAGTTGAATGCAATTGAGTAAGTGACCCTCATTGATGTCACATGGAGCTGAGCCCTGCCCAAATTTTTGGCCCATAGATCCAGAGAGATAAGAAACAATTTCGGATAAAAATAGGCAGGAAAACCAAGATGGCGGCATAGGTAAGCACCTAAACTGCTGCCTCGCACAACAATTTCAAAACTACAACTAAAAGACAGAACGGACACCATCCAGAACCACAGGAAAGCAGGCTGAGTGAAAATTCTACAACTAGAAGGAAGGAGAAAAGCTCACAGAGAATTGGAGGTACGGCAAAGGGGCTTTGTGCGCGCAGAGAGGAAGGGCGGCTGAGAGCTTGGCTGACTTCCTCTGGCGGAAGGGGGAAGGAAGCCTCGGACCGCGAGCTGGGAAAGGCAGAAGTCTGAAGGCGCACACGGGCCAGTGCGCACAAAGGCTGCGGAGGTAGCCATAGGCTTTCCCTAGTGAAAGGGAGTCAGAGGATCCTGACTGAGCCCCAGTTCTGACTGCAGTGAACTCCAGTTCCAGGCGAGCCCCTGGGGACCCACGCTCTTGTGGGGGGAGTCTGGACTCTCAGGCGGAGACTCGAGCTGGGGAAGGCGGAGGACTGAAAGCGCACATGCGCGCAGGGGCGGGGCTGACAGGAAGCCAAGACTGAGACTCCACCCCATCCAAGCTGAGCACAGAGGCTATTGCAATTTGGCAAGTCTAATCCTATAAGGCTGTCTCCAGCACCGGGCTTCTCCCAGCATAGACACAGCTGATCCTTACAGCCAACTGGCCCGGAGGTCAATTCTTCCCAGTGATACCAACAACAATAAAGACTTAAGTACAACAAGGCTGTACACACAGTCCACAAAGGGGTGCACCAAGAGTGTCCACCTCAGGTTAACTGGGGAAGCAGACCCACTGGGCCATATTGGAAACCTAGCACAAATATCTACCTTACCAACTCAGGGATTCAGTGAAAATGCGGGGTCAAAGAATCAGATCACAAACGAAAGAAATGGAGGAAAACAAACGACTGGATATAGAATTCAAAACCACCGTTATAAGACTTTTTAAGAATATCCTAGAAAAGGCCGATAAATATAACGAGACCCTCGAAGACATGAAAAAGGACCAACTAGAAATTAAACATACACTGACTGAAATAAAAAATATTATACAGAGACCCAGAAACAGAATAGAGGAACACAAGAATCAAGTCAAAGAATTGAAATACAAAGAAGCAAAAAACACTCAACCGAAAAAGCAAAAAGCAAAAAAAAAAATCCAAAAAGTTGAAGATAATGTAAGAAGACTCTGGGACAACTTCAAGCGTACCAACATCAGAATTATGGGGGTGCCAGAAGAAGAGAGAGAGCAAGATACTGAAAACCTATTTGAAGAAATAATGACCGAAAACTTCCCCCACCTGGTGAAAGAAATAGACTTACAAGTCCAGGAAGCCCACAGAACCCCAAACAAAAGGAATCCAAAGAGGACCACACCAAGACACATCATAATTAAAATGCCAAGAGCAAAAGACAAAGAGAGAATATTAAAAGCAGCAAGAGAAAAACAGTTAATTACCTACAAGGGAGCACCCATACGACTGTCAGCTGACTTCTCAACAGAAACTATGCAGGCCAGACGGGAGTGGCAAGAAATTTTCAATGTGATGAATAGCAAGAACCTACAACCAAGATTACTCTACCCAGCAAAGCTATCATTCAGAATTGAAGGGCAGATAAAGAGCTTCACAGATAAGAAAAAGCTGAAGGAGTTCATCACCACCAAACCAGTACTATATGAAATGCTGAAAGGTATTCTTAAAGAAGAGGAAGAAGAAAAAAGTAAAGAGAAAAAATTATGAACAACAAATACATATCTATCAACAAGCCAATCTAAAAATCAAGTGAATTAAAAACCTGAGGAGCAGAATAATCTGGTGAATATAATAGAATCAGGGGCATAGAAAGGGAGTGGGCTGATAATTCTCAGGGGTAAAGGGGTATGGGGGGGTTCATGAAGAGAATGGACAAAAATCATACACCTATGGATGAGGACAGTGGGGGGGAGGTAAGGGCAGAAGGTGGGGTGGGAAAGGGGTGGAGGGGAGCTATGGGGTAAAAAAGGAGAAATAATTGTAATAATCTGAATAAAGATTTATTAAAAAAAAAAAAAAAAGAAACAATTTCGAGTGGGGATGTGAACAATATTAGATAATAACATAAGAAAGGTTTCTCTGAGGATACACACTTGATCTGAGGCCCTGATGTTGACCAGGGGCAAACTGTAAAAAGATCAGGAGAAAAGGTGCTGTTGGCAGAGGGAAGAGCAAGTGCCAAAGCCCTGAGTAGGGACTGCTTGCTGTTTGAGGCACAGGCAGCCAGTCTGACTGTGAATACAGAGGGAAGGAGGAAAGCTGGAGTTGGGAGATGAAGTCAAGAGATGAAGTCACAAAAGTCATCAGGGCTACAGCTGTTCCATCCAGTTTTTGGCCACTAGCCATATGAGGCTATTTTACATTAAACTCAAACTTAACATTAGAATTTAGTAAACTTAAAATTAGAATTAGTAAAATTAAAATTAAGTGTAATTGAAAATTCAGTTCCTCAGTCTCACTAGCCACGTCAAGTGCTCAATAGCCACATGTAGCTACCATATGGGACAGCGGAGATGAGAACATCACCATCAATGCAGAAAGTTCTATTGGCCAGCACTGGCTATGGAATAAAGAAGAAGTAAGCCAAGGTTCAAGGTCAAACCGTATGCTCTTGGCCTTGGTACTTCATTAAATCCCTGCGGTTCCAGTTTCCTCCAGGATTAAATGAGGCTCTTCCAGCCCAACAGCAGGTCCAAATTATCCACAGTGAGATGCCAAAGTCCATGAGCAGCTAAACCGGGGTCTTACCCAGAGGGCACGTTCAAGGCCTCATCCATGGTAACTGGCAGCAAAGAGACCTGTTTAACTGACTTCTTTGCAACCTCACTTATGCTGCCAATTTGGGGCTCCCTGATGTGAAAAAAGAACAGAGCATGGCTACTATTTCAGGGCAACATGCAGAAGGGAAATTGCTACAATTAGCCAAAGCTGATTTCGATTAGCATATTTTCTTCCTTGGCGCATAACATCTGTTGGTGTGGAAACAGCCGCTCCATCTTTCCCATCAGGGCGAGAGGCATGGGCAGTGAACCAGGCAGGCCCACAGGAAGCCCAACATCAGCCAGGAAAAAAATCAATGAGGGGCTAAATAATAGACCCCAAGGAAGTGGGGGAGTCACTGGCAGTTTGCCTTTAGGAAGGATAAATAGGAAAATGCTTCCTTGCACATGCTGGGAGGCAGCAGGTGCAGGTGCATTCTCTCCTTGGAGTTAGAGAGACCCGCACTGACATGTAGTATTTGTGGCATCTTCACACGTTTCCTAACATCTGGAATATCCTCATCTGAGAAATGGGGATGATGACAGCCTCCTGATGGGCTAGGGCTGATTACATGAAATAATCTCTGAACACAGTTGGCATACAATAAGTGCTCAGTAAATGTTGGCCAAAGCATTATTTTGATAGGAAAATCTTGGGAAATGAAGAGAGATGGGCGAAGGGATGTTTGATTAGCATTCAGGCTGATTCCAATCCGGGGCCATCACTCTTTCCTTTATTCATTCAACAAATATTCATTCTGCAAATTTGCTCTGTGGCCTTAAACCACCCCCTTAGCCTGTCTAGCCTCCTGGTTCCTACCTGGGGCCCAGCAGGTCCATGAAGCTGGTCACTACAGTTCGAGTTTTCCCCTCCTCACAAAGTTCACAGCCACCTGGAAGGTCTGATCCATTTGGGTTTGAACTTGGAGGATTAGCAAGGTATCAAGACCCATATCCTGCAATCTGAGATTTCGAACGGCCTTTAAAGATCTGTGGGCCAGCTCCCAACTGATCACAAGGATCCTGTCCCAGTCCTGCTGATGGATAGCCTCTGATTTGCCTGGACCCTTTCACAGGCATACTCTTGTCCCCCTTCTACTTTCAGAGTGCTCTCATGTTGGGACCCTGGTCTCTACGTGTAGGGCATATAAATTCTAGGTTAATGTCCCTCTTAAAATGTGCATCATCACAGGTGGAGCTAACCTGTTCTCAGTAGAGGTCTGTGTCCGCCATCACAATCAGACCAAGGAAGATGGCACAGCCTCAGGGTAGAATATTTCTCCCACCATTCACCTTTCTTCCTGCCTTAAACACTCAGGAAATGCCAGAAGCTGCTCAAAATCTTGGGCCTTCTGAAAAACCACCCCTGAGTGGGAGGTGTGCGGTGGCTGCACAGACCTGTTGGTTCTCACCAACAGCGAAGGGCCCATCTGGATACATGAAACCAATGGACAGATAGGCTGTGGGAATGTATGACCTGGAGGAGGCTGGCTCTGACTCCTGTGTGCCCCTGTCCCAGTCCCCTCAGTTGGCTGTAGAAGTCCTCAGACCACCCTCAACCAACTGCTGAAGGCCCAGCTGGGGAAAGCCAGGATCCTCTGAGAAAGATGGCTTTCAAGCCCTGCTTCTATCCCCTTACCTGCTTCCGTTTTGCCTCCTCTACTGGTGTTCTAATCCATCTGCCCACTTCCCAGCATGGTCACAGATCTCTTTCATTGTCCCTAAAGGGAAGGAAGTGATTTGATACACTGGGGGCCATGGGAGCTGGATTTAAAACAGCCAAAGAGAGAAGGCAAAGTATAGGAGAGAAGGGGCTGTCATGCACGGTTTTGGAGGGGAGGTGATTGCGACATGCCTTGCAGCAACACAACGCTAGGCCTGCTCACACTGCTCTGAGGAGCTTTGCCGGGCCAATGGCTGCCTGTGACCTCGGCTGGCACTAAGAGCGATGCTCCAGTGGATTTCCCATCTGAAAGCCTGGCCTCCCTGCCCTGAGCCTCTATCAAGTGCACAATTGACCTTTGTCCAGGGAGCTGGAGCAGGTGGCAAAACAGGCCCTGGAGGTGATTGGAATATGACTTCCTGCAACCAGAAAAGCACTGGGCCAGCCCACCATTGGCTGCATTTCTTTCCACGGTTCTCGGGAAGTCTAAATACTCACCCAGAGTGCCTGGTAGGTTAGTGCTTCTCTCTGTTGCTGTGGCCCTATAAGCCCTAGGAGGGTAAGCTTATATCCTGGGACCAGGGACAAGTCAGTCCCAAGATCCTGAATGGACTACATTGTGATGTCACACATCTGGGGTGGCCCCCACAGGCCTGCTGTCACTGCTGGTATCAGGGGATTGAGAGCTCCTCCTGAACAAAGGAACACATCTGGGTACTGTTCTGCGCTGGCACAGCTGGAGAAGCAATGAGAGGTGCCTGTCCTGAAAGAGACCATCAGTCAGCCTGGGAGAAACCACCCCAATGCCATATGTTCCTACCCCGGCATGGCCTGGGTCAGTGCAGTTACTTTCCCCACAAAACCCTTAACTATTTCCTTTGCACATTTTCTATGATTGATTTAAAACTCTAGGGCAGACTCCTGACTTTCTCCCTATCTCCCACCTGGTGTGTTCATACGGCAACCAAAAGAATTTAAATATTAGCTCAGGAAAACAAACAGGAACATAAATCCTCCCCATCCTCTGTCTGTCCTTTTAGTCAAATCCAAAACAGATATCTTTCAGGTTATCTCCTATAGTATATATGTCTGTGCTCTCCATTGGAGGTCACTGGTAATTAGGGACAACATATATTTAATAAGCCCCCCAACCTCCCCCAAAAAGAAAAACTCACAAAAAAGGGCCAAAGTCTAAAAGGTTTCTAGAGGCTCCATCGCCTTTCTCCTCTGGTGCTTCAGGTTGGGAGTGAGAAGCATTCTAACCAAACAGCAAATGGGCTTGGAGACTGTCCTAAAATTTAGAGACTAAAATAGTGGTTTTCAAACTTCAGGGTTTGTTCAAATGGAAGGCTTGCTAATATACAAATTCCTGGGCCTCACCCCCAGAGTTCCTGATTCAGTAGTTCTAGGGAAGGTCCCAAGAGTTTGCATTTCTAACAAGTTCCCAACTGATGCTGCTGCTCATCCAGGGAACACAGTTTGAGAACCATTGCTTGAATATGTAAGGGGTGTTGGGCTCCTGGAAGAGGCCATCAGTCAGCCTGGGAGAAACCACCCCAATGCCATTTGTTCTATCCTACATAGCACTGCCAGCAGATAGCAGTATTCTGAGGTTGCTGGAGAACAAACAGGAGCAGAATTCCCTGAGTTCAACCAACCTGCTTTACTGAGGATCTGCTCATTGCCAGTGCTGAGCCATGTTGGGAAGGCACAGCTGATGTTGTCTGTCCCCTGCCTATAGCCTCTTGGTTTTATCACTTCAGTGCACAAATGCAGCCTGACTTCCTGCTGCCAGTAACTGTGTCTCTTTGCTAGGGGACTGTCTCCAGCTGCTGGAGCCCACCCTACCTGCAGGTGGTACAGATGCAAGGCCAGGAACTAAAGTCTCCCTAAGAACATCCTCAACTGATGGCTGTTAGCAGTTGGTGGATAAATACCCCAGCTCCCTCCCGCTCAGTGTAGTAAAGTAGAGGTGTGCCCAGTACCATCTCCCAGAGGTCCTCACAGGACGGAGTCTCAGCTGCCCACAGTGGTAACTGGCTTGATAACACACCCTATCTTGCTGCCTTCTCTCTCCTGGCTCACTTCTTCACTGACTCACCTCAGTTTTCTGGGATTGCCCCCTAAATAAATGAGTTGCACATGAGTCCTTGTTTCAGGCTCTGCTTTTGGGGGAACCCAAGCTAAGACATCATGAATAAGGAATGGTTTTTATCCTTGATAAGTTCACATTTAAAAGGGGCAAGACAAATAATGTCACCTTATATGACTAGGAATTTCTGGGAACTGCTGATGAGTGTCAGGTCTCTGGGCAGGTGAAGGTGTTCTGCTGGTCCCCCTTTAAAGTGTCATGAAGGGCACTTTGAGGAAATGCAGGAGCCCAGCAGATACTGTCAGGGGGAGGCAAGCAAGGAGAAGGAGCCTAGCAACCTGGTCCAAAGACCTTTTCTTCCGCATAGGAAGGCCTGTATGTGGTACTGGCAGGGCACTGATTTGCTATGCAAATTCCTCCTGCTTTCCATCTCTCCAGACAATTCCTCCTGAGATAAGAATATGCAGTTGGACCTGGTACCATATAAAATATGACTCTTGTTAGGTTCAGGGGGCTGTTGAAGAGGGTCTCTGCTGGCCTAATTGGATTAATACGATTTCCTAGGTCATTGGTCGGCAAACTCATTAGTCAACAGAGCCAAATATCAACAGTACAATGATTGAAATTTCTTTTGAGAGCCAAATTTTTTAAATTTAAACTTCTTCTAACGCCACTTCTTCAAAATAGACTCACCCAGGCCATGGTATTTTGTGGAAGAGCCACACTCAAGGGGCCAAAGAGCCGAATGTGGCTCGCTAGCTGCAGTTTGCCAACCACTGTCCTAGGTGCCCAGCCCCAGTCATGGCTGTGCCCAGCCTCATACCTACAGTTAATCCAACTCTTCCATTGCCTTCAAATGGGCCATAGTCCCCCCAACTCAGTGGTCACCAAATTGCGGCTCGGGAGCCACATGCAATCCACAGGGCATAAAAATACTCCTCAAGCCCAGTGGGTGTGGCTCAGTGGTTGAGCATCGACCTAGGAACCAGGAGGTCACGGTTGGATTCTGGTCAGGGCACATGCTAAGTGTGAGGCATGTAGGAGGCAGCCAATTAATGATTCTTTCTCACCATTGAGGTTTCTTTCTCCCTCTCCCTCTCCCTCTCCCTCTCCCTCTCCCTCTCCCTCTCCCTCTCCCTCTCCCTCTCCCTCTCCCTCTCCCTCTCCCTCTCCCTCTCCCTCTCCCTCTCCCTCTCCCTCTCCCTCTCCCTCTCCCTCTCCCTCTCCCTCTCCCTCTCCCTCTCCCTCTCCCTCTCCCTCTCCCTCTCCCTCTCCCTTCCTCTCTGAAATCAATAAAAATATATTTAAAAAAATACTCCTCAAATCAAGTTCCCACCCCCTTCAATCAGACCCTTCATGTACAGGAATTCTGAAACTGCCAATGAATGGACCCAATTGCCACTTGGCTGGACACTTTCACAGATCATTCTTAGCGGGCAAAGCATTCCAAAGTTCTTCTTTCCTCACATTTCAACTTGGTTAGAAGGAGAGTGAAGCCTATTGTAGTGGAGCATTGTGTCAATAACAGTACTAACCTTTTCAGCATTACCCAGGACTCAAAAAATAACTGGCTACAATACAGCCATTAGTTATGTCTCTCAATAAAAGGGTCAAATACATGAATTCTGACAGAGCTCAGGGCAGAGCTAAGAGAGTAAAAGGCTTGTGCCTTCAAAGTTAGAGTCTCATGTCCACCTCATATTTTACACTCCCAAAGCCACAAAAATGCATTTGACCCAATCATTTTAGGTTTGTGATTAATTTAAATGAAATAATCTAAAATATTGTTTTATATAGGATATAGAAATATTTCTAAATAGCTATTTAGAAATCTGTGCACTCGTGTTAATTTCAGCATTATTTAGAATTGTGGGAAATTGGAAATAATTTAAAAATCTAATAGAGGAATGATTAAAAAAATTGTAGAGAATTACCTTGTTGTAATATTAGGAGCCATTAATGTAATGGTCATGAAGACTATAGGGTAACAGAGAAGAATGGTAAGATTAGAGGTAAATTAAAAAAACACACACAGAGAACACACATAATTAAACTCTTAAAACACTTGCCTGTGAAAAATGCCCAACATCATTAATGATCGGGGCAATACAAATGAAAACCACCACATACTCACAAGAGTGGATAAAATAAAAAAGAGCAGCAGTACTGTGTATCGGTGAGGTTGTGGAATAAACTGAACTCCCATACACTGTGAAAGAGTACAGCCACTTTGGAAAATTGTTTGGACTTTTCTATAAAGTCAAACATACAGATCTTCTACTCTATGACCCAGCAATTCTACTTCCAGGTACTTACCTAAGAAAAATGAAAATATATCCAGGATTGTACAAGAATGTTCATAGTTACTTTATTCATAACATCTCCAAACCAGAAAGAATCCAAATGTTCATTAACAGGTGAATGAATAAATAAATTCTTATATATTCTTATACTGGAATACTAATTAGCAATGAAAAGGAACAAATGACTGGTTCTAACATGATAAAGCTCAAAAACAGACAGAGCAACAGGGGCCAGAGACAAATGAGTATATACCTTTGATTCCATTTATACAAAGTTCTGGAACAGGCAAAAGTACTGTAAGGCTAAGGCTGAAGAAATAAGTTTAGTGATTGCCTGGAGGAGGGGGCTGAGGGGACAAGGGAATTTTGTGGGGTAAAGAAGATGTTCTAGATCTTTAGCACAGCAGTGACTACCCTGGTGCACACATTTGTCAAAACTCATTGACCTACATACCTAAAATATGTGAATTTTAAAGCATGTAAATTATACTTCAGTAGAGACTATATATATATGTGTGTGTGTGTGTGTTTTTGTGGTATGTGTATATATGACATATAACACACACATATATTTACATACATAAACATGTAAATACACACACACATTGCTTGCTTAGGGGAAAAATCCAGACAGAAATATACTAGAATGTGAAAAGTGATTGTGTTTCATGAATGAGATTATAGATATTTTTTTCTCTTCCTAGGTTTGCCAAAATTTTGCCTGTATGGTTCTATTTTTATATGATAGAATAATAAATGTTCATTTTTTAAAAAATCTCAAGCTGCTGGAGGCAAGCATCTATGGTGGTCTACAACACTCCAGGTTTTATTGTATGTTTGTGTGATGAAGTACTATGGATTTTTTCTTGTACATCCACCAATCTAAAATTTAAAGCCAGGCTCAAATCTCACATCCCCTACTAAGTCATCCATAATGTCGTTGCCCAAAACCAGTATTGTCTAAAATCATCCACCATTTTCTCACATACAGTCTAACCTCAGTTCTCCATTGTCTCCCATCTAGAATAATTCAGTTCTTGACCAAATTGTTCATGGAAAAAATGCCTCGGTTGTTCCCGACCTGGCAACCTTTTCATGCTGATACCTGTATGATCAGTCCTGCGTCTCAGGCAACAGAGGAGAGAATGCGCGAGTACGAGTCAGTTTCCGCTAAACTTTGAGTTGTTAACATCTTAGGAAACTGTGCTATGAATATATATATATATATATTTTGCTTTGTTGCTGCTTATTATTATTGAATACCTACAGTAAGTCACCAGGGGTCCTAAGAAGGTTAGTGATAGCAGCAAAGTGAAAAGGGAAGTTGTGAGAACAACGATAGAGCTTAAAAAATAAATAATTGCAAAGTATGATAGAGGTGTTCGTGTGTCTGATCTGGCTACTGAGTATGGCCTGCTGAAATCGATAATTAGAACAATTTTAAAACATAAAGAGGCCATCAAGAATGCTGATGTTGATGAAACAACAATCACAAGCAATTTAATTTTATTTCCTTTTTGTTAGATTTTCATTTACATTTCATGTCCTTTTTGTTTTTAAAGTGTCTACTTATAGATTAAACAGTGCATTAGACATGTACTATACATAAGAAAGGTTAAAACAGGGAATCATCTGGGGTCTGGAACAGATTAATTCAATTTGCATTATTTCTAATGGGAAAAAAATGATTCGGTTTTCAAACAAATCACTTCTCAAACAGCCTTCTGGAACAACTTAAGTTTGAGAACCGAGGTTTCACTGTATTATATCTCCTTAACCACATCATGTGCTCACCAAGTCTGCAATAATATCCTTATTCTTTGTATTCCCAACAGCCTCTAGTGCAGGAAAGGCACAGAAATTTGGAGAAAATAAACCGAGCTGGCATAGGGTCACTATGGACAGTGACACAGGCTGTGCACTGCACACACTAGGCAAAGACATGAACGGCTCCCCTGCGGCACAGACAGCGTCCTCTGGAGTTATACAAACATAGTCCTTGGTCAGAGTCCCTGTCCCACCACTGCCTAGTTTTGCGACCTTGAGCCCCTTTTCCTTATTTACATAGCAGGGTTGTTTGGAATGACTAAATTGAGATAGTGTGTGTTCAAAGCCTTCTGCAACTAGAACACACTTTACATTGTGAGTTGTGATGTTTCTCATAATAAATCTGGTCTCTGCCTTTCTTTACCCTTTACTTACTCACCAGCTTTCACTCAGTTTCCTAAAAACTGTCAAACATGTTCCTGCCTCAGGGCCTTTGCACATGCTGTTACCTCTGCTTAGAAGACTATTGTGCCCACCCACATCTTCCCTCAGCTAGTTCCTTCGGGTAATGCAGATTTCCATTCCAGTGTCACTGGAGGCTTAACCTAAGCATCGTAAAATAGCTTCCTCCCCACTATCATTTTCAATCTCATCTCCCTGTGTTATTAGTACCTGAAATTATTTTGTGCAGAAAGTATATGTCTATTTTGTTCGCTGTGGTATTTCCAGCCCCTGGAGTGTACTAGGTGCTCAAAAATGAACAAATACTTATTGATAACGAGGTGACACTGTTTATTCAGTTCAGACTGCCAACTGTTTTCCAAAAACAAGAGACTGTGAGGCAAACACTACTTGTTCCCACCTCTGCTGAAAGGGGGAACCCACCCCAGCGGCTGAAGGAATTTGCCCAAGACGTTCTTGGCAGCCACAGGTCCAAACATTTGCCACTGACGCTGTGCTGGGTAAGGCTCCAAGTCAGCCACCGTGTGGTGAGGACACGGGGAATAAGGAGAGCATTGTGCTGCCCACAGAAATGGAGGTTCTGAGAAGGGCTCAGGGAAAGTGCCCCCTCCGAGGGGACACACCTCTTCCAGCCAGGTGCTTTGTTCCTGTCTCTTTTCCTCCTTTCTTTTCCGGACTGTTAGCTATGAAATCAGGCCAATCAGCCTTACCTTTGTTCCTCGTAGCTCTCAATGTGGGGTTTCTTTAAAGTTCTGCTGCCTCGGAAGAAGCCTTGCCAGCGCCACAGTGGAATTTTCTAATCCATGCCAAAGATGGAGCTCATTAATTTTCCTGCCTGAAAGAAAGAAAACACTTCTTTTTAGGACCTGGCGTGCTCAGTGCTCTGCTGGAGAGTGAGGCCTCTCTCTGCGAGGAAGATTAATCTAGGTTTTTAGGTGGGTCATTCAGGGAAAACCCAGCACATTGCAAAGGACTCAAAGGCCTTTGAGGCCCCTGAGGATTTTTCACATCCCTGGCCCAGTGCTGCCCCTGGGCTGAGGGCCGGGGTGGGGCTGCTCAGAGACTTGAGCAGAGGCAGGAATGCACCTCCACCTCCCCCTAAAGTGTCCACCCAGTACATTGCCAGAAAGTTCTTTTGCCTTCTCTCTCTCTTCCTTCCTCTGTTGAAATGTGCATGACTTCTGGAGGGGGTCACACCTGAGGCCCTGCTTTCAAACTGGAAATCAGGTGGGCCATCCCCAGTGCCTGGACCTGACACCACCAGGTAAATAGCCAGAATCTTTTTACACAGTGGGAAATAAGGTGACACTTTATTTTCTATTAAAATAAACAATGTGTATTTATTAATAGAAACTAATATAGAAAGGAAAAAGTGAAAAATATCCCATGGGGCAGTTGGGACTTCAGGTGATTTTCTACATTTTTCTTGATATGTTTTCCTGTATTATCTGTGTTATGTATTCAGATATGTTACTCTTAGGTCATAAAAATAACAAGGAAATGGTTTCCGTTTTTTAGAAAATCTGCCTTTGTGGATATATGTTGGAGAAGAATGCAAAATTCACATGGATCTTTAATTTACCAGGTGTACCGGTTAATAATGCGGATTTTGTAATCAAAGAAAACACGCTACTAGTAATTTCAAGAGAAACAAAAAAAGTGCTTTATTCAAAGTAATGTCCATTGCTAGCTACACGTTTTCTCCATCTTTCAAGTAATTTGTGGATACCGTCCCAATAGAACTTTTCTTGTTTTGAAGCAAACCATTCAGACACCCAATTTCCCACTTCTTCGTATGTCTTGAAGTGCTGCTCAGAAAGTGGGTGTGCCATCGATCGGAACAAGTGGTGATCTGAAGGAGCAAGGTCTGGTGAATACAGCGGGTGGGTTAACACTTCCCAGGCAAGATCTTTTAACATGTCTTTAACTGGTTTTGAAGTGTGTGATGGTGCGTTATCATGAAGCAAAATTACATTGCCGTGTCTTCTGGCACATTTTGGTTGTTTCACGATCAAAGCATGGTTCAAATTGATTATTTGTTGTTGGTAGTGATCAGTATTAACAGTTTCACCTGGTTTTAGAAGCTCATAATACACCACACCTTCCTGATCCCACCAAACGCAGAGCATTGTCTTCTTTCCGAAGCCATTTGGCCTTGCAGTCGATGTTGAAGGTTGACCTGGATCAGTCCATGATTTTGTGCATTTGGGATTCTCAAAATAAATCCACTTTTCATCACCAGTCACAATTTGATGCAAAAAAGACTTTCACTTTCTTTTGTGCAGTTGAAGCAACATTTTACTGATGACTTTTTGGTTTTCCATTTTTCTTTTGTTCAGTTGATGTGGCACCCATTTTCCTTCCTTTAAAATCTTTCCCATTGCTTGTAAACAATTGGAAAAAGTTTGCTGAGCAACGTTTAATCTTTATGCACGTTGTTTTTGAGTTTGACATGCATCTTCATCCAATAATGCTTGTAATTGTTGGTCTTCAAACTTTTTTGGTTGACCTGGATGTTCTTTGTCTTTCACATCGAAATCATCACTTTTAAAGTGTTTAAACCAGCGTTCACAAGTATCTTGAGGTGGAGCTTGTTCACCATAAGCTTCCCGAAGTATACGATAACTTTTTCTTCAAAATAAAGTAATGAATTAAAACTTCCCACATTTTTAAGCGTAAAACTATCTATGATGTTAACACCTTCAGAAAATTTGACATGTGAAGTTTTGAAGCTTGCTGTCAGTACAACAAAATAGTATAATAACTTCCTGATACACTCTCCCCTGTCATTAGAGGCATTTTGGTGAAAATGTTTAAGAAGCATAGCATCCTGAGTCAGTAAAACTTGAGTGTGAATTAGTCTACTTCACCACCTCTCTCTCTCTTTCTCTCTCTCTCATACATACACAAGCATCTACACACACACACACACACACACACACACACACACACACGCCCCTGAGATAACACCTAGAACTCTGTATGTCTATAAACTCACAATGAAATGGCACTGTAAGAAGGAAGGAAAGTTGCCTAAATTAAACTGGCTAACTGAATTCTGTCCAGGCCTGGATTTTTCTTTTTTTTAAATCCTCACCTGAGGATATTTTTTCCATTGATATTTTTAGAGAGAGTGGAGGGGTGGGGAGTGAAGAGAGAGAAACATCAATGTGAGAGAGACATATCAATTGGTTGTCTCCTACATGCGCCCCTACCCAGGCTGGGGATAAAGGCTGCAACTGAGGTACATGCCCTTGACTGGGAATAGAACCCAGCACCCTTCAGTCCTCGGGGTGACACTCTAACCACAGAGCCAAACTGGCCAGGGAAGGACTGGATTTTTCTGACCACAGTGGCCAATAGCAATCTGAAGAAGAGTGTCAATGGGGTGACCAGCTAAGTTTTCAATCTCTCCAAATAGAAAATTTCTGCAGCACACATTCAGATTGGAGATTGAGGGTTTTGTGAGCTGAGACTTGATCTATTAGCTGGTTGTAGGGCCTGCCAGGCCAAAGGCAGAAAGCTGGATTCAGTTGTCCTACCAGTCCTTTCCAGATTTTATTATACTTTCCTTTTTGTTTCTGGTTTAAAGACTCTCTTCAAAACTCTCACTAATGATGTTTTTAAGCTGATTAACAGGGTTTGAGAAGAGCACACGATGATTAAGTGGTTGAGGAAAAGACATGGAAGGAAGCTTAAAAAAAAGAAAGAAAGGAAGGAAGAAAGGAAGGAAGGAAGGAAGGAAGGAAGGAAGGAAGGAAGGAAGGAAAAAAGAAAGAAAGAAAGAAAGAAAGAAAGAAAGAAAGAAAGAAAGAAAGAAAGAAAGAAAGAAAGAAAGAAAAGCTTTTTTAAGTCTGGAGGAAAGAACCCAGAGGAGGGGATAGAATAATGATTTTTAAGTGCCAGGCACTTACTAACACACTCCGTGAACACTTAGCAGAGTACACAGTGAGGTAGGAGTGATTTAGGAGAGATGTAAGAAAGGAGTTCCTGAAGCTAAAAGCAGCTCATTACAGAACTGGAAATCACAAGGAATTCAGAGGGAAAACACAAGACTCAGACCTTTCACAATTTTTTATCATTATTGAGGAGTTATAATTCCTGTACACAGAATCTACCAGCAAACCCTGGTGCCCAGTTGTGTCGCAGCAGCCTCTAAATGAATGAGGTGATGGGGAGAAAATGTATGTATTCAGAGACTTTGTGGAGGAAGCCATTCTGTGGGTTCTTCAAGGGCAGAGAAAAAGCAAGTTCAATCCAATGTTGTGCCCCACCAACAAGAGGGTGCCTGGCAAACTTAGAGCTGGATTCCAGAACAAATGACCCAAGGCAGGCCTTGAGAGATGGCTCACAGTAGGGGAGAGTGTGTTTTGGGCAGAGGCACATAGTGGGCATAGGTGGGAATAGGTGGAAATTGTAGGGGGAGGGGGGGTACCAGGCTATGGGATGCCACAAAAGTCAGGTGGAGAAATGAAGATTTGATATGATGGGAATCATTTTAAGCTCCTGAAGGGGAGGCAAGACAAAATGGAAATAGTGGTTTTAAAATGTTAGGTTTGCTAAAAGTGAGCTACAATTAGCAAGCAACCATAACAATTGGTAATTTGGGTTCATACTTACCTATCTTCTTTGTATAAGTTTTATTTTTCTTTTGGCAATTACTATAACCTATCTATAGAGATTTTTAAAAATGTTTTGTTAGGCCTATTTTTTTAAAATTAAACTTATTGTGGTGACATTGGTTAATAAGATCATATAGGTTTCAAGTGTATATTTTTATGATACATGATCTGTATATTGCATTGTGTGCCCACCACCCCAAGTCAAATCATCTTCTGTAACCATATATTTGGCCTCCTTCACCCTATATACTACCCCTACCATCTGGTAACCACCATACTGTTTTCTGTGTCTGTAAGTTTTAGTTTTATATCCCATATGAGGAAATCATATGGTTCTTAGCTTTTTCTGACTTATTTCACTTAGCGTATTATTCTCAAGGTCCATCCATGTTTTCACAAGTGGCAGTATTTCATCTTTTCTTATGGCTGAGTAGTATTTCATAGTAAATATGGTCCACATCTTCTTTATCCAATCCTCTATTTTAAGGATACTTGGTTGTCTCCATGTCTTGACCACTGTGAATAATGCTGTAATGAACATAGGGTACATATATCCTTGCGAATAAATGTTTTTGAGTTTTTCAGCTAGATGCCCAGAAAAGGGGTTGCTGGGTCATATAGTAACTCTATTCTTAATTTTTTGAGGAACCTCCATACTGTTTCCAAAGTGGTTGTACGAGTTTGCATTCTCACCAGCAGTCAATGAAATTTCCTTTTTTCTCCACAGTCTCTCCAACATTTGTTGTTACCTGTCTTATTGATAATAGCCATTCTAAACAGGTGTGAGGTGGTATCTCATTGTGGTTTTGATATGCATTTCTCTGATAGCTAGGTAAGTTGAGCATCTTTTCACATATCTGTTGTCCATTTGTATGTCTTCTTCAGAGAAGTATCTGTTCATGTCCTCTGCCCATTTTTTAATTGGATTGTTTGTTTGTTTGGTGTTGAATTGTTTGAGTTCTTTATATATTTTGGATATAAACCCCTGCCAGAGCTGTTGTTTGCAAATATCATCTCCCATATGGTTGGTTGCCTTTTTGTTTTCTTGTCAGTTCCTTTTGCTGTGAAGAGGCTTTTTAGTTTGATATAGTCCCATTCATTTATTTTTGCCTTTACTTCCCTTGTCTTTGGGGTCAAATTCATAAAATGTTCTTTACCACCAATGTCCATAAGTTTAGTACCTATGTTTTCTTATACGTAATTTATTATTTTAGATCTTATATTTAGGTCTTTGATCCTAAATATATTGAATTAATTTTGTACATGAGGACAAACTGTAATCTAGTTTTATTCTTTTGCATGTGGCTTTCCAGTTTTCCCAGCACATGTACCGAACAGGCTTTCTTTTCTCCATTGTGTGTTTTTGACTCCTTTGTCAAAAATCATTTGCCCATATACATGTGGTTTTACTTCTGGGTTCTCAATTCTGTTCCATTGGTCTGTATGTCTGTTTTTGTTTGTTTGTTGGTTTGTTTGTTTTGCCAATACCATGCTGTTTTGATTATTGTAGCTCTGTAGTATACCAGTAATTTGAAGTCAGGTAGTATGATATCTCTGGCTTCATTCTTTTTTCTCAGAATTGTTTTGGTTACTTAGGGTCTTTTGTGGTTCCAGGCAAATCTGATTATTTTTTGGTTCCATTTCTTTAAAAAAGATGTCATTAGGATTTTGGTGGGGATCGCATTAAGTCTATATAATGCTTTGGGTAATATGGCCATTTTATTTATTTAGTTAGTTAGTTAGTTATTTTTAAATATTTTTATTTTGTTGTTAATACTCACCTGAAGGTATTTTCCCATTGATTTTTAGAGAGACTGGAAGGGAGGAGGATAGACACAGAGAGAGAAGCATTGATGTGACAAAGATACATTGATTGGTTGCCTCCTGCATGAGCCCCAACGAGGGCTGGGATTGAGCCTGTAACCGAGGTACGTGCCCTTGACCACAATTGAATCCAGGACCCTTCAGTCCATGGGCTGACACTCTATGCACTGAGCCAAACCAGCTAGGGCAGTGGTTGGCAAACTCATTAGTCAACAGAGCCAAATAGCAACAGTACAACGATTGAAATTTCTTTTGAGAGCCAAATTTTTTAAACTTAAACTTCTTCTAACACCACTTCTTCAAAATAGACTTGCCCAGGCCATGGTATTTTGTGGAATAGCCACACTCAAGGGGCCAAAGAGTCGCATGTGGCTCGCGAGCCACAGTTTGCCGACCACTGAGCTAGGGCAATATGGGCATTTTAACTATGTTGATTCTTCCAATCCATGAACACAGAATATCTTTCCATTTCATTGTGTCTTTTTCAATCTCTTTTAATAATTCTTTGTAGTTTTCAGTATATAGGTCCTTCACATCCTTTGTTAAATTTATTCCTAGGTATTCATTCTTTGGGCTGCAATTGCAAAAGGAAGTTTTTTCATTTCTTTTTCTGAAATTTCACTCTTAGAATACAGGCAAGTAGTGGATTTTTGTACATTGATTTTGTATCCTGCAACTTTGCTGTATTTGTTTATTGTTTCTAATCATTTTTGGTAGAGTCGTTAGGGTTTTCTATATACAGAATCATGTCACCTGCAAAAAGTGACACCTTTACTTCTTCATTCCTAGTTAGGATGCCTTTTATTTCTTTCTCTTGCCTGATTACTCTGGCTAGGACTTCCAGAACTATGTTGAATAAGAGTGGTGAGAGTGGACATCCTTGTCTTCTTCCTGATTTTAGAAGACAACTTTCAGTTTTTCACCATTAACTATGATATTAGCTGAGGGTTTGACATGTATGCCCTTTATTATGTTGAGGTCCTTCCTTCCTTCCTTCCTTCCTTCCTTCCTTCCTGCCTTCCTTCCTTCCTTCCTTCCTTCCTTCCTTTCTTTCTTTTTTTAAATATGTTTTTGATTTCAGAGAGGAAGGGAGAGAGAGAGAAAAAACATCAATGATGTGAGAGAATCATTGCTTGGTTGCCTCCTACATCCCGAGCCCCCCCCCCCCGCCCCTCCCACTGGTGATCGAGCCTACAACCTGGGCATGTGCCCTTGACTGGAATTGAACCCGTGGGACGCTCTATCCACTGAGTCAAACCAGCTAAGTGGTACTTCCCTTCTAAATCTATTTTGTTGAGTGTTTTAATCATAAATGGATGTTGTATGGTATCAAATACTTTTTATGCATCTATTGATAAGATAATATGATTTTATCCTTTGTTTTGTTAACATGGTATATTACATTGATCAATTTGCATATGTTGAGTGATTTTTCTTTAAGTGTATAACATTACTCTGATTTTGAGTAACAATACTGCAGAATTTAAATTGTCTGGAAAATCATAGATACTCTGCTCTAGATTTTGCAAAAGCATACAAGAAATGTGCTGGCTGTAGAGTAGAAGGATCTGCATTCTGTTTTAAAACCTTTAAACCATAAATTAGTGTTCAAAGGAGCTCAAAGGGCCTTACATTCATGCACTCATTTGTTCCTTCATTCAAGAAATATTTATGGGTTTTGGACCAATACTGTTGTTGCTCTGCTCACATCTCCTCTGCCATCCCTGTGCATATCAACAGCCTCTGCTTTTAAATACCAGCAACCATCTTCCCCACGGCTTTCTCTGGGGTGTGGGCTGGAAATGCCAGGAGCAGCCTTTGACCAGTGATGAATACGAGTTGATGAATAAGTACTCCAGCACCCTCTTTTCTCAGTTTGGGTAACTCTGGGGCATACTTGACACTGTCTCCCAGAGTTCTTCAATGGATTAGGCTTCAGCTGTCCACGGTGGAACTTGTTGATGATGCACTGTCGGTTGGCTGTCTTCCCTTCCTTGTCTCATGTCTTGACTTCCTTCCTGGTGATTCCTGGGATCACCTTCCAAATAAACTGGCTTCACTCAAATCTTCCTCTCAAGGTCTTCATTGGAGGAGATCCAACCTAAGGTGAATTTTTACCAGAATCAAGGCATTGAGCTATGTGTTCAGGGAACATAATGATGCATCAGATAGAGCCGCTGACTCCCAAGTCCAAAGTCAGACAGGAAATGAGACGTGTGCAGAAATGTCAACATTAGCATGTACAATATTTCATTTTTGTAACACTGTTGTGTTTCCTACCACCCCCTCTCTTTCTCACACACACATTCACACATACACTCCACTCAATTAAAAATTTAATGATATAAACTTACAATGAAATAAATTATGTTAAAAACAAAAATAATGAATACTCAACCTATCACCACAAGTTATTTGAATACATTTTACTGTCATATATCCCTTGAGAATACTTACTATGATTATCTATATGGTATATAATGTTATATTCCTGCAAATTTCTCTCTACCTTAGTGTTTGAAATCAACTATGATGAGAGTATTTACACCACAGAAATTGGCAAATGCTACAAATTAGGAATCCCCCCAATCTCCCACCTCCAATAGCCAATTGTTAAATATTTACCAGCACATCAAACATATCTGGAATTTTGCAAAAGCCTACTAACTGATTCTGGAAGCCTCCATTACTCCACCCTAACTATTCTTTACACCATGCTAATGTAATCACCTAAAATGCAAATCACATAATATCTTTCCTTCTCTGACATTTCTCTTAGCATAATACCCTCTAGGTCCATCCTTGTTGTTGCAAATGGCAAGATTTTGTTTTTTTTTATGGCTCAGTAATATTCCATTGTATATACATATCACATCTTCTTTATACATTCATCTATTGATGGACACCTAGGTTGCTTCCATATCTTGGCTATTGTAAATAATGCTGCAATGAACATAGGGATGTATATATCTTTCTGATTTAGTGTTTTCATATGATTTCACTTCTAGGTGGAATCTAAAAAGCAAAACAAAACAGAAATAGACTCATAGACATCAAGAACAAACTGATGGTGGTCAGAGAGGAAGTGGGGGAAGGGTGAAAGGTAAAGGGAAAAAAGAGGCACACATTTGATCTGAGCGTTAAGTAATTTTACTTATTTATAGGACATCTTGAATAATGCCTGGCATCTAAGACCTAAAAATGTTATATATTACTATGATGCTTTTTTTCCCCATGTGACATTTTATTCTGTTTATCATTTATCATCCTTTCAGAGTTGTTGCTAAAGCAAAATCTCTTTTACACCATAAGATATAACATATTCTCATCTTTCTGCCTAGCCTTTTAAAATAATATTTGCAATTTATATTAGAAAGCAAAGTACTGTCACCCTGACTGGTGTATTCAGTGGTTAGAGCATTGGCCTGAGCACTGAAGGGTTGTGAGTTCAATTCCTGCTCAAGGGCATGTACCTAGATTGCAGGATCCCTGACCAGTTGGTGTGGGTGCAGGAGTCAATCAATCTATATGTCTCTCTTTTACATTGATGCCTCTCTCATCTCTCTATATCTCTCCCTCTCTCACTCCCTTGCACTCTCTCTAAAAATCAATGGAAAAAATATCCTTGGGTGAGGAGAAAAAACAACAACAAAAAGAAACCTACTAGGTAATTATTCTTATATGTTTAGTTTTTCCTAATTAAATAGCTTTGTTTTAAAACCCAATATATTCTTTGAATCAGGTTGATTGAATTTCAATTTGCTTACAAACTTAATTCACTCATATATATATATATTATTGATTTCAGAGAGGGAGAGGGAGAGAGATTGAAACATCAATGATGAGAGAGAATAATTGATCAGCCGCCTCCTGCACACCCCCTTCTGGGGATTGAGCCTGGAACCTAGGCATGTGCCCTTGACTGGAATCGAACCCGGGACCCTTCAGTCTGCAGGCCAATGCTCTGAGCCAAACCAGCTAGGGCTAAATTCACTCTTTTTAAGAGTGTATAATTTGATCATGTAACCATCACTATCACCAAGACATGGAACATTTACATCGTCCCCCAAAAGTTCCCTCATGCCATTATGATCACTGTTTGAGACTCATCTCTTATCTTCTCCTTCATCCTTCAGGCTTTGGCAAAACACAATTTGTAGTTGCCCCTTGTGAATCATGCTGAGATCACCAGGCGTTTGCCCAGGCTGTTCTTGCATCAGGTGGGCCTTTCACCCACTTCTTGACCTGGCTAACTCCATTCAAGCTTCTCTTATCACACCTCTACTGTCCTCAGTGAAGGTTAACACCCTTGCCTGTCCCTGCCCATCCCTGTCTGTGGGCTTCTCTCTCTCTCTGGCCTGTTTACATGTGACAGTATTTCATTGGACTGTCATCCAGGGCAATGGCAGGGATCTGTTTCCCAGGCTCTAGCCTGGTGCCTGGCACTGAGCAGATGGACCTGGAGGGCACTTTGTGATGGGCTTTCTCTCCTGCCATGGAAGGATGTGTGATTTGGCAGATACATGTCTATGGTAGACAAAGCAGTAGGGGAAGGCACTCACTCCCATGCAGGCAACCCTGTTCATCTAGGACTGCGTGGTTCTGGTTTTTCCTAGATACA
The DNA here is from genome assembly GCF_963455305.1 of Plecotus auritus. NCBI lineage: Eukaryota > Metazoa > Chordata > Mammalia > Chiroptera > Vespertilionidae > Plecotus > Plecotus auritus. The sequence goes on along the minus strand of NC_137782.1, from coordinate 80,441,419 downwards.
CCTTGGGTGAGAACAAGGCTGAAATACGCTGATGAGGCTGAACAGGGCCAAGGATGGTGGTTCATGGATACAGCAGTGGCCAGGCCAGCTCAGAGGATGGGGGATGGGTGGGGGCGGACCTGCCCCTGATGCAGCCTGGTGGAGGAACACTGGACAGGAAGGGAGGAAAGGTTTCCATACTGGAACATATCAATACCCCTTACTCCTTGGGAGTTTGTAATCTTATATTTCATTTAACAATATTAATGGAACATGTATTTACTGAGTCTCTACTCTGTGTTGGTACTGGGTCAGAGTTGGGTAGAAGACACTATTGTGACCACTCCCCTCCTAACCCCCAACCCCTCGGTGCCCTGTAGGCACTCACCTTCTGCCAAGGGATTCTTGCTACTTTGCTCTGGCTGACGGTGCATGAGGACAAGTTAAAGTCCCCCCAGAAGAAGCCCTCAACCAAGGACTGGGAGTGGGTAGGTAAATAACCCACTTTTCTTTTTTTCCATCCCATTTTTCTACATTGTTTCCTGTGATCATCCCCAAAATGAGTCACTTAAACCCAAACCCTCCTGTCAGAATCTCTGAGAAAACCTCAACAGTAAATAAGATAAAGGAGGTCTCTGCCCACAGAAACACCCTGAGGACAGTTGGGTCTTTACTGGGTCAGTGTATCACTCAAGGCTGCTTGCCTATAGGCAGGCACTCAATAAACACAGATGAATGAATTTCCTGTCTAAAACCCAGAGGGGGCAATTATTGTCCTAGAGGAGTTCAACCATTTTCAGAGATGTTAACTGGTTTACCCATGCTCAGTTAGAACTAGATGGTGGCATGTGCCAACCAGAAGCTGGATTTCTTTCTTTCCTTTCTTTATTTTTTTTAGAAGCTGGATTTCTTGATTTTTATTTCAAGCCAGAGCTTGCCCCTGGAAAGCTAATCCAGGTTAATTCCCATTGATTAATCATTAATATGCCAAGGAACTACTGAGATTAAAAATAGGAATGAACGGTTTTATTTCACCCCAGCCCCTCTTTATTTCAACAGCTTATATTTTCCACATCTCCCTAACACCCACTAGTACAGTACCAGTAACAAAAAGGGGGGTTATATGAAATTGGCCAAGAAATGGATATTAGGAGCAGGATTCTCAGCCACAGGGGCCAGGAAGGTCATTTGGGGGCAGATCAGGCTGCTGCAGCCCTTTTGACCTCTCAGAAACCTTAATTTAAAAGACCCTAGCTTTGGATCAAGTTCAAAGAGTTAGGTTTAAGAGAAACTGATATAATAGTTAAAACCCAGGCTTATAATGATTTTAATTAAAATATTCATTTGGTTATTAAGAGAGGGTGTTGGCTTACATTGGGAAATAACTCCATGTAATGAAGAAGTACTATTTGCTCAGTTTTCTGGGAAATGGGTGTTTTCTTGGGTCAGACCCTCTCGCCCTCCCCATTCAAGGAGTAAAAGCCAAAGGCGGCCTGTAATTATTACTCTGCCAGCTGTGGTTTGGATGAGATTATGCCTCAGTTGTACCCTCCCTAAAAATGAGTGCAATGACGTCCCCCTCCACTCCTTATGCACCTCTGGCCTTGCCACCCAATTCCTCTATTTACTCAAGAAAATTCTTTCTGGTGCTGATTGTAGTCTCTTTGAAGATAGGGACTTGCCCCTCCCTAGATTGATCCCCAGCAGAGTCTGTCCTCACACCCGGGGCCCAGAGGGGGCGCTGTTCTGGGGGAAGTTAGTTGGGTTTAAATAGAGCATTTTTCCCGGTTGTTGGTGGGTTGTGCAGGGTAACACCCACTGCCATCTCAGCTCGTTGGGATTCAGGGGCGCAGGCCCAGTGCCGCCGGGATTCGAACCTCCCACTGCTCGCCCAGGCAGAGCCCATTTCAAGTCAGCCTCAGGGAGCGGCGCCACAGGCCCACAGTGGGCGTGGGCGGTCGGCGCCCCCTCCCCCGTCTGCCGGTGCGGCCAGCCCCGTCCCGCCCCCGCGCGGGGGCCGAGCGCCGCGCAGCCCCGCCCCTCCCCGGCTCCGCCCTCCCGGTTCCCTGCAGCTCCTCCCCTCTCCCATTGGCCCAGGCGGAGACCCTCCTCTCTGCCCAATGACCGCCGCCGCTACTTGGCCTCCCGCGCTCTGACTGGCCAGCGCCCGGCGGAGTGGCGGGGCGCGGACCAATGGAGAGAGGCGGCCCGATGAATGGCTGGCGCGGGTGGGGAAGGCAGGAGGCGGCGATCCCGGCGGAGGGGGCCGTTCGCCAGCTCCGAGGCAGAAAGTGCCACGACTCCACACGCGCGCACGCAGCCAGCTAGCGGCCGGAGCGGACGGCGGACGGGGCGGGCGGCGTCGGGGTCGCGGTGTCTGCAGCTGCCCGGGGGTGGCTTTTCGGCGGAGGCTCGGCCGGCTTCTCTCTCCCGGTTCCGCGGCGGCGACGCGGCTTCTGCCCTCACGCTCTCTCTCTCGCTTCTCAGGCTGCAGGTAAGAAACTTGGCCCGGCCCTGTAGCGGCGGCCACGGCGCGTGGGCCGGGCCGTCGGGGCGCTGGGTCTGGGGCGAGGGCCGGCTGCGCCGCGAGTGACACGTCTCCTTGGCGGCCCCTCCCCCGGCAGCGCCGCCAGCCGTCGCCGCGGCCGCGGCCCCTCAGGACCCTCGGAGTCGGGTCCGGCGCCGGGGGCGTGTGCCGGGCCAAACCCGTGCAGGGGCGTCAGCCGAGTGCGCCCCACGGTGTGGACTCAACGCTCCTCGCCGTCGGGGGTGACCAGCGGCGGCCCCGTCGTGCGACGTGGCGACCCCTCCCACTCCGCCGGGCCGTCGGGCCGGCCCGCGCGCTCTGAAGTTGGGCGAAGAAAGTTGTCGGCGGGGTGGGGCGGCGCACAGCTGGAGGAGGAAGGGGTTAAGTTTCGGGAAGCGGCCGGATGACGTTGCCGGGCTGCAGTCCGGACTGGAGAGGGTGGGGGGACGGGCGGAAGGCTGCGGAGGCCGGCCGGGGGGAGGAGGGCGGGATTGAATGAGGGGACCGCGGGCCGAGCGCGCCCGCATGCGGGCTGCGGCCTGGAGGCGCTTTAGGGGCCGTGTGGCCTCGGACGGGAGGGGCCTGGGACGCGGGGCTGCGGGTGAGGCCGTGCGGAGACCGAGGGCTGAACGGGGTCCGGACGCTCCGGCGGCCGCCGTGGCAACTTCCCGGAGTGAGGGAGGCAGCTCCCTGCTCCCCCTGGCGGCAGGGCTGGGGGCACCCTTTTCCCCCGGCCGGGCCGTGCGGAGCTCAGCGCTCGGGCGCCCGGCGGGGGTACGTGGGCACCTTGGGCCCTGACTGGCCCGCCCCACCCGTGCCACGATGAATGGGCTGGCGGTGCCAGGCCCTGGCGGAAGCGGGCACCTCCGGCCCGGTCGGCCAAGCGCGTTGGCACCCGCCCCGGCCGGCCAGGCTCCCGGGCTGCTCTCTGGGGCTGGGGAGGGCAGGCTGGGGTCCGCGCTTCCTTTGGGGCTCCCCAGATTACTGTTCATATATGGTAGGTTGGGATGTTGAAATGGTTAAGGGAGGGGGTCTTCTGAAATCCCTGCACCATTGAGGGTGACCTCGACCCAGCTGTTTCACTCCGGGTTCCACTTCCCTGTGTGAAAAACAGGGCTGCTGATGTTTCTACTTGAGAAAATTTGTGCAGCACATGCATGGAGTAATCAACAAGTGCTGGCTGTTATTGTTGGAATGAGTTTTTAGGGGCTTGTGGGGCTTGGGAGGGAAGTGGAGTCGTTCTGGCTCCATCCTATTTGCTGCAAATGCAGGGCTGGATTCCACCCCTATGCCACCATGCTTAGGGTTTTCTTATCTTTAACCTGGAGATAGTAAAACACACTCACAATTAGGAGCTGGGCAATCTCCCAGGCAAGTGCTGGATACAACAGGGACCTTGTGCAAACAGAAGGCAGTTTGGCAATAACTCCTGGAGGTCAGAGGTCAGCAGAGACTAGGAAGCAGGTCAGAGGTCAGCAGAAACTAGAAAGCATCAAGAAAATGAAACTTTGAAGAGTTGTGAGCCTCCCACATCACTATTTGCCCAGTGTGCTGGAACCTTGAGGGTAAGGGTGCCTAGCTGGCACTTTATGGAATTTGGGCCTCACGTCCCAGGCTAGAGATCTCTTCAAGAACACTGCTGCTGAGGATCCAGAGACCTGGGTCTTTGTCCAGCACTCCCAGGAGGGATAGCTGCATGTTTTACCCCATCCCTGTGCATTTGGGGAGCATGTATTCTCCACTGACCCTGCCTCCTGCTTTACACTTTCTCTCTGTGTTAGTCCTCTTAACTAACTTCCTGTTAATCTGACACCCGGGAAGTCTTGGTGATCCTGCATCATGCTGCTTGCTTACTGTGGTGATGTCTCAGTTCCTTTATGAATTTTCCAAAGGTCAGCCAGACTATGGGTTGCCAACCTGTTTCCCTTTCAGAGAGTAGCTTCCGGCTCTGAGGTCCTGGAGATGCCACTTCCCTCTCTATTTAAGCAAAGGACAGAAAGTGGGGACAGACCTAGTAGGTTGTTTCCCTTTACACGGAGCAATTTGAACTTGGCTTGCAGAGCTTCTGGGCCCTGTAGAGTGCAGGAGAACAGGAAAGGTGTGGATTTGGAAATAGAGGGTGTCCAGTGGGTAGAGCTAAAGACATGCTATGACAGAATTCTTTCATAATTGGGAATCGGCCTTTGAACATCTATAAAGAGATTAAGATGTTAGAGTGGTACCTTGGTGTCTTATTATTTTTTGGTGTTGGGAAAGTTTTATTTTTTATTTTATTTAAATATATTTTATTGATTTTTTTACAGAGAGGAAGGGAGAGGGATAGAGAGTTAGAAACATCGAAGAGAGAGAAACATCGATCAGCTGCCTCCTGCACACCCCCTTCTGGGGATGGGCCCGCAACCAAGATACGTGCCCTTGGCCGGAATCGAACCCGGGACCTTTCAGTCCGCAGGCTGACGCTCTATCCACTGAGACAAACTGGTTAGGGCAATGTTGGGAGAATAAATCTGAAATCACTGAGTCACATTTGAGCAATTTTGTTCTTTGCTGAAATGAACCCTAAGTCAACAAGCCGCAGTAATTATAGCACTATATTCCATATAAGTGGTTGAATACAAGTGATTTAATTGGAATATTGGTTTATTATATAGCAGGGACACCATTTAAAAGTGACAAGACCTCATATTCTTCTTACTTGTTCTTTTATTCCTGGAAGCTTATACTAATAGGTTAAGGACACTTAGGCAGGGAGTAAAGAGTTCTTTTGAGACACCAGATTTTTTCCTTTGCTAAAATCTTATTTTAGGGGGAAAAATGGTCCATCAGAATTGTGAAGGCAAGACTGTGTTATTTCATCTGTACATCTGGAGCTGCAATGGTTAAAGTCTGGCCTGTAACACAATAAAAGTTGACTAAATAAGGTAGACCACAATACTTATTAATATAGTCTCATTAGTTGTTTCTTATCTCATTGGACAAATGAAGATGAGCCCAAGTTTATTTTTTAAAAGTTTAGAATTAGATTCCACAACTTGGATGTATATCTAGGTCTTGCAACAACCCCATTCTAAAGAGTAGGTATGGTTGTTCCTATTCTGTGGGTGAGATCATGGAAACAGCCTGTTAGGTGGTTGTCAAGCGAGTTCCCATTGCCCAGTTGCTGTGTGATGTGGGCATAGCCTTCATAATAACCTATCCTATAATAAAACTCTAATATGCAAATTGACCCAACAGCAGATGGACCGGTTGCTATGATGCGCACTGACCACCAGGGGGCAGATGGTCAATACAGAAGCTGCCCCCTTGGTGGTCAGTGCACTCCCACAGGGGGAGCACCGCTCAGCCAGAAGCTAGCCTCACAGCTGGCAAGCTCAGCAGCGGTAGCGGAAGTCTCTCCTGCCTCCGCTGCAGCGCTAAGGAGCAGCGAGCCGAGTGGTAAGGAGCAAGGGGTCCCGGACTGCGAGAGGGCACAGGCTGAGCTGAGGGGACACCCCCCTCCCCCAGTGCATGAATTTCGTGCACCGGGCCTCTAGTAGGTCCATATAATTTCACACTTGCTGGGACAGTAACTACCCAAGGGAGGACATGGAACTAGAAGATGTAAATTAAAAGCTTTAGTGGAAGGAAGGTAGGGACTCAGTTGAAAATGTGGCAGTGCAAGAAGGTACTTTTAATTTCATTTCTCAAGCATCTCGTGTGCTGGGCCTTCAAACACTATAAATACAGAGTTGTGATATCTAGTTCTTGTCTGAAGAAGCTACCATCTAGAAAACTGTGTTGTCCAATATGGCAGCCACAAGGAGTTATTTAAACTTAAAGTTAAATAAAATTTAAAATTAAATTTCTTAGTCATGCTACTCACATTTCAAGTGTTGGTCAGTGGAGATTTAGATCATTTTCATCATCACAGGAAGTTCTAGAGATAGTATTCTCTAAACATTCAAGTCTCTCTGTTCCTTGGAACATTTAGACATATTAATACGTTGAACCATATGAAACTGCCCATTCTATAATCAAAAAGTTGACTAGTGGTAGTTCATGCACTTCAAACTAATGAGATATATCACCTTTAGAAAACATTACCAACTCTTTGGGTGCGTTGTAAATTGCATACCAAGAAAAAGAAAGGAGTTGGGTGAGTAACACAGATACCATAGTGGCTCTGCCTTGGAGAGATTCTTACCAATAGCATCAAAGCGATCAAACCATACACACACAAAAATTGTTATTGGGCAAAAAGCATATGGTTTGTAGAGAAAGTCAATATTTAATTCTAAGTGAGAGAGCCTGGGCAAGAGGGCCACTTAGCATTATAGAAAATTAACTTGGGTGCTTTGTAGGAGGCAAATTCTGATGAGTCTCCTGAAACAGGTAACCTGACTCCCAGATCTGAAAAACCAGACATATCTAGTATATTTCCTTCAAGTGCTATAAGTGACATGTGTCTCCCACTAGCAATGGGAAACAACTTTATAAAGAAAGTGTTGTCATTTCTACATTTAATTATGTTTGCAAAACTGGAACAGCTGCCAGTTCCCAAATCTTATATGTTCCAATATACTGGCATTTTTATACTTGGCTGACATAAGTTGTTTCCTGGGTCAATGATTATTTGCAAGGCTCTATTATACTAGTGGGCTGATCTTGGTACTCAGAGTAGAATAACATAAAACTGAAGTTAACAACCCAGAATGATGGGCAGCTACTTATTCTCTTCTTGGTTAGAGAGGAGGTCCACTAAGATTGTGCCAGAAGTTATGAGCTATTTATAGTGATAATGAATATCATCTGCTGGCTCAAAAGCTGGAATTAAAGACTATTTTAAGCCCAAACCTTGAATTCCATAAACTAACCCTGATCAAGGTATGAGCAAACAAGATCTGCTTTGGACTGTCTTAAGACTGGTGCCTTGTATGGACACCATATAGAACTTGGTCTGCACATAAGATTTGCTTGGTCAACCTCATGTTACTAAACAATTAAATCACCTTTTAAAAATGGAGAATTTTTTTTTCATAAAATCTAGATTATTGGGTTCTCTTGGAAAAAATGGGAATTTCTGGCCACAGCAGGTCTGCCGCCTTTAATGCCAACCATGGACGGTGGTCACCCTCTCTGGTCAGGACCTGTGATCTCTTTCACCAGCATCCTACCCTGATTTACATGGCTTGTGTGGGTATTGGCTGTCCCTGAGAGGGCACTGTCTACTCCAGCATCAGAGAGCAAAGAGGAGTTGGAGGGCACCTGAGTGGTCATCAGTGTCTATTGCTGAGCTGTAGCTCAGCAGTGGGAGAAGCACTGGTTGGGGGTTTCATTCCCAGAAATAAGTAGTTCGACCTTGGACATGACTTTTCTCTTCTCTGGGCTTTGGCGTCCTCCTCGTGTAAAATTAAACTAGGCCAGATGGCTCCATCTTTCAGGCCACAAATCTTGGTTTATCCTTAACTCTGCTTTCTCATGCTTGTATCCTGTATAATAGCAAATCCTGTCAGCTCTACTTTCAAATCAGAGCCAGAATCCAGCTATTCTCACTACTTTCACTAGCACCACCCTGATCCAAATCCCTCTCATGTTGCCTGGGTTATTTTTTTTTTATTTGATAAATATTTACTAAATATTGTTTTGCCTCGGTTATTTCTTCAGCTCTGAAGTGGTCTACTTGCTTCTTGCTTTCACCCCTGACTTCTAGTCTGTTCCAAGAGAAAATCATGTCATTTTCCTGTTTAAGATTCTCCTTGGCCACTCGCTCTTACCATCTCCTTGCCCTCTGCTCCAATCACACTGGCCCCTTCTTTTTTCTCAGGCATGCTTCTGCCTCAGGGCCTTTGCACATGCTGTTGCTTTCAGTGGGGAGCTTCTTTCCAGATGTCCACATGGCTTGCTTCCCCAACCTTCTTCAGGTCTGTGAAGTGTTACCTCCCTGACCACCCTACTTAAAGTGACAGTCCCTGACAATCCTCACCCCTACTCCAGCTCCCTGCCCCACCTCTCTGCATGGTTTTCTCTTCATTATCACCACCTGACATGCTGCCCTTGGAGCATAAGCTCTGCCAATGGAGGGATGTGTCTGTTTTGTTTCTCTAAGGTATCCCTAATGCTTGGAATAGTGACTGGCACACAGTAAGTGCCCATCCTTGCTGAGCTAATGGAAAGATGACTTTCTGCTTGTGTTCTATGAGTCTACTATTTAGCTTGGAGTCATCTGGATTCCTAGAGCATCAAGTATAAACATATTCCAAAGCCAGGTGATTTTTGGATTCCTTCCAGCCTGGCTACAGTTGGGAAATTAACAGTTACACCCATGGAGGGGTGCTCTCAAATGTGGACGGATGGTCCTGCTCTGCCAGCAGAGGCCAGGGATTTGAAGTGACTCTTAGGGGGAGGCTTGGGCATTTGCTCTCTCCCTAGGGCGCCAAACCTCCATGCTGGTTGTATTGATTTCAGTGCTACCTGTTCTCCATAGTCCATCATTCACACCAGGATCTCTCAGCAGACCGGGCCCTTCCCAGGTATTCACATCAGTTCTCTGAGAATTAGCTGATGAGCATTAGGTGGGGCTTGCAGGTGGAATTTGTGTTGTGGCATGAGTGTTCCATAGCGGTAGGAGGGAAAATTCATTCCGTGTAGCTGGGATTCCATTCTCTCTTTTAGTCAGACTGAAGAGTAGGAGATGTTGCTAAGATTAACCTCCTGCCTCCCCATGTGGTGCTTTTCTTTCCTCTGGGAGAACTTGCCAGTGGAAGCCAAGGAACTAGAGGAAAATTATTGGGGCAAGTGGTCTGGCAAGTGGCCATTCCAGGCCTAGCCCCCATCCATGTCTCTGCCTTTCTTCCTACTTTTGCTTTTAGGCAAAGTAATGAAAAACAGATAGTAGATTCTTAGCTGTTTCTGACCAGAGAATCTGGCCTACTTGTTTTATGTGGAACATCCTCATCTGGCATTAAGCCCAACTGGTATGTTTTTCTGGAACTTCTCATTCAGTCGTTAAAATGCACAACTCAATACATCAAAAACTATTTTCTCTTCAATTAAGACTCATCCTGAATAGGAATTAGATGTAGCTTTATTTCTGTTGAATACATTTTCATTTCTTTGTGAGTTCTAGAAATATTTGTGGTAGTTAGAAAGAATCTTAATTTTCGGAATTTAGTAGTAATCATGGTGATAGAGGGAAAGAAGGAGTCGGTGCTGAAGAATAAATGAATTGACACCCTGAATGAAAAGTCTCATTTGTGATGTGCCAAGGGACATTGAAAAAGTCAACTTCAGCTACGACTCTGAAGCCCAGCCACTCTTTTCTGTGTTATGTTGCTTTCCTCTTAAGTTGGAAGATCCTGAGCCTTACTCTGAACAGTTTGATTTTTAAAAGTGGTGAGAAGGATGGCACAGTGGGCTTGGCCATGGACAGTGACGGTCTTTGGAAGATTAAAGTAGGAGGTGACTGCCCACCTTGACCTTGGTTCCAGCTAAATCGTGTATGTGTGTGTGCACAGGTGAGGTCAGGGAGGTGGCAGGATTAAAAGTGCTGCAACAGCCCTAACTGGTTTGGCTCAGTGGATAGAGTGTCGGCCTGCGGACTGAAGGGTCCCAGGTTCGGTTCTGGTCAAGGGCATGTACCTTGGTTGCGGGCACATCCCCATTAGGGGGTGTGCAAGAGGCAGCTGATTGATGTTTCTCTCTCATCCATGTTTCTAATTCTCTATCCCTCTCCCTTCCTCTCTGTAAAAAAAATCAATAAAATATTAAAAAAAAATAAAAGTGCTGCAACAGATTCTCCAGTCATTAATGATGCCCCTCCTTCAAGATTCACATGATCATTCCTACCAGAGTTGGCATATGTGTACTATTTTTCTTTTTACTAAAGTAAAAATGCAGTCATAGTCTGTAGAACAATACAGGGTGGGCAAACATAAGTTTACAGTTGTTTGTATGGACAACCATATAATACAAGAATAAACTCTGTTTCACATACCCACTACTGTAAACCTGCTTTTGCCCATCCTGTATAAATTTTCTTTCACAAGCTAAACACCCTGTTTAACTAGCAGATCGGGATGATCACACCCCATGCTGCCCCCTGCCACAGCTCCTCTTGAGCCCATTTTAGGTGCTGCCCAACCCCCATGATATCTGCTGTCTTGATTTCTATCTAGTACACAGATTCATTCAGCCTGTGTTTAAATTTGATGTAAATGGAATCATATGGTATCCAGCCATGGGCAAACTACGGCCCGCGGGCCAGATCCGGCCTGTTTGGCTGTTCTATCCCGCCCGCGGAGCCGAAAGAGCGGAAGGTTCTCTTGCTCTCCCCTCCGCTCCTTCACCAGCAGCAGTGTTAACATGGCAACGTCGGGAAACACAGCCGAAGCTCCTTCTTCTGAGTGGGCGGATTTATATCCGCCCATTCATTAGAAGGAACAACCTTTCAATCTTCCAGAGGCTCCTTGTAATGCCCGCGGCCGCGTCCCCCCACATCACCTTGGGAATGCGTAGACACGTTATCGTGGTGATGTAGGGAGACACGCCCCTGGAGAGCACAGTATCAGAGCATTAGCTAAAAAGGAGACCAACAACACTGTTCCCACTGAAGTTGATGTTTTAAAGACCAAAAACCTTTCAACCCAGTCTACATTGCCATCTACATCTACGTCCCGGGCATAATTTGGAAGTTGCACTAAAGAAAATGTTTAATTTACTGTTTACACATTTTGTTCTTTTCTATTTGTTTTAGTTTTAAATTATTTTATTATATTTAAGTTTAATTTGAAAGGCTTTTGTACCTTTCCTTTGTTAGGCAATTTTATTTTGCCTTTGCCATCGTCAATATAAGGTATGTTATTGTGCTATGATTCCTCCATTTTTTTTGAAGTTTCAAATTATAATAATTAGTGTTTACATTCTTCTTGTTAAAATGTTTGAAATGAATAATGAATAAAACTATTGAAATAAAAAAAAAAGACCATACCCTTTTTTGTAATGATGTTTACTTTGAATTTATATTAGTTCACACAAACACTCCATCCATGCTTTTGTTCCGGCCCTCCGGTCCAGTTTAAGAACCCATTGTGGCCCTCGAGTCAAAAAGTTTGCCAAAAAAAAAAAAAAAAAAAAGTTTGCCCACCCCGGTATATGCTCTTTGGGTCTTTCATTGGTTATGTGTGAAGTTCATTGATGCTCTTGGGCTAGTTCATTCATTTTTGTTTATTTTTTGTTAATCCTCACCCGAGGATATTTTTCCATTGATTTTTAGGGAGAGTGGAAGAGCGAGGGAAAGACAGAAACATCGATGTGAGAGAAACACATCGATTGGTTGCCTCCTTCAAGAGCCCTGACCAGGGCCGGGGCTGGGGAGGAGCCTGTGACCAAGGTATGTGCCTGTGATCTAAATTGAACCCTGGGACCATTTGGTCTGCAGGCTCTATCCACTGAGCCAAACCATCTGGGGCAGCTAGTGCATTTTTGTTGTGTAGTACTCTATCATGTGAATGCATCACAGTTTATCCATTTCACTATGGATGAATACTTGGATAGTTTCTAATTTGGGACTTGTAAATTACTTTACAGAATACAAAGTCTTGGGTGACTACTTGTTTACATTTCCATTGGATCTCTTCTTAAGAGTGGGATTTTGGGACCACAAGGAGACATATGCTCAGCTTTAGAAGGGGAGGGCTAGACTTTTTCCCAAAGTGCTGGTACTAGTTTATACTCCCACCAGCAGTATATGAGAGCTTGGAATATATTATACAGTAGCTAACTTTAAAAATGAGTCAAAATGAAGTTTAATTTACCATTGCTGTTAATAAGAAATAATTCTCATGCCGTAGTTCTCCTTGTCAGAGAGGGGAAGATTTGGCTGCAGAATTCCTTAATTAAAGATGGGCCTTTGCAGAGGGCTTGTGAAAGAGGGTCAGATTTTATTGCCTCTGAGCTAATGCTGCCTCTTAATCACAAATCTGAGCAGAAAAGGCAGTTTCTCTCGCTGTAGTTAAATAAGGGAGGAGGAGCTCAGCTGTGCTCTGGTCTGGAGATTTGAGTTCTTCACATGCTCCTCCCCACCCACGTTAATGTAATTACTGGAATATTAAGTGAATTTCTTAAAAACAAAGGAGCCATTAGTTGGATACTAGAGGTCATTTAGTACTGGCCCACAGTTTCTAAACTGAAAATGTGCACACCTCCTGTTCCTGGAATCCTTGTGCAGAGCCCAGGGTAGGTGGTATAGGACACTACCGGCTCTGCTCCTGGATTGTTGTATATCCAGGATTGGCTTTGGAAGGCTCCCTAGCACAGTCACATCTCTTGTCATGTAGCAGGGATGATTTCCTTTTTCTTTTAAGAGTTGATTGGCTGGGATTTGCTTTGGCTAGGAGTGACAAAAGTTCCAAATGTCAGTGGCGTAAAGAAGGAAAGGGGCACTGTCTTTCTGGTGAGAGGGTTGACTGGGTGAACTGACTGGGGTTGGGTGGGGCAACTACTACATAACAGATACAGACATCTTCTGAAAGCATTGAATGACTTGGAACATATTGAGGAAAAGAGTGAGGAGGCTGAAATTTCAGTAAAAGGGGAGTAATCCTGGATAGTATGCACAACCCTAAAAACATTGGGCAAACTGAGTTTTGATGGTGTCTCTGGGCAAAGGGGGCAGTATGATGGAAGACCCTCACTTTTAGAGTTGGAACCACAGAGGGCTCCCATGTGTTCAGGGTGAAGGTAAGTCAGGAGTAGGCCCATTCACCTGCTGCGAAGTTGAACTCACAAGTTGCCCCTCATGGAGATCCCATGACCCTAAGTGGTAAGAAATTCTCAGCCAATTTTTAAATTCTTTATTTTAAAGTTTACCTGGACAGATAGCACTCCTGGGCCAGTCCACCAACACACAGATCTTTGAAGAACTATACCTTTTTTCTAGTCTCAGTGAATTCCCAGGTATCTATGTATATAAAAGCCTAATATGCAAATTGTCCCCTTGGGAGTTCGACCGGGAGTTTGATTGCTCACTATGATGTGTGCTGACCATCAGGGGGCAGTGCAGAATGAAGGAAGGCCCTAATCAGCAGCCAGCAGCTGGGAAAGGAAGGCCCCGATTGGCAGCCGGAAGGCCCTGATTGCTGGCCAGGCCTAGGGACCCTACCTGTGTACGAATTTCATGCACCAGGCCTCTAGTAATTTATAAAGGAAAATGAGGATACTCTAAGAATAACTGAACACAAATAGTGCAGAGCACTATGAATGAGGACCAACAGAAAGAAATCTGTGAGAGCACAAGGTAGTTTTAAACCAATTTTAAAGAACACTTCTTACTATTCTTAATAGAGAAGCTTGAAAATCCCTACAGGGGTAAGAAACTCAAATGACCTTGCAAGTTTGAAAAAGGGATCAGGGTACAACTAACTTCTAGACACGAGCAACTTAATAATGGTAATTATAGACTCACAGATTGAAGAGAATAAATGAAGTAGATGTTAGAGCAGAAGAAAATATACAGATTTCATTTCAGAGAATCCAATAAATGAATAATTTGTAGGCCCTATTAAGAATCAGGGAGGATAGACTGAGAAGTGTGTTTAATTGGGGTTCCAGGAAGCAAGAGAGATTACCAGACAGAGTCAGAATATGATGAGATAATGATTAAAAGTTTTATAGAACAGATGAGCACCCATCCCCCAAAAGAAAAAACAAAACCCACATGTAGACAGTGTAGTGATTGATACATCAACCAAAGGAGAAAAATCAAGAGAGGATCAAATGAAGGTAACTTTTAAGACAAAAAACAAGACAGTTTTTCCTAAATGAAATTCTCATGGATGTTCCTGGAAGGAAAGTAATGCTAAATGGGAAGAGTAAGATGTACAAGCAATGAAAAATAAAGAATGTGGCAAATACTTTTATTTGGGCAATTCCAAGCAATTGTAAAAGACTAATAATGTTGGCAATGGGGAGGAGGCTGAAAAACGGATAAGATTAAATATGTATAAACAATAACATTGAATTAGTGCAGAGCGGTAAAGTTTTGTTTAACTTGGTGAACTCTGCATGTTATTTTTTAAAGGTTCTTCCTAAGGAATAGAAACAACATATTCTGTGATAGTAGAGGGAAGAAATTGAATGATTTAAAAACAATAAAATAAAAAGAGATAAGAAAGGAGATGAAAAAAAAAAATGCCAGGACAGTGGGGGAATAGCACAATATAAGATGATATATTAAAAGTCAAATATATTGGCAATCATGTTAAATGTAAGTGTACTAAACACTATGGTTAAAACAAAGATATATCAGATTTTATTATTTTTTTAAAAATACTTATTTCTTTATTGATTTCAGAGAGGAAGGGAGAGGGAGAGAGAGAGAGAAACATCAATGATGAGAGAGAATCACTGATCGGCTGCCTCCTGCACGCCCCCCACTGGGGATTGAGCCCGCAACCCCAGCATGTGCCCTTGGCTGGACTCGAACCTGGGACCTTTCAGTCCGCAGGCCGACGCTCTATCCACTGAGCCAAACCAGTTAGGGCGATATATCAGATTTTAAATAGACTAACACAAGAAAGTTAGAGAAAAGGTTACTTCATAGTTATAAAAGTTCAATTCTGCTTAAAGATACAGCATTTTTAACTTTGCATCTTATTAACATAATCACAAAAAATACAAAACAAAAATTGACAGGACTACAAGAAATAGTCAAATCTATAAACATAAAAGAGAATTTTAGCACATCCTCTTAGTAATTGACAGCTAAGCAGACACATAAATAAATAAGGATTAGAACTTTGAACAAAATTACGAATGTGGTCTATATGTATGATTGTTATAAATAAAACACTGCAGCCAGCTAATACATATTTGACTTCAAAATTTTTGAAAGATTGGCCACATCCAGGACTTTAAAGTAAGTCTCAATAAATGTCAAAGGATTGAACTTATCTAAAGCAGGTAGCACAATTTAGTTAAACTAGAAATATGAATGAAAAGATAAATAAAAAATCTGTGTATTTGGAAATTTTTAAAAAATCTGCTTCTAGCCCAACTGGCATGGCTCAGTGATTGAGCATTGACCTATGAACCAAGAGATTATGGTTTGATACCAATGAGGGTCATGCAGGAGGCAGACATTTAATGATTCTCTATCCTATATAATAAAGATGTAATATGCAAATGGTCGTTATGCCTTGAAGCGTAATGACCTACCGTGTAACAACCAGATCACGGATCAGTAGGAGGGTGGGGCAGCAAGCTACAAGTGGGCTGCGAGAGCTACAGGAGGGCGACGGCGAGCTACTGGCACACAGATTCATGCGCAGGGCTACTAGTCATTGATGTTTCTATATCTCACTTTCCTCCCTTCCTCTCTGAAATCAATAAAAATATATGTATTTTTAAAATAAAAATCAGCTTCTAGGCCCAAAAAATTAGAAATGTTTTGAAGTGAATTATAATAAATACTACATATCAAAACTTAGAGGATATAGCTAAAGTATTATTTACAGAAAAGTGTATAACTTTAAATACATACATTAAAAAAAGAAAAGAAAAATAATTGAGCTAAATAATAAGCATCTCTTTCCAGAAATTACAAAAGATAAAATAAAGTTGAAGCAATCAAAGGGAAGTAACAATATGAAGGAATTAATGAAACAGGAAACAAACATACAGTAGAGAAGTTCAACAAAGTAAAAACATCATTCTTTCAAAAGATAAATAATGTTTACAGATATCAAGCAAAATTGACCAAAAAAAGGCATAAATAATTAATAAAAAAAATGTAAAATGGGACTTTACTACAGATGTGGTTAACATTGGAAAAGTGTGTAATTATTATGAACAACTTATGCTAAGTAAAGATAAACCAGTGTTATTTGTGTTCGTTAAAAACATCTGAAAGATCCAGAGGAGGGGGTGCTGTGCAGAAAAGACTTCTTTCTTACCTCCCTGACAACATAAATAAATTTCTAGGGAAATACTATTTATCAACACTGAGCCAAGAAGAGAATCAAGAATCTAATAAAAAAGATTTCTACAAAAAGCCTCTATCAAACATCACACTAAATAGCAAGACACATAAATTTCCCTTTGAGGTAAGAAAAAAACAGGATACCTGCTGTTATTCCTTCTCTCTAGCACTGTGTGGGAGGTCCTATCCTGTGCAAAGTTCAGGAAAAGTGAAGCAGAAGATATGAAGATTGGGAAGAAAGGAACAAAAACTGTGATTCATAGGGAATATGCTTATATATGTAGAAAAAAAAATTTTTTTTTTTTTAATCTACAGATATGTTACTAGAATTAGGCAAGGTTGCTTGGGGGAAAAATTAGTTACATTTCTGTATACCAGCAACAACGGAAAATGAAACTTAAAAAGAGAAACTATTGGCAATAGTGTAGGAATTATGAAGAACCAAGAAATAACTCTTTCTAAAAGCATGTAAGTCACCGCAGTGCATTATTTTCCTTTACCAGGATACTTGTGTTTTTCTGGTTGGATCTGGTACTTATAACCATACTAGTGACCCGGTGCGTGAAATTCGTGCACATTAAAAGGGGATTAATTAGAGGAAATATTTTAATATTGCTTTTTGCCCTTTCTCTATAATAGAAGTGTCAGAGATGAAAGAAAATTAGTAAAATGTATATGAAAACCTTTCTCCTGTCAGAGTCTGGGGCTCACCACAGGACCCAGAGTCAAGCCCCCGCCCACCCACATGCACCTCAAAATCGCGTGAGACCCAGACCCGGCTGGCCCTCTGCCCCCATTGGGCTAGATCCAGACCTGGCCAGTCCCACCCTTGTCAAGCCCTGCCAGGCAGGGGGCGTAGCCTCAGGTCCCCTAGCCTGGCGCCAGGATGGGGGATGTGGCCTGAGGTCCCCCAGCTCAGACGGGGGCCGGAGGTGTGCCTTTAGGTCCTCCGTCAAGCCCCACTGGGCGGGGGGGCGCAGCCTCAGGTCCCCTGTCAAGCCCCGCTGGGCGGGGGCACGGCCTGAGTTCCCCCGACCCAGCACTGGGGGTGCACCTTGAGGTCCCCTGTCAAGCCCCGCTGGTTGGGGTCATGGCCTGAGGTCCTCTGTCAAGCCCAGCCAGGCAGCGGGGTGCAGCCTCAGGTCCCCTGGCCCAGTGCTGGGGCGGGGGGCACGGCCTGAGGTCCCCCGGCCTGGTGCTGGGGGGGGGCGTGGCCGAAAGTCTCCTGTCAAGCCCCACCTGGTGGGGGGTGCGGCCTGAGGTCACCTGTCAAGCCCAGCCAGGCAGGGGGGCACAGTCTCAGGTCCCCTGGCCCGGTGCTGGGGCGGGGGGCGCAGCCTGAGGTCCCCCATCAAGCCCCACCTGGTGGGGGGTGGGGCCTGAGGTCCCCTGGCCTGGTGCTGGGGTGGGGGGGAGCAGCCTGAGGTTCCCTAGCCCAGCACCAGTATGGGAAGCGCACCTTGAGGTCCCCTGTCAAGCCCTGCCGGGTGGGAGAGGGCATAGCCTCAGGTCCCTGCTGATTGCTTGTTAAGGCTCCTTATGGGAACTTGGCCTCAGCTGTGGGTGCAGCCATCTTTGTGACGGAGTGATGGTCAATTAGCATATTCCCTCTTTATTAGATAGGATAAATGAGTGACTCCTATCCTGACGTCATTTAGTAGAGCCTTCATTCAGTTGATGTGCTGAGGTTTGCTTGGTGGATACAGTACAGAAGAGCCTGATCTCTTCTTTCTGGGAGCCTAATGTCTACTGCAGTAGGAATTCGGTTGTGGGCTAGCACATCTTAACTGTTCACGTCCATTTTGAGAAGTCAGGATTCTTGACTTCTAACTGGTAAGCATGTTGTCATAAATGAGGTGAAGCCTGTAAGCTTCTTTCTTATAAGCTCTCAGATTTAGGTCTATTTAAGTACCTATTTTTCCAAAGACTGTTATTGTGGATAAATACAAAAAACATGTCAATTCTTTATTGTTTTTCCCTTAGGCATAGAAATTGAATCTGAAATGGCCGATGAATAAGCAAAGGCTTATAATAGAATACATTTCTATTTTTAGTGTTTAAGCCTTTCTTTAAAACGAGTAGCATTGTTTCTTTAAAGTAGAAAGCTATTTCCATCCTATTAAAGCATGAAATAAATTATTTCAGATCACATCTTTTAGTTACAGTATTTCTCTCAGTTTCTTTGGGTTAAAAAAAAGCAGAGATTATGCTTAAAATTTTAAATCAGATCTGAAATTTATCTTCTCTATTTAGAAATGTTAAAGTGAATAAACATGCTTTTAAAAACATAGTTGAGCGTATAAGGTAGTAAAAGAGATTGTCAGAGGCCATCAACCAAGGGTGAGGGGAGTGACTGGGACCCAGGAGTACATTAACCCTGGGGTATGGGTAAGGTGTTGTCATCCAGAGTTTTCTTGGGTCTTAGGCCTTTGGCTTTAATATCCAGGTGGTGACGGGTTTGTCTAAGGTGGGGAGTGGGACTTGAGTCTCCCTTCATATATCCAAGTAAAGCCTGCACCCCTGAAGGTCCACACCCTCAATGACAGGACTGATTAGTGGCAAGGGGTGGTAACCTGTGGAGCTTATCTGTTTTGTCCCAAGGCTGGGGAAACAAAGTCTCCTGAGAATATTAGCAGAAGGTCCATGCTGGTTATAAAAAAGACCCTGGTTTGAAGCAAAGATAGAATAGCTCTGCAGAAACAGCTCCACAACTGAGCCCTGACAGGATTGCCACTATTAAAGTCCCACTAAAGATATGATACAAAATCATCATTAAAGGCATAAAAGTAGGTAATGAAAAACACTAATGGGAAAAATAATACTAGGGGAAAAAACAAGATGACTTAAGAAAACAAATAGAATAAGTTAAAGGACTAATTATACAGCTGGTTAGATTCAGCTGAAGAGACAATTGGCGAAATGGAACAAATGTCTGAGGAGTTTTCCCAGATGGTAGCACAGAGAGATTGAGGTCTAATTAGGAGTTCTATCACAAAGAAACAGACAAGAAATTTTTCAAATAACTAAGTGGTTAAAGTTTTTCCAGAATTGGTGAAAAATATGACTCCTCAAACTCAAAAGCACAACAAGCCCAAGTAAGATAAATAAAAATAAATATACATCAAAAATTATTTTGCTTAAATCCTTAGAACCCCAAACATAGTAGTAAGAGATTTTTAGAAAGGTATTATAAAGAAATGACATATTAACTGACAGCCTGCTTCTCAGTAGTAGCTACCTTTCACCCCCCACCCTCCCACTCCCCACCTCCAAAACAGAGGACAAAATATATCTTCAAAGAAGTGAGAGAAAATAACTATCATCTTGGAATGCTATACTTGGTTAATCCATTCAGTTTCTTCAGGGCTATAGGACTGAGAAAGTTCATCAAGAGATCTTTGCTGAAAGAACTGGTCAAGGATATACTTTGGGTGGACCCAAAAAGAAGGGAGTGAGATGCAAGAAGCATTGATGAGCAAATAAGTTGGTAATCATTTGGGTAATATAAACATAAGCAATGGTGTACCATGGCAGAAAAGGGGCTCACATGAGATGGAAAGGTACCAGACTTCAGGCCTTCTACAGGTCTATTGGGGGAAGTGACTAGAGGCATTGGTGAAATGTCAGATATGATTGTTAGGAAAATGCATGGGTAAAAATCATATAAATTATAATTTTAATAGTCATTAAAAAATAGAAAGGGAATGTATAACTTTGTACACAATAGCAGAAAAGAGGTATGACTTAAATAGTCCAATAGAATGCAAAAAAAAGGGGAGAATAAGCAAAGAAAAAAAAGTATTGTGAATAGGAATCGCAAAATAAGGGTATAAATAAGTCCAGTTATATAGGAAATCATAATAGATATTGATGAACTACATGTACCAGTTAAAAAGACAATTTGGCACACTAGTCTTAAAATTTAGGCAATATGATATTTTAAAAATGAAATATATTTTTATTGATTTAAGAGAGGAAGGAAGAGGGAGAGAGAAGGAAACAATGATGAGAGAGAATCATCGATCGGCTGCCTCTTACATGTCCCCCTACTGGGGATCCAGCCCACAACCCGGGCATGTGCCCTGACAGGGACTGGAACTGTGACCTCCTCATTCACAGGTTGATGCTCTACCACTGAGCCGTACTGACCAGGCACTGTATGCTGTTTTTAAGAGTTCTACTTAAAATATATGAACACGGAAAGATTTGAAAGTAAAAAATAAAAAATGATTCCAGGTCCATATTAACCCCCTCCAAAGTGGGTATAACTTTTAAGATAATCAGACAGCCTAGACTTTAATGGGGAAAAAATTCATTGTAGGGGTAAAGACCATCACTATATAATAGGGGGAAAATAGAAGCTACTTTATCAGGAAGATGTAACAATTTTGATCTCATCTTCACCTAATTCAATGACCTCCACATAAAGCACAAATTGATAGATTCCCAGGAGGAATTGGTAAGTCCATGTTCCTAGTAGGGGATTTTTAAAGCTGTCAATAACTATTAGATTAAACAGGTTCTGTAAAAGATTATTAAGCTCAAACTAAGGATACAGTGGAACCCTTTACTCCATAGAGTACACACATCTTTATAAAAATTGATCACAATCTAGCAAAACTCATCAAATATCATACTCTAAATCGGTGTTTTTCAAACTACTGAGTTTCAAAGACTATTTAGTTGGTTGTGAAAAACCTTTAAAAGATTTTTGATAGCAGAAAATACCATTGTATCCCACATACTAATACTGAGTTATTGTTTCATGAAAGTTTTATTTATATGTGTATATACATACATATGCATACATGTGTGTGTGTGTGTGTGTTTGTGTGTTTGTGTGTGTCCATCCTGGGTCACATAAAAATTATTTTTATGGATCATACAGAACAAATTTTCTGATGACAGTGTGGTTAAATGAGGAATTACCTATGATAGTTCAACCTTCCACATTCTCAGAAAGTTAATGACACTACCACCACACAATTCTAAAAGATCATATGGGAATTAGAAAATACTTACAACTGAACAATATGAAAATACTGTGTGTTGGAGCTTGTTAGGGTGAAGCTACAATAGTACTTAAAGGGAAATTTATTGCCTTAAAGATTTGCTACAGAACAAATAGGCCTAAAAAATAATAAATGTAATATCAAGAAGTTTGAACAAAATAAACTAGTAGAAGCTGGAGGAAGGAATAATGAGAATTATATAGCTTGGATCACAAACCCAAAAGCTGGTTTAGAAGTCGTCATTGATATTGAATCAGCAATTTATAATAGCCAAGACACGGAAACAACCTTAGTGTCCATTAACAGATGAATGGATAAAGAAGATGTGGGACACACACACACACACACACACACACACACACACACACACACTGGAATGTCATTCTATATAATAAAAGAGAAACATGCAAAATGACCGTACCTCCGCTATAACCACAAGCCACGCCCACCAGCCAATCAGGAGTGAGTATGCAAATTAACCCAACCAAGATGGCGGCGGCCACAGAGCTGGAGCAAGCAGGAGGCTTGGGTTGTCCCCAGTGATGGAGGAAGCCAAGCTTCCACTGCCTTGGCTTGCCCTGGCCTCCGCTCAAGGCTACAAAGTTTCAATTATAGAAGATAAATAAATCCCCGATACCTGCTTCCAGCCTTATGCTTGGGTCGCCAGGGGGTGTGGCTGGCCTGCAAACCACCACAGGCCCCTCGCGCAGGCCACCCCACACCCCAAGGGAACCCCCATCCTGATCCAGGACATCTTTCAGGGCAAACCAGCCAGCCCCCACCTGTGCACCAGGCCTCTATCCTATCTAATAAAAGAGCAAAATGCAAATTGACGATCACTCCAACACACAAGATAGCTGCCCCCATGTGGTCAAAGATGGCTGCCCCCATGTGGACACAAGATGGCTGCCACAAGATGGCCAGCAGGGGAGGGCAGTTGGGAGGGACCAGGCCTGCAAGGGAGGGCAGTTGGGGGTGATCAAGCCTGCAGGGAAGGGCAGTTGGGGGGGACCCAGGGCTGCAGAGGAGAGCAGTTGGGGGGGACCAGGCCTGCAGGGGAGGGCAGTTAGGGGCAATCGGGCTGGCAGGGGAGGGCAGTTAGGGGCAATCGAGCTGGCAGGGGAGCAGTTAGGTACCAATCAGGCTGGCAGGGGAGTGGTTAGGGGGTGATCAGGCTGGCAGGCAGAAGTGGTTAGGGGCAATCAGGAAGGCAGGCAGGCAAGCAGTTGGGAGCCAGCAGTCCTGGATTGTGAGAGGGATGTCCAACTGCCCGTTTAGGCCCGATCCTACCGGGATCGGGCCTAAACGGGCAGTCAGACATCCCTCGAGGCGTCCCAGATTGGAGAGGGTGCAGGCTGGGCTGAGGGACACACACCCCACTGCACGAATTTCGTGCACCGGGCCTCTAGTATGTGTATATATATATATATATATATATATATATATATATATATGCCTAAATGACCGAACAACCTGGCGACCAGCCACTATGATGCGCACTGACCACCAGGGGGCAGACGCTCAATGCAGGAGCTGCCTCCTGGTGGTCAGTGTGCTCCCACAGGGGGCGTGCCACTCAGCCAGAAGCAGGGCTCACAGCTGGCAAGCGCAGCTGCTGTGGTGGTGGGAGCCTCTCCTGACTCCGCCAGTGCTACCGAGTGGCGGCAGGCGCAACAGGCTGCGATGAGCATGAGTGGCACAGTGCCCAGCCCCGGCTCGGGCTCCTCCCTGGCTGCCTGCTGCTTGGCACACTGCTACATCCCTTGGGGGATGTCCGACTGCCAGTTTAGGCCCAATTCCGTAGGCCAGGTGGGGATTGTGCCTAAACCAGCCGTGGGCAAACTATGGCCCGCAGGCCGGATCCGGCCTGTTTGGCTGTTCTATCCGGCCCGCGGAGCCGAAAGAGCGGAAGGTTCTCTTGCTCTCCCCTCCGCTCCTTCACCAGCAGCAGTGTTAACATGGCAACGTCGGGAAACACGGCCGCAGCTCCTTCTTCTGAGTGGGCGGATTTATATCCGCCCATTCATTAGAAGGAACAACCTTTCAATCTTCCAGAGGCTCCTTGTAATGCCCGCGGCCGCGTCCCCCCACATCACCTTGGGAATGCGTAGACACGTTATCGTGGTGATGTAGGGAGACACGCCCCTGGAGAGCACAGTATCAGAGCATTAGCTAAAAAGGGAGACCAACAACACTGTTGCCACTGAAGTTGATGTTTTAAAGACCAAAAACCTTTCAACCCAGTCTACATTGCCATCTACATCTACGTCCCGGGCATAATTTGGAAGTTGCACTAAAGAAAATGTTTAATTTACTGTTTACACATTTTGTTCTTTTCTATTTGTTTTAGTTTTAAATTATTTTATTATATTTAAGTTTAATTTGAAAGGCTTTTGTACCTTTCCTTTGTTAGGCAATTTTATTTTGCCTTTGCCATCTTCAATATAAGATATGTTATTGTGCTATGATTCCTCCATTTTTTGAAGTTTCAAATTATAATAATTAGTGTTTACATTCTTCTTGTTAAAATGTTTGAAATGAATAAAACTATTGAAATAAAAAAAAAAGGACCGTTCCCTTTTATGTAATGATGTTTACTTCGAATTTATGTTAGTTCACACAAACACTCCATCCATGCTTTTGTTCCGGCCCTCCGGTCCAGTTTAAGAACCCATTGTGGCCCTCAAGTCAAAAAGTTTGCCCACCCCTGGCCTAAACTAACATTTGGACATTTCTAAAAGGGTCCTGGATTGCAAGAGGGTGCAGGCCAGGCTGAGGATCTGCCCCTCCCCCCGTGCACGAATTCATGCATCGAGCCTCTAGTTCAGCTATAACCAGGAAGAACTTCTGCTTTTTGTGACATGAATGGACTTTTTTTAGGGCATTGTGCTAAGTGAAATAAGTCAGAAAAAGACAAGTACTCTATGATATCCAAATCTTAACCAAAAAAATCTCATCTCATAGAAAAAATGATTAGATTTGTGGTTACCATAGGCAGAGGGGACGAGGAAGGGGAATTGGAAGAAGGTGGTGAAAAGGTACAAACTTCCAGTTGTAAGATAAATAAGTACTAGAGATATAAAGTACAATACAATGACATGATGACTGCTGCATGTTACATATGAAAGTTAAGAGAGTAAACCTGAGTTCTCATCACAAGAAAAAAATTTTTCCTCTTTTTTGTTTTGCTTTTGTATCTATATGCGATGATGGATATTAACTGAACCTATTGTGGTAGTCAGTCATTTCATGATATATGTAAGTCAAATCATCATGCTGTACACCTTAAACTTATACAGTGATCTATGTCAATTATATCTCGAAACTGGAAAAAAAAATGGAATCAGTTAAAAATGAGCTCTAACTCCCCCTACCCTCCAAAACAGATGTTGAAACACCAGAGATTTGACAGTTTTACAGGCAAGTTCTTCTAAATCTACCAAGAACAGAATGAAAGGGATGATTTTTAGCTCATTTTATGAGACTCAAGTGACCTTGCTACCAAGACTATAGAAAAACAGTCTGAGAAGGACCTCTAAGTCTCTTCATTTAAAGGAAACACATGGAAATCCCATATAAAAATGTGAGCAAAACAAGTCTA
This sequence comes from Plecotus auritus, assembly GCF_963455305.1. Lineage (NCBI taxonomy): Eukaryota > Metazoa > Chordata > Mammalia > Chiroptera > Vespertilionidae > Plecotus > Plecotus auritus. Next base: position 80,416,346 of record NC_137782.1, on the reverse strand, counting down.
GTGATATATTAAAAAGGGCTCACCATCAAGAAGGGTTTATAGTATAAGAACAGTCTTTGAGTTAACATAATATATATTACTGTTATGCAATCCATTTCAGATTAGAGAAAATGTCAAGTGATAAAGAAAAACCATTTGCTAAAATTTAGTGTCCAGTTGTTAAAGAAAAGATAACTAGGAATGTAAGATAGCTCAACCTGAGAAGACGCTTCTACCAAAAAGCTGTTGTCTAATAGTGAAACGTTAGGAAGTGGCAAACTTAGGGATGAGACTAGGAAGCCCCTCTCCCACCCTGTCAACACTGCTGCAGAGTTCTCTCAGACAAGAAAAAAGACGAGGGAGACTATGGCTTAGAAACAACATTTTCTTTTTTTCACAGGTGATTATTTTTTAAACAAAGAAAATCTACAAACTCCTATATTTGACAATAGTTTAGCATAGTATCTGGATAAATGAGTGCAAGAATGAATAACTTTGCTGGTTGTCTATGGCTAGAAGTAGAAAAAGTAATTTACAAAAGATATCTCTTTTAGTACATTTAAAAAAACAATAATCTTAATTACAACAAAAAAGATGGGTAAGACTTACAGGGAAGACCTTAAAAAGCTACTCGCAAATTTAAAAGAATGTAGAGCTTTACCATACTATATTCATTTATGAGAAGCTCCCATAGTGTGCAGGGTTAGTTCTCTTTACGTTTATCTGTAAATTCAGTGTGATTCAAATAAAAAACATAGTAGAATTTTTTAAAGGGAATGCATAGGCCAGAAATGTGTGATGATGCAGGACATAGATAAATATACTGGTGGAACAAAGTGTGAATCCAGTAACAGATCAGGGCATATTTCAGACTTGATGGGACAGAGGTTGCATTTAAGTAATGGGGAGCAATGTGGGGGAAGATAGAACAGCCAGGAAATAGTGCTGGGTAATTAAACTGCTGGGGGAAAGTTTTATCATGATTTCCTGTCATATGTCAAAGTAAATCCCAGGTGATTAAAAAACTACTTATGAAAAGCATTACTGAGGTTTTTAGAAAAAAAACAACTTCTGTCATCGTGGTTGTCTCCCATCCCAATGGTTGGAACCTGAGTGGCTGGGTGATTGGGTATAAGGGAGATTTTTCACTTTGTATGAGTTGTTTTGTGTGCTTGCAAGTTTGCTCATTTTATTTTGTTGATTTTTTAGTGAGAGACGAAGGAAGACATAGAGAGAAAAACATTGATTAGTTGTCTCCCGCACCCACCTCAACCAGGGATGGAATGTGCAACCTGGGTATGTGCCCTGACTGGGAATCTAACCTGTGACCTTCTGGTGCACATGGCAATGCTCCAACCAGCAGAGCCACATCGGCCAAGCTTGTATTGAGTTTTGACTCATAGAAATGTATTGCTTCTACCTAACATAAATGAGTAATTATTTAAATTTGAAGGATTGTGACACTTTTTTCCTTTAAAAAAAGTGAACGTTCTCTTTATGACCCTGAGGAAGTAGCTATGAAACAAAAATGACAAACCATAAGGCAAATGTTAGTAAATTAGACTACATTAATAGTGTAATTAACAGTTGATATATTATACATTGGTTGGAAGAGAAACCACAGATTTCAGCACAACTAAAACAAATGATTAATATAAAATATGTAAAGGTCACTTACAAACAGGAAAAAAAACTGATATAAAAATGGGCAAAGGGCTATGAACAGTAACATAGTAAAGAAATCTGAAAGGCAGTAAACAAAATGCAGTGTCACATTCATTTGATTGGTACCATGTCTCTAGTTTGACTACAATAGGAAATGTTGGCAGAGATATGGGGGGCTTTGTGTCACTGCCCCTTTGGGGAGCAGTTTGGCAACATCTGGCATACAGCCTTGCCCACCCTGTGACCCTGCAGGTCCAGTTCTAGGTCTGTCATAGAGAACGTGTACACAGGCACAGAGAACCTGGGAAACGTGCCACACTATAGTTCTGTGTGAATAGCATGAATTTGTAAAACCTAAATGCCTGTCATTTCTATTTCCATTTGTGGTCTAGTTACATAATATACTAGAAGGAATTAAAATGGACTAAAGCTATGTTTGTTTATGAAAATAAATCTCAAAAACTAAGTTTAATTTTTTAAAAATGTCCAATAATACCTGCAGTAGTGTCATTTATATAACACTCATCAGTACTCAAAGCTACACTAAATTTTATTTGTTGAGACATATGTTTGTAATGTAAGCATAAACATGTATGCACCTGCTACATTCCAGGTGCTGAGAGGGAGAGTTTTATTTTATTTTAAAATATATTTTTATTTATTTCAGAGAGGAAGGGGGAGAGAGAGAGATAGAAACATTAATGATAAGAGAGAATCATTGATTGGATGCTTCCTGCATTTCCCACACTGGGGATTGAGCCTGCAACTCAAGCATGTGCCTGACCTCCTGGTTCATAGGTCGATGACGCTCAACCCCTGAGCCACGCTGGCCAGGCCAAGAGTTTTAAAAATATCTGAATATTTTTAAAATACACCTGGTCAGTGTGGATCTGTTCCATTCCTGGTCTGGGTACCTACCCAAGTTGTAGGTTTGGTCCCTGGTCCAGGCACATGTGGGGGACAACCTATCGATGTTTCACTCTCACATTGATGTTTCTCTCTCTTTCTCTACCTCTCCTTTCCTCTCTCTCTCAAACCAATAAAAGCATGTCTTTGGGTGAGGATTAAAAAAAAATCTATAAAAATCAGAAGTAAATGTGGTAAAATGTTTGGATCTGATAAACCTTTATCAGAGGCAGTAGGGTGGTAGGTAAATGGATGTTCATGATATTTTTCTTAATCTTTTGTATATTAGATAGTGATGCTGATACAACTCTATCTGTAAGGGACTCCCATTTCATTGTCATTCTGTTTTAGTTTTGTGCCTTACTTGTGGGTAATCTTGTGCCCAGGAAATCTATCTGAGGACTTGTTCTCTGTGACACCTCCTGCACCATGGTTTATCTGAGAGCCCACATGTGGCCCACGGCAGAATAGCTCATTCGTTAGTGATGAGACCGAGCTCTGGGGGTGCTGTTGAGGGTTTTTTTGTAAAACCTAACTCATCACAATTGCCAAATTGGACTGAATTGGCCAAAACGGACTAGACTTGTCTGGCTACATGACTTAGATATATTACATGTATGAAGAATTTGGGGTTTCTACTTTCTTTTGTTCCCTAAATCCTTACCCCCTAGGAACAGAAGAAAAGCCATTCTCTCAGGACCCTCCAGTTAGGCCAGTGAGTTTCAGCCAGCTGAGCTTGCGAGTGATCCCCAAACCTCTGGATGTCTTCCTGCTTCCTTCCATCATAGGGCCTTCACCTTTCTACTTTACACCCTTAAATATACTAGCTTTAGTAAGTAAAAGTACATACTGTATTTCAGAATTAACAGTTTCCAGAATTAACAGAACATAGGTGCTTTGTGGTCAGCCCATGCAGGATATATGGCGGGCACGCACCTTCTTTACCAACCTGGGCATGGCCTATGGAAAATCCAGTGGGGATTTCAGAAGCAAAGCACCCTGAATGATGACTTTGAGAGCACATTGTGAGGCATCACTGGCTTTATCATTCCTGTGAATCAGAGGTTTCCCATGATATTCCCACCCAAGCTGACCCTGCAGAGCAGCAGGAAAGCTGGCTTTGACTTAGATTTCTTTGCTGTTTGTAGTGATATGATCTTACCCTTAAATGTTTTAGCGTATTACTCCTTAAGACTAGGGCTTTTTATTTTTCTCTGAAAGATTTCTTTTTAAAAAATTCTAACCTAGGAATTAGTGGTGGGGATGTAATTCCTTTTTAGAGCAACCCATTATGCATAAGTTGGGAAGACACATTTGTGCTGCTATCAAACATACACTTGTGTGTATTGCCAAGGGAAATATTCTCCCAAGCTAGCCTTTCTCGATTCTGAACTCCGGACCGAGAATATATTTTTGTAGCCCATGTTTGCCTAACTTGAGTAAGATTCAAGGCTAATTTTCAACTTTGGCTTTTCTGCCTAAACTACAAGGCTTCAGAGGCCCCACAGTGGTCAGCAGGACAGGCCCGCTTTGTAACAGCTGGTGACCCTGCAGCGCCTCGGGAGACCACCCCTCAAGCGCAGAGTTGTTGGGAAGCCGCTTACAGCTTATGGAGTCTCGCTAGGGTGACTCAGGCCCCTGTTGTTGTGCTGCCTCTGGAGAAGGGGGGTGTTTTACAGGAATTTTGTCATCTGAATAGACCGAGTATAGGGATTATAATGTAGTTTTTGTACCTGAGTGAGTCCACATTAGTGAAGTTCTGAGAGGTTCTTGTGAGGACATGGAGTTTCAATTGGTGATGCTCACCAAGAAATGGAGGTTGACCATAGAATATTTCAGGCCTTCTTGTCTCTCTGCCTTCCCACCCTGTGGATCCCTTCAGGGCTAAGCAGGGCAGTTTCCTTTTCAACATTCAGGTTGTAAACACTTAAAAGTTCCTGGAAGGATTAATTTGGGGCAGCCTCTTGACTATCATACTAGTAAATGAGGGCACCCTGGCTGTGTGTGGATCATACTGTCAGAACCCATGGCTAGAGGTCAGAATCTGCTTGTTCAGGTCTAAGGTTCCATGAGCCTACCTCAGACTTCATTTGCAGAAGTTCCGAGATCGGAATGAAGACTTTGACTTGGTTCTGCAGACCCAGGGTGATAAGCTGGGAGCAGTATCATAGCTGCAGCTGACAGAGTTACCACCATGGAAAGCACATATATGAAGTTCCTGTCAGGAGCGCATTAAACCCTCTTCCTGCAAGGGTTTTATTAGACAGGCACGATGCAGTAGTGTGCTTATTTTGCAATGACTGATTTTTCTTAGAACATAATGCTGAGACATTTAAAACAGTCTCTCGTCTCAGTTCCTTCTTTTAAATGCCCTAAGGTCAAAATTTAGATTTCATTATTGTTTAGAAATTCCTACTCTGTTTCTCTTTCCCACTCCCACTGGAAGAGGAATCTCAACTTATAAGCCAATGGCAAGCCGGGACCCAGCCTGGACGCTGTGTCTAGAGATTTTGGGAGGGGGGATATGCTGGAGTAGGTGGTTCACCTCTCCTGCTCCTCTCTCTTTGCCCCCTTTCCACTTTCCATTACCCACCTGTCTTATACTAGAGGCCCGGTGCATGAAATTTGTGCATGGGAAGGGCGAGGGGTACCCTCAGCCCAGTTTGCACCCTCTCCAATCCGGGACCCCTTGGGCGATGTCCAACTACCGGTCTAGGCCCAATCCCGGGCATTGGGCCTAAACTGGCAGTTGGACATCCCTCTCACAATCCTGGACCACTGGCTCCTAATCACTCACCTGCCTGCCTGGTCGCCCCTAACTGCCCCCCTCCCCCCCGCCAGCCTGATCACCCCTCACTGCCTCTGCGTGCCAGCCTGGTTGCCCCTAACTGCCCCCCACTGCTGGCCAGGTTGCCCCCAGCTGCCCCCTCTCTGCCAGCCTGGTCGCTCCTAACTGCCCCCCCCCACTGGCCTGGTTGCCCCCAAATGCCCCCCCCCGGCCTAGTCTCCCCTCACTGCTTCCCCTGCCAGCCTAATCACCCCCAACTGCCCCCCTCTGCCAGCCTGGTTGCCCCCAACTGCACCCCCCCCCCCCCGCCAGCCTGATCGCCCTTAACTGCCCCCCCCCCCCCCGCCAGCCTGGTTGCCTCTTACTGCCGGCCTAGTTGTCCCCAACTGCCCCCCCCTCTACCAGCCTGGTCACCCCCAACTGCCCCCCCCCCCCGCTGGCCTGGTTGCCCCCAACTGCCCACCCCCCGCCAGCCTGGTTGCCCCTCATGGCCCCCCCCGCCAGCCTGGTTGCCCCACACAGCCTGCTTGTTCAGTCGTTTGGTTTTCCCTCACTAACCCCCCTGCCAGTCTGGTTGCCCCACGCAGCCTGTTTGTTCAGTTGTTTGGTTGTCCCTCACTAACCCCCCTGCCAGCTTGGTCGTAGGCAGCCATCTTGTGAGGGTATGAGGGTTAATTTGCATATTACCTCTTTATTATATAGGATTCTGTTCTCTAATTCCATTGTTGATCACCTGTAGGGGCTAGGCTGTTTTTCACTCCAGGGGCATGGGAATGTGATAATAACATGAAAATTAGTTGATGAAAGTTGAGTGTATTCAAATAAATAAAACACTTGGAATTTCTCACTTAAGTTGAATCTAGCCTGGCCTGTCAGTCAGTAAAGTGTGGACCAGGATACATCTGATTCTTTGGACTTCGGTCCATGGTCAGTGAGAAGGGGTGGTTCATCCTCTGGTTTGGAGTGTGTCCCAGGCAAAGGGCCCCTCCCCAGGGCAAGGATTGAGCCTGGTGACACTGTCCTCTTTCCTTTACAGCCTCCAAACCTGGAATGTGAAATTCCAAACCTGGAGTCTTATATTTGGTGGACTTCCCAAGACTGATACACCCCGTTTCCTAATGTGTGAATTGCAGTTTCCATAACTTTTCAGCAGCTATCATTGGCAAAAGACCATTTTTTACTCACGAAATTCTTGGTCACTTTTTAGAATTGTAATAAAAAGGTTTTCATTCCTGACCCTTGGGTAGTTGTATTTATCAACACGGGGGAAAGAGGTGACAGAGTAGAGATGGCACACCTGGGGCCTCCTGGCCAGAAGGTATGCAGCTGGAAGACTGCAGAAGTGTTTGCTTTGGCATGTTAACTAACAGGTGAACGGTGCCAGGTGTTAGACCTGGGTCCTTGAGTTTGGCTAGGAAAAAATTCAGAGCTAAGACTGAAATACAGGTGAAAGTTTATTTAGAAAGTCGGAGGTAGAGAAGTGAGTCATGAAGATGTGAACCAGCTAGGCTGCCTGGATTTAGGAAGAGAGAGAGGGAAAGAGACCCCCCCCCCCCCAACCTCCCATCTTAAGGGCTTTTAACTAGAAGTCTCAGAGGAGGATCTCAATAGAATATTCATCAGCTTTCCAGCTTTCCAGGAGTGTCTGCTCAGGGTCATGGTCTCCACTGATTGGTCTGCATAGGGCAAGGGATCATAGCTAGTCCTGATGTCAGCCTTGGCGTCACCCGGCCTGATCTGGTCTTGCTGCTTTTCTGGGCCTGGAGGTGAAACACAAGGGAAGCCTAGATGTTATCTCTAGTTTAACTAAAACTCTGTCTTAGTGGTCAACAACCTTGGTTCCTAAGATTATTTGATGTAGGTCAGAACCTTACTGTCTTGGGACTTAATGCTTAAGGGAGTGATGGTGCAAAGGCTTGTTTGGGAGCAGTAGAGGCTTTTTTCCAGCCCCCTTGTTCCTCCTCTATGGGAGGTCTACCGGATGACTAGTGACGTAACAGGGGAGGAAAGGTCAGGGGAGGGTCCGAACCACAGGATGACCAGTGGTATGAAAGATCAGGGGGTCTGAACTGCATGGCCAGCGATATGTTAGGGGAGGAAAGGTCACCCTGGGGACGAGGTCCCACCTTACAATTGTCCATTGGTAAGCTCCCGGGGCTTTCCACCCTGGTGACCTTCTGTACCTGGCTTATCAAATTCCTGCTCTGCTCATGTCTGTCTTAACTGCCTACTATATCAGGCTCACATGGTATTTTTCCAATTTGTCTATTTCACATTGCGTAAAAAAGATTTCTGACCTAATGTGAAAAAGCAAAAGCTCTCTTGGCAAGTGCTGCTTACATTTCTATAACAATCAGCTATGGCTTGTTGACACCTCCTAATTTAGTGGAGCATTTTTGCCACAGTCCTCACCACTCCTGATTGTTACACACTTGGCCTGTGCTCGTGCTCATGTGCATCTTTGACTCCTCTCGTGGGGAATATCTTGAATTGTGATCGAGGCCTCTGAGTCTCCAGGGTATCACATGCCCTAAGTACAGACCTTCAGTCTGCCATCTCCTCAGTGCTTTGTATCTACCAGCACTGAAAAGGACTGCACATATCTTGCTTAGAAATTGCTCTCTTTTACAGAGAGACAGGTAAGAGTATATGGCATCAGAGATTGCCTGGATTTGTTTCTTCGTTGACTTTATCAGTCTGAAGAATTAGTGAAACCTTAAGTTGGTGGTGAGGGTGGGGATGGAAACTGAATACCTCAGTTTCTGCAAAAAGTAATCTATGTGTATGTGTTTGGCAGGTGAACGGAAAATAAGCCAGAATGGACATTTACGACACTCAAACCTTGGGGGTTGTGGTCTTTGGTGGATTTATGGTTGTTTCCGCCATTGGCATCTTCCTGGTGTCAACCTTCTCCATGAAGGAGACGTCATATGAAGAAGCTCTAGCCAACCAGCGCAAGGAGATGGCAAAAACGTATCACCAGAAAGTAGAGAAGAAAAAGAAGGAGAAAACAATAGAGAAGAAAGGAAAGACCAAGAAAAAGGAAGAGAAACCCAACGGGAAGATACCTGACCATGAGCCAGCCCCAAACATGACCATCCTCCTCAAAGACCCAGTACGAGCACCTGCAATGGCCGTGGCTCCAACCCCGGTCCATCCCTCTATGGTCATCACCCCTATAGCCACGGTACCAGCCATGCCCCAAGAGAAGCTGGCCTCCTCCCCTAAGGACAAAAAGAAGAAAGAGAAAAAAGTAGCAAAAGTGGAACCAGCAGTCAGTTCTGTAGTGAATTCTATCCAGGTTCTTGCTTCAAAGGCTGCCATCTTGGAAACTGCTCCTAAGGAGGTGCCTATGGTGGTTGTGCCTCCAGTGGGTTCCAAGGCCACTGGTGCTGTGCAGGGCAAAAAGGCAGAGGGAACTCCAAACCAGGGCAAAAAGGCAGAGGGGCCCCAGAACCAGGGCAAAAAGGCAGAAGGGGCCCAGAACCAGGGCAAAAAGGCAGATGGGCCCCAGAACCAGGGCAAAAAGGCAGAGGGGCCCCAGAACCAGGGCAAAAAGGCAGATGGGCCCCAGAACCAGGGTAAAAAGGCAGAAGGGGCCCAGAACCAGGGCAAAAAGGCAGATGGGCCCCAGAACCAGGGCAAAAAGGCAGAGGGGGCCCAGAACCAGGGCAAAAAGGCAGAAGGGGCCCAGAACCAGGGCAAAAAGGCAGAAGGGGCCCAGAACCAGGGCAAAAAGGCAGAGGGGGCCCAGAACCAGGGCAAAAAGGCAGAAGGGGCCCAGAGCCAGGGCAAAAAAGTAGAGGGGGCCCAGAACCAGGGCAAAAAGGCAGAAGGGACCTCCAACCAGGGTAAAAAGGCAGAGGGGGCCCCCAACCAGGGCAAAAAGGGAGAGGGAGCCCAGAACCAGGGTAAAAAGGCAGAGGGGGCCCCCAACCAGGGCAAAAAGGGAGAGGGGGCCCAGAACCAGGGCAAAAAAGTAGAGGGGGCCCAGAACCATAGTAAAAAGGCAGAGGGGGCCCCCAACCAGGGCAAAAAGGCAGAAGGAGCCCCCAACCAGGGCAAAAAACAGGAGGGTTCCCCAGAACAGGGTAAAAAGGCAGAAGTTGTTCAGAATCAGAGCAAAAAGGTTGAGGGAACGCCCAACCAGGGCAAAAAGGCGGAGGGAGCCCAGAACCAAGGCAAAAAGGCAGAGGGGGCCCAGAACCAAGGCAAAAAGGCAGAGGGGGGCCAGAACCAGGGTAAAAAGGCAGAAGGCACCTCCAACCAAGGTAAAAAGGCAGAGGGGGCTCCCAACCAGGGCAAAAAGGGAGAGGGGGCCCAAAATCAGAGCAAAAAGGGAGAGGGGGCCCAAAATCAGAGCAAAAAGGGAGAGGGGGCCCAAAATCAGAGCAAAAAGGGAGAGGGGGCCCAAAATCAGGGCAGAAAGGCTGAAGGAACTCCCAACCAGGGCAAAAAGGGAGAGGGGGCTCCCAACCAGGGCAAAAAACCAGAGGGGGCCCAGAATCAGGGCCAAAAGGTGGAGGGGGGCCAGAATCAGGGCAAAAAGGCAGAAGGGGCCCAGAATCAGGGCAAAAAGGCAGATGGGGCCCAGAACCAGGGCAAAAAGGCAGAGGGGAGCCAGAATCAGGGCAAAAAGGCAGAGGGGGCCCAGAATCAGGGTAAAAAGGCAGATTCAGTTGCTAATCAGGGCACAAAGGTGGAGGGTACTGCAAACCAAGGGAAAAAAGCAGATGGGCCCTCCAACCAAGGCAAGAAGGCAGAGGGAACCCCAAACCAGGGCAGAAAGTCAGAAGGGTCTCCCAAGCAGGTCAAAAAGGTGGATGCATCTGCCAATCAGGGTAAAAAGGCAGAGTCAGCTCCTAACCAGGGCAAAAAGGCAGATATGGTTCAGAGCCAGGAGGCACCAAAGCAAGAGGCTCCTGCAAAGAAGAAGTCTGGTTCAAAGAAGAAAGGCGAGCCTGGTAAGTAGCTTTGATTTCTTTATGAACTTGGAGGAAAATGCTATCTTTGAATGGCTTATGGATTTCCTTTGGGGAAGCCATCTTATTAGTTAGCTATTGCCACAACAAGGCTGCATAACAAACATTTCAGATTTCAGTGATTTATACCAGCAGTCATTTATTCTTGCTCATACTTGTGCTGAATTGGCTAGAGGTTGCTGATCTGGGTTGGCTCTGCTGAAGTGGCTCTGTTCACTCTGGGTTTGGCTCCCTTCTGTAAGTCTCTTCCACATATATTCATTCTGGGGCCCAGGCTGAGACTCCAAGGACTCTCAGGCAGAGGCCCTTCTCATGCTTATGACAGAGCTATAAAAGGGCACATTTCAGACCAGCATCTTATTAGCTAGAGCAAGTCATGTGAGAGCCTGAGTCAGGGGACAGCAAGTCTTTCTTAACATGTTAAGCACCCAGTCAGTCACTGGTGACTGACACTATACTTTCCGTCCAGAAGACAAAACAGGCTGGGCGCTTAATGTGTTAAATGTCTGACTGCCTTTTGTGAGTCTGTTCTGTTGTGTACCTCACCTGGTATT